>NC_138866.1:4423221-5086554 GCF_965194805.1 Balaenoptera borealis | reverse complement strand
GAAGGATGGGCATCCGGCCAATCTGAGACCTTCTGGACAGACTGCATTGGTTTACAGGGCGACTGGATGGAGGGCGGGGAGTAGGTGGGGGCAGACGCAGGAGAAAACAGTCTGTGAGCAACGTGTGCTTGTCCATGGAATGCTCTGGAACTGCCAGGAATATGGGCGGGAACAGCGGCCACCGCGGACAACCAGCCCCAAAGAAGAAGGGAAACGGACCCTCCCCAGGTGGCCTCGGGCCTCTGAGCACGCAGCCAAGCGGCTGCTCTCCGAGCTTAGTCACGGGCCACTGATCGCACTGTCCCCCAGCTGGGTTTACCAGTGACAGCCAGCTCAGGCTAAAGCACAGCCGCTTGGGGACCCTGGTCCCCATGCACTGCGTTAACTCCTGCCACCCCTCCCCTCCTCCCAGCCAGTCCACAGTCCTCTCACAGCTACTGGGCTGAGAGGCTGTGTAGTCACAGGACCTGACAGGTCAGATACAAGGTCACCAAGGGAGAGCTGACTCGTGACACTCAGCTGATGGGGGCCTCCCTGCATCTCGCACCCAAGCTATGGGGGTGGGCCTGGGTGGGCAGGGATAAGGGGGGCTGCAGAGGGGGACGGGGGTCCTAAGACAGAGGTGCACCACTCCCCACCCTGGGCCTCACTCGGGGATGCAGCACCTGTAGTTCCTGCCCTTGGCAGCTCACCATCTCAGGGCAGGCGGCAGACGTGCCCACTGATTACGTGAAGCTGGGATGTCCGTCCTGTGAAGGTTTATTTACAGACACAAAACTCATTTGCCCCATCACTTCGTTTGAGCCTCACGACAGCCTCATGGACCAGCTTACATTAAGTTCTCCCATCTAACCAACAAAGAAACTGGGGTTCAGAGAGAGTCCACCACTGACCAAGTGTACTCCACAAATGAGGGCGCAGGATGTGTGCCCAGATCGTCTGCCTGCAGGCCCAGACACAGCTCCATGCCCCACCGAGAGCATCTCACATGGTACAGACACCTGCCTGCCAGTCGAGGCAAGCAAGACTGCAAAAGGGGGAGGGGGCCACACCACAAGCCTGCACAACACAGCAGAGCACGGCTTCAGCACACCGCTCCGTCCCACTGAAAGCCCGGGAGTTAAAGCCCAGCGGCGGTCACGAGAAAACCCCAGCCCCAGAGGCCAGCTACCGGGCCAAGGTCCCTGAACGTGCAGACAGAGGGGCCTGGAGGGGAGAAGGAAACTGAAGGAGGCAGGGTGGCGGAGTCCCACTACACGACTGGGCCGGGACTCCCTCGGCGTTCCCCAGACCTGCGGGGAGGCGGGCAGTGAGTGGATGGTTTTGCAAAGTCAGCCGGGAAGGGCCACGCCAGGCGCCACGGGCCTCCGGGAGCCCCGGGGAAGAGGCATGAGCAGCAATGAGTCCCTCCCTCACCTGCCAACAGCGCAATGCCTCTGCTCCTGCCCAGGACACTTGGACGCGCTGTTCCCTTCCTTGCAGTGGTCCTCTCCTCCACTGCGGCCACAGCCCGGGACTCAGGCTCTCAGAGGATCTCCCAGGACGTGGAGCACGCATGTGGGGGGAGGAGAGCTGACCCCCGGGGGGGGGGGCGCCGGGCCGGGCACCCCTCTGGCACACAATGCCCTGCACTGCGCTGAGAGGGAGGAACTTCAGTCCCCCTCGTAGAAGCCGGGCCTCCTAGGACCCTCTACCAGACATGATCCAAAACCTGAGTGGCACTAACCTGGGACCAGCACAAGGAGGCCTAAAAATCAGACAGGTAACGAGCTCCACGTGCACTGACCCAGGGGCAATGTGTCCCCATGATTTATGTAGCCCTGGGAGAGAGGGCGGTACGTGCCCAGGCTGGGAGTGGGCAGGTTGCCACCTCCTCCTGCCGTGTGACGGACGTGGGAGCCCAGCAGGACACCAGCGGCACCCCCATGCCCCCCTCCACTCGCCAGCCCCTGCTGCTTCATAACCACTGTCTGCTCTTCTATTAACAGAACCGGACCCGAGCAGAACAGACACTGGAACAGCCACAAACACAAACAGGCCTCCAGCAGGGCAGGGGGACCCCAAAGAAGAGGCATCATGATGCACGAGGGGCATGCTGGCAGCCCCCCACCCCAAGGCAAGGGAAGGCAGCTGTGGGCCAGAACAGGGCAACTGTATAGAGGGTCCCGGGAGATCGGAGGGGGCGCAGCAAGGGACCCCGCATCCTCCCGGCTTAAACTGGGTGCTACTGCAAAAGGAAGCTAGTCTTTCCCGAGCACCGACTGCGGGGAAGGCTCACTCACAGCCGTCACGGCCCCTGCCAGTCTGCTCGGCACTTGCTACGTGCCAGGCACTCTGCCAAACACATCACATGAATTACTCAGGCCTACGAGGGACGCGCCATCATCGCCCTATTTTCCAGACGGGGAAACTGAGGCTCCGGGGGGGTGGTGTCAAGGGCCCACATCACCCAGAATGGTAACTGGTGGATCTAAGACCTTGAGTCCAGGGCTGACCCCCTCAGAGCTGGGCTAATCATCCCTAACCTACGGTCTCCTGCCTCCCTGCTCCCCGCCCGCCCCCGCCCGTCGCCAGCCATCCAGGGAGGGGAGGTGTCCTGTTCACCCCCTCCTGGAGAGTGAGCAAGGTGCCCAGGCCCTACAGCTCCCCGCCTGACCCTGTGGACCCTGCACCCGTTTACAGCAGGCGAGATTCTCAGTATCAGGGTCTGGGCAGGCGCCCGCCTCCTGCCAGGTTGTCTGCTGCCTTGAAAAGGCCTCAAGCACGTCTGCCGCTCGCCCCACGCCCAGCGACCCCCTTAGACCGGAGTCCAGCATGGCCCACCGCCCCACGTGTCCCTCCCGGCTGGGCACCTGCCTTCTGCAAGTGGCAGTGGGCTCTCGGCCACTTCACTGTCCCTCACCCTCCGCTGAAAGGAAGGGGTTCAGTGGCTCTGATCCCCAAAACGGCGGCGGCTGAGGAGGAGGCTGGAACTTCTGCACAACCCGCCACGGCCACGGCCAGCCACGGTCAGGGTGCTGCTGTGCTGCCACGCCTGCCACACCCAGATGCCACGAGGCAGGGCGAGGCCCGCAGATCCCAAACCCCTCTGCCCTCCCCAAGTCACGCGGAGAGCTGCCCAAGTCCCCGAGCTGCCAGCTCGGCCCGTGTCTGGGCCTCCACTGGGGCCCCTCAACTGAGGAACAGGGAAGGCAGGCCCCCATCCCCGGTCTGGTTGACACGAGGATGACATGGCAGGAGTGGTCCCAGGAGCCCCTGGAAAAGCCGCCCTGACCCAGGCACCAGGACACATGGCGTGTTGACCGATGAGACAGGACAGCACACGGACCCACGGGAATGCAGCAGGGGGCCTCGGTTCACCCCGGGGAGGCACGGCAGGGACAGAAATTCTCCAGGTGGAGGAGGAAGGTGGTGACCGGCAGACGACCCCCTGTGCTAAGGCCCCGTTAGGGCCCCTGGACTTTTTTTTTTTTTTTTTGGCCATGCCACACGGCTTGCGGGATCTCGGTTCCCCAACCAGGGATTGAACCCAGGCCATAGCAGTGAAAGCGTGGAGCCCTAGCCACTGGGCCACCAGGGAACTCCTGCCCCTGGACTTTTTGTAAAGAGCTCCATGAGAGCCTTGGTCTCACGGCAGAAGGGACCCCCGGCCTGGGACACCCTTGTTCATGATGGTGTGGGCGGCCTCAGGGGCCAGTGTCTGTGACCTTTCCCTGCTACCCATGAATTTGCTCCCTGACTCTGGCCTCACTGACCCAGGGCTAGCCCTCAAGGGGCCACTGGCCCAGACCGGCCGGAGTCAGGACACTGGGCCAGCCTCTGTGCCCTCCGGCCTCTGCCTAGGGAAGGCCAGGGTCCCAGAGTCCCAGCATTTAGTCCTGCCCCTGCCACTCTGGTGCCCGTTTTCTGCTGGGACTGGAGGGCCAGCCTCGTGTATTTGGGGGCATCCACAGCCGTTCAACAGAGCGGCAGTGGGAAAGGCCTCTTTGCTGTGTAAGCCAGGCCTCCAGACCCAAGGTGGGGGGCTGCTAGCCGGGTGTGTGCATTTCCGAGGGCCTGGGGAGGAGGATAATCCCAGGGCCCCTGGGCCCCCTCCAACCTTCTCCAACCTCCTCTGCCCCTCCTCGCCCTGGAACCTCTGTCCCAGGCCTCTCGAGGCACATCCCACCTCCCCAGCTGCCTTGCAGGGTGCGGGAGAGCCCCAGGGGTCTCCTCTGTGGACCCCTGGACACACACCAACACTCAGAAGACAGCGCCCTCCTGACGGGCTGGCAGGTGAGCAGACGTGAGGACACCGCTCAAGGAGAGAAGTCGCCGCCGAACCCCGTGCCAACACGGAGGGGGACGCAGACCAGCCGACGGGGGTGCAGGGTCCTCGGAGAGGAGGAAAAGCTGGGCCTTTCTGGGGCTGGGGGGCAGGGCCGGGCCACACATCCCTCAACTGTAAGGATTACTGCGAGTTGTGTGATTACTAGTGGTTTGGCCAAAAGCCAGACACAGGCTCAGAGAGAAGGGCAGATAAAACGCGACTTCAGTCAGGCTGTCAACAAAGGAGAGGATTACCTCGTCAGAGACAGAACTGGAAACGACGTGAGGGTGGGAGCATTCCCATCCGGCTTCTCCAGGGTCCCCTGCCCTGCTCCACCTTGAACATGGTCCTGAAAGGCAGGCAGGGCGCCCTCTCCTGGGGAGGCCGGTGCCTGGTACAGCGGCAGGAACGTGGGCCTCAGAAACAGCCCCCTCGGTGGGCTGACCGAGGGTCCCGGGGATCGCGAGGGGGCGGCTGCTACAGGGACAAAGGGGGCAGAGGGGGAAGGTCAGATCCCAAGCCTCGGCCCGACAGTCCAGCCCCTGCCCCCAAACCCGGCCGCACAACAGCCAACTTTGACAAAAGACCCGTGTGACCTCACGCCTTATCCACAAAGGAAGATCCAAATTCTAACCCCCAAGTGCCGTCCCACGGCAAGGAAGCTAAGCTCGGGAACCAGGAAGCTGGAAACCACATGACACAGGGCTCCGGTTTCTGAAGCGCTGATGTCCCCCAGCAAACAGGCCACTGGCCAGCGGGGTGTTTGCTCAGCTGCACCAGGCGGGATTCCGAAACAGTGCGTGAGGCTGGGGGCAGTACACCGCCACTGCCCGGGGCTCTTGGCAGTTACAGGGGCGCCCCTGGTGCCAAGGCAAAACCCACTGCCGTAAAAGTCAACGTCTCCTATCCAGAGAGGCCCTAAGAAGACAAGAGACAGGGACCCAGCTGCCTGAGGCTACAAAGCCAGGACACTCCAGAACCAACACGTGAAAACCAGGGGCATCTGACCTCACACTGGGATCCCACACCACCCGAGGCGTCCTCGTTAGAGCCTGAGACCTGCATTCCGACCTCACACCTCTGAGGTACCACACGGGGGGTGCTGAGCGTGGCGCCTGCGCACAGAGGTGCGGACCGTCACTATTAAATTTACTGTCCCAGACGCAGGCTCATGTAGGACATTTGCTGACGCTGAGCTGGCTGGAAAGATCCTGAGCTAAGGGCCAGCCTCAACCGGGCAGCTTATAGTGAGAGCAGGACGGGGCCTGTGCAAATGAGAATGGCTCCAGAGAAGGAACCCTTGATGTGGGGCTGGAAATATGCTTTCCTGAAACCTAACCACCCTCCGCAGGGAGTGACATCCACGTGCAGACATCATGGCCTCGCTCCTTACACACCTGAGCACCTTACACACCTCATCCCATCCAGCGCTCGCCACATCCTGCAGTAAGGAAGGTTCTAACAGTCCCCCACAAGACCCATGAGGAAAGAGGCACAGAGAGGTTAACCGGCCAGCCCAAAGCCACACAGCAGCCAACACTGGGGTTTTCTGTGAACCCTCATAGGGGCCCTGGACAGAGAGCTTCCTCCCACCGGGCTCAGGATGGTCAGGAATGCGGGGGTGGCCTGCACGCCTGGCCCCTTACTGTACACAGACCCTGTGATGTGGGTCCCTTATCAACCCCACTCTATAGATGAGGAACCACAACAGGGACCAGAAGTGGCCCAGGCAGAGGCTTCTAAGGTGGTGACAGGCCAGCAGGGGACGGTCAGAGGGCAGCACGGGGCTACAACCTGACAGGCCAGACAGGAGAAATGAAAACGCGTTCCTGGACCTCAAGATATGCCCTGCGGGCCCCTGGGAACGAGGGGTCCTCCTGGAGCCAAGTACACCTTATCCAGGTGTTGACCTCCTTGGCCACTGACCTCAGAAAACACAAACCTTATGGGTATATGTGGCTTCGGAGAGAAGCAGAAAGACTCAGGCCCTGATACAAATTGAAGGGCAAAAGCAAAAATGGAGAGGGTGGCACATGCTGGGGCTGGGGCTGGCAGCAGTCTGGGCGGGGGCGGGGGTGGGGGGGTGGGGTCCCAGGAGACAGAAAGAGGACTCCTTCCCTCCCACCTCCCCAGCTCCAAGCAGCAAGGCCAGCCCTTAGGGTCCCCACCGCCACCCACTCACTGTCCCCCCAGCCCCGCCATCCCCACCTTTGCCAGGGGCTCACTCTCTCCAACGAACCACCCCAGCGAGAGGGCAACGCACAGGAAGGAGGACTGAGTCAGAGGAAGCCCAGCCACGGGGCCACCAGGCCTTCTCACCTCGCCGAGGTCTGCCAGCCGGGGCTACCACAGCAGCAATAATAACAGCCAACAATTTATTAAAAACACCCAGCTCGGGCTTCCCTGGTGGCGCAGTGGTTGAGAATCTGCCTGCCAATGGAGGGGACACGGGTTCGAGCCCTGGTCTGGGAAGATCCCACATGCCGCGGAGCAGCTAGGCCCGTGAGCCACAGTTACTGAGCCTGCGCGTCTGGAGCCTGTGCTCCGCAACGAGAGGCCACGATAATGAGAGGCCCGCGCACTGCGATGAAGAGTGGCCCCCACTTGCCGCAACTAGAGAAACCCCTCGCACAGAAACGGAGACCCAACACAGCCATAAATAAATAAATAAATAAATTTATAAAAACAAAAACCCTTCTATTAAAAAAAAAAAAAAAACACCCAGTTCTGACTGCTATGATGACCAAGTGCCCGTGGTACATGCGTGGTGCTAAGCTGCTCCCCAGCCCCATGTGACAGGTGAGCAGCAGTTCAGAGAAGCGAAAAGCGAAGGGAGGGCCCAAGGCCAAGGTAATAGGGCGTCCCTGGGTGGGACGCTAGGGATGTGAGCCGGCCAGGTCCTCCACCACCAGGAAGGTCAAACTCGGTCCGTGGATGCTAGAGTGCTCCGAACCACCTCGGACTCCTTTCTTCCCCTCTGTTTGCAGCAAGATTTAGGATGCCAGGAACTCCTTGGAGAGAAAGGTGGGTGGGAACCTGAATCACAGGCACAGGGTAATTTGTGGCCTGTCCAGGGGGCTGGCGGATGTACATATTTTGGGCAGGCAGATGCCAGGTTCCAGGCCCCTGGTTTCATGAGCCAGGCTCCACCAGGCTGATTAGAACAACAAATCCCTCTCACCCCTTCCCTCCTGCCTCCTGACCCATGGGAAGCAGGGACCATCACACCTGCCCAGCCTCCTCGCCCTTTATCTTGGCCCTGAGCCACAGGGAGAGGGGCTGAAGGGACGGGGTGAGGGGTTTGGGCAAAGGAGCTAGAAACTGCTCAGTGTGGGCCTCCTACCTCCACCAGGGTGTCTTCATGAGGCCCAGAGGCTCCCCACACGGAGTCCTATAACCCGAACCCTACCCCAGGCTCTGGAAGTCTCTGGAAGTCAGGGGCGGGGTGAGATTCTCTACACGTTCTCCCAAGTCCATGGGCTCACCTTCACAGGGCAGTAGGTCCTGGAGGAACCAAGAGGGTGGGCTTCCTGTGACCCTCGCCCACACAGCCAGCCTTGGTGCGGAGGGGGTGGGGAGCAATGTTTGTGAAAGGCCAAGCTGTGGCCCTCGCTGATAAGTCCTCCATCCCCGGGGGACAGCCACGCGCCCTTCAAAAATGAACTGGTTTTTTTGGTTTTTTTTTTTAAAGAATATGTGCCATGTGTTGGATTTACTTCTGTTATTTATTTATTTTTATAAATGTATTTCTTTTATTTATTTGTTTTTATAAATTTATTTATTTATTTTTGGCTGCGTTGGGTCTTCATTGGGCTTTTGCTAGTTGCGGCGAGCGGGGGCTACTGTTCGTTGCGGTGCGCGGGCTTCTCATTGAGGTGGCTTCTCTTGTTGCAGAGCACAGGCTCTAGGTACGCATGGGCTTCAGTAGTTGTGGCACACGGGTTCAGTAGTTGTGGCTCGCGGGCTCTAGAGCGCAGGCTCAGTAGTTGTGGCGCACGGGCTTAGCTGCTCCGCGGCACGTGGGACCTTCCTGGACCAGGGCTCGAACCCGTGTCCCCTGCATCGGCAGGTGGATTCTAAACCACTGCGCCACCAGGGAAGCCCCCCAAAATGAATTGTTTTCAAAAAATGAATTATTTTTCTCTAAGAAATAACACATAATTTCCGACGCCAGAATGTTGGGGTGCCATCTCCTCCCCCTGGTCTGAAAGCTGTGCACGGGGCCTTTGTCACCAGGACACCGCAGGGGTCCTCCAATGCAGGCACCCACCCCCCACTCCGAGCCCATTCTCCACCGGGAAACCAGAACACCTCGAGAAGTGTAAGTGGGATGAGATGGTGTCATCTCTGCCCAACTTAGATAAAATCCCAACTCCAACAGTTCCGCCCACTCTGCCCCCTCGGTTACCAGACTCCAGCCACAGTGGCCTCCGTCCTGTCCTGAACAGCACCGGGCTCATCCCCACCCGCCTCCACGTCCTCCCTGGGCTGGAAGACCTCCAGGGACAGCCCCTGCTCATCCAAGTCCCAGCCCAGGCGGCCCTCCTCCCAGACGCCACCCCTGCCACCGTCTCTGGTCCATGCCCAGCACTCACCAGTACACAAATCCCTCTTGTCCATTGATCTGTTTGCTAGTTTGTCTCCCCAGTGAGACCTCTGACTATTTTTCTCCTGGGAATATCCCAAGAGCGTGGAAACGGGGCCCCGACGTGAAACAGGCGCTCGATGAACAGACGACAGCACACGCCCTGAGCACCGCAGAGGGTGACGGGCATCGGGACCACTCTGACCGGGCTCCTGGGCCTCTGAGCTCCACCTTGCCTGTGTACAAGATGGGATGATGAAAACCTCAGAGCGCCACGGTGACCACGGGAGACGACGCCACGTGCCTGGTGCCGAAGGGGACAAGTAAGGCTGCCACCGTTTCTGGGGGCGCTCAGAAACCAGGCAGAGATGGCCACCGCGCACACACCACTTAATGTCTCCTGGAGGCCCCAGCGTCCCTGCCGGCCCCGCTGCTGCCACTACTCACCACGCCCGCAGCTGGGCCGACCACCCAGAGTGAACGCCAGCCCCCTGGGTGCTCCCGGCAGAGGAAGGAGCCGCGGGTGGCCAAGACTCTAATGGGAGCCCCCGGGGAGCTGGCTCTGCCTGGCGCGGGGGTTGTTACGGTCTGAATGTCTGTGCGCCTCCAAAATTCATACTGAAACCCTAACCCCCAAAGGTGATGCTGCTGGAGGCGGGGCCTTTGGGCGGGGCTTAAGCCATGAAGGTGGCCCCCCATGAATGGGGTGAGTGCCTTACCATGGGCTCCAGTCCAGAGAGCTCCCTTGCCCCTGCCACCCTGTGAGGGCACAGCGAGAAGGTGCCAGCTGTGAACCAGGAACCTGACCAGGCTGGCACCTCGATCTTGGACGTCCAACCTCCAGAAGTGTAAGCAACAACTTCTGTTTCCATAACCCCCCAGGCAGTGGTATTCTGTTACAGCAGCCCGAACGGACTAGGAAGGGGTGCCGCCCCCCACCCCCGACCCTGCACTGCCTGACTGCTCAGGGGAGGTTTGTTTTAACATCACTGAAGGTCATTTGCTCTCACTTAGAAGCACAGGACCCTCTGCTGTCACCAAACTGCAGGCACCGGCTGAGGCCACAGGCTTCACAGTCACCACCACCACCCTCCCCCACTCTGGGCCTTGATGTCCCCTTAGAGGAGCGGGCTGAACAGGGCCTTGCTTGGTCAGTGATGAGGTCCCCGCAGCCCAGCTGCTCTGGCTCGAACAGCAGTGCGTACCCAGGAGGCTGTACTCCCGCCCGGGTCGGGGCCCTGGGCAGCAGCATTCGGCCCTGGCTCCAACCTCCTGTCCCCAAAGAGCCCCAGGCAGCACCATGCCCCCATTACACACGGTCCCCTGTCCTCCACAATCGCTGGCAGGTGTGTGCTGCTGGGGTTGGTGGGGGAGGAGGGGTGTCAGCCTTCCAGAAGGACTTGGTTTTTACAATCGCTGTCGCCAAACGCACCCCTCACCACGACCCCACCTAGACCCTCGATGCCCTCTGCACCTTCCCCATGGAAGGGTGGTGGGGGGTGGCGAAGACAAGACGAGCCTGGGTCAGGCCCAGGCAGCTGCTGGGTGACCCTGAGCAGGTCCCTCCACATCTCTGAGCCTCAGATTTCTGGGCGTGTTCACACTTGCCCCCCAACCTGCAGAAAGCCTCTGGTCTCCACAGCCCATACACAAGCGAGGGGCTGTCCAAGGAAGCCTCCAGATCCTGCCTTGCTGGAATCCTGCTGCTTGTTATTCTGGGATGAGAAGGACAGACGGGGACGGCTGCATTCAGGAGCTGCCACCTGGAACCCGGGATCCCTGCCGGACATCTTCGCTCATGGAGGGCACGCTCACCTGCCAGCTTTGGGCAGGGGTTAAATTCTGCGACACCTGCTCTCTCCTCTCTGACCTCCCACCACCTCGCAGCCGAGGACCCGGGGTGGGGGGGGGGGGGCAGGCAGCTCAATGCAGAACTGAAAATTGCTCTGGGGGTTTTCTGTGTGTTCACAGTAGAAGCAGTTAGATCTCAGCATAAATCTTTCCTGGATCAGGGAGGCAGAGATGCTGGCTGTGCAGTACCCCAGCCGCAGCTGGCTCTCCCCGCAGCCAGGGCCTGGCACACGCCTAGCATACTACCCCCCGCCCCTCCCAGGCTGAGGCACAGAGAACCCAACAAGTTCAATCCAGATCCGGGGGAGTGCGGGTGGGGGAGGGGATAAAGATGAAGGGGACCTGGGAGGCTGGAGGGCCTGGAATTTAGGGAATGTAGAGAGATAAGGGTAGAAAAGAAGAGAGGCAATCAGGGCTAAAGGCACATCTGCTGGGGTTCGAGCCCTGACCAGGGGCTTCGTCAAAGTGAAACGATTCTGGGACTTCCCCGGCGGTCCAGCAGTTAAGACTCCGCACTTCCAGTGCAGGGGGTGTGAGTGTGATCCCTGGGAGCTAAGATCCCGCATGCCACACAGTGCAGCCAAAAAACAAAAAGTGAAATGATTCTGTTGGTCCTCACACTTGCCCTGAGTGGTACACCAGCCGGGCAGGCTGGGGTCTGCCTGCAGCCCCGCCACTCACAGCTCTGTGACCCGGGCACATTCCTAAACGTGTTGCCACATGTGCAAGGAGGGACCAAAGAAGGACCCGCCACAGGGCATTCTGGAGGTTAACGAGGCCATGGGTCAGGTCCTCCCCCAGGGAGGGGCTGTGGAAAGTGCTCAGTGGGATGCTGGCCATCCCGCGGGGCACCCCACTTTTATGCCCGGAGTCCCTGAGAAGCAAGTGACTGCCAAGGTCACCAAGCAAATGGCTTCGACCAGCGACAGGGAGGAAAGGCTTCCTGGAGGTGGGGACTGCAGCCAGAGGGCAGCCTTTAGGATCTCATCCGGAATGGGGCTCAGTCCCGGCCTCCGCGGGGACGGCCTGTGCTTCCTCCTTCCTGTTTTACTGGCACCACCCCCAGGATCCGGCCGAGTTCCCTGACATAGGAGCCATGGGGTGGGGCCCGCTTCCTAACCCGGGCCAGCGCGGGGGACTAGGACACTCAGCAGGCATTAATGTGACCAAACCAGGGGACTGGCAAGGACCTCGGGAGACGCAGAGGCCCCGCGGCTCACACACGCGGTGCTGGGCCCCCTCTGCCACCTGGGCCCATGGCACACCGCTCACCCTGCAGGGCTCGGAGGACACCAGCACCCACTAATCGCTCCGTGAGGCTGGTCCCCTTCTGTCGGTAATGGGCCTTGCAGGGCCGCCATGAGGACCCAGCAAGAAACGGAGGAAACTCTCTGGAGCTCAAAGCTCTACAAAAACCCACGCTGACCACACTGGAGGAAATCATTCACAAACGTTACACAAAGCGGCAGACCTCCACACCCTTACGTGCTTCAGACCATCTCCGAGCCGTGCTCCGTGCAGGGAACATTCGTGCTTCGGGCCTTGCAGCAGAGGTTAACCTACTCCAGGCTTCCCAGCCCTGCCCTGAGTCACAGCGACAGTCACAGGCCATCAGAGAGAAAACAAAACCAATGGGAAGGCAGCTTCCCACTCCGGGACGCCTAGGACAGAAGGTCGGCGTGCTCCCCCCAGGCTGACCCTCACAGATGGCCTGTGTTTCACGGCTGCTGGCCGGAGGCACGGGGTGGAAGTCAGGAATCCAAATCACCTCCCAGGCCAGATCAGATACCTGTGGGCCGGCGATCCCCTCCATTCCCGTCCAGAACTCAAGTCGCGACAGGAAACCCTAGGGAAAACCAGGGTGTGCGTGCTCCGCCCACCCCACAAATCTCCCCTGTCCACGCAGTTCTAACGGGCATGGCTAGACTGACAGTCACATCTCCCCCCATCCCCAAAGAGAAACCACAATCCCACAAAGGGGGCCAAGGGCACATCCAATGGGTCGACAGATCACCAATCAAGCAGTGACACGTGGCGGGGATCTCTAGATGCCTTGGCACATCCAAGGGGTCGACAGATCACCAAATCAAGCGGTGACACGTGGCGGGGATCTCTAGATGCCTTAGTAAAAGAAAAGCTTGAGAGTGGCTGCCAACCTTCCCCGCTGACCCCACCTAGAACCCAGGGCCGGAGGCCTCGAGACAGCGAGCGCAGTCCTGAGGGTCCCTGCAATGCGGTGAGCCGGCCACACAGTGCATGGCGTCCGGTCCGGTTCCGACACGCGGGACCCGGCTGGCCTGGGAGAAGGGGCTCCGGGAGGCTCACCCCCACCTCCGCCTGGTCACGCACCGTCCCCAGGACAGAACGGTGCCGTCCACTCACACGCCACGAACCTCTCCTGCGGCACCTACCTCTCCGGCACGGCAGCCTCACCCCCAAGAACCTGTGAGATCCAGGGAGTAATCAGCAAGGGGCCGAGGCCCACATCCACACAGGGGTGCCGGGAGCATGCAGGGTGCACATGGCTACAAAGCTCGCCTGCAGCTCCCCCAGGGCCCACGCTCACCCCGAGCCCTTTCCCACCAGACCTGCTGAGAACAGGCTTCCTGAGGAGGGACGCTTGGGTAGCAGCAAACATTTGCAAGGCCTCTTTCAGGTTTACAGCCCTCTTACCCCACAACACCCTGGGGACTCGGGGGGCGGGGGGGAGAGGGACAGACTCTCAGTCACTCAGCAGAAAATCAGGGCTCAGAGAGGGTAAGAACACATGCCCAAGGTAACACAGCAAGTCAGCAACTCTTTCCACACCCCCCTACCCACCCCAGCACCCTGGATGCCTCTGTCAGAGCCCCTGCCCACGCCCACGGACGAGCTGTCCCACCCGGGCCAGGCTGCCTGGGCTCACAGGGGGGCCACCATACGCCCCAGGGGCTCCCACTCCTGATCAGCTCTGCAGCCGGCCGGAGGCCTCAGCGTCGCAGCAGACAGACACCGGCAGGGGATGCGGCTGCACCTGTGCCAAGCTGGACCGGTTCCAACCCCAGAAACAATACCCCTGGCCGGTCTCCTCTCTGGTTTCCAGTCTGCATCTTGCTCGTCTCTGGTGCTCAGGGTGCTTAATAAACATATATTGGATGAACAAAGGCATCTCTACCACTGAGAGCCTGCTCTGTGCTGGGTGTGGGCCCCCGATCTGCACAGAACCACCTGAGTGTCCCTGAGCCCACTTAACAGCCAAGGAGACTAAGTCCAGGTGAGGTGGGCAACTTGCCCAGCGAGTGGGTGGCAAGTCACACCGGACCCCCCAGCCCGGCACGCCCCCAGGGCGGCTCCTCCTCCACTGGTCTGCAGGTTCCGGGGTGTGCCACCGGGACCCCATGGCAAGGACACTGCCTATGGTGGGCGCCCAGCCCCTCCACTTCTCCATCCCATTGGTCCAGCGTCTCTCGGGCACCATCTCCCAGGGGCACCTCAGGGCTCAGGGCCACCTGGGACTGCCGGGTGTCTGCTGCATGAGCAGGCAGCTCCCTCTGAGCTCCGGGCCTCGGTTTCCTCACCTGCACTGAGGCTTCAGATGCAGCGAAGAGGAAGGGCCGGTGTTCCCACGGGGGCACGGCTCAGCCACCGCCCACCCTCCCACGCATTCAACAGGAGCTGTGGATGGAGGGAGGGTGCCGTGAGGGTGTAAACACCAACACGGATACAGACAGCACCCACCTGTCACCTAGAACCTTCCGTGGGTGCAGTCATACCACCTGGCAGATCATTAAATCCTCACCCCAGGAAAGGCTTGCAGGAGTCAGCTCTATTCTGGGGAGGAGCTGGGGGAGGGCAGCATGGGTGCTGAAAGCAATGAAATTGCCCTCTCTCCCGATTACACATGGTGAGCTCAGCACCGCAGGGAAGGTCCCGCAGTCGTGAGAACTTAAATAAAGACTGAAAGCAAGAAATAGAAGCCGCGGGGAGGGATGCTTTCAGGCTACTGCACGTGACCGAGGGGAGCGGGGACAGGCTGTGTGGGCAGGCTGGAGGCTCACACGCTCACACACACTCATACAGACACACACTCAGGTAGACACACACAGACACACACACACAGTCTCACTCACACTCAGACACTCACAGAGACGCACACTCTCTCACATGCACACACACTCACACCCCTTCCATCCCGGCCGCCCCGCGTCTTCCCCAAGCCAATCCCCTCGGCTCCCCTACAAATCCAGGGCCCCTCTCCTGGCTCCTGCCCGACGCCAGGCACTGGGCCCAGGGCAGCTCAGGGGGGCCCTGTTCTCGGGAGCCTGGTCAAGGGGACCCTAAGAGAAGCCACAGTTCCTCGGCTTCCTGGGTCATCGCTGCAGCTGAGTTTAATCCAAGAAGCTGGTGGCTGACTCCACAGTCAGGAGACTCGGGGCTCAGGGGCAGGCAGGGGGCCCCCCCAACCCCAGCTTCCTGCCAGCTCGCCCCACAGGACCCCTCAGGACCCCCAGGCACTCATGATGGGCCCCAGGCACTCCAGATGCCCCTGGCAGCCGGAGGGCCAGTGACTGACTCAGCCCACCCTCCTCCGAGCCTTGCAGAAACCCAGCCCCAAAGAGTCCAGGCAAGAAACACAGATGGACGGGGCAGAGCCCAGAAGGCAAGGAGCAGGTTCAGGGTTGCTGAGGGCAGGCGGGGTGCCCTCGTGACCCAGGAGGACATGGGACGGCGGCCGGCTGCCTGGTGACTCTCAGGGCCCTGCCCACCCCCGCCTGCTGAGAGGCCGCGAGGGCAGGGCCGCTGGGGGAGGGGCTCCCACACCACCTCCTGCCCGCCGCCACCTCTCCTGACCCTCACTGTCCTCATCTTACCAACAAGGACACCAAGGCACAGAAGGTGTCAGGCTGTCCGCCCGCAGGTGCCCTGAGACACCCCTGCCCACCCCCATCTGGCTGCGTCCCCCAGCTCTGGGCGTCGGCCTGGGGGTGGGACATGGAGTAACCCCAGCAGCGGCCACTGTGGCAAAACACACACACCCCGGAGCGAGTCACCAGGGCGAGGCTGGCCGCTTCACCCAAGCCTCACATTTCCGGGCCGCTGCTGGAGAGCAGACGCCTTCCAGGAACTCGGTCACCGAGGTGGATGGAGCCACTGGGACGGGAAGCAGGAGGCCTGGCCACCGGGGCCCCTGATGAAGCAGGGGACGGGCAGCTCGGTGTGGCACTCGGCGTCGGGCAGGGGAGGCACCAGGCGGCCACAGGGCGCTCCCCACGCGGGCAGTGGGGGCCAGACGAACGACGGTTCAGACGTGGGGCCGTTGTGGGAATTCACAGCAGAGGCTGATGCGGAAACAGCCGCATGCAGCCCCGGCAGAGCGAGACATGACTCAGAGAGACCCACGCTAAGCATTGGGGGGAAAGGGTGGCTGGAACTGTGAAAAGAGGGGGTGGCATTTCAGCCACAGCTTGCAGACCAGCAGGATTTTCCAAATGGAAATGGAGGGGAGGGGAGGGGAGGGGAAAGGAAGGGGGTTGGAGGTGGAGGAGACAGGGCAAAGGCAAGGAGGTATGGAAATGCCTGGATAGAATTCGGGAACTGCTACTGGCCTGGAGTCACAGAAGCTTCTGGAAGAGATGGGAGGGGGCATGGAAAAGGAGTCAGGGTCAGATCACAGAGAGCCTCCAACTTTGTTCTCAGGAGCCTGGGCTTGATGTTGAGGCTGAGGGTCCCTGTGGGTGAGGCGCAAGGTGGGGGCTGTATTTCCGGAAGAACATTCTGTAAGGGCAGAGTGAGGGCTGGAGGTGGAGACCCTGGAGGCAGGGAGGCCACCTGGGAGGCTGGCTCCAGGAAACTGGAGCAGAGGTGGGCCTGGGGGGTGAAGTCCCAGCACCAGCAGCGACGGAGCGGGGCAGGAGCGCCCCACACCTGGACATCACAGATCCACACTCACGGTGGCACCGGTTCACCATAAACCACATGCTCGGCGGGGCAGCAAAGACCTGGGCAAGGCGGGAGTAGGCCACGGACCGCGCCACACCAAGCCGGGCAGACCCACTGTGTGTCTGGACCTCCTGCAAAGCACACGGGCCCCAAAGTTAAACTCCAAGCTCTACAGCACGCAGTGTGGTGCCTCAGGCCTGGGGCCTGACTCCCCTCCTTCGGGGCCAGCCCCGTCATGGGCAGAAATCCAATGACCCGCCTGATGGTAGGCCTGCCCTGGCCTGGGGCATCCACTGACCCTGCCCAACAACTGCCTTTTGTTTTGAGGTCCCATTGTCCTCAATTCTCTCGCCTGCCTGCACCAGAGCCAAAGGAGGATTTCCAGAGGGATCTCTCAATGGGCTTGTGGAGAAACATCCTGTCGGCGGGATCTGCCGCTCCTGGCCTTGCCTGGAAAGGCCACAAAGCGGGTGGGGGCCAAAGACCCTTTGGAACCGGCCCCGGATGTGAGTGGCTACTCTAAGCCAAGCGATCGTTGGGCTGCAAGGTCGTACGCAGGTCGTGGGACTCACCCAGGATCATGGGACCGTGGCGGGCAGAGCCAACCCTCCTCCTCCACCGCATCCACCCCGCTGCCACGCTCTGCCCTCCTGCGTGACCTCATCCAGTCTGGGGACCCAGTGGGGCCCTGAGAGAGGCCTGTGTTCCCCCAAAGCTGCCCCACCTCACAAGGAAGGGGTGCCAGGCCTGCCCCTCGGACCACCCTGGCGTGGGGGGGAGGGGCGGGCGGGGTGCTGACATGACCAAAGAAGCCAAGAGGGAGCACGAGACCCCTTCTGAAGGTCCCAGCGGGGACGCCCACAAGATGGGACGAGCAGAGGGCCACTCAAACTGACATGTAAGAACTGCCAGTGATGCTTTGATAATGTACTCTCAACACAACCTGTAAATCAACTACACTTCAATAAAATTAAAAAAAAAAAAAGATATTCTCAAGATGCTCCCGGGGGAAAAAAAAGGGATTACAAACTGTAATACAACATGGCAAAAGTTGCTTTTTAAAATGCATGTCTTAGATTAGATCCTGAACAGAAGAAGGGCGTTAGGGAAAAGCTAAGGAAATGTGGCGTGTGGACCCCACTCAGTGTATCAGTATCAGCTCGTGAATTGTAACAGATGCACCAATACCAGTGGAGGAAGTGAGCAAGAAGGGAACCGGGCACAGGGTTTATGGGAACTCTGCTATCTTCTCAATGATTCTGCAAATCTAAAAACAGTTCTAAACAGCAACATTTATTTTAAAAAGTGTGTGTAACAACTCTACACGTGTGGCAAGAGCTCATAAAACTCTCCACACGCATAGGAGTGAGAGCACAGAAAGACAGGCGCTGTCGGAGGGAGGGTCTGAGATGTGGTCACTGTGGTGCCGACGTCACTGTCCTGGTTTCAATAATGCCCCGTTCTCCAAACGTACAGACACCGAGGGGGGGAAAGTTGCGGGCGGGGGGTGGGGGGTGTGTGTGATGAATTGGGGGATGGGGATTGACGTATGTACACTAATATGTATAAAATGGATAACTAATAAGAACCTGCTGTATAAAAAATAAATAAAATAAAATTCAAAAAAAAATAGTGATAATGCCCCGTTCTCACGAGGATGTCACCGCCAGGGGGAAGGGCACACGAGAGCCCTCTACGCTACAACTGCAACTTCTTATGAGTCTATAATTATTTCAAAATAAAAAGTTAACAGAGTTTGTTTTCTAGGTCTGTGAGTTTACTTCTGTTTTGTATATAAGTTCATTTGTATCATTCTTTTTAGGTTTCACATATAAGTGATATCATATGCTATTTGTCTTTCTCTGTCTGACTTACTTCACTTAGTATGATCATCTCTAGGTCCATCCATGTTGCTGCAAATGGCATTATTTGCAGACTCAAAGACATAGAAAACAAACTCATGGTTACCAAAGGGGAAAGGGGGTGGAGGGGATAAACTAAGAATTTGGGATTAACAGATACACACTACTATATATAAAATAGATAAACAACAAGGACCTACTGTATAGCACAGGGAACTATATTCAATATCTTGTTAAAAAAAAAAAAAATTAACAGAAGGTGTATACAGACTTCCCTTTTCCACCCAGCATTTCCTCCTTTAGGAAAGGAGGAAAATGTTAATATCTGTTCTCTGCAGAGGGCAGGATTATAAGTGATTTTCAAATTTCCATGTTGAACCTTCCAGTACCTCCCAAGCCTCCCATTATGAGCACACAATAAGCAAAGGATTATTTAGGGGTGGGCAATACTCTGCATCTCCACCAGGATAAACCACGGGGGGTTGGAGTCTGCAGCCTGAAAGGACCAGGTGAGACAGGACCAGGTGAGACAACAACTGTAGGGGTGTCCCCACCCCCAGCCGGACACGACATTTGTCTGGAACGAAGTCCGGAGGTCCTCACACACTCCCACCCACAGAGTCCAGACAAAGAAGAGGCTGCCTCGCTCCCCATCACCAGTGGGGTTCACGCATCAGCAGACATTCTAGCCCCCTGGGAACTCCTGTCAGGGGACCCCAGGATAAATTAGGAAGGCTGAGCTCAGGCTTGCAAGAGGGGGCTGTGTGTCCCCAGACTGGGGCGTGTGATGCACTGGGAGATATCTATAACGTGTATCATGCTGCAAAAGGGGCTTTGGAGCCAAGAGGTTCCAGAAAAAGCGTTCTACCGATGCGCAAGTTTCAAGTCCACTAACTGCCCCACTGCCCACAGAGAGGAGAAAAATTGCACTCAGAGCTAGAATGTTCCTGATTGTCTCCTTAACTCACCCATTTCAATGGCCAGTCCTCCCACGGGAAGTGAGAAAATGTACGGATTACCGACAATACCACCGCTGGCCACATTGCACTGGTACACAGAGGCCATCTGGGTGCTGGGGCCCAAGGTGATTATTTTTCTAAATTGTCTATAATAAACAGGCAGTTGTTTTAGGAGAAGAAAATGCACCCATGGGAACGATGCGGCTTGTGCACGGAGAGGCAGCGCAAGGCCGCGGTTAGGGATGCGGGCCCCAGAGCCAGGCACCGCTCTGCCCCTTTCTCCCCGGACCTGGGCTGCTTAACCTCTCTGGGCCTCCACTTCCTCTTCCTGTCCAACAGGGAAAACAGAGGTGCCTGCGCTTTGTGAGGGTTAAAGGAGTGGATACGTAGACAGCACTGAGCACCCATGAGTTATTACTGCTCCTGCTACTGTTACTATTGCTGTTACTATGCGAGCATCTTGGTCCATCCTCAAGAGCCCTAAGATGAACTGGATGGGGTCACTCCATCTAACAGAGGCGGAAAGGTGAGGCACACAGGTTTGTGTGACTTGCCTGGGTTTACACAGGTGGACCCACGACCAGAGCTCAGGACCCTCCATCTGGACCCTATCAGGTGGCACCTGGTGCCAGCCAGGTAACAGGATCACAGCCTCAGCTGGGACCCGCTGGGTGAGTTGGCCTTGGCCAAGCACAGCAGTGGGGCATGTGAGATGCCAGAGCCCCTCTTCCCTGGACCTCAGGCGGGAGGCTGAGAGGTGGCCACGCTCAGGGCACGGGGACAGGGGCCAGGCCAGCCGCCCGGGGAACTCCTTCCTCCTCCCTGCAGGGAGGACCGTCCCATTCTGGGCAGGTCTTTCTTTCCTGATGGCCCCTGCCTGCCTTGGGCAGTGCTCAGACCAAACGGTAATGATGACCCAACGTGACTCTAAGGTCCAGACACGGGCAGGGCTGGGGGACCTCAGGGGCCCCTTACAGATGAGGCCCACAGAGGGGGTCCAGGACAGGCTGAGGCCAGAACCCGGCCCCTGACCCTCCTCCAGGGCTCCTACAGAAAACTGCCCACCACACAGACACACACACACAGGCACACACACACACACAGACACACACACACAGACACACACACACACAGACACACACACACACACACACACACACACAAGCAACTCAGAGACACACCACACCCTAAGTGTCTCCCGAGCAGGGGCCAGCAGCCTGCGGGGAGGGACGCAGTGGTCAGCAGGCACCAGGGGCCGGGCCCCATCCACCATTACCACCCCTCACAGCTGGAGGCACTCTGCTTAAGACAGCACAGCACGGAGCTGAGAAGACCACCAAAAGCCCCACTCTGCCCCCGGGAGACAGGCAGGAAACTAAGGCACAGGGATGGGGCGGTGGTACCTGTGAAATCCCATAGGCCTGCGGAGCGCGTGTCCTCATCTGCGCCGTGGGGCCGTGCCAGCTCCCCCTCCCGCACCCGGGCCCCAGCAGCCCCGAGGACTCCTCCTGAAGGCCCTTCACGATAAATGCACGCATTTGTAGGGAGCAAGCTCTGTAACGAGGCATCATTTCCACATGCCAACTCACAACTCTCTGGCTCACAAGCATCTCCTTGTCTGAGCCTCTCGGACGTGGAGAGGAAAAGTGCTGTGCCAGCGAGGCAGCCCCCGGCCCCGGCCCCACTGGCCCTTCCACCACCCCTGCCACTGCCGGCCGGTCCAGGTCCCCAAATCCTACCAGGCGGCCTCAGGGCCAGCGTGCCACAGCTAAGCCCTGCAGCCACAGGCAAACCTCCGGAGTTGGCGAGGGTGGGTCCCTGCCTTCCTGACCCAGGGCTCTGCTTGCTCCTGTGGGCGAGGGGAGGGGGGGTGGTAGGAGGGATGGTCCCAGCAGGACAGGTACAGGCAGAGCAGGGGCCCAGATCCCGGCCAGGCCACCTCACCTTCCCCCCAGCAGGGCAGCCTCCCACTGGGACCTCCCCTTCCCCACAAATTCCCCTCCCGGGCCTGCTGGACACCTCACGCACCCAGAGTATTAAAAGGATAAACCCTAAGGACGGCATTAAGGACGTGAGGGCACGTTATCCGAGGCGGCCACCTGCTTCGGGGGAGGCCCAGTGCCCAGTGGCTCAGAGCAGGACTCCCTGGACTCTGACAGCCCCACTGCCACGGGTCACTCTCCCTTCCAAGACCTTCTCCCTCCGCGTCCTCTATGAATTGTGACCAAAAACGCCTCGGTGCCTAAAGGTAATGGTCAGAACGAAGTCTCGTTCAAGACCCGTGAGGGAGGCTGTGTATGTTGGTTTTCTGATGTGCTAGAAAGAAAAAAAATTGAGAATGGCGTATGTGGATTTATTCCAACCCCCTATGAAGGGGCCCTTTGAGATCCCTAACCCAAGGGTCTGCTTCACTGGTGGCAAAGTGGAGCTGTAGGATTGGGAGGGGGAGGGGAGGATGGGGGAGGGGAGGATGGGGGAGGGGAGGATGGGGGAGGGGAGGATGGGGGAGGGGAGGATGGGGGAGGGGAGGATGGGGGAGGGGTCTCAACAAGGTCAGACTGTCACTCACTGCTCCCCTGCCTGAGGGGCTCCCCGGCCAAACTGGACCAGCAGAGGGCCCGGTGTGGTCGACACCCGAGTGCACCGCGCGTGGGGAGGTGGTCACGGCAGAGCAGGTGCACCTGAGGATTCCCTGCCCCTCCCCACCTCCCTGTCCCCACGGTGGGCTGACCCCTCCTCCCGCAGGCTCATTCCCGGGTGCGGAAATAGGACACAGCAGCAGGCAGGCAGTCATTCACGCCTGGAGGCCCACACCACGGACAGTCTCAGAAACGTCTGCCACGCGAGGATCAAAGCCACGTCGCCCTCCCCATCCTCGTGGGGAACCCGGAGAACCCAGCCCAGCGTCCCTTCCATCTCCCCTTGGCCACCCCTTACCTGAAGCCCCCCGCATACCCCCTGAGGCCTCCTAGACCCCATTCTCCCCTTGTGACCGTCCTTTCCGCTTCTTCCAGGCACTAATCAGCGAACCACGGAAGGGCCAGTGGGGATGACACCGGGAGACGTGCCCCCTCGGCTGGATGCAGGACTCCCCCCTCCCCCCAAAGCTGCCCTGCCCCATTGGCATCCAGGAGGCTGAAAACACCACCTTGCACATGAGTGAATGAGCACCTTTCAGAGTCGAAGTCATAGGCAGGGCGCTGGCCCAGCAGTCCAATCTCCAAACCACCTTCTCCTCGTCCCCAGGCCTCCCCCTCCCCCCAGGGCCCTAAGCCTGCCATTTTAATTAAGGCAAATGAGGCACTACTGCCTATATTTTCAGCCGGAGAAAAGGGAGCCCACAGACCTATTCAAAAGTCACCAGAGGCGTGGTCTGTAGAAGGAGAGAGAAAGGATCAAGGTTGCAATTCAAAAGAAGGAAATTAGAAGACTCCCATTTTCATTCTGCTGCTGGCAATGGCTGCTGTGCCCACAGCCGCAGGGAGTTGGCATGTGTGCCTTTTGGGGGGGTGGGGCGGAGCTCGGAAAGCAAAGCCTCGGTGGGTGCGGTGGAGGAGGGCAGCAAGCGATCCCTCCTGGCCACTGCTTTCTGATTTTGGGTCAGATCAGTCCCCCACCTGGGCAAGCACTTGGAAGGTGAGGGCCTGAGATTAGAAACTGGGCCACCGTGGATGCTGAAAGCCCCAGCATGGCAGGAATGTCACACAGAAAAAAAGGCCCAATGGCACTGGTTCGGCTGCATGGGGAGAAGGGGACAGCCACCAGGGCAAGGCTGATACCCAGGGAGGACCTTGCATCTAGAGCTTTCTCAAGTTCCTCCAGGGTCTCTGAGCCCCCATGGACCTGGTCCAACTATCTCACCTCCCAGCTGGGTAAACTGAGGCCCAGGGAAAATGAGGCAGAAAGGAAGCAACACGCAGAGAAAAGTCCAGGAAGCAAAGATGTACGTGGAAACATCTACCCAACTCTAAACCCTCACGTGAATACAGACAACTTCAGGAAAGAGGAACAAGAGGTGTGACTTCTGAGAACAGAGGATGGGGTGGGTGTGAGCCAGAGCTCAACATCCACACCCGCCAGACCACAGGCTCAAACCAAGACGGCCTTTAGACTTCACTTTCTGACTCCTGCACGGAGCCTCCTGGGAGGCGCGTGCATTAAGCTCATTCATTTTTACTTTTTAAAGGCTTCAAGGGGAAGCAACCTAAATGTCCACTGACAGAGGAATGGATAAAGATGCAGTATATATACACAATGGAATATTACTCGGCCATAAAAAAGAATGAAATAATGCCATTTGCAGCAACATGGATGGACCTAGAGATCATCATACTAAGTGAAGTAAGCCAGAAGGAGAAAGAAAATTATGATACAATATCACTTATATGTGGAATCTAAAAAAAAAATGATACAAATGAACTTATTTACACAACAGAAACAGACTCACAGACTTAGAAAACAAACTTACGGTTACCAAAGAGGAAGGGGGAGGAGGGATAAACTAGGAGTTTGGGATTGCAATATACACACTACTGTATATAAAATAGATTACCAACAAGGACCTACAGTTTAGCACAGGGAACTATACTCAGTATCTTGTAATAACCTACGATGGAAGAGAATGTAGAAAAAAGTATATTGTTATATATACGTACAACTGAATCACTTTGCTGTACACCTGAAACTAACACAACACAAACCAACTAAATCAACTATATTTCAGTAAAAATTTTAAAAAAGAAACTGAACAAAAATGTTAAAATGTATATATATAGATAAATTTTTTTTTTTAATTTTTTTAAAGGCTTCAGGGAGGGATTTCACTACCCCTCCCACTGTGGTTCTGGATCTTTCCTGGGCCACAGACCACTCTCCACCTCTGAGAACCTGCATAAGTGCACAGTCATGTTGGGGGCCCAGGGCTCCCCGAAGCCTGTCACGCCTGGATTAAGAAGACCACTGAGCGTGTGTCCACTGAAGGTCAGCACAGAGCAGGACACAGCTGACCTTGAAGCAGCAGGGACTGTGGAGGGACCAGAGGAGGCTGAGCTGACCCGGGTGTCTCCCTCCCGTCACAACCCCCCAAATAAAGCCCCAGGCCAGGAGGTTCCAGTGACTCCCACCTGTGCCGCATTTTTGGAGGGCAAGGGGGCAGACTCGGGGGGCCGGCCACCACCCCAACCTCCCCCCCTGCCACTTTCCCGCTCATGAGTTTGGGTTGCACCACAAACAAGGGGTCTTTTCATCCAGCATTACCCACAATGTTTCAGCCCCACACGCTTGGGAGCGGATCACATTGCCCACAACCAGGCCAGCTCATGGGAACGAGGCCTTAACTCGGGGGACAGGGATTAAGGACTCTGCAGGGAGAGAGGCAAGATGGAAACAGCACCGTGCTGGGGACCACCCTCCAGGGCGGGGACCTCGCATCCCTGGGGCCTCCTGACCACACTCAGGAGCTGCTCTGGGTCAGCAGGAGTTCCCACAGGCGGGGCGGGGAGCTGAAGGGGCTGCAAGGGGGCGTGGAGCAGGGCTCACAGGAAACCCTCGGCCCCAGGCCAGGAAATGCCCTCAGGAGAGGAGGGGACACAGTAGGAGGAACGGGGGCCCAGCGGCTGTACGGGGGGCTGGGGACCTCCAGGGAGCTGACACCAAGGATCGCCCTCTCCCGCCAGCCCACCACCGTCAACTGCATTTCCAGAGTAAGATGCCTTAGAATGGGGCTCTCCTCAGACCCTCCTGGCCCCCAAGGTCAGGGAAGCCCGAATATTAGCCCCTCTTCCCGGGGCCCAGCCAGTGCCTCATCAGGCCTTCAAAGGGGGGAGGGGGCCTGGGGGAGCCATCCTGCTATGATCTCACCGGTTGCCCTGATGCTCCCGCCCGCCACACACACACACCCAACAGTGGGCTCAAGGGCACAGGAAGGGCAGTAACCAGTGGGGTCAAGGCCGGGGCCAGAGCACCAGGTGTGGTGCGTAATGGCTTCACCCGCCAGGGACCGGCTGGCGTAACGACCCGCAGCTGGACCCAGGCAGCTCATTTAACCCCGAGATGGTGAGAATGCCTGCTGCCCATCACAGCCATGCATGGAGGGTCGGAGGGGGACCATGCTCAGAGCTGGTGACCGGCCGGAGCAGGTCTGCAACCTCCTCTGCACACGGAGGGGAGGGAGGAGAGGGAGGGGAGGGCCTGTGTCCATTCCCCTGCAACCTACCCCACCTCACCCCACCGTCTGAAAAGCCAATTTCTTTGTTTTCGGATCCCGCAGGCCTCTTGGCCTCATTTCAAGGATAAGGAGCTGGTGGCTGGGAGCGGGGGGCTGGGCTCTACGGGGGAGACCTCTGCAGCCTCCTGGAGCCCTGTGGCCTCTTGGGCTTGGGTGTCCTACACATACATGTGAACCCACACACAAGGCCACCAGCGGGAGTGGCATCCATGGCTGCAGGGCAAACGGCAAGAGCCTGGCTTGAGGCTCCTGCAGACGCCGAGCGGACGAGGGTCACACATCCTGTGACTGCCCGTCTCTAAGGGCAGACCTAAGCCTCAAGGGAAGGGCGGGATCTCAGTGGGTGCAGGAGGGAGGAAAGGGCAATTCCTGCCAGCAGAAGCCCTAAGGGCCTGCTGTGCACCGGCAAGGCAAGCAGACCCTGGGGTCGTGCGTGGAGCGTGGCAGGAAGGGACAGAGTCCCTGACACCACGCTCACACACGGAGCTCCCTTCTGTGCACAAGTGCAGTGCACGGCGCAGCAAGGAGTTGTCCAGATCAGCGCTGCCAACAGAACTCTCTGGAAGGACGGAGATGTCCCTTTTCTGCAATGACAAGGTGCAAAGCACTGGCAAGGGGGCTAAGCGCAGCTCAGAAACTGAAACGCTCCTGTTACTCAGTCCTAATTCAATTGAATTGAAACAGCCTCATGTGACTAGTGGGCAGCTCAGGGCTAGAGCCAGGAGACCCTGAAGTGGGGTCGCCACCCGTTAGGCAGAGGGGACGGGAGTGTAGGTGAGACGAAGGGGCCCAAACTCAGAGGGCACAGAGTCAACAGGATGGTGACCAGGATGACACTGGACCGCGGGGTCTCCAGGTCAGGAGCGAAAGGTAGAGAAGGACTGGGGGCTTAGCCCGGGAGCGATGCTTCCCAGTACGGGCAAGAGACAGCTAGAGAAAAGCCAGAAGCTGCTGCCAGGGAGGTCGGCGGTGACCAGCCACACTGCCCTGCTCTAGAAGACAAGCCCAGAGTGGGCATCAAACACCACCAAGAGGTCAGGATGAGAACAGGCCACTGGACCAAGCCGGAGCTGCCTTTCCCGGGGGTCCAGGACTGCCAGCGGCCAAGCAGCTGCGGGCGGGAAGGTGGGCTGGGCCTCTGGTGCACCTTGGAGGATTGGGTGGGGAAGGAAGGGAGCCGGGGGCAGGAAAACAGAAAGGAGAAGATTTTGTTTATTGCTTTGGACTAGGAAACGTGAGCCTGTTTTCAGGGGAAGGAGCCCGGAGAGACCCGGGAACAAGAGGAGGGAGACCATGGTGGGGGGAGGTCCCACGGGAGGGGCTGGGAAAGGCGAGGAGAGCCGGGAGCCCTCCCCGCCAGGGCAGAGGGTGCTGAGAGAGGGAGAAACCTGCTGCTTAATTTTCTGTCCCGTATAAGAGTGGTGTGTGCACGTTCCAGAAAACACAGAAAAAAAGGAGAAAGGGCACGGCGGGAGCCTCCCATTGTCCCATCAGCTCCGAGAGATGTGAAGCGGCCGGGAAATCGAGCCTTCCGAGAGCCCTGGCACAGGCAGCGTGGCCGGAACCCGCCACAAAGGGCCACTCCCAGCGCGGGCTCATTAGGGAGAAGAGCCGGTGCCGCGCGCTCCGTGACAGGCGGGCGCGTTCAGGGCCGCCGGACAATCGGGCCCTTGTGGGGGGCGGTGGGAGGGCGGCTCCCGGAGCCTCTGATTCCAAGACAAGAGCGTGCCTCCTTCTAGCCTTACAACCCGGGAGCCGACGGAAAGACAGATTTGGGAAGACAAAGAGATGCTTCCCCTGACAGTGGATGGGCTATTTTTGGAAATGGGTCGGCTCTTCTCCCAAGCTGCCGTCTGGGTGCCACTGGCCCAGCCTGCCTCTGCCCCCTTGACCGCAGCCTTAAAAGGCCCCCACCCCGTCTGGGGCGGCCCAGCACCCCACAACAGGGGTGGCAAAAGGCGGCGCCTCCGTGCCGATGCCTGGCAGTCTATTCTAGCTCCCAGGGCGGGGAGCTGGGGGAGCAAAGCGGGCTGTGTCCGGAGCTGGGGTAGGCGCTCAGGAAATGCAAGGCCAGGTTCAAACCCAGCTTTCCACTGCTGCCTGGCAGCCCCGCCGGGCGAACCAAAGCCAGCTCCCGGGGCGTCCACACGGCAAATGTCAGCAAGGCACAGGACAAATGGGCCTGTTTCACCCTCACGGCTAACGTGAGCTGACACCAGCCTCCCCGCCCTGCGGGCCAGGCTCCGTGATGCCCCAGTGTGGGGCAGCGTCCTTGCCTCCGGCTCACCTGCTGATGGGCCATCTCCAGCTTGGGCAGCCCTGTGGGCCCAGCAGCTTCTCTCCCAGAGCTTCCCCCACAGTGGCTCTGCAGTCAGCAGAACCTCCGGGAGCTTCTACAACCACGGGAGCCTCCAGGACCAACTGGGGCCCATCTCTGGGGGCTGGTCCAGGCACTGGCATTTTTTAAAGTTCCCCAAGGTGATATCTAATATGCAGCCGAGGTTGGGAACCACTGATAAAAGCAACCGTGTACATAGCAAAGGAAACCATAAACAAGACGAAAAGACAACCCTCGGAATGGGAGAAAATATTTGCAAACAAATCAACAGACAAAGGATTAATCTCCAAAATATACAAACAGCTCATGCAGCTCAATCTTAAAAAAAACAAACAACCCAATCCAAAAATGGGCAGAAGACCTAAATAGACATTTCTCCAAAGAAGACATACAGATGGCCAAGAAGCACATGAAAAGATGCTCAACATCACTAATTGTTGGAGAAATGCAAATCAAAACTACAATGAGGTATCACCTCACACCAGTTAGAATGGGCATCATCAGAAAATCTACAAACAACAAATGCTGGAGAGGGTGTGGAGAAAAGAGAACCCTCGTGCACTGTTGGTGGGAATGTAAATTGATACAGCCACTATGGAGAACAGTATGGAGGTTCCTTAAAAAACTAAACATAGAGCTACCATATGACCCAGCAATCCCACTACTGGGCATATACCCAGAGAAAACCATAATTCAAAAAAACACATGCACCCCAATGTTCACCGCAGCACTATTTACAATAGCCAGGACATGGAAGCAACCTAAATGCCCATAGACAGATGAACGGATAAAGAAGGTGCAGTACATATATACAATGGAATATTACTCAGCCATAAAAAGGAATGAAATTGGGTCATTTGTAGAGGCGTGGATGGACCTAGAGACTGTCATACAGAGTGAAGTAAGTCAGAAAGAGAAAAACAACTATCGTATATTAATGCATATTATGTGGAATCTAGAAAAATGGTACAGATGAACCCGTTTGCAAAGCAGAAATAGAGATGCAGACGTAGAGAACAAACGTATGGACACCAAGGGTGGGGGAAAGCCGGGGTGAGGGGGGGATGAATTGGGAGATTGGGATTGACATATATACACTAATATGTATAAAATAGATAGCTAATTAAACAAATAACAATAAATATAAACCAAAAACAACAAACAAACAAAAGCAAACGTGTATTTTTTAGCAACTGTTAAAAGGAAACAGGGAAGTTGGGGAGACGAGGGGCAGCGGGGTGTACAAGTTACCATCCTGGGAGTGGGGGGCAGCTTGGTTTGTTTGTTTGTTTTGAATTAGCTGAAGACCATTTGGTGCCAAATGGAACAAATGAGAAAAAGAAAGGCAAGTGGCCCAAGTGGCTTGATCACTGTCGGGTTTAAAACAAGAGGGAGACCTCGTCCAGTGCCTCCGGGCTGCCCATTCCTCACCCCGACATTTACTGAGCACCCACCATGTGCCAGGAAGACTGGACCCCGCCCTGGGGAAGGTCATGGACTTGGGGAGAGATAGGACAGCAAATGGCAAAAGTCCAGAACAGGCGGCCTCGTCCCGGCAACCCCACACTACGGAACCACAGCCAGGCATTCTCCTCTAGCACCAAACCTGCTACCCAGTCCTGCAGGAGGCGATCGGATGGCAGAGGCAGGTAATTCCACCGGGGCACTCACCGCAGCCCCTCACGAGGACAGGCTGGCCAGCCAGGGGTCTCGGTCTAAGCCAGTGCTGGACAGAGCAGTGCCTGCGTGTCATGGCAACCACGGCACCACCACCACCCAGACCTGCCCCAAGCTCAGGACCAGCCACCAGGCAAGAGACCTAACCACAAACGTAACGACAGAGGCAGGATGGGCAGGGCAGGTGGCCCTTTCCTTGTGGCTCTGCCAGTTGTAGAGGATGCTAGGGTCTCTGGGACCCTGGGCGGGGCCCATCCAAGCTTCCCATTTTACAGATGGGCAAACAAGGGGCTTGCATTAGGTCAGGTCACGAGCGGGCTCAAGCTGCTGGTTCTGTGTCATCTAACCCACACAGAACAGCCCTGGAGGGCACAGCCGTGGCCCCAAAGCCCCAGATGTGGTGACCATATCAGCTGATGAGGCCACCCGTGTATGTAGTAAGTGGGGCACAGGGGAAAGGGAGGAGATGGTCTATGTAAAAGTACCGGTTTCTGAGTGCACCCCTCACACGTAACTATGGAAAAACTCTCAGAGAAGGTCACAGCTGGAACCACTCACAGCTAGAGAAGCCCAGCCCAGGGACTTCGGGGGGTGCGGGGGGGAATGCAGGTACAGTGGGAGGAGTGCCACAGACCCCACCTGCCCAGCATCGCCCAGTCACCCGTCAGCCCTCAGAGCCAGATGTGCCTGCTGCCCAGCTGTTCCTCCTGCCACACCTGGCCTCTCCCCCGCTCTCCTCTGCTTGTACTGACCTGCTCCACCTCCCAGGTCCATCTCAGCTCCCAACTTCAGCCACCCCCTCGGCTGCGCTCTCGGCACACCTGAAGGGGTTGAGAGCCAAACTAGGGCACTTCTGAGAGTGAAAGGGGCTTGATGAATAGTCATACGGGGAGGAGGGGGGCGCATGTGGGCACAGGCTCCAGCCTCACGCTGGACGGCCCCCTCCCCACCCCACATGACCTGATGTGACTTGCCTCACTGCCCTGAGCCTTTTCCTCAGCAGAAACGGGGACCCCAGTGCAGCTCAGCACCGTTGTGGCCAAGCCTGGGGCGGTTCCCCCTTCCCTTCCAAGTCTCCTCTGAGTGCCTTTAGGGCTCCGGGCAGTTTGCTCCAGGGTTTCCGGCTTTCCCAGGCATGGCATTTCCTCCACTCTAAGATACCATCAGTCACAGATGCCCAGTTTTCCAGAGTAAGGGAGGGGAAGACCATGCAGTAAACACACACACTGATTCTAAGATGCACCCTGCACTGCCACAGAGGAGGGGAAAGCCCATCTTTGAATGCAGGAAATAACAAATGACGAAGGCCTCTGGCCAATGGGGAAGCAGGAAGGAGGAAAGGGAAACAGACCCTCACCTACGTCCCAGGGCTCCCGGCTTCTGCTTTGGTTAAAGGATGCTCCGCACCTCTGTTTAAACATCATACACAGGGTGATCCCAAGAACACTTACAAACAAATCGATAAAACTCCTGATCTTTCTGCCCTGCTCCCCAGAGAGCAGAGACCAACAATGACCCGTTCAAGGGCAGGCAGGCACTCATCGCCAGGGGACTGACCCAGCTCCAGACCTGCCCTATAACACTCCAGCCACCTGCCCCCGCTGGCCTGTGGCAGTAGAGGACAGCAAGAGGGTAACGTGTGACAACGCCCAGCTCTGGGTGCCCGGGAAGAGGGGCACCATTCCTCCCTGGTCATGATCAAAGGAGCATCAAGTCCCTTTAGCAGACAAGTTTGTTCCTCTGTCGCCAGGCTTTGGGGGAGCCACTGGGGTCCCCTCGTCGTCTCGCTCCAGAGAGATGGGAGCCACCTCCTCCCCAGCTCTGATGAAATCCCAGAGCACTCCCTGCCTGGATCCCGGGCACCCAGGTTGCAGGTGTGGGCAGAGCAACCGTGGGTGTAACTCTTCTGTGGGCAGGTACAGTGAGGCTGCAGAGAGAGAGAGTTTGTCGCCCACAGGTGCCGCTCTACCCGAGCCCCCCAGCAGCTCAGGACTGACCCCTGACCCCACAGGTCAGGAGTCACAAGGAGGCAGACGGGGGCTGGGGGCAGGGCTTCGGGGCAGACCCGCCTGATCTGAGAACCTCAGAGAAGGTTCTCTCCCATGACCACGGTCACAGCTATCGCCACCCTGGAGGCCCCAAGCTTCCTTCCCCTCTGTCCCCAGCCCGGCCGCCACCACGACGGACCCCAGGTTAATGCTCCGGAACCGCCGCTCCCCAAGCCCGGCTACATGAATCACCGCGAGTGGCACTCAGAACTCACACTGAGTAACCACTCAATAAACGCCTGCTCTTATCTTCCTTCCTGCTTGAAGGGTGAATTCTCTCAGCCACCCAGCCCTGCCCGCCCACCTCCCCGACTATACTCTACTCGCTGTTCTGTACTCACACAGCCAGATGCCCAGCTCTCTGGGTGTCCCATCACAGTGGGTTCAGGAATGCCCTGTGCTTGCATGCCTCTCCTGACAGGGAGCTCCCCTCCTCCAGATGCAACCTACTCCCCCTGGACCGCTCTTGTCTGTGAGGGCTGAAATCCGAATCGCTGGAACTTTGGGGGTCCACCCTGGGGGGCTGCACACAGCACTGACCCCGCTGGGCTGACAGCTCTCCCCGCCCAGCAGCAGCTCTCCAGCCCCAAAGCTTTTCTTCCCCCGGCTCAATGTTCTGGTTCTTTCTGTTCCCATGAGGAGGCTTCCAGGCCCCGGGCCTCCCCCACACATCATGAGAACACCTCGCAGGCCCTGGGCTCTCGGCACCCACGGTCCAGATCCACCTGCAGACCTGCTGCTGCTGCTGGAATGCCACCATTTGGTGTCTCACCGTTCAACTAGACAAGGACTCATTTGGCTCTGACACGGAGTGGGCACAAGGGCCCCTCTCACGAGCATGTGCCAGGGGGTCCCCCATCCCCACCCCGAGGAGGCAAGTCTGCAGGGTCCAGGTGACAGTGGAGGGTCACTGAACCCATCCTTTAAGGCTCAGTTCTAGGACCAGCGTAGTATCATCCTCGAGACACAGATGAGGCTTCGAGGTGCAGTAAGCTGCCACCTCACACACGCTGCACAGTTTACACACATCACCACACTCCCTTCTCCCTCAACCCAAAGGCGGGCAACAGCTTCCCACTCTGCAGATGAGAAAACAGAGGTCCACAGGGGTCCTGGCACTCGAGCAGGATCATAGGCTTCCAATTCCTTGTGCTGATGACAAGGACAAACACGGCACGGAAAATCCCCATGGGTGCAAAACACAGATTATGAGCAGCAGAGGATTTCCTTGCTAATCGCGCTGCTCCAGGAACGATACGAAACCAAGTTTGTGTCCTAAGAACTCAGAGGCCAGGCCATGGGTAAGGGGTCTGCTGGGGCCACAAGAGCAGAGGGAAACCAGCCTGGCAGGGAAGCGAGGGAATGAAAAATATAAGTGAGGAGGGACTCCGTGCGGGGAAGCCTGTGCTTTCCCCATCCCACTGATCTCCGGAGCCGTGAACGTCATGCAAGGAAGCAGGACAGCACGACTGAGCCTCTGGGTCTGGACTGAGAACAGGTGCCACACCTTTGCTACACAGGTCCAGCCCCTGGAGCTCCCGCCCCATCCTGCCTGGGTCCATCTACAGGGGGCCCGGCCCAGGACCAAGCTCCGGGCAGCTTTCCACTGTTGGTGGGGGTCTCCCATGGGAGTCTCAGGCTGTCCCGGTCCAGAAGGGCAGCAGGCACAGGGCGGCAGGCCCAGACTGACACCGGAGGCCAAGACTGATTCCCCAGAATGATCCCAGGCCCCCCAGCCAGCCCACGGGACTGGGAGAAAGTCACCATACCGCTCCATGCCTCAGTTTCCCCACCTGCGATATGGGACCATTTGGGAGCTCTGAACAGAATGGAGCTGGGACTGGGACACCCTCTGTGGTAAACTGTGAAGTGCTGGGCACACCCTGGTCCTGCCCTGGGTTACAGGCCAGTGAGCTCCTCACCACCAGCCCCCCTTTGGTATGTGGCCCTGGGGGCTCGGTACCCCAAGGCCAGTGATGGATGGTCAGGGTCAGGATGCGGAGGAAGGGGGAAAAGCTTATTCAACCTGCCCCATTGTCTTCACTGACCTTTGCCCCCAGGCCTGGCTGGGTTTAGGAAAAGCTGCCTTATTAGCATCCTGCCCAGGAGCTGCTGAGCTGGGAGGCCCCTCATAAAAGACCTATTCAGGGCCAGAAGCTCTGTCTTTTTTTAAAGGCCCAGACCACCCTTGCTCCATCCTCCCTTTAAACCAACGAAAACACAAGCAGGAGGACAAACCCATCTTATTTTGAGAAGCTCAAATTTTTCATCCAAACTTTTAAAAGTAAACAGGGCCCACACAAAGGCTGCTGGAGGCCCCGGGTTCTGTGGGTTAGCTAAAGGGGAGTGGACCCCGTGGTGTGCTGGGGGGACTGGGACGGCTGTGAATGGGGACGTGGGGGGAAGGGAGAAAGAAGGTGGGACACCCAGGATGGGGAGGGGGAGGGGAGGATTGTTGAAAATACTTTTGTTTGAAAATTGCATCAGTTCAAAGTGGCAAACCTGACCTTCTGATGTTTGGGGTTCGCCTGCCTCAGTTTGCCCCACCGGATTAGAGTAAAGAGCGCCCCAGTCCAGACTTCAGTCAGCCCAGCCCAGACCTCTATCAAAACAAAACAAAACAAAACAACCAAGAGAAAGGCCTATTTGCATCCCCATTCACAGGCCCACCAGGCCCAGCCCCAGCCAGGGACGGCCTGGAATACCGATGGGCCACCACCCACCACAGCTGCTTAGGGCCCTTATGGCATCCGGAAGGGCTGCAGGTACCCTGCAGCTTCCGAGAGAGGACTACAGGACCACTGCTCCCCAGCACATCCGCAGGTGCCACCAGACACCAGCTCAGTCGCAAACATTCAAGCGAGCTGTCTGTCTAAACAGCAAACAGAGTTTCAAAGAGAACACCGATGTCTATCTGGCAAACCCCCAACAGGTCCCTCTTTTTCATGAGGAGCCTTGGAAGAAGTATGCACGGCAAGGATTCTGACAACTGTCGAGGCCCACTGTGTGTAGGGCTAAAGGGGGCACTTTGGGTTTTGCCCCACTCTACAGAAGAAGAGCAGAAAGGGGCTCCAGGCAGTTAAGTAAGTGGCCAAAGAGAAGAGGGAAGAGTGGAGATTTGAACACGAGACAGTCTGAGCCCTCTGGGTAATGGGGTTATCAGACATCTGCTCAGTGGTCACCGATAAGGAAGTGACACTTCCCAGGATGGGAGATGGAGGGCAAACGTGGGTCAGGAACCAAGAATAGGGAGTCAGCAGTGTCTGCTGATGAATATTATCGGCCACAATGACAGCGGGCTGCCGGAGACGCAAGCCAGCCCACAGCCTGGGCAGTAGAGGACCCCCAGGGCACCACCCAGGCAACTGAGACTGAGACATTTGAATCTCAGTTGCTTTCCCAGGAAACGCTCAGAACCTCTCTGAGCCTCCACTTGCTTGGCTGTAAAATGGGGATAAGGGCCCGAGGCACAAGCCTGGTATCTGACGCCTTTCGCCATCACCCAGACTGAGGCCTGTTACCTGCCTCATCTCTGGCTCGCTCTCCGCTCAAAACTACAGGTCCAAGTACAGAAAAGTGGTTTCTAAGAGATGGGCCTTTCCTTGTGTCCAGGCATCCTATTCATACTGTTGGGAGAACATCTCAAGGCCACGCGTGACTTTATGAGACAAAACTAAACGACAGCGATCCCACCTATAACTGAAATTCACGATAATAATGCTGAATGTTTACGTCACCCCAACACAAAGCTTTGCCACCACAAAATCTGTGGCAGCCCTGTTCCGAGTGCGCGTGGGGCTGGTGGGAGCATGGATTCTGCAGGAAACCCTACAGCTCCACCCGTCCCCGCCTCCCCCAGTGGGGTGGGAACCTCAGGTAGAGTCCCGTCCTCCACTCCTGCTCCGTTCACTGAGGCAGCAAAACCCTGAGCCAGACAGGGTCCGCGTCTCCTCGTCCAAAACATGACAGAACTTCTCAGCAAATATGCTCTGACACTCCGGCGCTTCAGTGCCCGGCTGAGAATCGCCCTCGCCAAGTGTCATTGATGACGCAGCTGAAAACCAGAAACATTTCATTTCCTAGGCACAGACAGGACTGCAGCAATCCCCCGCCTCGTACTGCACTCGGGGAAACCGAGGCCCAGAAATCTGACCCTCCCAAGGCCCCCAAGAAGCCGAGGCTGGAGAGGCTGGGCCTGGGACTCCTCACTTCCCAGATAGTGCAACCGTAACATATTAAACTGCCTAACGCTGAGCTACTCCCACTGGCCTTAAGGAGACTGCTGGTGGGAGGTGGAGTGGATACAGAGTTACCGAGAGAAACCCAAGTTGTAGCCTTAGATTGCTAATCAGTAACAAAATATCCCTCTAAACCTAGTCCTGCCCTGAACTCACAGGCTGGGAAGGTAAATGAAGGAAAAACGGTGCTGGGCTATCACCCCACCTCCCCGGGTCCAGTTCCCACCCCAGGCCCCACCCCCCACCCCGGGCACCTGCAGAGGCCACTTGGCCACCAAACCAAAGAGAGAGCGCCCTGTCCCCACCCCACCCCCAGGCTGTCACTCTGGGGAAGAACAATCACTTAAAGCCTAGATACACTTTCTCTGAACTAGGAAAGCCTTTAAAGAGAACCAGAAAGGGCTGTTTAATCTCCACCTTCAGGCAAATAGTTCAGGCAGCAGCAACTGCCACCAGAAGTAGCAGCCAAGCCACTAAAAATGTGGAAGGACAGGGAGGTGGGAGAGGAGACACGCAGCAGGAAGAACCACTGATCAGAGGGCTGGGGATGGGGGCCGGCTGCCCCACTCCTACAGAGCCCTCTGCCTTGGGCCCAACAGTCACACAGGCGTGGAAGACGACAGTAGCTGAGCTTTCCTGAGGCCAAAGGTCCTCCCACCCACACCCTGGCCAACACAGACGACTGTGGCACTTCCTGTAAGGTGACCAACAGTTTACAAACCCTTCAGAGGCTTTTATCTCCACCTCAAATCCAGGAGGTAGGGATTATCGGCTCCATTCTACAGATAAGGAAACCGAGGCCTGCAGAGACAAAAAGCCAGGATTCATTCCAAGCCCGTATTCCTCTGGAAAGTTTTAGAACCTCGGTTGAGAAAGCTCCCTGAGCCCTGAGAAAGGCAGGACTAACAGCAAACGAGGAAGGCTCTTAGCCCCGGGTACTCTGGCCCACCTGCCTCTGATCCTTCCCAGCGGGCAGGCAGCAGGGAGAAGGTCAGGTGGAATTCCAGCCCCAGTACACAGGTGAACACTGCTTAGGTTTGGGGCTGCCTGTTGCTCCAGATAAGAGAGGGAATTTCACTTTCCCTCAAAGGGCTTTTCTTTCTTTCTTTTCCATTAAAAACTTCCCGCTCCCGGACAACGGTTTCCAGGCAGGGATGCGGTGCCTCCAGCCAGCCCTACAGCGCCAGACTCTGATACTGATAAACTCCGCAGGAGAGAAACTTTTCCGGGGTCTGGCGGTCCCCGGCCCGCTGCGTATTCAGAGGGGCAGGGACACGCCTCCACCACTTAACCAGAAAATCACCACCCAAAGCCCCACTGCGGGTGGGCTCCGGATCACTCTGGATGCCAGCTGGAGGAGGGGTCTAGAGTGGCGGCTGCCCGCGGGGGAAGGGACTCTGGGCCCGAGACCCGCGCCGCCCGGCAGGTGCCGTCCTTACCGTGCAGGCCGTTGGGGATGCTTCGGTGGTGCGGTGGCGCCGACAGGTCGTCCAGGGACCTGCGCGTTGCGACAGCCTTGCTGTCCGGAGCCTTGTGCGGCCCGGGGGGCAGCAGCGGGGGCGGGACGTGGTGGTGGTGGTCGGGGCTGCCACCGCTGCCGGCGCTCGACGTGCTGCTGCCGTCGCCCACGTCGCGGGTCCCCGCTCCGGCCGCGCCACCCGCCAGCGGCCCGCTCAGGCTGGCCTGGCTGTCGATGGAGCTACGGGAGCCGGCGCCACCGCCGCCGCCGCCGCCGCCGCCGCCGCCCGCGCCCCCCGCCAGCGCCGCGCGCTCCTCGTCCAGCAGCAGCACCAGCTCCTTGAGCTCCAGGTTCTCACGCAGCAGGGCCTCCTGGCGCGCCTCGAGCTCGCGCAGCTTCTGCTGCGAGCGGGCCACCTCGTGCCACACGGCGCCGGCCGCGTGGCGCCCGAAGCGCTGCCACTCGCGCGCTAGCTTGCGCCCCTTCTGCCGGTCGTCGTCGAGGAAGCAGCAGAGCTCGCGCAGCTCCTGGTTGTCGTCCTGCAGCCGCTGGTTCACGTCCTTGAGGCCGCGGATCTCCAGCAGGTGCTGCTGCAGCCGCCGGTTCACGTCGCGCATCAGGCCGCCGTGCTCCAGCATGAGGCCCACCTTCTCGCCCTCTGCGCGCCGCAGCCGCCGCGCCAGCTCCTCCTTGCTCCAGCGCAGCAGCTCCTCGTCCGGCACCTGGCTCAGCTCCTCCGACGACGCCGCCGCCGCCGCCGCTGCCGCCGGGGGCTTCGCCATGGCGGGGCCGTCACCGCGGCATCGCCCGCGCCCTCGCCCGGCCGGCGCTCCCCGTGCCGGGGCTGCGCTGGGCCGGTCCGCCCGCGGGCGGGGGGCGACCAGGGGCGCGTGAGGCCTGCCCCGCGCCGCCTCGCGCGCCCTCACGCAGCGCCCTCCCGGGCCGCCCGGGAACCCGCGTGTCTCGAGGCTCGGCGAGCTGGGACCGCTGCTGCGTCGGCGGCTGCAGTGCCGGGCGCTCTCCGGGCTTAAGCGAAGCAGGCGGAGGCCCGCCCCCGGCCCAGCTCCGGAGCCCCAGCCGCCCCGCCCACTCCGGGCGGGGAGGGGCGGGGCGCCGCGGCCCGGCCCCGCCTCCGGGGAAGGGAGCGGGCGAGGCACGGCCGGCCCCCACGTCCCCCCGCGCCGTGCGCCCGCCCGCCCGGGGCCCTGCCACAGGCGCGCTCGAGCCGTGGTCCCGCCCCCACTCCCGTCCGATTGGGCCTCTCCGGGGGTGTGCGGGAGGGGCGGGGCGCAAGCGGGGGACGCCGCGGAGATGGTACAGTCCACCGGCGGTTCAAGTTTCTGCGCCGGGAGGACGCGGCCTCGGCCAATCCCAGGGCTACAGGGCGCTTTTAAAATGCAGGTACGGCTGCGAGGAGGGGGAAGGTGGGAAAGGTAGGGCAGGGCTTCCCTTAAAGGAGACGCGCGGAAATGGGCGCCCAGCCCCTTCCTGGGCCCGCGTGCCCCGCCCGGCCTCCCCCGCCCCAAATAAACAAATACCCAAGATCCGAAGGACAGCTCCCCTTCTCCCTGCCGGGGGCACCAGAGTCCAGCTTAGTCTGAGATACGACGGACAATAGGACTCTGACACGGGGGTCGCTCTCCCCGGCGGCAGAGCGGCTCTTTGTCCCCTTCCCTGCCGCCGGCTCCTCCGCCCCCATTTCCACCCCCGTCCCCTGCCGGAGCGCGCCGAGGTTGCGGCGTTTCCACTCCAGCCCCGGGCTGCGCACCGGGAAGGCCATGGTCTCGCCAACCGTCCCGGAGCACGGTCCGTACCCTTTTCCTTGCCAGGAGGGGGCGAGGGCGCCGGGGACACGCACCGTTCCCCCGCCAACCCGACCGCTCGTCCCGGAATTCGGGAGAGAATCTGTGATTCACGACGTGGAGACCACTGGGGAAGGTGGAGGATGGTCTCCCACTGGGGTCTTAACTCTGGGGGCGCCGAGTCGGCGGCGAAAAGCCTTCCCCACCGCAGCCTGGCCCGGCACCCGGGTCTTCCCACTGGCTGTGTGAGTCCGTCTCGTTTATCCTCGCGTCCCTGAAGTGCATTTACTGCGCGTCTGCTGCCAGCCGGCCAAAGGTGGGCGTCCCTCCCCCGGGACCCGCAGCGAGATAAAATCCGAGCACTCGACCGTGAGCGCCACGGCCTGGCGCGCGCGCCCGCGCAACAGCTGATGTCCCCATTTACAGCTGCTCAACCATTCATTGGGCAACTGTGTACAGCCCCTACTGTAAGCCAGGCCTCTTCTAGACCACTGGGGGATTCTGTAGGGGACAACGGCGGAGGCCACTGCCCTCTGGGGGGACTTTGCACCCTGCGGGGAGGAGGGGAGAGAAGATAATAAACAAACTAGATAGCTATGAGTCTGTAATAAGTGCTGTGCAGGGGATTAAGACAAGCTGCTGTCACAGAAAGTGATTATCAGTTACTTTAGATCCCGTGGTCAGGGAGGACCTCTGAGGAGGTGCGTCTAAGCTGATATCTGAGTGACAAGAAGGACAAAGATAAGGGGGAAGGGCACTCCAGGTGAAGGGAACAGCTAGTGCAGAGGCCCTAGGGTTGGCCTGTTAGTGGCCTATTCAAAGAAGGCCAGTGGGGCTGGGAGGGGGCTCAGGAAGAAGAGTGAGAGATGAGGTCAGAGGAACCAGATCATCCATGATTCTAAGGCAGCTGGGAAAGCAGTGGGGGGCTAGCAGGATGCAATATGACCTGATTTGCCTTTTAAGAGACTCACTCTGGCCCATGTGTGGAGAAGGGATGGGGGTGGGGGGGTTGCAGAGAGGTCCAGATTCAGGACCTCATTCCCCACTCTTCTCCCCCTCTCTCCATATAGATAGATGTTCAGGGAGAGGATGTGCCAGGCAGAGCATAGCTTTGAGGGTCAAGCCCCAGGGTAGCCGAGGTTCCCCCAGGCAGGTGAGCCTGCGGTGGGTCACCCTCCCCACTGGGGCACTGTGCTTCGAGGACCCAGCCCACTGTGCATCTGAGTTTGAGTTTGAAGAGGGAAGGGGTTCCAGCTCCCACTTGGGAAGGGTACAGGTCTTTCTTACCCCCAAAAGGCCAACCAGATTAAATAGCTCACTGGAGGCTCTCCCCAGAACAAAGCCTGAGCTGGGAGAGTGAGGGGTGAGCGTAGGACACGTGGGCTCACTAGGGAAGTTGCTGAGATGGTTAACACTGCTTGTGGGAACCGCCACCCCAACTTGGTGTGTGGCCCCAGGTGGTTCCCGTGGCCTGCATCTCTGTCCTCTCATCCTGCAGAGCTGGCAGCTTCAGCTGAACTTTCCAAGAGAAAAAAAAAGCCTCCATCTGGACGGGGCTTGCTTGCATCATCTACAGACTGTGGGCATGGGTCCCCCTCACCAAGAATCAGGAGAGCATCCCTAACATCCCCCTGGTGCAGCAAAGACAAGGTGCTAGAGATGAGGCTACTGGGTGGGTGGTCCCAGGGACAGTCTTTGCTCTCCGCAGCATGGCTGGACAGGCAGGGACAGAGCAGGATAGATGGCAGCAGGCTGAGAGGGTCCAGAGCTAAAAAAGGGTCCTGAAGCAAGGGGAACCATCCAAGCCAGAGCCCCCTCCCTAAGGTTCCAGCAAGAGGTGCCAAGCCCCCTAGAACACTCACCATCCAACAGACCCTGTACCCCGAGCTAGGATCTGAAATGTCAAGTGTCTTGACTTTTTTAGCTCTGCTTTGTCATGAAATCAGTAAAACCAAATCATGGATCTCTAATACAGTAATTCTCTAGATGCCCAGTAAAAGTAGCTGTGGGTCTTTTAAAAAATAAAGATGTACCACCGCTCCCCAATTTTTTTTCTTCTGAATCTCCAGGGCTGTGTGTGTCCATTTAAAGCCACACAAATGTTTTTGAGAGCCAGTACACTAATACACAGTAGACAAAATAATTCCCAATCACAGTGTCTGTTAACCTGGGAAATGGTGAGAGCACACTGGCGGTAAGCAGACTGTCTCCTCACTGGGAGGGGAAGACGCTTTCTTATCTCCTCTGTGGCTGGGGCCCAGAACAGAGACCTCAGAGCAGCCATTATTTGCTGTTTGCTGAGTGAATGTGTGACCCTTCAGTACGTGACCAATTGAGTCTGAGCCCCTGATTTTGCAAATGAGGAAACTGAGCCCCAGAAGGGAAATGACTTGCCCAAGGTCACTTTCATTCACTGATTTCCTGAACACACAAGCATAATTGGTTAAGTATTTATGCATATGCGTATGTATATGTGCAGTCACATATGCATTGTACACGGGTTGTCGTAAGTATCACAGAAGAGCGGGGCAGAACACATCATTGTGGGAGCATCCGAAGGCACTGGGAGCAGCTTCCTGGAGGAGGTGACCCCCCCAGTGAATCTTGCAGAGTGAGTAGGAGTTTATCAGATTGTAGATGGGGAAGGTGAGGGTTGGGATCATCCAGGTGGAGGGAACAGCAAAGCCAAGGCCTAGAGGTGGGCAATGGTGAGGGGTGTGTGTGGACACAGCCATGCCTTATTGCCGGAACATACAGGAGAGGCAGAGAACAGCGGGGAATAGTCACAGGGGATGTGTGGCCCCCTCCCTGGGGCTCTGATAGTTAACAGCAGCAACAACAGCAAAAATAATAACTACTACCTCCTACCACTTACCCAGCACCCAGTGGATGCCAGGGATTCTAAACCAGCTCTCACGTGATGATCAGAATGATGGTGTCCTTAGCGCTTCAGGATTTAACGTGGATTCCTGTTGGCTGGGTTGTTTGTCTCCACGAAGCTCAGATCACTGTGTGTGAACTTACGGGCAGTGTTCAGAGGCTGGTGGATGCTCAAGGACTCTGGTGTGGCCAGTGGAGGTTTGTGTGGCGGCTGAATGTTTCTGCAGGTCAGCAAGGCAGTGGCAGCTGACCAGGTCTGGGGCTGGGCTCTGGGGCTTCTTCCCTGCACCCCACCTCAGGGAGGATCCTGAACAGGGGAAGTCACCATGCACAGCTGAGGGGCTATGATGAAAAATCAGGGCTCATGGAAAAGCAACTGTAATTATTATTAATAAAGGATAGTGTTGGTTGAGCACTTTTTTTTTTTTTTTTGCCACGTGACTTGCGGGCTCTCAGTTCCCCGACCAGGGATTGAACCCCAGGGCCACAGCAGTGAAAGCCCAGAATCCTAACCACTAGGCCACCAGGGAACTCGCAGTTGAGCACTTTTTATGTATCTACCCAGCACTGTGCTAAGGCTTTACAGGGATTGTCTCACTGAGCCCTCACTGCAGTCCTGTGACTTAGGAGCCTCTATCCCCATTTTACAAAGGGGCAAACTGAGGCTCATAGATTAAGTCACTCGTCCAAAGTCACACAGCAAGCAAGCGAACGAGCTGGGATTCAAACCCACGACCATCTCGGCCCAAGAGTGCACCTTACCCCATAGACTACAGCCTCCTGTACTGCAATTTCTCTGTGACATCCCTTTCACCGTGACTCTGGTTCTACAATGTGGAGGCCTGCACTGTGCCCAGACCATGTCCATCACCCAGCTTCCAACTACTTCAGCCTTCCACATTGTCACCAAGCCAGAGAGACTCCCCGAGCCTCTGGATGGACCACTGGGAAGAGCTTTCCAGCTCTTCCTGCTGACAGATCAATCACTGCATGTTGTTAGCTCCATCTCACAGCTCCTCTCTCACCAACTTGCTGGGTGACCCTAGGCCAGTTTCTTAACCTCACTGAGCCACAGTTTTCTCATATGAGCCTTCCTCCACAGGGGCCAGTGTCAAGCAACTAGCAGGGCTCTTGCCCTGCTCTGAAGAGATGCGCGCGCCTCCCTTCCCTGTGCGTTCTCCCCACCCTCTGGATCAGGACAGTCTTCCCATAATGTACATTGAAATTGCACCCATTTTCCAGATGCAAACCCTGAGGTACATTGAAACAAGGGCTGTCCAGGAAGCCTAGTGCTTGCCCCTGGCAAACGGGGCTACGAAGGATGCCGGCTATGGCCCTGGGCTGCCACCAACTTCCTTTTGGGATGGGTGCAGCATGGAATATGGGGTTTAGTGATGAAGTGTCTCAACTCCGACATTTTTAGGTGGGGAAACTGCACTGATGCTGGGCCCACCAGTAGGCAAGTTTGCGGGGATGTCGACCCCCTGGAGGGCAGCACTGGGCGGTCTTGGGGGAGGGTGGGCTCATTCACTCACACCATTACCCAATGGTCAACCCGTGTTCTGGGGATCAGGAAGTCAGTGACGCACAAGATGGTTGCCTGGAACCGCTGATGTCACAGGCAAAAGCCTCAAGGTTAACCTGAGGGCAGTGGGAACCACAGAAGAGTATAGAGCAAAGAGAAAACTGACAGACTTTTGTTTGATAGCAGGTGACAGGAGGTGTGAGGGGAAGAATGGATCAGAGAGGGTCCGCCGAGGCCAGGAGACAGGCAGGAGGCTGCAAAGCCAGGCTAGCCAGAGGCCTGGGCAGAGGTGGGAGAAAGGTGCCTTTAGGGACCAATGGGGGGGGGTGGTGTGGGGCAGGTATCAGCATCTGCATCCCTCCTCCCTGTCTCTCCCTTCCCAGCTGGAGCCACTGAAATACCCTCCTCCCCTTTCAACAGCTGACATCCACTCAGACCATTGCCCCGAGGAGCAGGGCAGGGGGGGATGCTCGATCACGGGGAAACTGAGTCAGGGGAGCTCTTTGCAGGACCAGCTCCCACCTCAGTGCGCTTAAAAACACTGTTCTTATTATGAACAATTTCCTATCACAACAAACTGCAGAGCAGCAGGTGCCTGGAACCCGACTGCCCGGCTTAAGGAATCACCACTTTCGCCGGCCCCTGGAGCCCCTCCTGGTCACCTGGCCAGCCCACCTGACCCCAGGGTAAGCACGATTCTGAATGCTGCATTGCTTATTCCTGTGCTTTCACAATACTGTATTTCTCCCTTCTAATATACTGCTTAATTTTGCATGCTTTTGGACTTTATTTGAATGGTATTATACTTCATGTGTTCTTTGGCAACAAGCTTTTAAGTCATGTATTATTACGTTGATATATGTAACTGTGGTTCATTTATTTGTGCGGCTGGCTGTATAAAGAGGTTTCTCAGCCTCAGCATGTTGACAATTTGGACTGGAGAAGTCTTTATTGTCGGGGCGGACGGGGGCCGTCCCTCGGCACTGCGGAATGTTTACCAGCATCTCCAGCCTTCACCAGTTAGATGGAAGTGGCACCCCTGCCCCTATTGTTGTGAAAACCAAAAATGTCTCCAATCTTAAAAAATGATACAAATGAACTTATTTACAAAATAGAAACAGACTCACAGACTTAGAAAACAAATCTACCGTTACCAAAGAGGAAAGGTGGGAGTAGGGGGAGGGATAAATTAGGAATTTGGGATTAACAAATGTAATTTGGGATTACATACTGCTATATATAAAATAGATAATCAACAGGGACCTACCATATAGCACAGGGAACTATACTCAATATTCTGTAATGACCTAAATGGGAAAAGAATCTGAAAAAGAAAGGATATATGTATATGTATAACTGAATCTCTTTGCTGTACACCTGAAACTAACACAACATTGTAAATCAACTATACCCCAATATAAAATAAAAATTAATAAACAAAACCAAAAATGTCTCCAGACCTTGCCAAATGGCCCCTGGGGGCAAAATCTCCCCAGCTGAGAACTCTGCCATCTAATTTCCATTGCATGAATACATTACCTTTACTTTTCTCCTGTTGAAGGACATTTGTTTCTAGTTTTTTTGCTGTAACCAGCAGTGCTGCCATGGACATCCCTGTACATGGGTCCTGATACTCACGAGCACAAGCTTCCCTTGGGTCTGTACCCTCATGGCTCTCAGAGCACAGGAGAAACCCAGGTCAAATTTTATATTCAAGGCACCCAGTATATTAAGGGAGAAAAAGAAGAAGAAACAGTATAGCAGGCTTGCCTACCATGACTTCTTTGAAATGTTTGTTTTATCAAATTGACGCTTTCACGCATGCACAAATACAACGCTACAAGACTTATGCTGCTTGTCAGATATGCAGGGTTTACTCCAGGTGATAAGTTCCAGACCCCAGACACATGGTCTTTGAGGCCAGCTGTGTATCTCTGTGACTGCCGGCATCACTGTGCTGGGAAGCGTGAAGCCCAGGCGGGCGGGCCCACCTGTGATGGGTGGTTTTCATCTGCCTCCCCGCAGCTGCACTGTCCTTGAGGACAAAGCCCCCTCTTCTCCGGAGCCCTCAGGGGCCTGGTCCCCGTGGTGTTCCATGGGTGTCTGCAGCTGCGCCATATGCATGAGACACCCCCGGGCCACGCCCATCCGGCCCCTACAGCCTCCAGATGCCTTGCACGCCAGGCCTTGGAGGCTGCTCTTGGCCCAGTATCTTCAGCCAGCAACGCTGCCCCTCCCGGCCCTGCCCTCTGCAGACACCGGAGACCAGCCTCCTCCAGTGCCTGAATATTTCATGCCCTGATGGTGGAGCGAAGTCGGTGAAGACCTTAATTGTTAATGCGGCTGCTGCCGACCGACCAACCGCAGGGCCAGCCTTCCCCGCCCTCTCTGTCTGCCCCTCCTGTTTGATACAGCAACAGCAGTAACAGTAATTCCTCCTGTGAGCTGCTCTGGGCGAGGCTGGGCTGAAGTCAAGTTGTCCCCCCAGCCCCCAGTTGAGCCCACAGCTGGGCAGAGAAGCTGTGACATGAGTAACTTTAACAACTGGACCATCAGGTTCACCGTTTTGTTCATCGCTGCTCCCGGGTGCCCTCCCAGCAGAGAGCCTGGGGACTCGGTGAGTGCTTGTGGAATAAGTGAACGCTACAGGAGGAAGCTGGGTTAAGTAGAAAGGCCCTGGAGTTGGAATCTGTGTCTCTGACTTGATATTTCCCAGCAGGGTAGCCCTGGGGAGTCCTGCCCCTCTCTGAGCCTCTGGATCTTACCTGGAAATGGAATCATTCCAAGCCTCCTCCTGGGGTAGAAAGATGCTCAAATGCACAAGAAAAGGTAGGCCCGAACCACAAGCCACACAGTGAGGCAGGTGGGGTGCTGGTCTGCTGGGGGAAGGCCTGGGAATGCCCCAGAGCCCAGCCTGAGGCTCTGAGACCCTCAGAGAAGAGCTGAGCCTTCTTTCCAGAACAGCCTCAGCACCCCCAAGACCCAATACCAGGACACAGCTCTGCAACAAAGAATCACATCTTAGCATCCCAAGCGCTCAGAGCCCCCATAGACAAGTGAGTGTCCTAAGGAGGCAGCTAGTCAGGCTGACTCTGAACAAGGCCAGTGGGTCAGCGCAGTGGTTCTCAGCTCTGGGCACTGGTTAGAATCGCCTAAAAGGTGGTAAAATGCAGACGCTCAGACCCCACCCCAGATCCATTCCATCAGAATATCTGGAGGATGGGAGTCCATCAGGCAGGGCTGAGAAGCACTGGGTTAGATGAAGCTCTTGTTCATTGGCAGCAGGCTGCCCTAGGAGCCACCCCCTTTTCTGGGGGGCACACCTCTCCCCAGGTGTCTGGATTTAGAGATGTTTCTCTAGGTTTTCCAAATTCCCCAAATGATCCTCAGATGGGCTGCCTAGGTTAAGGAAGGGGGCTAGGGGTTCTGGAGTTCACTGTACTGTTCACGTAATGCCCCTGTTTTTTGCCCCATGTCTAATGGGACAAAATGAAGGGAAGGAAAGTATCAGCGATATAATACAAAAAAATTATCTGGGGCTGATGGACACAAAGGGCCAGCATAGAAGTGGAGAAATGATCATACTGGGCACATCATTGTAAAATTTGAGAACACCAGGGTTGAGGCGATCCGAAAAGCATCCAGAAGGAGAGAGAATCAGAGAGAAAGGGAGAGATCACATACAAAGGATCAAGAATCAGAAAAACACTGACATTCTCTACAGTATCTCCAAAAACTAGAAGACTATGGAACAATGCATTCGAGATTCTGAAGGAAAATTATTTCAGTATCCGGTCAATTAAGTATGAGGGTAGAGTATGACATGTTCAGATCAAAAAAAAAAAATTATCTCTCAGACATTCTTTCTCTAAACTTAGGAATTAAACAAAGAAACAAGATGACCCAAAATTCAGGAAATGGGGAATCCCAAAGTGATGGTATAGGGAAGTGGGACAGGGAGGGCTTCAGGGCCAGAAGCAGTCAGTGCAGATTGGAACAGGGAAGGAGGGCACCAGGAGGAGCTGGCCAAGAAAGAGAACACAACTCATGGAGTCGCTGGGGCCTTGGCTGTCTTGAGAGGAATATTAGAGCTCTGTCAGAGAGTCTGGTGGTGAATTAGTGACAAGCACAAAGAAAACCAAGCAAGTCAAAACAAGGAGGCAACTAATAATCGCCAGGGAAACCCAGAAGTCCTACAAGGAAGGAAATACAGTCATAGGACATATCGTGGCTCTGTTGACCATAGTGTTTAAATAGTATAATATGTAAACAACGTTGATTTAACCAAAAAATTGCGATACAGTTGTACTAGGAGGGTGGGGGAAGGGGTGGCATGTGTGAGTGTGGGCGCATGAGTAGACTAACCTTCCTGGTCCCTAAGAGAAAGGCAGTGGTACTACCTAAACTGGAGAGTCAAGAGCAGTCTAAGTGTGTTGTTTTCAAATGTGGAGAAAAGTCACAGAAGAATCGAAAGTAGTTGCCTCTGGGAAGCAGGAATCAGGGGCAGAGCCATGAGGCAAGGGATTGTTTTTTGTTTTTTGTTTTTTTTTTCTTTTAAGTTTTATAACTGTATTTGATTTTTGAAACTCTGTGCATGTGTTTTGTTTTTTTTGTTTTTATTTTTGGCTGTGTTGGGTCTTCGTTGCTGCGCGTGGGCTTTCTTTAGTTGCGGCGAACGGGGGCTACTCTTTGTTGCGATGCGTGAGCTGCTGATTGTGGTGGCTTCTCTCATTGTGGAGCATGGGCTCTAGGCACGTGGGCTTCAGTAGTTGTGGCACATGGGCTCAGTAGTTGTGGCACACGGGCTCAGCTGCTCCACGTCATGTGGGATCTTCCCGGACCAGGGCTTGAACCCGTGTCCCCTGCATTGGCAGGCGGATTCTTAACCACTGTGCCACCAGGGAAGCCCCTGTGCACGTGTTTTTAAATTAATACATTTTTAAAAAGCTTGGCATTGGACTTCTTATTAGAAACCCTGGAAGCTAGAAGATCACAGAGCAATCAGTTGCCTTAAAAGTCTGAGGGAAAAGGATTTCCTGCCTGGATTCTATGCCCACAGAGAGCATCAGCCAAGAATGAGACTGGAATATAAACATTTTCAGAAATGCAAGGTCGCCAAAAAAAGGAAAAAAATGAACTGCTGTGCACCTCTCAGGAAGCTTTTGAAGCACATGCTCCTCTAGATGCTGAGAGTAGACCAGGGCACAGGAGGGCTCCCCAGGAGGGCAGGTCCTTCCCTGGGGGGAGCAGGGGGAGGGGCAGGCCCAGGCCCCAGAGCAGGGGGGGGGGACGGCTCAGCCTGGAAGAGCCCAGGCCCGGAGGGGCTAGATAAGATAACCAAATGCCTGGGCATTTGACCATCCTACCACTAGGTTAGAGTGGAGCAGATAGAAAAAGTAAGAAGAGACACATAAAGACCTTACAAGTTTTTTTGTTGTTTGTTTTGGCTGCACCACACGGCTTGTGGGATCTTAGTTCCCCAACCAGGGATTGAACCCCTGCCCCCCTGCTGTGGAAGCGAGGAGTCCTAAACACTGGACTGCCAGGGAATTCCCAAGTTTGTTTTTTTTTTTAAAGTGCATTAACGCCAGGACATAAACAAACAAAGCTTCACCATAAAAGGAACCACTAGGTACTTTCTTTTTTTTTTTTTTTTTTAATAAATTTATTTATTTTTGGCTGTGTTGGGTCTTCGTTGCTGCGCGTGGGCTTTCTCTAATTGTGGTGAGCGGGGGCTACTCTTCATTGCAGTGCGCGAGCTTCTCGTTGCAGTGGCTTCTCTTGTTGCGGAGCACGGGCTCTAGGTGCACGGGCTTCAGTAGTTGTGGCTCACGGGCTCAGTAGTTGTGGCTCACGGGCTCTAGAGCGCAGGCTCAGTAGTCGTGGCGCCCTGGCTTAGTTGCTCTGCGGCATGTGGGATCTTCCCGGACCAGGGCTCGAACCCGTGTCCCCTGCATTGGCAGGAGGATTCTTAACCACTATGCCACCAGGGAAACCCTACTAGGTACTTTCATAGGTAACATTTACAGACTAATAATAAAACCCTGGACCACTGGTCAACTAAGAATTGGGTAGAGCCTTTGAGGGGATGCTGAGGGAGTGGGAGCTGAAGCCTCATCTGTCACGACCGGAATGAATTCTAGAAAAGTCTAGAATTGAAAAATCAAGAAATAGCCACGGGAGCATCTTACTGAGAAACGTGGAGACCAAAACCAGAAGGAACAACTAAATGTGGAAACAGGTTGTTCTGGGGAGTGGGGAAGGGGGAGGAAGGGCCAGGGAAATATTTCATTTCCTTCTGAACCTTTTCATGTTATTTGATTTTTTTTAACCTAAGTTCATACATTATTTTGTTTGCAATATAAATATAATTAATCTAATAATAATAAAACCTACATCCGGGCCGGGGCGTGTTAAACAAGAGAGGAGGACCAGCAAGGACCTACTGTCTAGCGCACAGGGAACTCTGCTCAATATTATGCAACAACCTAAATGGGAAAAGAATTTGAAAAAGAATAGATACATGTATACGTATAACTGAATCACTTTGCTGTACACCTGAAACTAACACAACATTGTTAATCAGCTATACTCCAGTATAAAGTGAAAAGTTAAAGAAAGGAAAAAAACGAGAGGAGGACCAGCGATGCTCCCTGACAGAAGCCCCCAGACCTGACCCTCATCAGCTGCAGCCTAGGCCCCGCAGCCTCGCCCCTTGGCGGCCCGCCCAGCCTAATCCGCCCCGACATTCTTCACGGCCATTTCCAGTTTACAAAGCATTCTCTGGGCAGCTTCCTCCTCCCATCCTCCCAGCAAGCCTGCGAGGTGAGCAGGAATTATTACGCCCGTTCGTGCCCACAGAAGCTGAGGTTCGGTGTGTATCTGGGGGTCCGTAACAGGTCCCTGCCATGGCAGGTGCACCTGCTACAAAGGCCGGCGGAAGACCCATATTGAAGAGCCAGGGAGAGGCAGCCTCGCTGGAATTTCAGGGCCGGAGTCACCCCTCCTGGCCTGGAGGTGCTCAGCAGGGAGACTGCAAACCCTTCACTGGACTGTACAGTTTATCTTCCCTAATATGTAGTCACACACGAACACCCCCAGTGTTCGCCCAGCAGGTGGGGGGTGTCCTGTCGAGGGGGTACCACCAGCTGCCAAAGAGGAAGGGCTGGCATCAGCTGGGACTGCACTTAGATGCGGCATCCTGGGGGCTGTGAGAGAGCCGGGCAGGGCAGTGGACAGGCACCTCCACGCGGAAGGTGCAGCCGACGGGGGCAGGGGTGGCTCCAGGGGTCTCCGTGCTCCTGAGATGGGCTCCGAGTCATGCTTATTGCTGACGAGTTTGCTGTTGTCCAATCTATCTAGGTTTGCAGCCCCAAACTCTTAAGATTCAAAAAGGCCCCTGGGGGGACTTCCCCGGTGGTCCAGTGGTTAAGACTCCACGCTTCCATTGCAGGGGGCATGGGTTCCATCCCTGGTCGGGGAACTAAGATCCCGCATGGCGCATGGCACGGCCAAAAAGAAAAACCAAAAACCAAAACAAAACAAAAATGCCCCTTGAGCATACGCAGTGGCTCAGGACCACCGACCTGGTCCAGTCCCTCCAGTGAACACACAGAGATACCGAGAGTTATTCGGAAGAAAGAGACTCATCCATCCAAGGAGTGGGACACCCTCAACCTCCCTGGACTTTGCACCTAGATCTTCCTGGTTGCCTGGAGAGGCACACCCAGCCGGCTTTATAATTGCTTCTATAGCCTCATGCCTTTTAAACCCACTCGGGGGACTTCCCTGGCGGCCCAGTGGTTAAGACTCCATCTTCCATGCAGGGGGCGCTGGTTCGATCCCTGGTTGGGGAACTAATATCCTGCATGCTGCACAGTGTGGCCAAAAATTTTTTTAATTAAAAAAAATATAAAATAAACCTACTAGGACCCGAAGCTCCAGACCTGCATGTACAACCACCTCCCTAATGTCCCCTTAGCCTTGTTCCCTCAGCTGAAAAGCTAACAGCCCCAGGCCTTTGCCTGGCCTTTCCTTCTCTCTGGAAGATTCTTGGGAACTCAGCCCAGCTGCTTCCCTCAGGAGCCTCCTCTCCACGGGGACCCTCCCAATGCTTGGACCAGCGTGGGTACAGAGCAGGGGCTCAGAAACCCCCAGGAACTCCCCTGGCTCTTGGGGACCCAGGTAGGAAAGGAACGGGAAAGGTGGCAGCATTCCGCCTTCTGGAGCCTGACACACCCTGGTGCGCAGGGCTGGCTGTGCTCTCACGAGAGCCTCCCTCCTCCCCTCCGCTGACTGGAACTGAGCCCAGCCGGGCAGTGGGGAGCAGGGAGAAGACCCCCGCAGAAACATCACACCAGCCTTCCCACACCTCTTGGCACTGGATGTCCTCAAACCAGCCTGCGTGGCCTGGGTGCAATGCACAGCTGTAAATTCCCCTGATGGTGATAGGACGGGGTTGGGGAGAGGAAGAGGGACACATAGCCTGTATAAGTGGTGACAGCAGCTCACAGAGCCCCGTATCCCAATGGGGCCATCGTGTCCATAATCTCACTGACCCTCCCAGCATCCCATGGGCAGGCCCGGTGCTAGGCCCATTTCACAGATGCAAAAACTAGGACTTAGCAAGGTTTAAATAAATGCACTGCTGAAGTTGCAATTTTAGCTGTGAGCAGGGTTTCCCACACCTGCCTGGTGATAAGAATCACGTGGGACACTTGCCACCCAGACCCCTTCCCTGGAGATTCTGACCCACCACCTCCAGGTAAAGCCTGGAGTTGGTCTGTTTGATGGGGCCAGGCTGGGGATGGGGCCATCAGGAATCGCAGGGTGACTGATCCAGGACCTCCAAGCACCACCCCCCAATTCACCCAGTTTCACAGTTGGGTGTGGTATTTAAGCAGCAGAGGTGCTCAGCTGCTCCCCCACTGCTGGACATGAGGTTTACTTCCGGGGCTGAACTATTACAAATAACTCCCGTGGGGGCGTGTTTGTGCACAGCTTGGTTTTCCTGTCGGATTGTTTCCTTGGGGTGAGTTCCCAGAAGTGGGGTTCCTGAGCGGAAGGATGGACGTTTTCCCACTCTAGTCCACACCCCTAATCTAGTCTAGCGCCGGGATGGGGATCCGGCCTTTCTCTGGCTTCAGGGAGGGGCAGCCGGCAAGTCCCCCTTGGCACTTCCGGAGGAAAATGACAGATCTGGCCCTTTCCTGTAAGAGCTAATTACCGCCTTGACGCGTTCACGGCTGTCAGAGCAACGAGGGCCCAGGTGACTCAATGCCATCTTTCTGGGGCCCGCCCGGATTTCTCCGCCAGCAGGTGATGGATTTTCTCCGTGGAGGTCACAGGAAGCGAGAAAACCATCCCTCACCTCCCTGGGGAGGCAGATCTGTCAGCAGCTTTGGGAGAGGCCAGAAAAAAGGCCTGGAAACCCAGTGGGCTGCTCATTCCTTGTCTTTTCAGACAACGAAGGGCTTCTGGCCCCTGGACCTTCTGACCTGCCTGAGGTGGGGGCCACGCCTCCAGGGCCCATCTATGGGACACTCTGGCCCACCCCTACTGGGAACGCCTCTAATAGGAGCAGGGGGAGTCGGCCCTATGAGGCCAGCCTCTCAGTGTCCATGGTCCTACAGAGCCTGGCACTACTGTGCTCTCTTCTACCACCCCCCCCACTATGAATTCTTTGAAGGTAGGCTGGTGCCTGTTCTGTCTCAGACTCCAGGAAGTGAGCTCTCTGTCCCTGGAGGTGGACAAGCTAAGGCAGCATGACCATCTCTCAGAGGCTTAGAGGTTGTACTGGCTGGGCAGAAGGGTCTTCCTGGGCTGAGTGCCCAGCCTATGCCACTGCTTGCCCAATACTTACTCTGCTCTGGATGTTATACCCACTTTACAGCTGCACAAACTGAGGCACAGGGACTAAATTGGCTTGCCTGGTGATCTGAAGATGGCTGACTCATTCACGACTCATCACTGTTTACTGAGCACCTGCTGTGCGCCAGGCTACCTTGCTTCCTGAGTCTCCCCTTGACCAGTTTTCCCAGCCATTGTCCGTATTTCATCACAGGCACAGGTAGCCACCGTCCATCCACTCCCACAGGAAGGGAGTTACTCCTGTCGCCTTGCCCCAGAGCTTCCATTCACCCGGCCGTGGCCCTCTTTGGTCTCAGGGCAGCGGGGATGGCTGTTCCTGGGTGGCACTGGGGGCTTATGTGGGTTAGGCCAACCCCAGCTGTTGTGAGGGGGTAGGGGAGCCTTACAGACATCGCTGGGGATGCCTTTCCTGGAGCCAGACCTCTGGCTGCCTCCTCTGAAGGACTCTCCCAGGGCCAGGACACCTGATGGTACAGGACATCCTTCCAGGGCCCACAGACCACAGAAAGTTTATAAAGAACCTTCTGTGGGCAGGCCCAGGAAACAGGTCTCCCCATCTTAGCCACAGGAGGTGCCCATTTTAAAGACAATCTGGGGGGAAAGAAGCCTCACCAATACCTTGTCAGTCTGTGCATTCAACCTTTTGTGCTTCAAGGCAGGTTATTCTGGCTCTCCTCGTTCAATGCCATTCTGTTCGTTTCAGTCCCCTGTTTCACCTGCTGAGGTTCCTGGAAATGCTGTGTTCTCATGGGGCGTTGTCATTTGCACATCTGATAAGCAAGCCTCACGTGGCTCCATGCAGATGCTGGATGGAAGTGAACAGAGCTGAAGGCAGAGACCTATGGCCCATCTTTAGAGACCCTCTTATATTAGATTGCACTGATTTACAAGGTGAACTTTGTCCCTGGGTCACTCTGTCCAGGGAGTTATGACTTCCCCCCTAACTGCTCTGCTCTCCAGCCTACATTTTCCATTCCACCAAAAGGACAGCATAAAGAGCTTGTCCCCTAGACACACTCTTATCTGTCACACCTCCGTGCCTTGGGCCACAGTGTTCCCTTTGATGCCCTGTCCCTCTTCCTCACCTGGCTGACTCCCACGCCAGGACACAGGTTTGTAAAGTCCGTCTCCACAACCCCCTCCCAACCCATCAGGCTCCCACAGGCCCCTGGCTTCCCTGGTCATGGCCCCCATGCACAGTGCTGGCCCTGTCTGCCCAGCCCCCCTCTTATACCCTGGGGTTCCCGGGGTTCCCAAAGCCCAGGCAGGACCCAGCCCCTGAAGAGGAAGCTCTGTACTGTTGAAAGAGCCCAGGCTCGGGGCCAGCTGGGCTTAGGCAAATGGTTGAACCTCTCTGAGCCTCAGTTTCCTCGTTTGTCCAATGAGGATGCTCTCCAGGTCAAGGGCTAGTGAGGGTCACAGATCATGTGGGCAAAATGCTCAGCGTGGGGCGGGCTCTCTGTGTTCACCGGCTGAATGAGCCAGGTGCCACGTCCCTGTCATCAAGTTCACAGTCTGGCTGGGGCTAGAGAAGGGGACAGAGAGTCACGCCTTAAATGAGACTAATGTGCTATGGGAACTGCTGGGAGGAGCAGTGATTCCACTGAGAAGCTAGGAAGGCTTCACGGTAGAGGAGATGCATGTGCTGGGCCTGAAAGGGGGCTCCCCATTTCTGTAGGCAGCAGAGTTGGGGAAGAACATTCTAGCCTTCCTGGGTGTGCTGTTTCCTACAGAGCTGCCAGCACTGGCTTTTGTCATTTTAATGATGTACGGCTGTGTGTGTGTGTGTGTGTGTGTGTGTGTGTGTGTGTGTGTGTGTGTGTGATTTAATAGGGATGAATGGTGTTGCAGCAGCCTTATTCTGTATTTCTTTGAATGTCTGTTTCCCTTTGAGGCTGGCTCTGAGAACCATGATTCCCAAAGGTATGTATGAGCCCAGGGAAATCCTTCTCTATTATCTCAAGATTGTGAAATGAGCTCAGCTCAGGAGAATTTGGGGGATTTTTAGAAGTGGTGCTTTTGAGATGATGATAACCCCGCCTGGCAGGGGAGGAGGGCAGGACCCTGGCAGCACCAGCCTCCCTGGGGCCACTCACGAAGAGCCTTTCCTAGCCGCCTCCTGGCCTGACACAGCATGCCGCCGCCTCGAATTCCACCATCCCTCACGTTCCTTCTTAAGACAAGGGCTTCTACTAAAATGTAAATATTTTGTCTGGGGGAGGGAACACTTTGCTTTGTTACCGAGGGAGAGGAGGTTGGAAACTAACTTTTATTGAGCACCTACTAAGTGCTTTATTATCAAGGGAAAGGAAGATGGAAACTTACTGTTAACAAGCATCCACTACGCGAGCTGGGCACCCCTGCACTGCCTTCAAGTCTACGAGGCAGCCTGGCGAGGCGGGGGAGTTACCCATGCCTGCACGCAAGGGGATGGGATCTCGGAAGGACAAGGGCTTAGCAGAGCCGGAATTCGAGCCCAGAGCTAACTCTCCACCTCCCTCTGTTCTCAACACCCAGCTGTTCCTCTTTCTTCTTGGCAGGGGGGCTCCCTGGAGCGTAAGATGAGACAGTGCAAGGGTCCTGGGGGCTCCCCGACCCGGGTTCCAGGGCAGCCCTGCCCTCCACCAGCTGTGTGGCCTAAACAGTCGCTTCACCTCTTGGATTTCACCTCACCTGTGGATAGGGTAGCAACAGTGCCTACGCCAAGGGGCTGTGGTGGCGACCAGAGACATGCAAAGCCGGTGACACAGTGTCTGGGCAAAAGGGCTCAGTAAAGGACAAGTCTGGTCTCCTTATCAACTTACACAGGATGAGGCATTTATAGCCCCAGCTCCCAACATGGGGACACCCTGGCCCTTCTCTGACCCTGGTAGTGGCAGAAGTGGGACCTGGCTTCTCCTCCCCCGTGTCCCCATCCTGGGATCTGAGGAGAGAAGGCTGGTGGCAGCTGGAACAGCTGGCCTGTAAGTGTGAGTTTTTTCACGGCACTGGTGGCCTCTGTAAGCCACCCGACTCCCTTTTCGCCCCCGTGTTCATGCAACTGTGATCTGTGTCCCTTTTTCTTTCCCCCAGGAGCCTAGTTCACTACACAGAGGAGGACAAGTTCGGAATCCCTGCTTGAACTACTGGCCTTGGGCCCCTCTCTAAGATCCGAAGCAAGCCCTCGGCCTCCCGTGTGCCTCAGTCACTGTATCTCTAAAATGGGCAGCCCAGGGACTTCCCTGGCTGTCCAGTGGTTAAGACTCCACGCTTCCACTGCAGGGGGCACAGGTTCAATGCCTGGTCGGGGAAGTAAGATCCCCCACGCCTCGCGGCACAGCCAAAAAAATAAAAATAAAAATAAATAAATAAAATGGGCAGCCCATCCATTTCAAATTTGCTTAACAGAGAGGAGTCTGGAGAAAAAACTAGTCCCTGACCTAGTGAAAACTGCCTCGAGGGTGAAGTACAGAAGCCACCAGTCGAGGGCGTCTGCTGACAGGCAGGTGCTGCAGCCCACGGAACTTGGAATTGTAGGTTCCCTGGGCTGCTGGTGGGCTCAGGCTCCACCACGTGGCAGCATCTCGGGGCCTCCTTTCCTGTGGCTGCAACTCGGTCCCCACCAGGCTGGCCGGGACTCTGCCCTGGGCAGCCCCACCCCCGGGCAGCCCGTGGGAACTGACGCCTCTCTACAACCTCATCCCACTTTGCAGAGGAGGAAACTGAAGCCAGGGAGGTCACGTCACTGGCAGAAAGTCTTGCGGCCAAGGTGTGCCAGTCTGCCTGACACAGAGTCTGGTCTCCTGGCCACCGCGCCAAAACTGCTTTCAACGTTATTACCATCATCACAATAGAACACTCATAATAGTTGTAATTATTATTATTGAGGGCAGTGCCCTCGGCAGGCAGGTCTGGGTGGCTGCATCATTGGGACCAGGTGCCTGCTTGGTGTCCAGGGCTCGGCAGAGTCCTGTCCCATCTGGCCCCAGGACTACACTGAAGATGTGAGGCCCCATCATGCGGCCTGAGTCTGCAGGCTGGGTCAACAAAACAGGGTCTCTCCCATCCTCTGGCAGATCCTGGACTCAGGCAGCCACTCAGTGCCCATCTGCTCCTGGAAGCATTTGATGATGGATACAGCAGAGATTCATGGATGGGAACACTGAAAATTCAACCAGAGGCACTCACTGTTTTGATAAAGCAGAGTCCCCCCCAGACCTACCCCCCGGGCAAGCTAAGTATCCCTGCTCCAAAAGGCAGTGCGTCCTGCTGGGTAAGCACATGGTCCCTGGGCTCAAATCCTGGCGCTTCCGCTTGTTCCCTGTGTGACCCTGGACAAGTGACTTCAGCTACTGCTCTGTTTCCCCATCTGCACAACAGGGCAAGGCTCAAGGTCACTGTGAGGACCACGGGCTGGAAGTGTGCTTGGCCCGTGCTGGTGTCCAATAAACGTTTGCACCATTATCCCTCCAGGTGGGCTCAGCTGAAGAAGGGGCTGTCTGCCCTGATGCTGGAGAAGAGGTGGGCTCACCGAGACGGGACTTGATGGTGATAGACCCTGTGGCGTGGTGGTCTCCATGTGTGGCTGGGACAGCCCTGTGGCCCCAGGGGGAATCAGCTCTGGGCTGATGAAGCCAGAGGGCTTGCTGCCCCTGGGGGTCCGGGCCCGTGTGTTTGAGCCCCTCAGGCCCCCTGGTTCCCATGGAGCTGAGAGGCCCCGGTGGATCCTGCCTAACAGGTTCCCTGCTTCCCGGCTCCAGCCAGGATTCCAGTTCCATCTTGTTCTGGTCCGTCCTGCATCTGGGACCAAGAGAAAGGGGTAGAAACTGCTGAAGACCCATTTCCAGTCTCTGGGACACAGCCCGCCCAGCTGCCCCAGCTCTGGGCTTAGAGACCAAGTCTGCGGCCTCCGAATGGGGAACCCAGCGCCAGCGCCCATGTCAGCCCAGAGCTGGCCTGCAGGCTCCCAGCAGGACGGGTGCCTGGTCTGCAGGCTGCCCAGAGGCTAGCTCACAGACACAGGGTTGAGAAACCCTGGGGCGCCCAGAGGGGAGGCACCAGCACGAGCAAAGAGGAGGAGAGGGTGGATTTGCAAGTTTCCTTCAGCAAATGGACAGCTTGAAGGTGATGAGTTCCCACAGGGGCCAAGGTCCCCAGGGAGTGTTGCTAAGGCAGACTGCGGTCCCAGCGTCCAGGAGCAGCCAAGGGCCCAGGTGCTAAGGGGTTAGGACGGGACGGGGCAGGTGGGCTGTGGCTGTCCATGGGACAACCTCTTCCTCTCTGTCTTTGAATGAAAAAACCCAAAAAGATGGCTTAAAAACTGTTGCTCTTTTCAGGAGAGGTAAGTGGGGTCACAGGTGACCTCTGCTTCTTGCCCTTGCGTTCCTGGACAAGGAGGACAGTGGCAGGATGGAGGGAGAGGCAGTGCTCTTGGAAATTCAAGATGCTGAGTCCCAGCCCAGGTGCCTCCCTCCTGCCAAGGAGCCTCCGGTGTTGTGTTGGTCACCTCGGGACATGGTGTGGCCACCAGCAGGACCGGGCCGCTCCATGGGGCCCCCTGGTGGCCTGAGGAATTCCTGCAGCCACGCAGGCCAGGGCTGGCTCACTCCCGGACACCCCCTGACATAGGACCTTTCTCAGGAAGCTGAACGCGTGCCAGGTGCTTTGCTGGGTGTCACCAGGGAAAGGTCATCTCCCAACAGCCCCATGAGGTGGGGGTTTCCCCGACTTTATACATGTGGACACCTAGAGGGGACTGTCCTGAATCATTAGGCTGCCGCCAAAAATCCATTGTCAGAGAAACAAGCAAGAGACAGAACACAAATAAAAATAACATGAATATGTATTTATTTGAAAAATTAAGAGCGAGTGTGCTGGCACACACAGACTCCGGAGGATGGCACAGAACCTGGTATCGCCCATGGCTTCCAGAAGGGGACCTGAGGCTTGGGCGTAGGTGGGAAGGAGCCCTTTTCACCGGTTTAGTTTTGTGCTTTCTGGTTTTTGAACTCTATAGAAATATTGCCTATACTTAAAGTACATGAAAAGGGGCTTCCCTGGTGGCGCAGTGGTTAAGAATCCGCCTGCCAATGCAGGGGGACATGGGTTTGAGCCCTGGTCCGGGAAGATCCCACATGCCACGGAGCAACTAAGCCCATGCGCCACAACTACTGAGCCTGTGCTCTAGAGCCCGCGAGCCACAACTACTGAAGCCCGCGTGCCACAACTACTGAAGCCTGCGCACCTAGAGCCCGTGCTCTGCAACAAGAGAAGTCACCACAATAGGAAGCCCTCGCACCACAACGAAGAGTAGCCACCGCTCACCGCAACTAGAGAAAGCCTGTGCACAGCAACGAAAACCCAACCCAGCCAAAAAATAAATAAATAAACAAATAAATATATAAAGTACATGAAAGATCTAAACATTCATAGACTCACAGATTCAGGGACAGAAAGGAACTTGGAAGTGACCAGATTTTCCCCCTGTTATAGTAGCACTGACTTGCATGCCTCCAGCAATGGGAAGCTTACTCCTTAATGGGTCAACTCCCAGTCTGGAAAGACCCTCTCTCTATGGACAGAAACATAACTCCCTGGTTTAAACTCCCTCTCCTGGGATGACTTTTTGGGTATCAGTAGGATGTTTAGTACTGGCTGAGTACCCCCTGGAGCCATGGGTCCTGGTTTTAGCCTCCAACAAACTCAGAGTCCAGTTTCTGGAATCCCAGCAACAGGTGGGGTTCTGAGGCCATTGGGTACAAGCCCCCAGCCAACACAGGACTCGCCCACCACACACAGGGCAGGCAGCTGTTTGTAACAACGGGGAGAAGGCCCTGCTGCCCAGCTCCCCCATCCACGCACGGTACCCATAAATTCCTCTTGTTGCATCCTCTTGCCCCACTTCCTCCTGTCCAGTGTCTACAGAAATGCCCTTGCATTGCCACGTTCTGAGCCGGTGCCTCTGATCGGTCTTCAGTATCAACATCCCGGAGCCTCAGTTTCCTCATCTGTAAAATGGGTTAATAATAATGCTCGCCCTAGAAGGGTGCTGTATCAAGTAAGATGATGGTTGATGCACACTGTGGGGTGAGAGGAGCCAGAGGTGGTGATGGAGGAGATGGGTCTGCCCCACCCAGGCTGCTGCCAGTGAGTGGATAGGATGGAGCCACGGGATTTACATTATTCCAAATCCACACTATGAATATATATATATATATATATGAATATATATACATATACACATATTTGAATGTACCTACTGATGAGGGGGAGAGGGGTGGAGAGAGGTTTCCATCTGGGGTCTCAGCTCTATCCATGGCTGGGACTTGGACCCACCTGGGCAAGTCTGGCCGTGTCCAGCCAAGTGATGGGTGGGCCTGACCGGATGGATGAGGAGCCTTCTAGGGGCAGGAGGGCCACACATGAGGGGCTAGGAGCACACTGGGGGAGGCAGCCGCTCCAGGGAAGCCCTATAAGATGCTGCAGCCCACGACCCTGGAGGGGGAGGGTGGGTGCCCCAAGCCCAGCACACCTGCACCTATCAAGCCCTCTGTTGCTTCAGCTGAAGCCTCAGGGGAGCATCAGCTGCCAGGCATTGTGGGGACACCTCAGGGAGAATCTATGCTGTCAGGCAGACCCCCCAAAGTAACTAAGCAGAACTATTTGCAACGCATCCCACCCCGGGGGACCCCAGAGCCATGTCACAACCAATGGAGTGTGGGCCCCTGTGGCTTGAGACCTGCAGGATTGGGAGGGATGAGTCAGATCTGGGTCCAGCCAGGGGCTCCCTGAGGCCAGCATTAGGGTGCAGACTGTTCTGGGGGTGCCATACGGGCGCTGTGGATGGGTTCTGGGCAGAGGAGGGGCAGATTTAGAAGAGACACCTGGCAAAAGTTCTAAGACAGCTTTAACTGTCCCACTTACCAAGTCCAGGGTCATCAGGTGAGGGAGGCTGTCTTCACGGACTCTTTCTAGGGGCCACTGTCCTTCCAGGAAGCAGAGGGAAGGCAGAGGAGAGCAGGTAGCCTCAGCCTTCCTGTCTATAAAACGACAGCCCGGTTTCCAGCTGACATCCGCATGCTAGGATTTTCCCCAGACCTTTGATTTTGAAACAAGTGCTCTGATGTCTTTTGGTTGCCGTTCCTTCCTTCCTTGCACTTCCAGGACAGGATTGAACAGCCCACAGTGGGCCAGAGGAGTTAAGGTCTGTCCTAGAGCAAGGCTGCAGCTCCCACTGCTGGGAGCCTGGCAGGACAGGAGCAAAGCTGGCATTTATTCCTCATGGAACCTCGGGGTGAGGAAAGGAGGCTTACCAGGAGGCAGAAGCTCTCACAGTCTGCTCCAGAAAAATCTCCCAGCCCCAGACCCCTAGGGGAAGTGCGCTCAGCATGTGGGAACATCTTCCCCAGGGCGTCTGAGCAGGAGCGTGGGTGAGCCTCTATCTAGGACTGGGAGAGGAGGTGCCCGTGCGCTAGAGATGCTGGGGGGCAGGGGCAGCATCTGTCAGCCCCCCTCTGGGGGCCCTTCCATTGCATTTCCCATCTAAGTCTTCTCCACTCCGGCTAGGGCGAGAATGCGATTTGTTTTTACAGATGAGGAAGTGGAGATGTGAGGGTTCTGACTTAGAGATGTATCAAGGCAACAGACTAGAAGAGTGTTAACATGTGTGCTGGGAAAAATAAGAAGCCTTACTTCTGGGTCCTGGTTTTAGCCTCCCTGGCAGTCCAGTGGTTAAGACTGGCAATCCCAGTGCAGGGGGCATGGGTTCGATCCCTGCTCGGGGAACTAAGATCCCACGTGCTGCAGAGTGTGGCCAAAAAAAAAACCTTACTTTTTTTTTCTTCTTTTTTTGTGTGGGCTGAGTTGCACGGCATGTGGAATCTTAGTTCCCCACCCAGGGATAGAACCTATGCCCCCTGCAGTGGAAGCGTAGTGTCCTAACCACTGGACCACTGGGGAAATCCCTATGAAGTCTTTTTTTTTTTTTTAATTTATTTATTTTTATATTTATTTTTGGCTGTGTTGGGTCTTCGTTTCTGTGCGAGGGCTTTCTCTAGTTGTGGTGAGCGGGGGCCACTCTTCATCGCGGTGCGCGGGCCTCTCACTATCGCGGCCTCTCTTGTTGTGGAGCACAGGCTCCAGACGCGCAGGCTCAGTAGTTGTGGCGCACGGGCCTAGTTGCTCCGTGGCATGTGGGATCTTCCCAGACCAGGGCTTGAACCCGTGTCCCCTGCTTTGGCAGGCAGATTCTCAACCACTGCGCCACCAGGGAAGCCCTGAAGTCTTATTTGAGCAAATGAATAAACCAGGCTTTGGCTGCAGGACTTCTCAGAGCCTTTAGCATGCAGAGGTGCATCCTGAATCTCTAGGAGAGGCTTGGAATGTGGTGTTTCCCAAACTCACCTGACCGTGGCACCCTACACAGCCCAGCCCCTGATAAGAGCGCCCAGGACCCTTACTCTACAGAACAGAGCATGGGAAATGTCAGAAGAGAACATTTAAAATCTGAATCCCCCAGAACAGCTGGGCCATCTTCCTGTGGTGCAAATGAGAAAATTGAGGCTCAGGGAGGGATTTCTCCAAGGTCAACTTAGAAACAGAATGCAGATTTGAGCCCAGGACTGTATGGTGTCCAGGTGACTTTCCTCTCGGCCTCCCACCCCTCGGCCTTCAGGTTGGTCCTTGGGCCCCTCCGATTAAAGAAAGGGTTATTTATTCCTTGATGCAGGGAGCCCACTATCCAAGGGCTGAGCCCGATCCTGTCGGCACGGCCACCCTCTCCACATCCCCTTTCTGGCACCGGCTCCTGGGGCCACCTCTGCGTCGGGGCTCCGAGTTCAGCCTGGAGTTAATATCCCGCCCCAGCCGCCGGCCTCTCTGCACCCAGGCCACAGGCTGGAGGTGCTGCCCGAGGGGGCCAGGGCCCTGAGAATCAGCCAAGAGCACCCTTTCCTAGGAGAGGGCTGGAGTGTGGCTGGGGCCAGTTCATTAAACTGGCGGCTTCACCAAAGCCACAGGGGTGATAAGCAAGCAGTTGCTGCCTCTCCGCCTGATTTATCAGCAGGATAACAAGACAGGGCTGGAGCGATGAGGCCACATAGCTGGTAGCCAGTCAGAGGGAGGAAGCAGGCTGAGGTGACAGAGTCCGCTGCCTTCACCCTCCGGGCCTCCGGGAAGCATCCTGACACTGAGCCCTGGGTTCAAATCCCGGCCCCGCCGTTTCCTGACCCCATCGTGATTCCTTGTCATCAGCACCCCGTGCCTCAGTGTCTCCATCTGCATGTGACAGGGACCTCAGTGGCAACACGGGCTGGTGCAGGCAGGAGGGGAGGGAGGTCTCCGAGGGCTGCAAGACATCAACAAACTTGCCCCTGAGTTCATGCCACACCCCCAGAGACTCGGAGCAACTGGGGAGACCCGGGGATCCTGCAGGCGCAGGGGTGGGGTGGAGGCGGCATGCGGGTCCGTGTGGCCCCCGCTGGCACCTGAGACCTGGTGGCACACAGCTCATGTGTGCAGTCGTGCTGGTGTGAGGCCTGCACGAGGTGGCACGGACAAAGCCCCATCACCCACCCCTGCAGGTCTTCAATAAATGCTATTTCTGTCTTCTGGTTTTTTCTTCTTCCAAGTTTAAAATTAAAAATAGATCTTTTGAAAAGAGACCAGCGGACTGGCAGGCGAGCAGGTCTTCGGGGACGGCCTGAGCTGCCTTTTGGTGACCTGTGAGATAGGCAGAAGGGAGCCCTGACAGTCCGCTGTGGTCCTAGGCGGCAGCTCGATGAGCAAGCACCCTGATTCCCGCGGATATATCTCCAACGCCGGGGTGAGGGGAAAGAAGCAAGTCACAGGAGGAAAAGTACACAGCACGAGCTCAGTTGTACCAAGCTTAAGAAGATGTTAGACGATGTTCTATATTCTTTGTGGTGCCTGTATGCACCCACCTTCAGGAGAACCTTCCCTCAGGAGCAGAGGAAAAGGCCATGAGGCTGATGTGAGGCACAGGGGGCGGGAGCCGACTAGGTCTGTGTTGAGTACATACTACGTGCCAGGTACTCTTCTAACAGGCTCACCTACCAGCCCATTTAACAGATGAGTAGACTGAGGCACAGAGGGGTTAAGCGGCCTGTCCAAAGTCACGCAGTTAGTAAGTGGCAGAGGCCACGCTCTGGATTACTAACCCACATTGCCTCTCACACTGTGGTTCAGCGTTCCTCGTGTTTTGAGAAAAGACATAAGACACCTACAGCAGTTGTGGTCAAATATTAACATGGGTAAAGTCTGGTGGTGTGTCCTTGGGTGTTCTTTCTTCTGTGCTGTATCATTTCCTGTAGGTGTGAAATGTTTACAAAAGCCTCTTCTGGCCCTAGGCCCTTTGCCCGGCCGTGATCCACATCACACAGGCAGTCCAGCTGCCCCGGATGGCTGAGCAATGACCAGCTCACCTCTCCCTCCCCCCACAGTGCTCATGAGATGACGCCTAGCATAGTCTCCTGCTGCAGCTGGGTGGCCTGGGCCCTGGGGAGAAAGGATTAGCCAATACCTGGGCTGCCCATCGAGACAGGGAGGGCAAGTGGCCCCACTGGGCAGACAGGTTGGCCCATGACGTTTCCCATCACTCTGGGGAAGAAACTAATGGCTGTGTAATTAGCAAGCGTCTGGTCGGCAGGAGCTGATGCATGGCCGGCTGCCCACACTGACCCAGTCTGGCCAGAATAGGTTTTGGGTGTTCCTCTGGCCTGTGTGTCGTGGTTCTGGCAGCCGACAGTGCCCTCTGGGCTCCTGGAAATGTGGGCAATGCTCCTGGACCCTCAGGCAATCCTCAGGACCAATGGGCTTGGACCCAGAGTGGCCAGCAGTGGCCTGGTCTCACCTCCTCCCTACCCCCACTCAAGAGGTAGGGAAATTGGGGCTGAGTTTGGGGCAGGGTCCTGCCTAGGGTCACAAGGGGAGTCGACAGCAGGATTGGGTGTCCCTCTTTTGCCAGGAGGGGCCTGGATGGGCAAGAAGGCAGCCTTTGGGCCCTGAAGCATCTGCTGACAGCACACACGAAGCCAATGTTTGGGGAAGAAAATCCGGAGGTTTCCTTAGCCACAGGCCTGGCTTCCGCCACTGTTTCCATCACACGGGGCTTGAGGGAACATCGGCTCAAAGAACCAGCTTTGTTCCTGCTGCTTAGGTAGTGTCCCCCTCCCCCCTACAAATGTCCCTGGCTCCAGATGGCATTTGGTGAAATCGTCCGGGCCTTCTAGCCCATGGCCCCCAGCTCTGGCAAGAGCCCAGGCATCAGGGGCTATGACATTCACTTGTGCTTCTTAGCTTGTCCCCCACTTAGGTAAGTAAGACAGGCAGGTTAGACGTGGCTGGAGTTGGGGGACTGCCTTGGCGGGGTGGCGGACAGGCTCTGGGAAAGCCTTTAATCCTGGAGAGTAGGCCTTTGTTATGGAGACCACTGTTGGAGTATTTCACGAGGGCCACTTTCCCCTCCCCCTGCAAGAGCTGTGAGGGGGGCTTGAGGGCTTCCTAGAGGTAAAATCCCCAAACCATGGCCCCTCCTTTAGACTGTGAAATCCCACCCCCACCCCAGGAGTTCCTCAGCCTCACGTTCTTCTGCACTGAGCGCCCAGCAATTCGTCAACATGACCTTGGAAGCTTGCCGACAGGCTCTGGTTCCAGCAACTTCTGCCCCAGGTGAGGAGATCACCGCTGGGACTCTGGACTTACTTGTCTCTCCAGATTTGGGGGTGGCGGTTGACCCTCAGACCTCAGTCCTCGAATGGATCTAGGAAAAGTCACCAATTTTCAGTCTGTTCAGCCTCTTTCTTATTGGCAAGACAGGAGTAACAAATTCCAAGCTCCTACACACCAGAGAGGAACCAGAGACTCTCAAGCACCAGCTTGCTGTGTGATGCAGCCTGTGTTTCCTCGTCTGTCTAGTGGGTCTCAACACAAAGACTCTGTGCCCACATGCTGCCGAGACCTGTCACAACAGGCGTGTTGGGGACCCTGGCAAATGTGAGTCGGTGGTGGAGGCACCAGTCAGAGCCCGAGCCCTCCAGCCTCCCTCTCCGTGACCTCAGGCGGCAGGTCGTCTCTGAAGTCAGACAGCCCAGCACACCAGAAAACAGCCAGGTGGGCACAGGGGCCTCGAGCCTCGTGCCCCATAGCTGCTTAATAAACATTTGTTAAATGAACTAATGAACAAATCTCTAGGTTTTCCACCCGGATGAGGATGGGGGCTCAGCATGACACCATGTTCTGGTCTCAGACTCTGCCTCGGTACCTGGCCAGGCCAGGTGTGTATGTTGGTGGGGAGGGTGTCTGCCTGGCCATCTCCTGTGGGAATGACATTGGGCATTGATGAGGCTGTCCCCAAATTTCATGGCTATGGCCCAGGCTCCGTGTCCCCCCCTTCTCTCGCATCCCAATACACCTTTTCCAGGGCCCTGTGTTGATGTTATTATTATGGTCTGAATGTTTGTGTCCCTCCAAAATTCATATGTCGAAATTCTAACCCCCAAGACAATGGTATTAGGAAGTGGGGCCTTTGGGAGGTGATTAGGTCATGAGGGTGGAGCCCCCATGAGTGGGATTAGTGCCCTTGTAAAAAGACACGAGCTTGCTTCCTATCACTCTTTCTGCCATATGAGGATACAATAAGAAAGCCATCTGCAATGCAGAAGGGAACCATCACCAGAACCCAACTGTGCTGGCACCCTGATCTTAAACTTCCAGCCTCTAGAACTGTGAGAAATAAATTTCTGTTGCTTGCAAGCCACCCAGTCTGTGGTATTTTGTTAGAGCAGCCTGAACAGAATGAGACAGGTATCATCACCCTGTCTGACTCCAGGCTGGGAGGAAGGGGCCATTGCAGAAGCCCTTTTCAGCTCCTGTCTTGGCTCTGCCCTTGCCCAGATCGTGTGCAGGAGGGCCCCTGAGGGCTGCGTTTCCCAGGCTGCAGCTCCAGCCTCTGCCTGCTAGGTAGGCCAGTGAAGGGAGCTGGAAGACCAGAGGAAGGGAGAAGCCAGGGAATTTCTCTCCCTCTGTCTCAGGCAGTATCTCTGAAGGGATTGTCTCCTTCGGCTCCACCAGACAGACCCACTGGGTGTCCGGCTTTGACCAGGTGACCCTCGCCCCTTGGCTTTAGTAACATTTCCTGCTGTTCCTCCATTCAGGGACTCGTGGAATCTTTTTTTTTTTTTTTAAGAATTTCACTTATTTATTTATTTATTTTTTGGCTGTGTTGGGTCTTCGTTTCTGTGCGAGGGCTTTCTCCAGTTGTGACAAGCGGGGGCCACTCTTCATTGCGGTGCGCGGGCCTCTCACTATCGCGGCCTCTCTTGTTGCGGAGCACAGGCTCCAGACGCGCAGGCTCAGCAGCTGTGGCACACGGGCTTAGTTGCTCCGCGGCATGTGGGATCCTCCCAGACCAGGGCTCGAACCCGTGTCCCCCGCATTGGCAGGCAGATTCCCAACCACTGCGCCACCAGGGAAGCCCCCAGGGACTTGTGGAATCTTACTGCTGTTGCTAGTCTCAAGGTTGCCTCACTGTCCCCTGTATGGCTTCTTGGTCATCAGTTCTCTGCATTAAATTCCCCTTGTTTTAAATACTTAGAGATGTCTGATCTTCTGTGTACTCTCTGGCTCATACATGGCACCTGTTCGGGCCTAAGCCACGGACCTCAGGGAGCTCACAGTCCTGCAGAATCGAAGCCACCCCCAGTCCTGCCATGAGGGGTGGCACAAAGACACAGATTGGCTTCCCCAGGGCAGCCCAAAGAGACCTGCCCAGGCTGGGTTTGTGAGCTGGGGCCATGAAGGCTAAGTAGGAGTTTGCCAGACAGAGAAGGTGGAGAAAGGCATTCCTGGGAGGAGCAAGTGCCAAGGTCCACCTGGGAAAGTGCCCAGGGGTGGGGGGCGGTTTGGTGCTATGAGATTCTGGGGTGGGGGGCGTGTGCGTGCGCGTGCATATAGGGGGTCCTGTCTGAGCAGCAGGAGGCTGAGTCCCGGCCTGCTCTGTGTGTTATACACCAGGGTTGCTCAAAGAGTGATCCCAGAATTTCTTGAATTAGAGTTTTGTAGGGTGCCGTAACAATCTCTGGGCCTCAGAAGGTCCATTTTTAGGGGGCTGGCTTGCTCCAAAGAGTGTGCAAACCACTGCCCTGGCCTCCGAGAGGCCTCAGACCTGGTTCAGCATGGGAAGGACCCCATGGTATTTGCTTTTCAGAAAAATCTCTCTGGTTCTGCGGAGTGGTGGTGATGGGGAGGGAGGAGAGGCCTGGGGCTGCTGGGGAAGCTGGTTCCATAACCCAGGTGCGTGATACAGGGCAGAAGCTGGGGCAGGAGCTGGAGGACGGACTGGATGCCCACCCAGGAGGTATACAGCAGTGGGCGGGGGGTGGGGCATGGCCTGCAGTCCCAGGCTGTCAGGGAATCTGCTGACCCAGGAGGGCAGAAAGGGAAGAAGCCTGGGGTGGGGGCCAAGGTTGGATTCTAGAGTCTGCCCCATCCTCCCTCCCCACGCTGGGCCTAGGTTTCACTTCTTGTCAGTCCCAGGGCAACACCACCAGCCCTTTACACGGCTGCATTCCCATTTTTAAGTGATTCTGTGAGCATTCCCAACCACTGGCTCCATCGTGTTCCTCCCCTGGCCCAGTCAGAGGTAGGACTGGAATCCAGGGGTCCAGGCCTCTGGCCGGGGGCTCCTGCACGTCCTGCGCTAAAAAGCGCCGGGGGTGGGGGCCAGCTGCGTCCCAGACGGCAACGGGAAACACAGTTGGCACCCAGGCCCCAGGAGGCCGGGTCACTGCCATTGTAATTGGAAAGACTCCAGGTCCAGGAGGAAAGGGCTGCCCGAACGGCGGGAACAGAGGTTGCGCCGAGTTCCGAGTTTTGCACCGCGCCCCTCTTCCTTCAGTCCCGCCCGGACATCCCCGACCAGAGGTGACCTCCTAGCAGGGGAGGTCCCCAAACCCCAGGCCCTGCGGGGCGGGCGCCCCGGGAGGGTGCTGGCGGGGCGAGGGGCGGGCGCTCAGGGCGCGGCCGGCGGCTACTTGTGGGCCGCACTGGGCCGGGGGTGCCCTCCCTCCGCCTCTTCCTCCGCGGGCCGGGCCGGGCCGGGGCGGAGCGGGGCGGCGGCATGGCGGGCCGGCGGGCCGGCGCCGGGACCGGGGTCCGGACGCTGCTGGCGCTGCTGGCGCTGCGGGCGCTCGGGGCCGCGGCGCACCCGCAGTGCCTGGACTTCAGGCCGCCCTTCCGGCCGCCGCAGCCGCTGCGCTTCTGCGCGCAGTACTCGGCATTCGGCTGCTGCGCTCCCGAGCACGACGCGGCGCTGGCCCGGCGCTTCGGGGCCCTGGCGGCGCGCGTGGACGCCGCGATTTGGGCCGAGTGCGCCGGCTACGCGCTTGACCTGCTGTGCCAGGTGAGCGGGCGCGCGGGGCGCGCGCCAGGGGCCTAGTTCCCAGATGGGAGGTCGGCTCTGGCAACCCCACTGGGCGAAGATCAAGAGTGGGCGGCGGGCTTTGGAACCCGAGGCCCCCCCCACCAGCCCCCGGCAGGAGTAATTGGGCACGGGGCAGGGATTCGGGCATCCTGGGATGGCTCTGGGCTTTGCCATCATTAGCTTTGTGACTTGGGCTTTCTCTGAGCCTCGGTTTCCCCTCCTGATGAGGTCATCACTCCCTCAGAGTTTGGGGGGCTCTTCTGCCCTGGCACCGCCTAAAGACCTCCAGTGCCTCGGCCCTGGAGAGCCTTGCCCTTGTCGGAGTACCAGGGTGGGAAGCGTTTGTCCCGCTCGGGACTCCCCTGCGCTGCCCCCCGGGGAGATGGGAGCCGCGGACCCCTGCAGAGGGCATGGTCAAAGCGCTGGACTTGGGTTTGTCGAGGGGTTTGGGGGGACACTGCTCCCAATGAGGGCCCTTCCCCCAACCTGAAGGAGCTGTCTGACAGACCCTCATTACTCCGGGATCCTGACGTGCACTGGTGCTTGATCCTGGGTGACCCCCGGTGCTGAGATGTCCCAGGTGATTCCAGACCATACCTTGGTCTGTGCTGTGCCCTTTCCCTGGGATGGCGCTCCCACCCGGTATAGGCATAGGCGCTTTCATCCTCCAGGACCACCCCAGTGACATCCCTTTGGTGAAACCCCTCTGCCCCCTGTGAGGGCTGAGGCCCTGCTTCTGCTCACACCAGATTGTGCCTCAGCTGTTCGCTTTCCTGAGTCCGGAGTGCCTGACCAGAACCCCTGGCCGGCAATGGGTCAAGGCTGAGAAGTCCTAAGGCTGGCCCTGGCCCAGCACCTGGGCAGTGAGAGGACCCATGGGTGGAGGGGTCCTGCCCACACAGCACAGAGTCGTAGCCTTCAGCCAGCAGGGGCAGGTGCTGATGGGAAGAGCGAGAGGGCTGGCTTAGATTCAGACATACTAGGTTTCGAGCCTGGCTCTGCCACTTCCTGGCTTTGCAACCCTGGGCAGGTCATCACTGCACTTCAGTTGCATCATGTTTACAACAGGGGCGATCCTAGCTTCCCCCCCAGGGTTGCCATGAAGACTAAATGACACATACTCAGGGCTCAGTGGACTATTCTGCCTGGCTTTCTCTAGTGCCTCCTTGGTCCCCACTGGCTGCCCAGCCCTGAGCAGGGACTGAGTGGGGCCTACAGGCTGATTCAGGGAACGCCCAGAGTGGCAGGGACTTGCTTGGTGGTCACACAACTCAGTGGTGGCCATGGTGGCACTTGGACCACAATCACTGCCATGTGAATGGGCCATCTGGGTAAGAAATAAGGGGGGGCTGGGAGCAGACAAGGAGACAGACCCTGGGGAGCTCCAGAATGCAAGGGGGTGGGCAGCTGTCCTTTGGTGTACTCTGCTGAGCACCCACTGTGCCTCTCAGGGGAGCCGGAATGGTCTGGCCAAGTGTCCACCTAGCTCGCCTGCCTGGGGACTCCTGGGGACCAGATCTGGTGGTCTTCCCACCCTGGTCATATAGCAGAATACATGCATCCACTCCACTCTTTTAAATTGAGCATTTACTATGTGCCAGGCTCAGCAGGGCCCAAAGGTGTGCAGGTCTGAGGAGGGAGAAGGGAAGGTTCAGTCCTGCTACCCCTCCCCTGGCAGGAGGCTCCCCTCTCTCCTTGGGAACCTTCCCAGCACGGCCTGGCCTTGCGCAAGCAGTGGTAGAATGGCCACTAGCATCTTACCCCAGGCATCTCTGGGAGTGACCTCATGTCTGCAGCAAGCTTGGAGAGTGCACCCGAGGCTGGATCACAGTTCCCCTGGCAGGCCCTCGTGGGAGGGAGGGAAGGAGAGTGCTAGATGGGGGATGGTGTTCTCTGCAAGCCAAGGCTGCGTCTGGATTGAGCACCTCCAGATTTCCATGAGGGGAGGTGGCCAAGGTACCTTATTTACAAGTTTCAGTCAATGACAGCATTCAGGGATCCACATCTGCTTGGACTCCAGATGGAGAGAGAGACCATGAAACCATGCCTACGCCCAAAGTCCCCCCCGAACCTGCCCCTATCTGGCACCCACAACTCCTCTAGATGCCCAGGATGGCAGTAGTCCCTCCTGGCCCCTTTAGACCCTTTCTTGGGGCTTTGCCCTCGTCCATCTGATGCCTGTGTCACTGGGAGGAGTAGAGACAACTTGTGACACATGGCAGCTCAGGTCCCAGGTTGATGGGAGCCAGTCCACATGACGAACTTCCCATGTAACTGAGGTGGCCTCTTTAAGTACCTAAAATCATCAAAGCATGGTTTCTGATAGAAGTCTGTGCAAAACATGGTCTGCAGGCTCGGGTACTGGGCAGACATTTCCTCGGAGCCTGTTAGGAGTTGGCCCTATGCTGGGTGCTGGGCCCAGAGGCAGTTGGCCAGTAGCAAGCTCAGTCTCAAAAGTCCCCTTGTTCAATTCAGGAGACAGACACACAGACACTTACCAGAATGGCCAGAAGGCTTCCCAAGGGTGACTGTGGAGCCATAGTGAGAAAGGCCACACTTACCCTGAAAAAGTCAGGGAAGCCTTCCTGGAGGAGGGAACACTGAGTTGCCTCTTGATAGTCCATATTGTCTGAGCATTATTTCAACAAACACATGCATCATTTCAGTTTATTCCTCCCAATAACTCTATGAGGTTGGAATTTTTTCCCCTTTTATAGATGAAGACATAGGCACAGAGAGGGTAAGGAAATTGCCCAAGGTCACTCAGGGAATGGTAGACTCAGTCTCCAGTGTGCTCTGACTCCAAAGCCCCTCTCTTAATCACTTTGCCTGCCTTCTTGAAGCCCCACCATGTGCTGGGCCCTGGGGTCCCTGCCCTGAATGGTCTCACAGCCTATGGGGTGGACACACAAAGAGATAATTAAGTCCTAGTCAAGCAGACCAGCTGAGCAGTGGGGAGGTGACAGCAGAAGTGGAGAGCTCACACTGCAAGCTACAGAATTACAGTTTGGTGAATGTTGTGTCTGAGATATGGACAGAGAACTGTAGGAGCATCCACAAGGGCTGGGGGAATCAGGGCCCTGAGAGAATAGAGGTGTAAGGGAAGACTGTTGAGTTGGGCTTTGAGTCATGAATAGGAGTTTGCCAGATGCAGAAGTGGGCGAGGAGGGAATGTCCTATAAGAGAATACTGTGTACAAAGACTCAGTCTTCCTGGGGAAATTCCTGGTGGTCCAGTGATAGGACTCAGCATTTTCACTGCTGAGGGCCCGGGTTCAATCCCTGGTCGGGGAACTCAGATCCCGCAAGCTGCATGGCGCAGTCAAAAAAAAAAAAAAGACTTGGTCTTCCTAAAGAGTAGACGGTGGACATGAGAAGCCTTCAGGACTCAGGACCATGGCTCTTGAGTGTCAGCAACGGCACATTGGCAACCTCGGGGCGATAATGTGGGCAGGCTGTTTGCGCCTGTGCTGAAAGGCCCAGGCAGCTAAGCAATGTGATACTGGGTTGGTTTTCCATGGGTTTTCTGCTGCCTCCCCCTCACCGACCACTGTGAGGCTAGTTGCCGATTGAACTCCTTGCGAGCAGCGACCGCTGCACCCTCTTGTCATTTCCTGCTCTGGACTACCCAGGCCTGGGCACCAGGTTTGTATTGTGTGTAAGTAAGAGTGCATGGGTCATGAGTAAGGGTTGGCCGGACCCGGTGGCTTGATGCACGGCTGCTGGAATTCCAGCCTGACTCCCTGGAGGCCCTCCCTGCTCCGTCTCCAGTTCCGGGTGGGGTCTTGATGAGTGGAGGGCACTCAGACTGGCTTCCAGAAGTCTGTTTTGCTCCCCACTGTGTCTCTGGAGCCGAGGACAGTGCCTGGCACAGAGTCGGTACCCAGTAAACACTTGATGAATGAAACTCTGCTGAGTAATCTGAGAAAAGCCCTGGTCTGGGCATCATGAGGCCTGGGTCTGAGCCTTGGCTTGGCCACTTCTTGGCGCCTGGCCTCCTTTAAGCCTCAGGTTCTCATCTATACAGTAGAAATCACAATGACCCTACCTCGCAATGACTAAATGAGGCGTGTGTGCACACAGACCCTCCCTGGTCCACCCACGGCTGCTGGCTGGGTCACAGGAGGCTCCAGGGGAACCGTGGGAGAGGTGGCACTACACAGAGGCCAGGGCCTGGCCGTCTGGAACATGTGAAAACGCTCTCCCTGTCTGGGCCTGGGCAGTACTGACCAGACCCACAAGCACGTCACCAAGTGGCCCTCAGGCCCACAGTAGCAGTAGTTGGGCCAGGAGGACAGGCCGTGGTGTGACCAAAAGCCACAGTCGTGTAAAGGGAGGGTACGGGCCCCTGGCCAGGAGCCTGAGAACACAGTCAGGAGGGCAGCCTGCCACCTGCTGCCCCTGAGGGCCTCCTGTTGGAACCCAGCCTGGCCCTGCCTGTGAGGGGGGAGCGTGTGCCTGTCTGCACCTCCCCTGCTGCGGGAAGAGCATCCCCTGACGCCTCGGGGGCCCAGGGCTGAGTCAGACCAGGCCTTGGCCTGGTGAGCTCACGCAGGGGGTGAGCGGGGGGTATCAGGCACATAAATAGTTACATATGCTCAGGTCAGAGGCTCTAACCGAGGGAGTCCCTTAGAGAGCCTGGGGTGCTAAGGCCTCTGCTCTGGGGGGCTCTCAGCTCTCAGCTCTCAGGTGGTGGGCGCTGGAGCCTGAAGCTGGGAGAGGCCTGGTCACATTTGTTGCCACTGCCTGGGTTCCCAGAAAGCAGAACCTGGGGCAAAGCTCATGGCTCTTCCCCTTATTAGGGTGAGAGGACGCTGTAAGCGGAAGTGACAAGGAGCAGAGTGGGAGCCCAGTCAGGGATGCAGTTGCGAGTCGGCTGCTGCCAAACGTGACTGATGCTTGAACTGGCAAGACTGTGGTTCCAAGAAACCACACAAACTGTGAATCAGGACTGTCCTGGGGAGGCGGGGGGAGGAGGAGGGCAGAGCCAGTTATCCGTCAGTTCCCTTCTCCCAGGGGTCAAAGGTCTGCCACATCAGGCATTAACTCCCCCACATTCCGGATGGGGCCCACGTGGGAGATGAGTGGGGTCCCAAGCGTCTCATCAATGGGGATGCCCTCGGTGGGAGGTGAGGGGTGAGCCACGGCTGTTGGGTTTTACCCTGTGAAGTTAGATCCCAAGACCAGTGAGGTCAAGAAGGTCTGAAGAGGTGCCCGGGGGCCGGGGGGTTCCTGATTGACTTATCTCACAGAATAGCAGCTCTGGCAGCAGAGGACAGCCCCAGGGCCCTGCCTGGGAGGGGCTGAGCCCAAGGTGACTAAGGGATGGAGGAAGGGGGTCCCGGTGGTCAGGGGGACATGTGGGCATGAACGTAATCAACGCACTCACACGTGTACATGCACCAGCCTCCCCGGTGCTGGGAGGATGGGGTTGGCCTGAGACCAAACCCAGATCCTCCATGCTGACCGATGGCGCTGGGTGACACTGGGGGGCCCGCACCTGGGTCTCCCCGTCTGTAGCACTCTCACCCTCATGGGCTCTTTCTTTTTTTTTTTTATTAATTAATTTATTATTTACTTTTGGCTGCATTGCGTCTTTGTTGCTGCACGTGGCTTTCTCTAGTTGCGGTGAGGGGGGGGCTACTCTTTGTTGCGGTGCGTGGGCTTCTCATTGCGGTGGCTTCTCTTGTTGAGGAGCACGGGCTCTAGGCACGCGGGCCTCAGTAGTTGTGGCGCACGGGCTTAGTTGCTCCGCGGCATGTGAGATCTTCCCGGACCAGGGCTCGAACCCACGTCCCCTGCATTGGCAGGCGGATTCTTAACCACTGCGCCACCAGGGAAGCCCCCCTTCATGGGCCCTTGTGATGATTAAATGAATAATGGAGGGAGGAGCCCTTATTCCTCGTTAAGGGCTGGTCAGGGTGGGTCAGTGCTCGGCGCAATCCCTAGTATTCACTGTGGGCCTCGTATGTGCTGCACATGGTCTCAGGCTCCGGGGTACGGCAGTGCCCAAGACAGGCAAAATTCCTGCCCTCGTGGAATTCAGGTTCTGAGGAAGACAGACAATAAACATGTAAACACGCTGATTTTATAATAATATCAGGGAATGTTAAGATTTTGGTTTTTTGTTTTTTAAGCCGAGTCAGAGGCCAGGAGGGAATGGGGGTGATGGCTGGGTGGTCAGGGAAGACTTCCTGGAGGTGCCCCTTGAGTAGGGATCTAAAAAGAGTGGAGTGAGGGAATTCCCTGGTGGTCCAGTGGTTAAGACGCCGTGCTTCCTATGCAAGAGATGCAGGTTCGATCCCTGGTCGGGGAGCTAACATCCCGTGTGCCATGTGGTGTGGCCAAAAAAGTGAATTAATTTAAAAAATTTTAAAAGTGGTGTGAATCATGGAGGTATAGGGCGGAGGCAGCATATTAAAAGAGAAAGTGTATAAAAATGCCTCAGATCCTTTCTGGCACACAGTAGGTGCTTAAGAGTAGCTCCTGATGCTGATGTTAGTAGTAGTAGTAATAGTGTGGTTATTCTAACAGAAGCATCAAGGCTAGAGAGAAGGAATGAAGGCGAGGAGATACAGGCCCCGTGTAGCCGCTGCTGTAGTTGAGACAGTTGGTGGTAATGGACAGATGGCATCCTCCCATTTTACAGATCAGCAGACTGAGGTTCTAGGAGGTGGGGTGAGCTGCCCGAGGTCACACAGCTGGTAAGACCACCCCAGAGCATCCCTGAGCCATCCCTGTCTGTGCAGGAATGCTCGCCGTATGCGGCCCACCTCTACGACGCGGAGGATCCGTCCACGCCCCTGAGGACCGTGCCCGGGCTCTGCGAGGACTACTGCCTGGACCTGTGGCGGTCGTGCCGGGGCCTCTTCCACCACCTGTCGCCCGACCGCGAGCTCTGGACGCTGGAGGGCAACCGCGCCAAGTTCTGCCGCTACCTGTCGCTGGACGACACAGACTACTGCTTCCCGCGCCTGCTGGTCAATGAGAACCTCAACTCCAACCTGGGCCGTGTGGTGGCCGACGCCATGGGCTGCCTGCAGCTATGCCTGGAGGAGGTGGCCAATGGGCTGCGCAACCCCGTGGCCATGGTCCACGCCCGGGACGGCTCCCACCGCTTCTTCGTGGCCGAGCAGCTGGGGCTGGTGTGGGTCTACCTGCCCGACCGCTCACGGCTGGAGAAGCCCTTCCTGAACATCAGCCGGGCCGTGCTCACATCGCCCTGGGAGGGCGACGAGCGGGGCTTCCTGGGCCTCGCCTTCCACCCCGGCTTCCGGCACAATGGCAAGCTCTACGTCTACTACTCAGTAGGTGTGGGCTTCCACGAGTGGATACGCATCAGCGAGTTCAGGGTCTCAGAGGATGACGTGAACGCTGTGGACCACGACTCGGAGAGGTGGTTCCCCGGGAGACCAGGCGGGAGGGGCGGGGCCGCAAGCACGGATGAGCACTGGCGTGACCACATACGGCCAGCTGGAGTTGTGCCCCTCAAGAGTTGTGAAATATTTTGAATGTCACGCTTGGTGAGGGGGCCGAACCCCATGTTCTGGGGTCAGGGGAGGGGCAGTTGCCAAACAGACATCACCGGCTCATGCCCAACTCCTCCATCAGGTACTTTAGATGGTGCATTTCATTTGGCTCTCATACAGCCCCATTTTACAGATGAGGAAGTGGAGGCTCAGAGAGGTGACGGGACTGTTAGGTCACACAGCTAGGAAGTGTCAGAGCTGGAACCCTGGTCTGTCTGCCTCCCTCCCAGGCCCAACCCACTGCTCCTAGCAGGGCACTATGGCCCCAAGGCCCCAGTCTCACCTGGCCCCACCTCCTATTTCTCACCTGGACCCTCTGCCCCCCAGGCAGATTGCTCTCCTCCCCACCCTCCCCCAACAGGTTTATCCGTTCCTTGCCTCCAGGCCTCTGCTTCTCTCAACTCCCAGCCTGCTCTCTGGGTATTAGTTATGCCCCAGCTGTTTTCAAAACAGGTTTGACCTAGCCTGGCAAGAAGGGCATACATAATCTGTCTCCAATGGGAAAATAAATCCTGTACCAGGTCACTCAAATAGGCAGAATTTGATACTGGGAATTAGTTCCTCAGGTGTTGGAAATGATGAAAGAGCAACCTGGGGAAGAAGGGAGGCAACTCTGAGTTTAACAACCGGAGGGAGCTGCCTCTGTCTCTTGGGCTGTGAGAAGTGGGGTTACTGGAGCCCCTGAGCTGGGGCCACTTGGTGGAAGCTGGAACCATGGTGGACCTGGGTTGGGGGAGCTGGAGCCAGGTAGGAGGTGCAGGGACTGCCAAGACACTGCCTGAAACAGACAGAGAGAGAGAGAGGGAGAAATACCGCTGCCTCTCCACCCGCTACTCCCCACTCCCCGCCCTCCAGTCTCTGGCTAATGCCTTCCACTGGCTGAACCTAGCTGGAGGCCACGTAGCCGAGGAGCATGGGAAATGTAGTTTTCAGGAGCTGGCCCCCTGAAGTAGAGGAGCATGTAAGGGGAGGACCAGGACTGATCTGAGGGCAAATAGACAAATAATAGCACATCATGCATTCAATAAAATTGTAAACTCTTGACATTGAACGTATAAAAAGAAGGAGTTAAATATGCTGGCTAATGTGAGGTCTAAAGTAGATTTTGCCTGTGAGCTTCCTGGCAGCCAGGGCAAAAGGAGAAAACATAATTCTCATTAACTTATATGAGGCTGCACAACCAATTCTCCAAGAGAGGTCAAGTTTATCACATGGATCTCACAGAGGGGAGAGAGAGGGACAGAGTGGATGTGTCTTCAATGGTGACTTTTAAAAATTGATTCCTGATGAAGACTGAAGGTGGAACACAAAATAAACAGATGAATATATTGCAGAGTTAGGGTTCAGCAAAGGCTCTACGGGGACCTCACAAGTACAAGCCTAGAAATTGGCTCTTGCAGGGGCAGAAGTAGTCACAGCTGGCTCAGGGCAGAGCCAGGAGTGAGTGATCATCCTTGCCTGAGTCAGCTGTCAGTCTCTGTTCTCAGGGCTGAGACCCCAATGGGAGATGGATGACCGACAGTCGGAGCTGTCCTCTCCATGGAGGACCTGGAGTTTGGGGTTGTGTATGACTTACCAAGTCGTGTGTGTTGGCCTCACGATAGAAAGGCTTCTGGTCTTGGCTCTGAAGGTCCAAAGTCCTGGGTTCAAGTTGCTTGACATTTCTGTATCTCAGGTTTCTCATCTGTATTAATAAGGGCTTGGCAAGTCAGTCACCAATCCTGGAAAACCTAAACCAGCCTAAGCATTTCGATCAGAGGGAATTTAGTACAGGGAGTTGGCTACAAAGGGATTGGGAGGGATGGAGAAGGAAAAGGGGATGGTCAGGTTACCTAAAGATGAGTTCCTGTGAGAAGCTAGAGGAACAAAAGGCAAAAGCGTCTTTGTGCTGCTGAGTTTTGCCCCTCCTGGTATCCAGATGTCTGGGTGGAAACCCAGGAGTCCATATTTGCCAGCCACTGTTGCCCTTCCTGCAACCACCGCTTCTGGAGGCAGCACCAGAAACTAGGGAAATGTGGCCCCTCCCTTCTCCTTGCCTTCCCTCCTCCATTGGCAAGCCCCTAACCGGAAGCCAGCTGGCTGGCAGTATGGTGGAAGGTTCCCGCCCTGGCAGTAAAGGAGGTTGCTGAGGAGTGCGTGTGACTGAGCACAACCCACACCATCCAGCCCACCTCCTTAGAAGCTGCAGCACATAATCAATGAGAGAGTGTGTCAGAAGTGCTCGGCTTAAGTGGCTGGCGTGTGGGTAGCTATGATGAAGAGCCAGTTGTGCCAGTGATTGGGTCAACAGTCTCGCTCGATCCTAACAGGGCAGGTGCTAGCTGTGGGGAGAGTGGAAAAAGCGCTAGACCAGAACTGGAAGTCCTGAGTTCTAGTCCCAGCTCTGCTATCTATGGGCTGTGTGACCTTGGGCAAGTTGCTCAACCTCTCTGAGCCTCTCGGTTCTCATTGGCACAATGGTGTGAATTATTCCTGCCCAGCCTGCCAGATCCTTATAAAAATCACCTGCTACAAAGGATCTGAAAAGTCTTTCCAACTATGAAATGGCATCCAGGAGAGAGGAGGTTTTATTGCTGTGATCTTGTTTTGTGTTTTGGCTGAGGTTTTTTTTGGGGGGGCGGGGTGTTTATCTTCTTTTAGGATAATCCTGGAGATCGAAGAACCAGCCTCGAACCATAATGGGGGCCAGCTGCTCTTTGGGGATGATGGGTACCTCTACATCTTTACTGGAGATGGCGGGATGGCTGGAGACCCCTTTGGAAAGTTTGGAAATGCCCAAAACAAGTATGTTCTGATTTGGTTGGCTGGTGGGTTGTTTTACATACTCCTAGTTTACATACTATCCTGGAGTGGGGGTTACTTCCTCGGCCACGAAGTGTAGGGTAGTAGAAAGGGCTTTGGACCCCAGCTCAGTCTGCAGCTAGCCAGGTGGGGAACCCAGTCACTTCCTCTCATCAGTTAGAGAAGAAGAAGAAGAATCCCCATGGGGAGAATAATAATAATAATCTAGTCATGAAGAATAAAGGTGATCACGTTGTCATGGGTACCTGAGAGGTGACATCACAGAGCCTCTGGGAAGATCAGATTTTCTCTGAAGTCTGCCCAGCCCAGCTGGAGCCAGAGGAAGGAAAAGGGTGTTTTCCAGACCTAATGGGGAGTGTGAGCTGGTTGGAGCAGGGCTGTATGGGTGGGCATGTGGATTTTCTGCCCCAAGGGTCACCCAAGATGGCCCAGAAATTGAGGCATAGTCTTGCTCTCAGTTCCTCACTTCTGGACTTGAGTAGATGGCCTGCCACCATTCCCCTCCTTACACACAAACACACGCACACACCACACACATACACACACACACACACACACACACGAGTCTCGTGCATATAGATGAGGATATCCAGGAGTCTCAGGGCAGCCTCTTCCATTCTCTTAGTCAAAATCACAAAACCTTCCTCAGCCCAGAAAGTAAAAATAGCGAGTATGATGTTGATTACAGTAATTAAAGTGCTCCCAATTTGTGACTTGTGCTTTCATACGTGACAGTGTAAGAATCATTGCAGCTTTCTCATGTTTGGGATGTATTTAGAGATGAAGTTGAGAAAATAGAAATTAAGGATTTGTGGATAATTGGACAGGACTTAAAACATTATTTTGCTGTTATGAGTTTTGCCCACTTATATATCAAAGCTTGGTGCGTGGTTTATGGGCTCCAGGGAGTAATCTGTAGCTTGGTGCTGAGCAGACTGGAATGTATGAGAGGAACTCGCTGGGGCAAAACCTAGAAGTCCACAATAGGGGATTAACTGTGGGGCATCTACTGGGGGAGACCGTTTTATCATCATGAAAGAGAATACTTGTGAGGTATCTTTAATGATGAGGGAAATGCTTGGGTGCTGATGCTATGTGAGAATGATGGGGTACACAGTTGCATCAAATGGGCGGACCGGCCAGTCCTGCCTTGAAAAGCAAGCCAAAGGGAGTGCACCAAAATGCTAACAGCTAGGGGAAAACCACGCAGTAAGTAAGAGCATCAAAAAATCACAGATGAAGAGGGCGTACATCTTTAAGCACGTTGCAGGTTCCATCATGTGTCACTTTTGTTATGCAATGAATGAGACCCAAAAGCTGCTCACCCCCAGTGGCTGCATGGAGGTTAGGGCTGCACCCTGTTCTGCGTGGCTCTGGAGGGCACATCCTGAGGTCTCCTCGCTCCAAGGGCTCCGGAAGCTGATGTTGCATGGTGCCAAGGAGTGACCTCACTTCCAGTCCAGAGCTGCCTGAGGGATCTGTCAAGTTGTCCCCCTCTCAGAACGTGGGTTGCCTCATCTTTGAGATCAGGGTGGTGTGTGTGGAGTGTGGGGTGAATTAAACTGCTTCTGAGGCCTGTTTGGCTCTCTGACATGCTGCGATGGCACTGGGGGTGTATGAGAGAGATGGCAAGTACCCCAGCCTCCCGTTTCCTGCTAAGATCTGAGGTGCTCTCTCTCCCCTCTCCCTGCCCTGACCTGTACTCTTGTGTGGGGCACTTGACTTTGATTGCAGGTATTCATTCATTCACTCAGCAAACACTTCATGAGCACCTGCTACATGCCACTCACTGTGCTAGGTGCTGTAAGAAAGCTGTAAATAGGAGTAATTTTTCTGGTATCATTTTCACCCTGCAGCACAACCCTGTGAGTAGGCAGGAAAGAGAGGGACCACCTAATATCACAGTGGAGGACACCAAGGTCCGGGGAGATTAGAAAGTGTGGTAAAGAGCTTGGATTTCTGCAGCCAGGCTGCCTAGGCTGGATCCCACTCCTATCATTTACCGGGGGTGTGGCAACTGGGGATGTTTTATGACCTTTCGGAGCTCAGCTGCCCCATCTGTAAAACGGGGATCACAATAGCACCCACCTACCTAAAAGATTCGTTGTGAGGATGAAACAAAGCAATAGATGGTATGTATGTCCAATACTTAGGACAAGGCCTGGCACTTGGTAAGGTGCCCGATAAATGTCGAATGAATGAATGAGGTTACCCAGCTGGCAAGTGGCTGAGGAGGACGTGAACCCGGGGTCTCTGGCCGCACAGCCGAGGCTCTCCTTGCACCTGGGTTGGCCGTGGGCCCCGGGCCCCGGCACCCCTATCCCCGCACCTGCCCCGCGGTGCCCGAGCCGCTGGCGCGGGGAGACCCCGAGCCGGCTCCTTCTCTCACCCGGCCCGCAGGTCGGCGCTGCTGGGCAAGGTGCTGCGCATCGACGTGGACCGCAACGAGCGCGGCCCGCTCTACCGCATCCCGTCCGACAACCCATTCGTGGGCGACCCCGCCGCGCGGCCGGAGGTCTACGCCCTCGGGGTGCGCAACATGTGGCGCTGCTCCTTCGACCGCGGCGACCCGGCGTCGGGCGCGGGCCGCGGGCGCCTCTTCTGCGGTGACGTGGGCCAGAACAAGTTCGAGGAGGTGGACCTGGTGGAGCGCGGCCGCAACTACGGCTGGCGCGCCCGCGAGGGCTTCGAGTGCTACGACCGCAAGCTGTGTGCCAACACCTCCCTCGGTGACCGCCCCCCGCCCCCCCGCGCCCTCGAGGACCTGTCTCCCCGGATCTGCCCCCCACTCCACGGCTGTGCGCCCGCGCCTCCCTTCGTGGCCAACCGCGCCCCCGTCCGGGACTTCCTTGCCCGCGCAAACCCATGCCCTCGCCCACCACCCCCACCCCCCCACCCCCGCTTTACAAACTTGAAACACCACCCTTTCTGGTTGACTGGGGCCCCATCTCGGGCCCTCTTGGGAACCTCCCCCCCCTTGCCCCCCCCTCCCCCGTAAGACTCAGGACCACCCAAGAAGCCTTGTTGGGAACCGGCTGCAGGCTCACCCCAGCTTCTCCCGCCTCTGCAGATGATGTGCTGCCGATTTTCGCCTACCCGCACAAACTGGGCAAGTCGGTCACTGGGGGCTACGTCTACCGGGGCTGCGAGTACCCGAACCTGAACGGCCTCTACATTTTCGGAGACTTCATGAGCGGGTAAGTGGCCTGACACCAGTTCTGAGGGGGCAGGGACTGCAGAGGTGAAAGGTGGGGGAGTGTACAACACCCTTGATAGCCCCGGGGCCATCTGGATCCTGGGAGCCAGGACCTGCCGTTGCACCAACTGGCCAGAGAGGTCACCCTGCTGGAGAGAGGGGAGCTGGGGCTCCAGCTGAGGTCTGCCTGCGGGGCCCGTGGAGCCTGGCTGCCGGATTCCCATGCTTTATGGCAGTGTTGCCTCCACCCACTGAGCCCCTAGAGGGTGTGTGTGTGTGTGTGTGTGGGAGAGGGGTTGGGATGAGTCACACCCCAAACAGGTTTCGGAGGGGGTAGAACATACCTCCCAAGCCTGCTGTGGGTCAGCCTCTCTCCCCAGGGGAGCTTATGGAAACTCATGACCATCTCGTTCTCCTGTTGTATAGAGGGGAAAACTGAGGACCAGAGAGGCCCAGGGAAGCTATACACCTGGCATGATGTTTAAAAGTACAGCTGAGATGGCCTATGTTCAAAGCCTGGCACGCTTATTAGCCATGTGACCTTGAGCCAGTTACTTCACCACTCTGTGCTTCAGTTTCCTCATCTGCAAAATGATAATAGTACCTGCTTACTAGGGTTGTTTGAGACCTGTTCATACATATACAGCACTTAGAATCTAGAATGTGCTCGATTTCTGTGTTTTGTTTGTTTGTTTGCTTGTTTAATAAGGTGGAAGGATCTGTTGGACCCTTCCAGCCTCATGTGAAATGAATTTTTTGTTTGTTTGTTTGTTTTTTTGCCACACGGTGCAGCTTGTAGGATCTTAGTTCCCTGACCAGGGATTGAACCTGGGCCCCCTGCAGTGGAAGCGTGGAATTCTAACCACTGGACCACCAGTTCTTAATTATTCCCACCCTAGCCTCTCCATGTAAGGGCAGCTGAACTGGGTCCCTCGGGAGAGGAAATAAGGAAGCCCGAGGCTGGTAGAATTCTTACCTCCTCCAGGCTGCTGACCTAGGGTGGCTTTGTGGCCAGTGCATCTACAGCTGGAGCTGACAGAGAACCCTGACCTGGGCCTCTGGTTGCTGGGTCCTTCTCCCAGCTTAGGGTCTCCCTCTGGGACTCAGTTATCCCATCTGGAAAATGGGTCCAGATGAAACCCCTTTTTTTAACCCCGATTCTCCTTTTTCCCTTCTGCCGTCCCCCAGGAGTGCCCAAGCCACCTGAACACAGAAATTCAATGAATTTTGCCAACATTTCCCAAACCCCTCTGCTGGGTCAGGCTTCGTGCCAGGGCCAAAGCAACAGAGTTGAAGAGTACCTCGTACCCAAGTCAGGGAGACAGACCCACACTCGGTCCACTCGAGTCCGGCCTCAGAGAGCCTGTGAGCAGTGCTGGGGAAGCCCAGCACAGGGGCAGTCAGGAGGGCTTCCCAGAGGAGGGGATGACCGAGCAGGGCCTGAAAGTATCAATAGGTGATTGACAGGCATAGAAGGGAGTAAGAGACAAGATCAACATTTTCTGAAGATGTCAAATTCTCCATTTCATGCTCCGAAGCGGAGGCAGCTCCAAAGTATGTGGAAACTCCTGGGCACCAGCCTTGGAGGCTTCTGAACTGGAAGTCAGCTCCTGACTGCCTCCTGCTGGTCAGCAGGTGGGGTTGAGCTGAGGGGGCAGGAACCAAGCTGGTCTTGTTCACCCCTGTGCTTCTCCTGGTACGTAGCAGGTGTTCAGTAAAGACTGCACGTGAGTCCGGCTTCATGGCTGTGCAGCCTGTGCGCTTACATGGGGCTCCGTCTCAGAAGCGCCCATGCTTGGTTTAATGCTCTGCTGTTACTGTCTTGAAATTTTTAGTACTTTTTGAACAAGGGGCCCTGAATGCTCACTTTGCACTGGACCCTGCAAGTTATGTATGGTCCTGGTTGCATGGATAATAGATGATTGGATGGATGGACTGGTGGGTGGTGTTCCCTCGGGCACCCGGCCAGGCATGACCCCACAGCCCATCCTCCTTTGCAGGCGTCTGATGTCCCTCCGAGAGAACCTGGGGACAGGCCAGTGGCGGTACAATGAGATCTGCATGGGCCGTGGCCAGACCTGTGCGTTCCCGGGCCTCATCAACAACTACTATCCGCACATCATCTCCTTCGCGGAGGACGAGGCCGGTGAGCGCTCCTGAGGCCTCTCCATCCAGGCTGCCCATGCCTGGGACTGTGCCCCACCCCATGGGTCCTTCTGGCCTGGGATTCGAGGGCTGGCATCTCAGGCCTGAAATCACCTTCTGGCTGGAGAGTGACGTGTTCAGAGGGCTTGAGCCTTGCTTCGGTGTCAGTTATCACTCATCTGAGCTTCCATTTCCTTATCTGGAAGATGGGAGCAATGGTCCCCGTCCTTCCCTTTCCCCAACTCTCACTCTGGGCAGGGTTGCTAGGAGGGATAGCGTGACCCCACAGGTAAGAGTCCAGGGCAGTTATGGGACCAGGAAAGGATCTGCGATGGTGGAAATGCAGGCAGGTGGGGGGGAGAGTGCCTCCCTGGGGACCACCAGCTCCCTGGGTTCCTGATGGCAAATGTATCGGGGCCTATAAATGAAGCCGCATTGTCTTCAGAAAGTGGTGGGCACCGCTTTCTTGCCTGTTGGTGGGTCCCCCATTCAGGCACTCGTGTTTTCAATGCAAGGAACAGAGGGGGAGGGGAGAGGAAGAAGGACCATGGAGGCTGGATCCCGCCTTTGTCCTTGGCCCCGGATTGTCCCTGGACAAAAGCTGAGGGGCCCCCAGTGGGGCCTGGTGGATGCTTGGCCAGGTTACTAGGCAACGCCTTCCCAGGGGCCTTTCGAGAGGTGTCCCCTGCAGGGCCCAGTGCCCAGAGCCCCCAGGCCTGAGTCTGGGAAACCTTTGTTGAGCCGATACCAGTCAGAGTCTAAATTTTCAAAAGGGCAGCCTCAGACCCCACCACCCTCCCTGAGCCCACTGGGCCCTTGAAAGCCATTTCTTTTGGTCGTTAGGGGGTTAACATGTTTTGGAAGGGGGGGATGCCCTCCTCCCCCTCCAGAGCCCAGACCCAGAGGAGGGCCTGGAAAGCGCAGTTCCCAGGGGGCCCTTCCTCAGCCCTCTGAGTGACACCAAGGGATGGACAGCCAGGAGGAGGCCCCTCAAAGACAGACAGCCCAGGGGTAGCATGTTGGTGAGTTGGGCAGGTGGCCCCGGAAGGCACAGAGACCTGGGGGGCTGATGCCAGCAAACCTCTCCCAGCTCCCTCTGGCCTCTGCCTCTCTGCTTGATCTTCTGACACGTGCAAATTGCAAAACAAGGACCTCTGCTGGCCCAGTGTCCTCCAGGGACAGTCCATACCGCAGACACCAGGAGGGTAGTGTGGCCCTGGGCAGGGCTTAGCAGTGCCATGGGGGCTCCCTGCCCGTGCACGGGGTTGGGAGCTTCCCGCAGATTAAGGCTGGATGGGGCCTTGGGGTGCGCCCGGTCCAATGCTGTCACTTTACAGATGGGGAAACTGAGGCTGACTTTTCCTGCCTGGTTGTGGGGTGGGGGGCACTGGACATGGCCTGGCCCCTGGAGGCCTCCCAGAGCAGGACCTCAAGCTCAAGCTTGGTCAGGCAAAGGCAGACAATGGAGAAGGGCATCCAGGCCAAGGGAGCAGCATGTGCGGGGAGCTCCAAGGTGCTCCAGCGCCTGGAGCGTAGGGTCAAGGAGGGCTGCACAGCCAGGGAGGAGACAGTGGCCGCTCCCAAGGGCTTCTCTCCAGAAAGAAGCCCAGAAAGGGAATTAAGGCTCAAAGCCACATGCAAATTCATAGCTGTGCCTATGGACTCTCCAGCAGGGACCTGCTTGCCAGGGGCCCTGCTCCCTCCCACGGGGTGCATCACACCTTGTGGACCTATTCCTCCCCCCACCAACTTGCTCCCCGCCCCCGCTCCCACCGCCCGCCAAGGCAGGGCTGGTGCTCCTGGAGGGAGGTCAGGGGCCATTGACCACTCAGCATCCTGCCCTCCCCAGCCCCCAGCTCCCCACCACAGCTGGTCTACCCCAGTTGCACAGGTCACCTCTCAAGTGTCTTCCCCTTCCAGAATTCCCCAGGTTTCCTGGGCCTTGATTCTCAAACACCTCCCTCATGCAGCCCTCCCTGACTGCACCAGTCACCAAGGACATGCTTTCCTTCAAGCTCCCTTCTCACTGTCTGTATTGGCCTCTCCTTGGGGAAACCACCCCCGCCCCCATCCTTGGGAGAGCTCTCCGCTGCCTCTTACAAGGACGGAAGGTATTAGCATGGCTGAACCATCACACTGAGCCACGTGTGGCCTGTGTCTGGGCCTCCCAGCTACCACGTCTCCTACATTAGTGTGGGCTTGGGGACAGCAGATGTTTCTGAGTTCCAGGCCTGCTTAACCATTCACCAGTTGCGTGACTTTGGGCAAGTCACTTGACCTCTCTGAGCCTCTGTTTTCTCATCTGGAAGCTGAGAATAATGAAGCTTAATTCCTGGGCATGGGTACCTGTGGCAACAAGGGCCAGGGGGCAGGATGGGGGTGGGGAGAGAGCAGAGAACTCAGTTTCCCTGAGAGCATCCGTGGCACCAGGTGCTCATGATTCCATTTCTACAAACAGAGGCTCTGAGTGGGGCTGTCCCGGAGCTGCTGGAGCTCACATGGAGCCAAGTGCAGGGGCTGGGATTCACACTAGAGGCTCCCCAAGCACGAACTCTTCTGCCCCTGCTACTTGCCTGGGAGGTGCCTGCTGGTCAGTGGAGAGAGACCGTGTCCCCAAGGACTTGGCAGGACCTGGACCCTGGGCAACGATGACAGTAACAACAGCAATAATAGTTAACACTGATGGAGCATCTCCTATATGCTCTTTTCATCCTCACAACAGCCCTGTGAGGCAGGCCCATTTTGGGGATGAGGACACTGAGTCATCAGTAAGCAGTCAGTGGGGAGCTGGGCTGTGGACCTCCATTGGTGCTCAGAGGTGTGAGGTCCTGGGCATGAAACCCAGGCAGGGACCAGGGGTGGGGCTGGGTCACCAGGGAGGAGACAAGAGTCCAGAGGTCAGAGCCTGGGAGGGTCCGGGCAGAGCAGCCGGCAGCCCGGGAGGCTGTGCTGCAGAGGCCCCTGGGCACATCTGGACGCCTTTCTCAGCCTCGGTTTCCAGTTCTGGGGACTGGAGAGTTACACTGACCTGCAGCATCTCTCCTCCTGGCTCACTGAGGTTGGGGTGCACCTCAGAACTGAGGTGGGGCCGTGGGGCTGGCCGGGATGGTATTCCAGGCAGTGTTCTCACTTCTTGCCTCGTTTCTTGTCCAAGGGGAGCTGTACTTCATGTCAACGGGCGTGCCGAGTGCCACAGTGGCACGTGGGGTTGTCTACAAAATGATCGACCCCTCCAGGTGAGTCCCCCCCCACCCCACCCACATCATGGCCTCAGCTCCTACTGTCTGCCAGGAGCCCTCCCCTCCATTACTTCATTTCCCCTCTCTACCACTCCTTAAGGTGGTTGTGGTTAATATGCCCATTTTTCAGATGAGAAAACTGAGGCCCAGAGAGTGGAAGTGACTAGCTAAGTTCATACTGCTGGTGAGGGGCAGATCTAGGATTCAAAACCGATCTGCCAGCCTCAAAGTCCAGTTCTATTCATGCTAGGAGGGCGCCAAAGATACCAGTGGGGGCCCATAAATATGGGCCCCACCATCACACTTTTTTAAATTCTTTTTTTAAAGTTTAGAACAGTTTTAGATTTACAGACAAGTTGCAGAGATAGTACAGAGTTTCCCATATACCCCTCACCCAGTTTTCCCTATTATTAACGTCTTACATTATCATGGTACATTTGTCACAATTAATGAACCAATATTGGTACATTACTATTCATTAAATGCCACACTTTTTTTTTTTTTTTAATTGAGGTAACTCCATACTTTAAAAACAAAAGGATGTCTCTTGTTTTTCCCTAGTGTCCTTTTCTCCGGGATCCCATACAGAATCCCACACTGCATTTAGTCATCATGTCCTGTTAGCTTCCTCTAGTCTGTGACAGCTTCTCAGACATTCCTTGTTTACCAACACTTTTTTGTTGACAGCACAAAGCTATTAATTACTGACATAACTATTTATCAAGAAAAACATAAGTGCTTGCTCCTTTCCTCTCCCCGAGGTCTCGGCCCTCTTTGGATTTATGTCGTTGTGGAGCAACACAGGCAAACTTTGCATTTTTCTTTGTAGGTCTATCCTTACTTTGTATAAACATTTCCACGTTGCAGCATTACCCTCAGAAGGCTCCTTTTTGATGGCGGCGTAATTTTCTGTTGAGTCACTGCACCATGATTGCCTGATCCATCCCTTGGACATTTAGGTTATTTCCAGTTTTTGAAAAAAAAGTGCTTCTCTAAGGAAATATCACCTAATTCATGCCAGATGCCAGATGCTGCCTGAGACCCACTGTTTCCTTTAGTCTGTGCAGTATCCTTCTGGGCTCATGGCCCCCGCGCAACAGAGGGAACCCGAGGCTTAGGGATTTCTGCTCAAGGTCTCGTGGGTGGGAGGAGCCAGCAACGGGCTAGACCCCCGTTCCCTCCCTCCCTCCGTGACCCTTCTCATCCCTTTTTTCATTTTTCTCTTTTGGAATCCATGTAATTTTGTGCATCCACAACATATTGCAGAGGGGCGCCATTCCAGAACATTTGGAAAATGAAGAAATGGGAAGCAGAGGGGGTACGGTGGGGTCATCCGTTGCCACCCAAACATAACCACTGTGGCATTTTTTGGTGTATCTCCTACCCTTTGGCAAGACAAAAATTTTTATGTAATTTCCTTAAGGAACAAAACCCGGCTGGGTCGGTCTGAAGCGTGTGGCTATTATGTGGAGTTCAAAGCAGCCAGAAAACCCACGCTTTCTGCAGCTTGGAGAAGGGTGTGAGCTGGGCTGTGTTTCAGCCTCTGGGGGGAATGGCCCACGTCCCTCCTCGGTTTCCCTCTTTTGCCAGGGCTGTCTGAAAGCCACCCCAGGTCACGTGGCTGCTTCAGCCCTTGGGCTTTCCCCTCGTGCTCTTGGGACCCATTGAAGTCTTGGACCCACGTGGGTTGGTCCCAGAATAGGGTCGGTCCCATTCAAAGACTCACAGATCAACGGCCAGAAGCTCATTAAAATGGGATTCCATTCCTTACTTGTGCCCCTCAAAGATGTCCAAGGAGACCCAATTCATAGCCCTGGCAACCCTTCTCAGGCTCTGTTCTCTCCCAGCCCTCTCCAGCCTCGCACTCCAAGGCCCCCAGAGCCCTCAGCTCTGCTGCCAGCCCCGAGGCTTTCTCTCTCTCCCCACTTTATTCTTTAGATCAACTTAACCTTTCCCTTTGATTCTGTATCACCAGAAATCCCAGAACCAGAGGGGCAGAGAGAAACCCTCCTCAGAGGCTGTGGGGAATGGGGACCAGGGTAAAGTGCAGGAATGGGGCTGTGGTGACAGTTACAGGAGTTGGACCGGCAGGCTGGGGAGAAGGACTGTGACATTTGATCACATCCCAAGGACGCTTCATGCTGTGAATTAGAAGCGGCCACCGGCCCTCCTGCTCTTCAGGCAGAGGCTGAGCGGGCACTTGGCAGTCCGTTATGGGGGGTTCCTGTCCCGGGGTTGGACTCTTGGGGTCTGGGAGGCGTAGAGCAGCAGGGACACTGCTCCATAAGCGGCCACTGTTGTTACCACCCACACGTGGCCAGGCCTGAACGCACACCGGCCCTTTCCCTTCCTGCCTGGCTTCAGGGGGCAGGTGATGTCGGAGGGACATGCTCAGGGCGGGCTCCCAGGGTGGGACTCACGACCTCTTGTGTGTCGGCAGACGGGCACCACCCGGCAAGTGTCAGATCCAACCCGCCCAGGTGAAGGTCCGGAGCCGCCTCATCCACTTCGTGCCCAAAGAAGGTAAGTGTCCACCAAGCTGGGGACACAGTGGGAGTTCCTGCAGCCCACACCCGCTGCCCCTCTTCCAGATGTGGATGCTCCCAGCTGGGCCTGGATGCCCTTCCTTGGCCCCCATGCCCAGTCCTGGGCCCCGTACACAGGAGATACTAGGAGTGGGTGGAACTGCTTAAACCCCCTTCCACTCATGCAGTGTCTGCCAGACCCAGGCCACGGTGGGTGGCTCCCAGGGGCTGCAGGCCTCACAACGAGCATGGCAAAGGGAGAAATAGCTGGCCCCAGGCAAGGTTCACTCGGAGTTCTCGGGAGGAACAGAGCAAGAGGGTATATCTATATGTGAGCAAGATTGGAATGAGTTATTCTAGGTGCAAGGGCACCTAGGGGAGCATTTGGGCTGGGTCTGCTCCATGATGGTTCTGTTTTGACGAGCTTGGTGGGGAGAGAGGGGTACAAATCCTCATGAGCCGAGGGCCAGGCAAAGCCACAATGACCACCCATGGGATCTGGGGCCATCTGAAGAGGGTATGGCCCGAGGAGAGGGCTGTTCCACTGGGTCCAAGCTAGGTGGGAACAGAGAGAGAGCCAGTGTTGTCAGATCTTCCAGTTCTCAAGACAAGCAGACCATCCATCCATCCATCCATCCATCCATCCATCCATCCATCCACCACATATATGTGCTTCATACTGGGGCTGTAATGCTGAGCAAGCAGATATGGTCCCTGCCTTCTTGGGTTGTTATTGTACAATCTCCCGATTTGAAAATATTGGCAACTAGTTCACAATTTTCAAAACCGCCCCGTGGGCCAAAGGAAATACTTCAGTGGGCTGAGTGTGCCCAGCAGGGCTCCAGCTGGCAGACTGGGGTGGGGGGCAGGAAGAGGGGGAGGTTGGGTGGGTGGGGGGGTACCCGGCCCTGAGGAAGGGGTGCCCCGCCAGCAAGAGGAAGGCTGGGGAAGCTGGGTGTTTGGGGAATTTGCTTCCAGCTGCAGTTGGTCTGGGGCCTTGGCAGAGTTTTCCATTCACTCATTCAGCAGTTTCTGCATTTCTGTTAGTTACCCGCTCTGTGCTGGATGCTGGGGCCACAGAAGAAGTCAGACCAGGCCCGGTCCTGGCTGGGGCAGACAGAGGGGTCACTTAGTGTCCCAGGCCCCGTGACAGAAGTTGTGCTGGGCGCCATGGGGACCCAGAGCAGTGCAGAGCTGGGGGTGGAGGGGGCGGGTTGGGAAGGTCCTGGAGGCTGAGGGTTGAGCCTGGATGGAGAGGAAAGTGCATTGCAGAGGTCGGGGAAGGGCAGCCTGGGTAGTGAAGGCAGCCGGAGAAGCAAGAGCCCTGGGAGCTGGAAGTCCTTCCCTGCGGGTGGAGTGGGGGCCGGGGTGCAGGTTGGGGGAGCGTCTGGCCCATGTTCTGGCCCCAGCCTGCACCTGGTCTTGTATCCAGGCCCTTTCTCAGCCCGCATCTCAGTGGTTTTCCAAGTGAGACTGGCCGGTGGCCCCGGGATCCCTGCCCATAGTAACCGAGCACTTTGGGGTTTCCACCTCCCCTGAGGGAGGCAGTGCCTGGCAGAGTGTCTGATGTGGAGTGACGTTTAGCCCTATGGCTGACCTGGGCCAAGCGTGAGGGCCACGTCCTGCAGGGACAAAGGGAATCACCCACCGCAGCTCCCCGACACCTAATGAGTCCAGGTCCCCGTGGAGGGGTCAATGGGTGGGGGTCAGTGTGGACCACAGCCCCGCACCTAGAGAGCTCCTAACCAGCCCCCCTGTGATGGGCAGGGGGACCAGCAGCCTTGGGAGCCTGGAGGGGAGGGCTTCACCTGAGCAGAGGGGCCCCGGGCAGGCTGGTTCCCATCCTGCGGGCCTGCCCTCCACCCACTGCAGTTTCCACCCCCCCGTCCCCCCCACCATCAGCTGTCCTCAGCTTCCTCACCCTTAAACCAGAGATTGCAGCCAGAAAGCGTCATTTGCTCAGAGAAGCTCTCCCAGACACTCCTTTCCCTGCCACTGTGCTCAGGAATTCACAGTGTGAGGGTCCTTCCCCTGCCAGACAGGGGACTCCCAGAAGGGGAGGAGGGATGGGGGTGGGGAGAGGCCCAGCAGCAGAGGCACGAAGCAGCTGCCAGCAAGGGTGTGCAGAAGGGCTGCAGAAGCACCTGGCATTCAGCTCCAGGTGGGCATCTTGTGGGGCCAGGGTGACCCAAGAAGCACGCTTGGGGCACCTCATCCTCAGGGTCTGAGTAGAGGGCAGAACGAGGACATCTTTCCCTGGGGTCTGCATTCTGGGGTGAAGAGCCGGGGTGGGGTGGGGTCGCGTGGGCTGGGCTGCGGCAGCCGGGGTCCTTCCGAACACAGCCTCTTCCTCTGCGCAGAGTTCATCCGGACGACGGAGAGCACCCCGCGGCCCACGGCGCCCGCGCCCACCAAGGCTCCCCGCCGCAGCCGCCCCACGACCGCTCCGCTCGCGCCCACCCTGCGGCCGTCACGACCCACCCCGCGGCCCGGGCGCCGTCGGGGCGGCGGGCGGCGGCGGGGACGGCTGGGCACCAAGGTCCCCGAGCCCTCGAACGGCGCCGTGCGCCTGGTGCGGCCCGCGGGCCTGAGTCCAGGCCGCGGGCGCGTGGAGGTGTTCGCGGGCGGACGCTGGGGCACCGTGTGCGATGACGCCTGGGACACCAAGGGCGCTGCCGTCGTGTGCCGCCAGCTGGGCTTCGCGTACGCCGTGCGGGCCGCCAAGCGTGCCGAGTTCGGCGAGGGTCACACGCTGCCCATCCTGCTGGACGACGTGCGCTGCACAGGCAGTGAACGCAATCTGCTGGAGTGCGCGCACGCCGGCCTGGGTTCCCACAACTGCGACCACCAGGAGGACGCCGGCGTCGTGTGCAGCCGCGAGGACCCCCATCTGTAGGCGAGCATCGTCTGTCTGTCTGGCCGGCCTGGCTGTCCATCGTGCGTCCGGAGCCCGTCCACCGTGTGCGCGCCTGGTGCGTGCGCCCGAGTCCGAGGGTGGAGGGGAACGTGGCGGGTGGCCTAGGGGTGGCCCGTCTGTAATGCTGTCCTGTGGATGCGTATGCGGTGCGAGCAGTGCACGCGTGTTCTTTGTGTGTTCCTGCCCACGTGTCTTTGAAACACACAGCCGCAGTACGTGTTGGGATCCGTGTGGCCCCCGTGGGTGTGTCGTTGCAGCCTGAGGTGTTCTTTGCTTACCTCCAAGCATCTCAAGCAGCAGCAGGAACACAGCCTGGTAGAACCCTGAGCACTGAGGGCAGCTGCCCTTTAAGGGCGGACATGCCCTCGCTGCACTAACAGAGGCACAGCCGGTGGGTGGAGGGCAGGGACCAGGCCTGCCCTGCCCACGGTGGGGAGTGGAAGGCCCCAGACCAGCTGGAGCACGGCTTGAGGAACGTGGCCCAGAGGGCATGGACCCGTGGCCTGGCAGTCAGAGTTGCTGAAGAAAACACGAAGGCATCTAGTAGGGCCAAGGGAAGTCATCAGACTGATGGGTCCAGGGTGACCCCTGGGCTGCGGCTGCCCCAGCGAGGGTCAGGCTGCCTAGGAGGAAGCGAGTGCCAGGGTGGGCTGGCAGGGAGCACTTGATGGCTTCCGGGAGGAGCCTTCCGGGCCCCAGCATCACGCCGGACCCAGCCACGCCAAGCACCGCGGTCGCTGGTGAGGCTTCAGACTTCTCCACTTTCAAGCCTGTGCCAGGGCCACCTCTGCCATCTCCATTCCCCACCCACCCTGCTCAGTGAAATCCCAGGGAACCCTCTGCCTCCTCAGCCCAACCCCGGGGGCCGACCGGGCTATGGACCCAGTGAGACCACTGATGCTCTGTCACCCAGTGCCGTGCCAACAGCGTGACTGTTTACAAACCCCCTTCCTGCCTCTTTTCTCTGACTCACACCTGCCTGGAAGCTGAGGGAGGGGGTGGGAGAAGGGGGCTGGGCCTGCAGCCTCTGTCCTGCTCACAGGTGGAAGTTCCTTTGCCCACTAAGGGCCTCAGCCTTAGCTCATGCCAGGCCGGTCAAGGGGCATCAAGTATGGCTGGGCTCCGCCTCTGATAGGGGGCCAGGGAGGGGAAGCAGATAGATGGTCACCGGGCAGTGAGGACCGGATATGGCCCGTGTCGGGGGAGTGGGGGAGGGCTCTGGGTGGGGCATCCCAACCCAACCTGGGTGTTGTCCTGGGACCTGAGCTGGCACTAGGGGTGGTGTGCCTGGCAGAGGAAATGGTGCAGGCAGAAGCCTGTCGGGGTCTCCCAGCTGCTCGCTGAAGCTGAGTGTGGAGTATGAGGCTGCAGAAAAAAGCTTTAGGGTCGCCCTCTCGAACTCCCCCCTACCTCTGCCCTAAGTGGGGTGGGCGAGGGACCCAGACCCTTGTGGCTCCTCTAACCCTGCTGAGCCCCGCGTGGAAACCACAATTAACCCTGCCACTGAGTGTGGCCTGTGTGCTGGGCACCGTCGTTAAGAACGGTGCAGCATACCTGAAGTCATTCAATCCCCACAACAGCCCTCTTCCTCCCCTTTTACAGATGAGGAAACTGAGGTGCACAGAGCTTAGATATCTTAGTTGAGATCACCCAGCCAGGGAGGGGGAAGCCAAATTTGAACAAGAGCTGGCTAGCCCTAGCACCCGCCAGGTGTATAACCACTGAACCCCCTGGCTATACCCGCAGAAAGTCTCAGCATGGCCCAGGGCCCCTGCCTGCTGTAGGCTGCCAGCCTTGCTGGGAAATAGCTGATGGAGACCCCCGTGGGCCCCTTCTGCCAAGCAGGTGGCTGTGCCACCTCCCACTGCCCAGGGGTGGTTGACCGGGCATCTTCGCAGGTCGCTGGGACATCCTGAAGTGTTAGGAGCTGGGAGGGCCCGTGGTGACCATCCAGGCCAAACTCCTCACTGTGCTGATGGGGAAATGAACCCGGGAGGCTGAGTGTCCCAGGCCTTTGGTCAGATGGGGCCGAGCTAAGACTAGAGCCCAGGGAAGGCGGGGTGGCCCTCGGGGCCCTCAGAGCAGGGCAGCACCATGGCCCTGCTCAGCGGAAGGACTAGGGCTGTTGGCCCCTCTGGCTTGGAGGTGGGGTATGGCTTTCAGCAGCCTCTGCCTCCTCTTCCTAGGTCTCCTCTGTGCTCTTCCCTGCCCCTCCCCACCCTGTGGAGCCCCTTTCCTCAGTTCGAGGCCTGGAGGACATGACGCCACAAGGCGGGGCCTGGGAGGTGGGCACCTCCCACTGCACCTCAGCACCCACAGCCTGGGGCCACCATGTGGGGCCCGTGGCACTTTCCCCAAGTGTCAAGGGGGAGTGGTCCAGCCCTCCGCTGGGCCCTGAGTGTCACTGTTGTTTGTTGGGGCAAGTGGGGGAGGCCCCAGGCCCCATCACTCCTCTGGGCAGTGCTGGCCTTGGCCCGTCAGTGTTGCAGGAAGGGTGCTCCCCCTCCCATTACCCCTCAGGCTCCAAATAAGGCTGAGGCTGCGGCCTGACTCCTGAGGAGGAGGCTCACAGAGACACACTGCTCTTTTACTAGTAATAATAAGGGCAGGTGGCTGACATTGGCTGAGCACTTACTGTGCCAGGCACTGTTCTAAAGGCTTTACATATTAGTCACTCTTTAATCCTTGTAGTAACTCTACGAGGTAGGTGCTAGGGTCACCATCCCACCCATTTTACAGATGTGGAAGCTGAGGCCCAGAGGGCCTTAGTTACTTGTCAAATGTCACACAGCCAATATTAGAAACCAGGCAGCCTGGCTCTGGAGCCCCAGCTGTGGGCTGTCACGCTGTGCTACCTCGAGAGCACTGAATTCAGCGTCCCCCTCGTTGGGCCCCATCATTGTGCAGATGGGGACACAGGCCCAGGGAGGGGCAGGGTTAGGCGCAGACTCCCTGTGCAGTGCTCCTTTCACTCCACCACCAGCCTCGGCAAGCCAAGGGAGCAGTCACAAGTGACTCTGTCCCCAGGGACTTTGATCCTGCCTCTGAGTCCTCTAAAGTCTCCGGGGATGGAGGCTAGTCTGGGCCAAGGCTCCCCCTGCTCCCTATAGGCCTCTGCCCTCACTGCCTCTAATCTGGCCTCCAGTCAGCAGCTAGAGTGATCTCTCAGAACCTGCCCAGAGAGGGACTGCCTCTGCCCAGCGTCACACAGCTTATTTCTGGAGCCCTTGGAGCCACCGCTGCAGGGATGTCCCAGGTGTGGCCCAGCACCCAGGACTGCATCCATGGTGTCAGCCTCAGGTAACAACACTCCAGGTCTCTGGCTGGGCCTCATTTGTTCCCTGTTCACCTGCATCCCGCTGGCAAGCCTCAACTGGTCTGGGCCCTAGGTGGCCACCTTTCTCCTCTGATGACAGGAAAGGCCCACTGTCCCTGACAGCCCTGACAGCTTCAGTCAGTGGCTGAAGGCAACCAAGCTAGGGAGCAACCTTCAGCTCCCCAAGGCATTCCTGTGTTTACACTTTGCAAATGCTTGGCTGGGAGACAACGCCTGGGATGTTAGGGTTCCAGCCTTGACTGTGTGACCTTGGCAAGGTCACTTAACCTCTCTGAGCCTCATTGGAAAACAGAAGTAACCAGCAGGATTATTGGAAGAAAAATGAGGTAACATTTACAAACATGCCCAGGACGTTCTGTATTGTTCCTGGACAGAAAGCTCAGTAGCAGGCTGTTGGCGCCCACATTGGCAGCTGCCAACTGCGCAAGACAGGGTGGGAGGGGCATGCCAGGTAGAGGGACCAGCATGAGAATGACCCAGGGACAAATCCTCAAAATGGGAGGAAGATGAGCCCCTTCAGCTAACATGTAGAACACACATCTTCTTGTGGGGGCATCTGTCTTCTGGTCCCGCTGCTAAAAACTAGCCTTTATTGATCACTTACTATATGCCAGATGCCTCAGGTATGCAGAATCATTTAATCCTCACAACTACCCCATAAGGCACCCCTGACACTACGGACAAAAAAATGTTGCCTGCCATCCTGGTAAACGATGAATGTTGCCCGCCATCAAGCCATCAGCCACTGTAGCCACCCCCTACGATGTGCCCTGAGGGGAATTCAAGATGGAGAAAAACTGGATACTGGCCCTGATAGTTAAGATGCATGTCTAAGGAATAATTTCAATGAGCCCAGACTCTTACATCTTCAGCACTAAAATCATTAACTTGAGATGTCTGGTTTTTGTGATTAGCAGTAATCTTTTGATGTTTGACTACATGTTTTTTATTTTCAGCAAAAACTCCTATATGTGTTTCCTGGCTCCACCCTGACCTCTTTGGAACAGTTCCCGAGCTATCTGAGAGGCTGTCTCCCAGGCTATAGTCCTCAGCAATGTCCCCAAATAAAACATAACTCCCAGCTTTTAGGTTGTACATTTTTTTTCAGTCAACAACTCCTTTCCAGATGATCTCCAAGTTGGCTACGTGACTGGGTCCCTTATTCAGAGGGGGAGTTAGCTCTGAAGCAAGGAGCCTGATCTTTCTCTTTCCCTGGGTTACTGTGCCCATGCCCTGCCAGGCCACTCAAGTGAGGGCAGCCACTTCAGAGCCATCGCTTCTGCCTGCATCTCCCGCAATGATTCCTCCTAGGAAACCACTTCCTGTATGGAAGCCATGTGGCCAATAGCTACCACAGTGGCTAGCACTTGTCCACACCTTCCCAGCGAAGGGCCAGGTGGTTGGCCACATGCTTCCAGGCAGCTCCCTCTGCTGGGGGCTTGCAATGCTGCCTGTCCAGGCAGAGGGCTTCCCCTGGGAGCATCAGCGTACAGTCTTCATCGTTCCCTGATGCTCACAGAGGTCACTGCTATTGACCCATGCACCAGAGAATATTAATGCCCACTTCTCTCCCTAGCTTAGTTGGACAGGTTCACACTGACAAATGTACCCTGAGGCTGTCCCATGCCTGCCCCAGACTGTGGCCAGAGCAGTTTAAGATCTGGTCCTGCCCTCAAGGAACAATTGTTTGGTGTCCTCCCTTCAAATTGCCCCCAACCCCTGGAGGTTTCACAACCTAGGAGGGTCTGTCCTGGTCTCCCCGCCTCCCTCTCCCCTGCCCCTCAGGGCCAGCCAGTGTGTGCCTCTGGCTGCTTCTCACCACCACATGGGGGCAACGTGGCAAGCCACCATCTCCCAGCCCTAGGGGGAGGCTGGTGCTCCCCCTAGGATGGGGCCCCGTCCCCCGAGCTGGAATGGATGTCCAGCTTGCCGTGCTGGGGGCAGAAATCCTGTCTCCTCCGTGCTGGACCCCACTCTTAAAGCTTGGCCCTCTCTGACACCCCATAGCCCACACGCCCTGAACACTCATGCCCCTGGTGGGGACTGTCCCTGGCTGTACCTGGGAAGGAGGTATACAGGCCTTCTCTGTTTTTCCCAAACCTCTCAGGATTCTGGGACTCTGGCCCAGGGGCATGTCCTTTTCTCAGAAACCCAGCAGCATCTAAACTCTTTGGGCGCCTCCTCCCTGGCTGTAAGGATCTTTATCTGGATTAGGAGGGGGCACACCTGGCCCTTCCCATCCACTGCTTTCCTTTTGGGCTGTTCCTGAGTCTAAGAATTGGGAAGTAAGAAGCCCAGAGCTGGCCTCTCTGTCATACCCGGATTGGTAAGAAGAAGCAGGTTATAGAAGGGAGGAAAGTCTTCGTTAGTAGTTCGAAAATACCCTTTGGCCACCCCGGGCACATTTCTCGCTTTCGCGCTTGAAGGGGACTTTCCGTAACCAGATTTTCACCCACTCCAACCCTTCGGTCTTGGGTCAACGCCTTGGACGTTGCGGCCGCGGTCCCCCAATGGGGCTTCCCCTTGGTCTGGGTGGCAGCCGTGTGCTCTTCATTCGCAGGCATAGGCCTCCCTGTGTCCCCGGGGTCCTCTTCACCTGCCCCGTGTGGACAGGCCGGGCAGGGGAAACCAGCTTTGGAGGTTGGGGTTCCAGGGAGAGGTTTGGGAATAGTCGGCGTGATACAGAAACTTGGAGGCTGGGATGGGGTTTCCAGGAAGGTTTAGGGAGAAAGGAAGGGGCCTAGGAACGCGCGCGGAGAAACGCCGTTATCTGGGGGCGCCAAACCGAGCTGAACAGCCAGCAGGATTAGCGCCGCCGCCAGGTCAGCAAGCGCGGAGGAATTAGGGTTGCCAGGGACAACGCGTTCTGGGCGGAGCTGCTGTTGGGGTGGAGCTTGAGGGGATGTGGGGGGAGCCTTGGGAGGCGGAGAGAAGGCGGAGCTGGGGGGGCTGAGCCAGAAGTGGAGTTGTGATTGGTGGAGATCACATGCTCTGGGCGGGGCCTGGGAGCTGGGCGGAGACAGTGTTGATGTTAGGGCGGAGCTTCAGGATGGGCGGGGCGAATCCGGGGCTGACCCCGAGAGCTGGAGCCGGAGGCGGAGACGTGGTTGGCGGGGACCGAGCTCCTGGGAGGGGTCGGAGCCGGAGGGGGCGGAGCCGAACGGGCGGGGGCGGTGCTGGGTCGCGCCAGGCCTGGGGCCGAGGCGGCGCGCGGCGCTGACAGCTGAGTCGGCTCGCGGCCTCCCGCCCCCTCCGTGCCCGGCCCCGACCCCGGCCTGGCCTGCCCTGGAGCCATGAGCCCCGGGCTGCTGATGCTGCTCGGCAGCGCCGTCCTGGTCGTCTTCGGCCTCTGCTGCACCTTCGTGCACCGCGCTCGCAGCCGCTACGAGCACATCCCCGGGCCGCCGCGGCCCAGGTGAGCGGGTGGTGGGGGCGGGGGCCTGGATGGGGCTCTCGCATGGGGGGCCGGGGGACTGCGTCCAAGCCGGCATCGGGTCCAGCCTTGCCATTGCGCGCGGCCGCTTGGAAACGGCGGCAGGGAGAGGGGCGCTAACTATTCTTAGTAACAAATTACTCACAGCCGCAGCAGCTGCTCGGCGCCCACCGCGCTCTGCTGGGCCCCGAAAACGTGATGGCAGCGACAACCCTGTTAGGTAGGCGCTATTGTTACCCCATCGTTCAGACGAGGAGACTGAGGCGCGCAGAGGCAAAGTCACCTGCCCAAGGTCACACAGTTGGTAAGCCTAGATTTAAACCCAGGTCAGCCTGGTTCTAAAGTGGGTGCTCTTAACTTTGGGACTTGGATGGGGTCACTCAACCTGGGTTGTCATACACTGTACTTTGGTCACATCCCCCCTCTTTTTTTTAAATTTCTGTCCTGGTATCTCCTTTTTGTCTTCTCCTTAGTACTTCCATTCCATCCTCGGCCCTCGCCGCACTCACCTTACCTCCCCCCAACTCCACCAGAAGCTCACCTTTCTGAAGCTTAAATCAGACGCGTCATTTCTGTGCTCCAAAGGCTTCCCATCACTTAGAACTAACTCTAATTCTAAATTAAATCTACTCTGGGGCCAGCAAGGCCCCTGCTGAGCTCTCAGAACCCACTCTGTACTGTTCTAACCCCTTGCTTGCTCACTGCTGCCTCCAGTTCTTTCTGCATGCACCCACCCCGGCTGAATCCCTCCTCCCGGGTCTTCCTGTTCCCCATCCACCCTGTATAAAGCCCACCTCCTAGCTCCAAACTCCTTATGGGGCCATCATCCCTGAAGTTACCTTCTTTTCACCTGTTGACTGTCTGTTCACCTGTTGACTGTCTGTCTCCCCCTTTAGAATGTGAGCCCTGGGAGGGCAGGGATACTGTGTGTTCACTTGTGTATCCCCAGAGCCTGGGACATTGCAGATGCTCAATAAATATTTGTTGACTGAATGAATAAACAAGGGTATTAGACACACTTTTTAAAACCTCAGGACACCAACATTCTGGAAGGCACCCACCTCCAGCACAAGCCGGATGCCCTGGCGTTTGAAGCCTGAATCCCTGCTTGGTGGGTTCGGGAAAGATCTCTGTAGCTGGGGACACAGGGAGGCAACTGTTCTCCCTGCCAGCTCTCTCTCCTCCCAGGTGCCCTCTCCCACCCTTTTCCCTTACTTCGCAGCTGTGTCTTCCCCTCCATCTAGATGGTTCTTCCCCCAGCCTTCTAGGCTTGTCTTAAATGCCAACTCGTCAGGGAGGCCCTACCTGCTCCCACACGCAAATATATTTTGTTCATTTTATAAACTCTAAGTCACCTGAATGGTAATTGGGTAACTATTTGTGCTACCTCTTGTTAAGTGTCTGTCTCTCCCATAGGCCTGTGTCTGTCTTGTTCACTGCTGTGCCTCTGACATCTAGCTCAGCAGCACCTGGTCCATGCTCAGTAGACCCTGGATAAACTCTGATCCAAGGTGGATGGTGGAAGTCTCCTGCCAGTTCTGTTAGGTACACTCTCACCCTTTCAGGTTTTCAAGTCAGCCGTCAAGAGCTTGGAACTGAATGAGTTTTGTGCTCATTCTGATAGACCTCCTTATGACTTGACCTTCTCATAAACCCAAGTGCTTCAAACACTGCAGACCTGAGCCAATCTCTGTGTCTTAAGAAGAGAGAACTTAAATCAAGCTCCTCTTGGCTACTCTCCCCACATCAATTTTTTAAATTGCATTAAAAAAAATAAAATTATGTATGCCATAACATTTACCCCTTTAAAATGTACAATACAGTGCTTTTTAGTATAGTGACAGAGTTATGCAACCATCACTGCTAGTTCCAGCACATTTTCATCACTGCAAAAAGAAACCCCATAACCATTAGCTGTCACTCCTCATTGCCCCCGGAACACCCATAGTCCCTGACAACCGCTTATGTGCCTTCTGTGTGTATAGGTTTGCCTGTTTTGGACATTTCATATAAATGGACTCATACAATATGTGACCTTTTGTGTCTGGCTTCTTTCACTTAGCAGAATGTTTCCAAGGGTCATCCATGTGGTAGCATGTGTCCATATATCTTTCCTTTTTATGCCTGAATTCTCCCTCAAGTCTTAACACCACAAAATCTACATGTGACCTACAGGTGGGTGGGTGGCTGGGTGGAGGAGTGAGAAGAGGTTGAAATATAATTGGGGTCGGGCTCTTTATTCTAAGGAGGTCAACTGAACAATGCATATACAAAAAGATTTTGGATTAAAAATTGGTTGGTGGTCAAATACAAAACTGCACTAAATGAAAGTTCTGGAACCTCTTTTTAGCATAAATCAGATGCTTTGGCATTCAAAGCCTGGATCCCCAAACCATGACTGGCAACACCATGGTTGACAAGAAATCTATGCGTATTGAGTCTCCAGTAGTGTGCTTTAGGGCTTTGCCAGCTTGCAGGCAAGGAACCCTCTGCCCTGCAAGAGGCAGATGCTGTGCTCTCACAACCCCACTCTTCATTCTCTTTATTCTGCAAGAGTCACCAGCAAGATGCCCTCCCTGAGTGCCCTGCTTCTGTGTGCTTATTACAAACAACATCCTACTGCAACGATCCGTGTAACAGCTGAAAACTCAGGCGCCATGTTCAGATCCCACACAAACACTTGTAGCTTCTGTATTTCTCTGTCACTGCTCTGAGCTTCCTCATCGCCCCCCACTCTCCTGGTAGTGTGGGATGAATGTAAACTTGACAATGAAAAGTCTCTCTCTCAGTTTTTATTTCTTTTGTAATAAGTTTTGCAAAACTCCTGGGCCGTGTTGGTTCTCTCCACCCTCTCCTGCTTGCCGAGTTGCCAGGCCTGGGGGCTGTTTGGCAGTTGCTGGGTGGTTCTCGGTGATGGTGGAGACCCACGCCTGGCTCTGCTGGGTGGCGCATCCAGTGGACTTGGGGTGCCCAGCTGAGCCCTCAACCACCCCATCCCTCTGGCGCGAGGCACTTTCATGGCCCCTCACCCTCACCCTCACTCCTAGTGGGTGGCCCACCTCTCAGCCATCTCGTGGGCTCCCGCCATCCCTCTGTGTGGGCTCTCCAGATGACTTCTGCTCCAGTGCTGTGCCAGACTTTCTCTGCCCACAGGAAACCTCGGGTTCCCACTGTGCCAGTCGCAGGGTTATAGGAAACTATGCCTGCTGGGGACCAGGCAGGGGAGGGGGATTTTTGCCCTCTCCTCTCTCCCTGGGCTGCTCTGCCATATCCTGTCTACCACCAGGGGCACACCAGGTGGGCTTCGGTCCGCCCCTCCCCATCCCAGGAGTCTACCATCCCCTCCTTCCATCATCCCGCATCTAATGGTTTCTAACCCCTGGTCTTCGGGCCCTGCCTTCGCCTCCCCCAGCGCCCCCTGCAGGAACAGGAAGGAACGGGTCGTAGGCTCCTTTCTTGCATGGCAGTGAGGACCCCACGCCACTCCGTGCCCTTGACCTTCTTGAGGTGTCACTCACCTGCCTCCCCAGGTGGCTCTGGACTCCGGTGCTTAGGGTGGAGACTCTCAGGCCTGTGAAGGTGAGAAGGGTCCAGACTCTGTTCTCACTCAGGTGACCCAAAACTGAGAATATTCTCTCCACTCCTGCAGCTTCGGGGAGTGACCATGGGTACTAGATTATTCTGGAAATACAGCCAGTCATGTGTGATGTCCACGGTCCATCTTGCCGCAGGCGGGGCGGTGTAAGTTCAAATCCACTCACCTCGAGTGGGCGTGGCTGCCCGGCGCCCCGCCGAGCTTCGTAGCGCGGGCCCCGCTCGCCCGCTCTCCCCTCAGTCCCTCACCTCCCGCGCCAGCCAGCGCATGCTCAGCCTTTATTCTCGCCTCCTCCTTCCCTGAGCAAATGAACAGCCTGAGACAACTTCCCTCCAGGGCTCTGCCGCCACATCAGCCCCCTTGCCTGCCCTGAGCCACGTGCCCTGCCCCCTGGGACCTCGGTGCTCCTGGCCAAGGATGCCCGCCCCCCCCCCGCCCCACTGCTCTGAGACTCCAGCAATGCCCCCTCTCCTCCGTCATCACTTTTCCTTCTCTTCTGCATCATTCCTATTTTTATGTAATAGGCTGTAAAACAAACCTCTTCCCCCTCATTCGCTCTAGCTGCCGCCCCACTATCCCAGCTTTGCACGCCCACAGCAACACCCCCGTCCGAAGCCTGCCTGTCTCTGACCCCTGTTCCTCTTGAATCCACCGCCCGTCAGGCTCTGGTCCCCACCTCTCCACCCAACAGGACTTGATCAAGGCCCCAGTGACCTCCGTGGAGCTAGACGCATGGTCAGCACTTGGTCCCCATCTTGCCCAGCCCCTCCGCTGCTCGGAGCAGGGCGGATGCCTACCTCCTCCTTGAAGCCTTTCTTCTCAGGTTTCCCCCTCTCTCTCCCCTGCATCTCCTGCTCAGTCTTCCTGGCTGGTTGTCCCTTTACTGCCTGTACCCCCAACAGTGGCTCACTCTTGGGGCCTCTTCCCTGTCTACACCCACCCCTTGTGGTCTAACCCGGTCTGTCAACACCACTTCTCTGCTGAGGAGTCTCGCATTGACATCTCTAGCTGGGAGCTCTTCCCTGAACTGCAGCCTCAGGTGCCTACCTGCCTGCTTCCCTTACGTGTTAGATGGGCAGCGCACACCTAACAGCTCCAAGGCTGGCTCCCAGTTTCATCCACTTGTCTCAGGTTGGTTCCCAGCAGCCGATCCTGAGACAAGAATTGAAGTGTAAGTAGTTTGGGAGGGGTGATCCTGGTGGGAGTTGGGGATTGGATGGAGAGAGAAGGTCAGAAGGTCAATAAAGCAAATTACCTCTGGGGGCAACTGAGATGCAACCCCCTGGGGAACTCTGGGACCCGGTGGAACACAGGCTCCCCCCACCCCACCATGAGGTGGAGGGAGAGGGGGTCACTGATGGAGGGCTGCTCTGGGGGGTGTTGAGCTGGAATTTCCAAGCTACTCCCCCTGCAGGCAGAGCCAAGAGAGCACAGGGCAGAGACTCGGGTTCTGGCATTTGGAAGCCTCTCCACCTGCAAGGACAAGGGTAGGGGGTGGGTGCAACAGTGTCTGCTGCCCCCACCAGGCCACCTCTCAGTCCTCCTCACCTTAGTGAGTGGCAGCTCCGTCCAACCTTCCAGCGGCCCAGGCCAAAAGCCCCAGGGTCATCCCTGACCCCTGTCTCACACCCCACATCCAGTCCATCAGCAGGTCCCCTTGGCGCCACCCACCTTCATGTACATTCAGAGTCTGACTTCTCATCTCCACTCACAGCCCCCTCACTGGTGCCCCTGCTTCTACCCCTGCCCCCCACCTGACCTGTTTACTCTCAGCTCTGCAGCAGCAAGGACAATTCATTTAAAACCCAATTCAGATCCCATCTCTGTTCTGCTCAAAACCCTCCAGTAGCCCCCACTTCACCAAGCTCAAAGCAAAAGTTTGGATAACAGCCCACAAGGCCGTACACGATCTTCCCCCCATCTTGGTGACCTCATCGTGTACCAGGTTCCCCTCAAGCACTCTGCTCCAGCCACACCGCCTCCCTGCTGTTCCTTGAACTTACCAAGCACTCTCCTACCTCAGGACCTTTGCACCTACGATTCCCTTTGCCTGGAATGTTCATCCTCCAGATACCTACGTGGCCAAGTTCCTCACTTCTTGCAACTCACATGTCACCTTCTTAAAGGGATGTTCCCTGACCTGCCTATTTACAATAATACTCCTACCCCCTTCCCCAGCTCTCCTTACCTCCCCCAAGTCTGATTTTTCTCCCATCACTGTCTGACTCCCTATTTACTTATTTATATATTCACTCTGTCTCCTCCCAGGAGAATGTGAGTGCCATGACCCAGAAAACCCCAATTGCAGTTTTGTTGTTGCCCATTCTGGAAGCTGTAGTAAGTGAGCTTGATGGGAATAAAGTTAAACAGGAGACAGGAAGTCACCAGTACCTTGGAATGTGCCTAAGGTGACACCACACAGGATTGTTTACAATCTGGTAATCGCACTGCTGAGTTAACATGACCAAACTATGTCCTGGTGAGAAGGACTGTGGGGCACCCTGGTACCATCCACGCACCTGGGGCCAGGTGACTTCCTCTTCCCAGCCTTGGTTGCCCTACCTATTAACTACGTTAATAATAGACCTACTTCAGGAGGTGTGGGGAGTTCAGATGGGGTCAAGCTTAGCATGGTGCCCAGCATTTAGTAAGTGTTCCGTGAATGTCTCAGGTTATTCCTCATGCCAGCCCCCAATCTCTGCACCAGGGAGATGGTTTTATCCCTCTCCATATTTCTAAGAAAACTTCCGGAGCCAGTCAGACCCGGATTTGCATCTTCCCTGGTGACCCTGAGCCAGGACTATACCTCTCCGTGCCTCAGTCCTCCCATCTGTGAAGTGGGCCTGATAATGCCAACTTCACAAGGTCCTGTGGGGAAGGGAGCACTCTTTGATGGTGACTTCCGGTCATCTTAATGTTTCCCATTTCTTCTAGTTTCCTTCTAGGACACCTCCCCTACTTTTGGAAAAAGGATGAGGTTTGTGGCCGCGTGCTCCAAGATATGTTTTTGGATTGGTGGGTCCTAACTTGTCATTTGTTGCCCCTACTCCAGTCTCTGCCCCTCACGAGCCAGCTTCCCCCAATCCCCTAACCCCCAGTCCAGCACACACCCACCTCCCCAGCCCAGGTCACTCCCACCCCCAGCAGTTCCTCCTCTGAGGCACGCAACGGTGGTTCAGAAGGCAAGCTCTGCCTTTTGCCAACTGCGTGGCCTTAGACCAGGCATCAGAAGCTCTCTGAGCCTCAGTTTCTTCATCTGTAAACTGGGTGGGGGTGTGACTAGGTAACAGTCATTGTTTAGGGTGGTGCTTTACACTTTTCAGAGACGTGATATTGCTTGATTCCCAGCACAACCTTTTGGAGCAGAAGAGGAGGGTAGCAACCCTATTTCATGGATTTGGAAACTGAGGGCAGTGGGGGATGTGACTCAGCAGTGAGTCAGCAGCAAGGCAGAACCTTGGCCCCAGACCCCTGCTGAGACCCGCCCCCCCCCATCCCCACCCCCAGGGATGGGACGCCCTGTTTCTCCAGCTGAACCTGGGCTGATCTGATGATATTCACATCTTTGGTAGTTGACAGCCTCCTTTGCATCACTTTGGTTTCCAGGGCTAAGAAGTATGGACCTGTCGTGCGGGTCAACGTCTTCCACAAAACCTCGGTCATCGTCACGAGCCCCGAGTCGGTCAAGGTAGGAAACAGAGTGGTTTCCAAGGGGAGCCCTCCCCTCCCCTGGGATGGGTGCATGAAACTCTACCCCAGGGACTGTGGGAGAAACGTTCCAGAGTCACACGCATTTGGGCTGGTTTCCCAAGGATCCTGACGGGAGCAGCATCTTTCCCTCTAACCACCCACTTTTCGGCAGTGGGGGTGGGGGGGCTCCTAAAAGCAGGGCTGTTTGATGTGGGCAGTGGGTTATTGTTAGAATCTTCTGGGTTGGGAGTTTTGCCCAGCTGGTGCACATGTGTCTGGTTGGTTCACCTCTCTTAGAAGTTCCTTCATCTGCAAGGTGGGATTATAACCCTTTTCTTTTAAGACTATGATGGGAACTAAATATTGATCCATTTATTTAACAAATAAAGGGTCAAAAGATGCTTCAACATGCACTTTTCTATGTACTTCACAATTATTAACCCATTGAATCCACAGAGGGGTAGGGACTCCTATTAGTCCCCATTTGAGAGGTGAGGAAACAGAGACAGGCAGCATCAGTTGGCCTGTAATATGTGCAGGATGGTGTCTGCCATATAAGTACTAAGAATAGCCAGTTGGCAGAACTGGGCTTAAATCTGGGCTCTGCCACCAACTGGCTGTGGAACCTTGGACAAATTACTGTTTCACTCTGAGCCATAATTTCCTCGTCTGTAAAATAGGGATGATCCCTTTCTTACAGGTGGTTATAAGAATGGAACTGATGAACTGGGAGATTGGGATTGACATATAGATACACTAACATGTATAAAATAGATAAGTAATGAGAACCTGCTGTGTAGCACAGGGAACTCCACTTCGCTGTACAGTAGAAACTAATACAACATTGTAAAACAACTATACCCCAATAAAATAAAATTAAAAAAAGAATGGAACTGAAATAATGTGTGTGAACCATCTAGCCCATGCATGGCACACAGCAAGTGCTCAATAAATGATGGTGCTGTTATTCTCACGGTGGGTACTGAGCTGATGTGCGGGGGAGATGGTCTGCTTAGACAGTGGCTGTGGTGACGCTAAGAGAGATAAAATACAACTTGGGGTCTAGATCACAAGACAAGTTGAATGACCATGGTGCCTCTAACAGGATGTTAAAAGTCATTTTATTTTTAAGAAGTTTCATTGCGAATACAGACACATGCCTTAAGACTTTTTAAAGCATGCTACCAAAAACCATACACAAGACCTTCATGATGCTCAATGAGATAAGAACTTGAAAGATATATATTAATATGATGAATTACATTGTTTAGCATTTAAGTGTTAAATCAGCACTTCCTGGTCATGATACAGTTTGTTCCTGGATACACGGATACAATTTGCTCATCTTTTGTTAAGAATTTTTGTTTCTATATTTTTTCTTCTCTTGATCCCTGGCTTTGGGATCAGGTTAATAGGCCTCATAAGATGAGTTGGGAAATGTTCCCTCTCCTCTGTTTTCTGAAAGAGTTTGTATAGGAGTAGTGTTATTTCTTCCTTTAATGTTTGATAGAATTTACCAGTGAAGCCATCTGGGCTTGGCATTTTCTTTGAGGGAAGTGTTTTAGTTTTCTTTAAATTATGCAATCAATTTTTAAAGTTGATATATGGCTATTAAGATTTTCTATTTTTTCTTGAGTTTTGTATCTTTCAAGGAATTTCTCCTAAATTGTTGAAATTACTGATATAAAGTTGTCCACAATATTTATTTATTATCTTTATCATGCCTACTGGATCTCTGGAAATGTTCCCTCTTTCATTCCTGAGAATAGTAATTTGGGTTTTCTTTTATCTTATTGAATAAGCTGGCAAGAGGTTTTCAATCATATTCATCTTTTCAAAGACCCACCTTTGGTTTTATTGGTTTTCTCCATTGTTTGTTTCCTATTTTGTTGATTTCTGCTCTTTTTTATTTCCTTCCTCTACTCACTTTCAGTTTGTTCTTGTTCTAATTTTTTAAGGTGGTAGCTTAGATAATTGATTTTAGATTTTGTTTCCTTTCTAATATAGGCATTTAAAGCTTTACATTTCCCAGTAAGCCCTACTTTAGCACAAATATACCACACATTTCAACATTGTGCTTTTATTTTCATTCAGTTTAAAATAATTTCTTAATTCTCTTGTGCTTACTTCTTTGAACCATGGATTATTTAAATGTGTGTTATTCAATTTCTAAGTATTATAAGATTTTCCAGATATTTTGCTTTTATTGATTTCTAATTTAATTCTGTAAGGTCAGGGAAAATGTTCTTCATGATTTCAATCCTTTAAAATTAATTGAAGCTTGTTGTATGGCCTAGTATATGGTCTATATTTGTGAACATTTGTGAGCACTTAAAAAAAAATATGTGCTGTAATTGTTGGAGTGTTTTAGAAATGTCAATTAGGTGAAGTTGGTTGATAGTGTTGTTTGAATCTTCTAAATCATTACTAATTTACTTTCTATATGTTCTAGCATGCAGAAAGTAAATTACTCTCTACTGAAAGAGGAGTGTTAAACTCTCTAACCCCATCATGAAATTGTCTATTTTTACTCTCAGTTCTATCAATTTTGATTCATGTACTTTGAAGTTTAGTTACCAGGTGTGTACACATTAAGCAGAGTTATATCTTTGTGATGAATTGATCCCTTTATCTTTAGAAATTTCCCCTTTTTCCTTGGTAGTATTCCACTTCCTGAAGTATATTTTGTTTGGTATTAATATAGCCACTCCAGCTGTCTTATGTTTAGTGTTTCATGGCATATTTTTTTCTATCCTTTTCCTTTCTTTTTGGCCATGCTATGTGGCATGCAGGATGTTAGTTCCCCGACCAGGAATCGAACCCATGCCCCCTGCAGTGGACGCGCAGAGTCCTAACCACTGGACTGCCAGGGAATTCCCTCTATCCTTTTACTTTTTATTATTATTATTATTTATTTTTTAAAATTTATTTCATTTATTTATTTTTGGCTGTGCTGGATCTTTGTTGCTGCATGTGGGTTTTCTCTAGTTGTGGCGAGTGGGGGCTACTCTTCATTGAGGTGTGTGTGCTTCTTATTGCGGTGGCTTCTCTTGTTGTGGAGCACAGGCTCTAGGCATGCGGGCTTCAGTAGTTGTGGCATGCAGGCTCAGTAGTTGTGGCTCGTGGGCTCTAGAGCGCAGGCTCAGTAGTTGTGGCACACAACTACTTAGTTGCTTAGTTGCTCCATGGCATGTGGGATCCTCCCGGACCAGGGCTCGAACCCACATCCCCTGAATTGGCAGGTGGACTCTTAACCACTGCACCACTAGGGAAGCCCTATCCTTTTACTTTTAACCTATCTGGAATTTTGTATTTCAAGTGGGTTTCTTATAGATAGCACATAGTGGAGTTTTGCTCTTTCACTCAATCTGAAAATCTCTGCCTTTTAATTGGAGTGCTTAGGTCATTTACATTTAATGTAATTATTGATATGGTTAAGTTTAAATATACCATGCTGTTATTTGTTTTCTATTTGATCCACCTGTTTTTTGTTCCCTTTTCCTCCTTTCCCGCCTTTTAGATTATGTTTTAGTATTCCATTTTATATCCACTATTGTCTTATTAGCCTCTTTCGCTCTCTTTGTGGTTGTCCTAGGATTCATAGGATAATCTTTAACTTATATCAATCTATCTTCAAATAATATTATATCACTTCATCTCTGTTTACCTTTAAGATTTTCTCTTTATCACTGGTCTCAGAAATTTGATTATGATCCACCTTGGTGTGCTTTTCTTTGTGTTAATTCTATGTAGGATTCTTTGAACTTCTTGGATATGTGGGTTCCTTGAACATATTTGTAAAATTGTAATAAATGTGTTAAAGTTCTTGTCTGTGAATTCCGTCATCTCCATTATTTCTAGGCTTGGTTATAGGTCAGATTTTCCTGCTCTTTGGCACGTCTAGTGATTTTATGTTGCACAATGGACATTGTGACTTGTACATTGCTGAATGCTCAGTTTTGTTTTATTCCTTTAAAGAGTGCTGGACTTCATTCTGGCAGATCACTTTGATCCTCTCCAGGTTGCTTTAAGGCTTTTGAGGTTTAATCAAGTGTAGGCTTTTACTCTAGAGCTAATTTAGCCCCACTACTAAGGAGTCACCCTTCTGAGGACTCTAATAAAGGCCTTGTGTCTGACGTTTAACTGTGGCCAATGGGAACTTGAACAATTCTTAGCTTGTTTGAGCTCTGAGAATTGTTTAGCCTATAGTTACCCAGTAACTCTCCTTTTCCCAGCAGTTTTTTACCTGGTCTTGTGGAGTTTCACTCTACACATGCCCAGATTGGTAGTTATACAAAGATACAGGGGATCCCTGTGCAGATTTCTGCACAGGACCTCCTTCTATGCATAGCTCCTTCCTCTTGAGTCCTCTGCCCTACAAATTCTAGGCTTTTCTGGCTTACCTGGACTCTGACCTCTGTCTTATCAATTTGGAAAGCCTGCTGGGCTGTATTTGAGTTTATTCGTTAAGTACCTTTGTCCTAAAATTGCCTCTGGGCAGAAAGCTGGAGTGATCCTATATTGTAGGGCTCTTGTCTTTTTTTTTTTTTCCCCTTTTCCTTCTGTCATGGTTCACTGCCCATTGTCCAGTGTCCAAAAGCAGACACTGCATACTTTTTGCTTATTTTTCTGGCTGTTTATGGCCGGAGGGAAAGTGCCTAGCAGTTACTCCTCCATGGGCAGAAGTGCACTGTCAGAATGGGCAACAGGAGAAGGCAGCAAGGTGCTGGGGGTTCCCTGTGCATCCCTCATGTCCCAGAGCCCAACTCACTGGGCCAAACAAAGGATCTGTAGTTCCAGGGACAGCAGGCTGTGGGGACCCTGGTCAGAGACTGTGCTGAGGCTGTTCTGCCTCGGGGGGCTCCTCAGTTCAGGTTGGGAAGGGCTGGCACAGACCTTGGACTACTCAGAGGTATTTGAGTAGGGCCTGGGAGGTGGGCCTTTACTGCCACGGTCTTTTTGCAGAAGAGGAAACCAGCAGGAGTAGGATAGTGACAGAACTTGGTTTACAAATGGCAGTTTTTGGGTAGGGGTGGGGTCCCCAGGATGTGGCTTGTGACCTGAAGTCAACATTTCTGGGGTTTCCTTTGAGCTGAAAATTTGGCTTAGATTCCCAGGAGCTAAGTCCACAGTCACCAGCAGCCCCTGGGATTAATGGATAGCAGAGATGTCACCTTACTGCATCCCAGTGCCCACAGGGTAAAGCCAAGCGTCCCACAGGGCAGGCTTCTGGGGTCTGGCCCGGCAGCCCCTCCAGCCCCCTGCTGCTGCCCCTCCCCCGCCTCCACACCTCCACTCCTCTGACTGAATGCACCATGTGACCGGGGTTCCCCTGCCTGGATCACAGCCTTCTCTCCCCCCACCCCCACAGCAAATTGCCTGGATTCAAATCCTATGTCCACCGTTTACGATGTGGTGACCCTGGGCCAGTTTTAAACTTCCGTTTTTCATCTAGATGTACGATGAGCATAAAAATACCACCCACGTCTTAGGGTTGATTGGGCATTAAATGAGCTCTAGGATGCTGGTGTGCATTTGGCATTCATGGAGCACCTGCTGTGTGCCAGGTGCCATTCTCTGCACTTTTCACGTAGAAACAATTTTCTCTTCACAGCAACCCTACCAGGCAGGTACTCTCCCGAATCCCATCTTGTAAAATAAGGAAACAGGGGCAGAGGAGGTGAGTAACTCACCCAGAGTCATAGAGTTGGCAAGTGGTGGAGTGAAATATTTGAGCCAGATTCAGATTTAAGCCAGTGGAACCCACAGCCTGAGCTGTCAACCCCTGGGCTGTGCTGCCTCAAAAGCTGCTAGCTAGTGTTACTGTTGCTACCCTCCCACTCTTGGTGAGGAAGTGGACCCTTCCTCCAGGAAGCCTTCCTTGACTTCCACGGCTGGATTGGCACTAACAACACTGAATCTGTGCTGAGTGTCTCTCCTGTGTCCTAGAAGCCCTCCCACCAGGCTTCTCCCCTTCCCCACTCTGGTTTCAGAGCAGCCCAGGCCTTTTCTTGTTTTCGCCACTTTGGAAGGTGGCGTGGTGTGAGCTCCTGAGTGTGGGCATTGGAGTGAGGAAGCCACCCTGCATCAGTCCCCAGCTGTGTGACCACAGGAAAAAATCACTTCACCCCTCTGTGCCCCACTTTCCTCATCCCTGAAAGACAGGACTTCCGGAGGGAGTAGGTGAGATCACTCATGTGAGCATTCACACCGTAGCTGGCACTCAGCTCAGGGTGATTATTTGGAGGTGTGTTTCCTAAGAGACAAGAAAACTGCTTACTCCTCTGCAGCCTCTCGTGGGTGCACAAGCTCATGTTGTTTTTTTGGGGATGTTTAGAAGTTCCTGATGTCAACCAAGTACAACAAGGACTCCAAGATGTACCACGCGATCCAGACTGTGTTTGGTGAGAGGTAAGACGCGAGGAGGGCTCTGGGGCGAGGCCAGGAGAGCCTCTGGCTGCAAGTGGAGGGTCCACAGGGTCCAGAGTGTTGGATGTAGCATTAAGTCCCAATACCCTGGCTGCCAAGCGCACAACAGGGGCCATCCGTGGTGGTCACCGCTCTTGTCACCAGCACCTTCCTTCTTGTCCTTTCCCCTCCAGATGGCAGGTGGGAATGCAGGGGTCACTGAGGTTGGGGCCCACAATCACCCTTATGTATGTATGTATGTATTAAGGTAAAATTCACATCACATAAAATTCACCGTTTTAACCGCATTGGAATTACAATTCAGTGGCATTGTTACATTCACCATGTGGTGCAACCATCACCATTGTCTGGTTCTAGAACATTTTCATCACCCCAAAAGGTGACCCGACCCCGTCAGGCAGTCAGTTCTCATTCCTTCACCCCGTTTCTCACATCAAGCGTTTGTCTCTTCCACAGGCTGTTTGGCCAAGGCTTGGTGTCCGAATGTGACTATGAACGCTGGCACAAACAGCGGAGGGTCATGGACCTGGCCTTCAGCCGGAGGTGAGTGTGGCCGCAGACAGGCCTGGGGTCATGGCTGGTTGCTCAGAGGCGGTGCTGGGCTGCCAGCCTGGGTGGGCTTGGCAAGGGCGAGTCTTCACTGGAAGGGGCTTCACCTTCACCCAGGCTGAAGGGAGAGAGGAAGGACACGACATTACTGGTCAAAGAGAGAGCAAGACACCCAGCGGGGTGGGAGTCTGAGAGGCCCCCTGGTAGTTTGTGAACGTCAGGAGCTGAATGACCACAATGACTGGAGGTGTGGGGTCCCTGTCCCCCAGCAACGCCCTTGGCTCAGACCTCATCACTCCTTGTCTGGGATTTTTCATTTATTATAGTTTTCATTTTTTGGTAACATTTTATTTTTAAAATAGCTGTTTTCATGAGATATAATTCAAATACAATACAATTCACCCATTTACAGATACAATGCAATGGTTTTCAGTATATTCACAAACGTGTACAACCATCACCACGGTTGATTTTAAAACATTTTCATCACCCCCCTAATCAGTCACTCCTTATTTCCTGTCAATGCCTGCAGCTTCTGACAACCACTAATTTAATTTCTGTCTCTATGGATTTTCATATTCTATACGTTTCTTATAAATGGAATCATACAACATTTCTTTTATGCCTGGTTTATTTCACTTAGCATAGTATTTTCAAGGCTCATCCACATTATAGCATGTATCAGAACTTCATTCCTTTTTATTACCAAATAAGATTCCGTTGTATGAACATACCACATTTTATTTATCCATTCATCGGTTGATGGACATTTAAGTTGTATTTACTTTTTGGCTATTGCGAATAATGCTGCTATGAACATTTTTGGGTGGATATATTTCCCTTGGGTATATAGTAATGGGATTGCTGGGTCATATGGTAATTCTATGTTTAACATTTTGAGGAAGATAATCTTTTATTTTGATATAATTTCAAATTTACAGAAAAATTGTCAGAATAGTCTAAGGGACGTCTGTATATCTTTTACCCAGATCCACTTATTGTTTATCGTTTAAATCACCATATGTTTTGTCATTTCTTCTTTATGTGTATATACAAATATGTTTATAATTTTCTCTCTGTGTGTGTATGTATATACATTTTTGTATAGTGCATGTTTTTTAAATTATTTGAGAGTAAGTTGGAGACATTGTAAGCTCTTCCCTTAAATGCTTCTGTGTGTATTTCCTACGAACATGGACATTCTTTTACATGACTGCAGTTCAGTTATCAAAATGAGGACATTTAACATTCATCCAATACTGTTATCTAATCCATAATCCATATTCAAATTTTGTCACTTGTGTAATGACAGCTCTTTTTTTTCTTGTCTAGGATCCAATCCAGGTCCATGTGTCACGTTTAGTTACCGTATCTCTTTATTTTATTTTATTTTTTTTAATTTTAAATAATTTAATTAAATTAATTCATTTATTTTTGGCTGCATTGGGTCTTCGTTGCTGTGCGCAGGCTTTCTCTAGTTGGGGCGAGCAGGGGCTAATCTTCGCTGCAGTGCATGGGCTTCTCATTGCGGTGGCTTCTCTTTCTGCAGAGCACGGGCTCTAAGCACATGGGCTTCAGTAGTTGTGGCACGCGGGCTCAGTAGTTGTGGCCTGTGGGCTCTAGAGCGCAGGCTCAGTAGTTGTGGCCCGCGGGCTTAGTTGCTCCATGACATGTGGGATCTTCCCGGACCAGGGCTCGAACCCACTTCCCCTGCATTGCCAGGCGGATTCTTAACCACTGCACTACCAGGGAAGTCCCAGTTACCGTATCTCTTTAGCCTCCTTCATTCTAGAACAGTTTTTAGTCTTTCCTTAAACTTCTTGACCTTAAGATTACAGGCCAATTTCATAGAACATCCTTCAGTTTTGTTTGTCTGCTATTTCTGTTCAATTACACTCAGGTTGTGCCTTTTTTGGTGGGAATGGCCTGGGAGTAATGTTGTATCCTCCTTAGGGCATTGTTATCTGGAAGCATGTGTTGATCTGTCTCATTGTTGGAGATGTTAACTGCTCCCTTGGTTAAGGGAGCCTCCAGGCTTCTCCACTGTGAAGTTACTGTTTTGTATGTAGTCTGTGGACAACCATATAAACATTTTCACCTAGACTTTCATCACAGCCTCCTCCCTGGCCTCCCTGCCTCCTGTCTCCCTCCTCCAATGCATCCACCTCACCGCCCTGGAGAGATCTTACTGAAACTCAGATCTGACCACATCTCTCCTCTGTCCTGAAGCCTTCAGTGGCTCCCTGTGATCTGAAAGATGAAGGTCAGACCTCACTCCCCCTTAGTCTGCCCCTGAGACCCCTCCAACATCTGGACCCTCTCACCTCCACCTTTCTGGAAACGCTGGGCTCTTTCTGGCATCTCTGCCTATGTTGCTGCCATTCCCTCTGCCTTCTGTGCTACCCCAGGGAATTCCTCTGACTCCTTTGATACCCAGCTAAGATGTCACTGCTTGGGGAAGTGTTTCCTGACCTTCCAAGACTGAGTTCATGTCTCCATGATGGCTCCTGTCACGTCCACTGCAATGATTCTCATTCAGTCTGCCTCCCTCACTAGACCTCGGGTCCGTGAAGGCAGAAGATGCACCCTGTTCCTGGACCCCTGCACCCAGCATGGCACCAGGCACTTCACAAGCCCTCCAGGAATGTCCATAGAATGAATGCATGGAATGGTCTTGGTCTTACTGGAAAGTTGCCAGGAATGATAAAAGGAATAGACTAGAAGGAGGCATTTATTTAATGAATACTTGTGACAAGTGCCAGGGTTATGAAGGCCAACCAAGGTGACGTGGTCCCGCCCTCAGGAAGCTTTGAGGTTATCGGAGGACATAGATTCTAGCCAGATGGCCACCCACAGTGCTCATGATATAAATTCCAGCAGCACTGTTTTGGTTGACCCTCTCCATCACACTGAACCTCACGTTTGAACTGCACTTTACATTTTATTAAGTGCTTTCACATTTTTATTTAAAAATTTTTTAATTGTGGTAAGATACACATAACATAAAATGTACCATCTTGCCCATTTTTAGGTGTACAGTTCAGTGGTATTAAGTACACTCACATTGTTGTGCAACCATCACCACATATTTTTATTTTTTAGTTTCACAATAAGGTAACCAGCTAAGAGATGACTATTTTACTGGAAATGCAAAATTCACAAAGGTGCATGAAAGGAGTTTTGGGAGATTCCTGTGTTTATGAAAGTGTCAGTGACCCTTGGTTATTCCGAATTCACTACTGAGGAAAAAAATAGGAACCACTGGTGAGTTTCATCTCCAGCCATTATCCACAGAGAATATCATTATATACTTTTAATAAAATCGTGAGAATGAACTGCCAGTTTCTGCTTTTCTAGATATTAATTTTACTGAAAAATCTTGGTCCCAATCATTCCATAAAAGACAAGGAAATGTAAAATAGATAGCTAGTGGGAAGCAGCCGCATAGCACAGGGAGATCAGCTCAGTGTTTTGTGACCACCTAGAGGAGTAGGATAGGGAGGGTGGGAGGGAGACGCAAGAGGGGGGAGATATGGGGATATATGTATATGTATAGCTGATTCACTTTGTTATACAGCAGAAACTAACACACCATTGTAAAGCAATTGTACTCCAATAAAGACGTTTAAAAACTGCAAAAAAATAAAAGACAAGGGGTTGGCATTTTACTGTACCGCTAACATTCCAGTCCGATATTTTGTATCTGCAGTAGCTGCAAGGGATTCAGTACTGGTGTGGTAACCAGTGCATGGGATCCAAATAGTCAATTTGAATGTGATTTTTTTTAAAAAAAGACAACTACAAAGAATCTCGCAAATAAATATATACTTGCAAACCATGTAAGTGTTATGAAAAAAAAGTCAAGGGTACTATGGGAGCGTATATTGGAACTACTTAGGCTTAAGAGACATTTCCCTAAGGATGTGGCATTTGGGTGTCCACCTGGAGAGAGGGCAGATGTTAAGGTGTTATGAGGCATAGGGATGGAGGGTGGGAGGGGAGACAGCTCAGGCAGAGGGGACAACATGTGCAAAGGCCCTGAGAAGGGAAGGAGCACTGGGCTTTGGAGAAGATAACAGGTCATTGTAACAGGAAGGCAACGCTGCAGGCGGGAATGAACAAGAGCAGACAGCCTCCTGGGCCCAGGTGAGGATTCCCCCTCCCTCACAACAGGGTGCTTCAAAGCATTTTAGGTGAGCAAGGGAACAGATTCGAATGGTGCTTTCATTATATGCCTGGGCCACAGAGAACAAGACATGCAGCCAGCATGGTGTGGGAGCAGCAGTGACCAGACAGATGCCGGGGCCTGTGCTAGAGCTGGGAGACGGACAGGGCTGGCTGATTGGCAATGAAGAGTGGATAGTCTTTCCTAATTAAAAAAGTTATTCTTTTTTTTTTCTCTTCCCCAATTTTCTCTTTTTACTGTTTTTTAAAACCTCTTATTTGGAAATAATTTCAAATTGCTAGATAAGTTTCAAGAATAAGAATAGGAGAAAAAAACACCCTTATACCCTTTACCCAGATTGCTAACATTAAAAATGACTTTTCATTTCAAAAGCAGCACTTTCTCTTTGTAAAAATTCAGAAATATGTAATGTACAAAGGGACAATTTCCCCCCTTTCCACTCCCTCAGGGATACCATTTTTGTGAGTTTGGAGTACATCCTTCCATACCTCTTTCTAAGCTGTATGCCAGGCAGACAAGCCAGGTAGCTGTCCCGGGGCAGGGGCGCTGTGGGCTGGGAGCTCTGGGTCAGAGGACTAATTTCTGTGTAGGGTTGGGCACTATGATTGCTCAAGGACAGAGAGTGAAATGGGATAACAAAAGGCTGCAGATGGTGGCCCCAGGCAGGGCAGGTAAGGAGAGTGGGCAGTGCGACCAAGAGGTTGGAGGGGAAACTTCATGGACTCTAAGAAGCCCCAGAGGCCTTTCTTCCCTCCCTCCCCACTGTCTTCTGGAGTTTCTACATTGCCATGTCTCCTTGGGGTCAGAGTTGAAGGGCCAAGTGGCAAACAGAGGACCCGTGAAACCATTAAAACAAAGGTAAAGGGACAGTGGCCATCCTGAGTGGAGGGGGCTGGTGAACTCCAAGGCTTAGTTCGATTACTGCAGCCCCAACCTGTGAGCTGGGTCTTAAGGGGAGACCAGAAAGGCTGGGAGGGGCCCCCACCTCCACTCTGCACACTGGTCTCCCTTCAGAAAGGGGGGCACAGGATGTCCGCAGCTCTGGGCTGGTCCCAGTGGCCACTGATGTCTGTGCTGTTTCCTCAGCTCCTTGGTTAGCTTGATGGAAACATTCAATGAGAAAGCGGAGCAGCTGGTGGAGATTCTGGAAGCCAAGGCGGATGGGCAGACTCCGGTGTCCATGCAGGATATGCTGACCTGCACCACCATGGACATCCTGGCCAAGGTGATGGGAGGACGGCGGAGTGGGGCGTGGGGCGGGCCACACGGGCAGGGGGCACTTCTTCCCTCCCCTCCCCCCGCATCTCCACATATAAGCCGCCCCTTCTCTGGGCTGGGAGGGTCATCTGTTTTATCTCCTCGAACTTTTAAAACAGCAGTGTGAGGTTGGAGCTACCTAACTCAGTCTCTAGAAATGGACACAGAGAGATGCGGAGACAGGCCTTTGGCTGGTCGGTGGCAGGACTAGGACTGGATCTCAGGTCTGCCTGACTCCCAGCCCAAGCCTCCCTCCCCCTCAGCAGCCCCCATGGGGTACTGCTTGACTTTTCACCCTGGCTGTCTCAGCAGTGGCCCAGATAACCCCCAACCCAGGTTAAGGATGGAGTTCAGGCACAGTGAGTGAAGAGTCGTCACCATTGAACAATTCACTGGGAAGCTGGGTGTGAAATAGACACACAAGGAAGGCTGCATTTCAGGGGAAATGCATCTTGTCAAGGAAGGAAGCCAAGGTTTGTTGAGTGGCTACTATGTGCCACTTAATCCTACCACATCCCACAGGTTCGGGATTATCATGGGTTGTTGTAAGGAGTCGATGACATGATGCACACAGCCCTTAGCCCAGGCTCTGCCCTGGCTCTTCAATCCTCCCATCACCCACGCATGACCTTGACCTTCTCTCTCCCCCAGGCAGCTTTTGGGATGGAGACCAGCATGCTGCTGGGTGCCCAGAAGCCTCTGTCCCGGAAAGTGAAACTGATCCTGGAGGGCATCAGTGCATCCCGAAACACTCTGGCAAAGGTACCTGCCATCGTAGCTTGTCTTGTCCTCATTTGCTGGAGAACTTCCTCCTGTGATTTTTTTCAGAATGGGTTTTGAGTTCTGATATGTCTGAAGTGACTTTCAAATCAGTTAGGATTTGCATACATCCCCTAAAGTAGAGGCTGAGAATCGAAGTGGTTTAAGTAAATTAGGAGTAAATCTTTCTCTCATGTGAAATGATCCTGAAGCAGGATGGCAATGATGACCCCACAATGTCAGATGTTCCTGGATTTTTCTGTCTTTCTGTTCCACTGTCTCTAGCACATCACCTCATTGTTATAAGATGGCTGCTGCAGATCCAGCTATCGCCTCCTTGTTCCAGGCATGAAGGAAGAAGAAGGGGGAAAGGTGGCACTGTTACCAAACCGAACTTGGGTCTGCTTGCCCACGTGCAGTAAAGCCAATATATTGATACTGGGTTGTGGTGAGGGAAAGTGCAACATTTACTGCAGGGCCCCAAGCAAGGAGTCCAGGCAGCTAGTGCTTAAAAGGCCCAAACTCCCTGAAGGCTTTCAGGGAAAGGTTTTTAAAGACAGGGGTGTGGGGGGGGGGGTGTGTGGGGAGGGTGTGGGTATGTGATTAGTTTGTGGACAATCTTCTGATTAATTGGTGGTGAGGTAATCAGGAGTCAACATCATCAACCTTCTGGTTCCAAACAGTCTGGGGTCTACATGCTGGTGCGCAGCATACAGTTAATTTCTCCCACCTGGTGGGGGCTTCAGTATCTGGAAAACAGCTCAAAGGACATGGCTCAGAATATTATCTGTAGCCCTTGAGGAGGAACTAAAGATCCTTGACTTTGTTTAATAGTTAAACTATTATTTTGTCTTGCTGGACTGTTTTCCTTTCTTTCTGCATTTTACCCCTTCTCTGATTAAATTCACTCTTTGGAACTTGGGGAAGGCCTAGGAGGCTAAGGTTTTTCTATAGACAAGAGGCAGGTGGAGGACATGGGGGTGGGGGGGGACTGTTCTGGGAAGACCCCATAGAGTCCTGCTCGGCTACAGTACTTGAGTTGATTCCCAGACAGATGCTCAGGGCCCCCTCCTATTCCCTGGGACTTCAGACTCTGAGCTTAGAGTCCCCTGATGCCACCCCACCTTTTCAGCAGTTAATTTCACTCTACTTCCCTCTGGCTGAAGTTTCTTCCTTCGATGTGATCCTAATTGCCTCCGTCCTTCAGGAATCCCTTCTTATTTTCCAGTGCTCTGTGGTTATTTTAAGGCATCTTTCCCATCATTTCTAGGGATTTGGGGCAGGAAGGGGAAGCCGGTGCTTGGGCTTAGGCCACGTGGCTTGCGGCATCTTAGTTGCCAGACCAGGGATCGAACCCGGGGCCCCGGCAGTGAAAGTGCCCTAACTACTGGACCGCCAGAGAATTCCCCATAGCCCACCATTCTGATAAAGTCTCCTGGCTACTTGATCTTTTCTAGAATGTTCTCACATTCTTTCACCCTCCCAGCTTGCCGGTGCCGCTGTGGATTTCTGACGTCATTTTGGAGTTGGGGGGACAGGGGAGAGGGGAAGTGTGTGTTCAGTCCACCACGCTGAGCTGGAACTCTCATTCAGTTTATGCCGGGGAAGTGGAAGCAGCTTCGCGAGGTCCGGGAGAGCGTGCGTTTCCTGCGTCAGGTTGGCAAGGACTGGGTCCAGCGCCGCCGGGAGGCCCTGCAGAGGGGGGAGGACGTGCCTGCTGACATCCTCACACAGATTCTCAAAGGTGCCAGGGCTCCCTCGAGGGCCTTGGGAGGGCCAGGCAGCGGGAGTGCCCCCCATCTGTTGACTCCAGCTGGTTCTGTCTGGCTCTAGGGGAGCGGGGAGTGGGGAGGAGACCAGGATTCTTAGTGTCCCAGGCGGCATCTACTCCTGGGGCTCTGAGACTCGCCTTGTCTTTCAGCTGAAGAGGGGGCCCAGGACGACGAGATTCTGCTGGACAACTTCGTCACCTTCTTCATTGCTGGTTTGTAGCTTCAGGAGTCACCAAAGGTTCAGAGCTTTGCAGGAGTGAAGGGGACCGTGGATGGCTTAAACGCTGGCTCAGAGATCTTCTTAGACAGTCTGAGCGGAGTTGGCTGCGGAACTGGGGGGCTGGGGTGAGGGGAGCAGATGCCCTCTCTCTTAGCTTGGCGAGGCCCAGGAGGCTCTCTTGGTGGCGTCCCACCTGGTTCTGGAGCTGGCGATTGTGAGGATTTGTGAAGCTGCCTTTCTGGGCTCAGGAGAGGTTGGCCACTTGAATTCAAGGCTCTGCCTCACTCAAAATTTATGCGGAGGCCTTCCGTAGACTAGCACCAGAAGATGTGCTGAGCAACTTTATTCATTTGCTCATCAAATATTTCTTGAGCGTTGTCCTTCACCTGGAAGACTTCTCCTCACCCTTCAGCAATCCCTTAGGTGTCTCTTCCTCACGGAAGCCCTCAGGGATTGCCCAGACTCATCAGGCCCCTGTTAGAAGCTCTCCATGGCGCCCAGAGCTCCTCTCTGCCCACACATCTCACAGTGTTAAGTCGTATGTTTATTGGTGTAATTCGATAAGATCTGTCTCCCCCAGCAGATTGCATGCTCGGTGAGCCAGGGGTTATGTTGTTTTGCTCACCTGTGTATTCCCAGGGCCCAGTGTCGTAGGTACCCATAAAGATCAGATGAAATGAACGAAGACCAGGCACAGGGAATATAGAGATGAACAGGATGAGGGATACTTCATAGTCTGATGGTGGAGGTGGACAGACAGACAGAATTGCCTTGCTGGGCAGTGGATTTTCAGAGGAGGAAGCCTGCCTCCCCTGCGAGAGGGTCACAAAGGAGGAGGGGGTCTGCCACGTGGACGGCGTGGAAGAGGGCCCTCCAGGTGGGGGTCACATTCACAGATAGCCCGGGAGACCTGGAGCAGTGGGACCGGAGCAGGACTTCAGGGCACCGTCCTCCGCACATGATAAAGTGCTTTCTGAGTGAAGGCTGGCTGGTCTTCATGCTGTGAGCCAGGGGCCCGAGTCCTGGATGTGGTTCTTCCATAGGCCGGCTCTGTAGCCTGGGCCTCAGTTTGCTCATCTGTAAAATGGGGATGTCCGTCCAGCCTTCCAGTGGGGGTTTAATAACTCCCCTCATGTCCTCCTCACAGCCCACCACGAGCCCTGTGCCCCTACCGCAAGGGGCCGGGCAGAGGACAGCTGTGTCTCTCCTCCCGTTGTCCTTTGAGGAAACTGAGTCACTGCTGGCAGTGCAGAGCCAGGGCCAGGCTGGGACTTCCGGCCACTTCTGATTCCCCTCCCCGGCCTCCCCTGTGCGGTCCCCTGGCCGTGACTTGCCCACATTCCAGCCCTGGGAGCAGCTGGACCTCCTTCCCAGCACCTACTTGCTGGAAGGTGTAGGCCCTTCTCTTGCATTCGAGCAGCCCCTGGGGCCCCCTGGCTAGCAGTGGTTGCCACCTGTTAAGCGCCCTACCCCTTTAGAGGAAAGTGGTGCAACTCAGTTCCCTCCCTGGCCAACTGGGGCGGGGGTGGGGTTGATGCTATCAACTTGACCAGATCCTGCCAGAACCCAGAATCCGCCCTCTCCACCTGGGAAGTCGGTCCGCGTGACAGGAGATGCACCCTCTTCAGACCTCAGGGGCTGGTGCCCGCAGGTCCATGGGCTTTGGGCTTGAAAGCTTTGCTTGACTTGAGTCCTAGCTCTGTTCCTCCCGCTGTGTGACCTAAGAGGGACACATTCCTCTCAGCCTCAGCTTGCTCTTCTGCAAAATGGGGACGAATATCCCTCCAGGCCAGGCAAGGCACAAGGATGGTTGCAGCAAGGGGCTTTTAGGGTGTGAGACACTGATGCATGGAGCGAAGGCCATTTCTTTGACAACATAGGTGGCACCAGGAATGCGGAGGTGGACAGGTGTCTCCCTCGTATCTGTACGTCTGGCTCAGCCAAGGGAGAGAAGTGAGGGCTTGAACTACCACCAGGGGCTTGGGGTCTCAGAGGCCAGGCAGGCTGGGCCAGCGGCAGCCCTGTAGGCCTTGTGGAGCCTCCGCTCTCCTCCTTTCCCGCAGGTCACGAGACTTCTGCCAATCACCTGGCATTCACAGTGATGGAGCTGTCGCGCCAGCCGGAGATCTTGGCGAGGTACGAAGAGGGGAGATGGGGGGCTCCCCTTGACGTTGGTGAAGGGGTTTATCTGATGTCTTGTTCCTAGAGGACCACCTGCTCCCATCTCCCATGGCTGAGCCCCCTCCAATGTGTCCTGCTTCCCTTCACCCCAGGGTCTTTGCACGTGCTGTTCCTACTTCTAGAAGCTCCTCTTCCTGCTTTTCTCCTGGAGAATTCCCACTCCTCCTCCTCCCCCTTCTTCTTCCCCTTCCCCTCCCCCTCCTCCTTCCCCTCCCTCTCCACTTCCCACTTTCTCCTCACCCTCCTCCTCCTCCCCCTTCCTCTTCCCGCTCCTCAAAAGCCTTCTTAGACCCCTGAAGCATCCACTCTGTTTCCCCTCCTAGCCTCCTCCCAGCTCACAGATGCGTTTTCTCCTGGGACTGTTTGCTTTGAGTCTATTTCAGTCATGAAACCAGAAGCTCCAAGAGGGCAGGGACGTGGCTCTTTCCCTCCCAAGATGTACTCAGGGCCTGGCCAGGGGCTGGCACTGAGGACTGAACAGAATTCCAAGCAAAGTGCTGAGGGAGCGCTTGTCTGCACCTGGCAAGACAAAGGAGGGCATCGCTGGGGAGATGGCATTTGAGCTGGGCCATTGGTTTCCTTAAATACAAACAGTGTCCCTCAAGGACGGTTGCACAGACGGGCTGAGCTAAATGTAAGAGCGCTCTGCAAATGCCGCCAACAGGCTTGGGGGTGGGACCTCCGTGGACATGGGGAAGGGTCCACGAGAGCAACGGTTGTCATCACCGGCAGGAAAGGGCAGATTGAACGATTGCCTGAGAATATAACACCGTTGACCCTTGAACGACAAGGGTTTGAACCGTGCGGGTCCACTTACACATGGATTTTTTCCACTAAATACCTGCTACAGCACCACACGATCCGCAGTTGGTTGAATCCGTGGATGTGGAGCCACGGACACGGAGGGCCAACTGTAAGGTTATACTCGGATTTTTGACTGTGCGGAGGGTCGGTGCCCCTAACTCCTGCGTTGTGCAAGGGTCAACTGTCGCTTATTGGTGTTTAAAAATACGTAATAGTATTTATTAAAAATTTGGAAAAAAGCAGAAAAGTTAAAATAATGATTATAATTATAATAATAAATCCACCTGTGGTGCCCCCATCCACTCAGTGACAGTTCATGATTAATTACTGAATTTTGCCATGTATATTATCACAGGATTGCCCCACATTTTTGCAACCTCTTCCCAAGTTCTTTTTTTTTTAATATTGTGTCTATGTGTATATATGTATATCATATATATATCATATATAATATCATATATATAATAAAATTTACCATTTAAACCATTTTCAAGTGTACGGTTCAGTGGCATTAAGTACATTCACACTGTTGTGGATCTGTCACCACCATCCTTCACCACCATCCATCCCCAGAACACTTCAGCATCCCAAACGGAAACTGTCCCCGTTAAACACTAAAACTCCTCACTCCCCGCCTCCCTTCCTCCAGCCCCTGGCAACCACCATTTGACGTCCTGTCTCCAGAAATCCGACTCCTCTCGGGACCTCATATGAGTGGAATCATAGTGTATTTGTCCTTTTTGTTTGGCTTGTTTCGCTCAGCGTAATGTCCTCAGGGTTCATCCGTGTGGCAGCAAGTGGCAGGATGCCCTTCCCGTTTGAGTCTGAGTGATACTCCCTTGTATGTATGGACCACATCTTGTTTATCCATTCATCCATCAGTGGACACTTGGGTTGCTTCCACCTTTTGGCTATTGCGAATAGTGCTGCTGTGAACGTCGGTGTGTAAATATCTATTTGAGACCCATCTACCCAGAAGTGGGATTGCTGCATCACAAGGTAGTTCTGTGTTTAACTTTTTGAGGAGCCTCCATACCGTTTTCCACAGTAGCTGCACCACTTTACATCCCCACCAGCAGTGCACAAGGGCTCCGATTTCTCCACATCCTCACCAGCACTTGTTATTTTCTGTCTTTTGACAAAAGCCCCCGTCATGGGCGGAAAGTGGTCCAGGTCCACCTTTACGGCTGCACATTATTCTAACGGTGCGCGTCCTAAGGCTTGTACCTGCATCCCTGCATCGCTCCTTCTGCTGTTTCCAGCTGCTGTGAACTGGGCTGAAATAGGCATCTTTGTGCAAAGACCTTGTTCTGTGGTGGTTTGTTTCCTACAGCCGATTCCGAGCAGCACACACAGCGGGTGAATGTTTTAAGGGCCTGGAACGTAGTTCCCAGCTGCCTGGGCGTCTGCGTTTGGACATGGAGGTTCCTTCAAGAACGGGGGCTGGGGGGCAATGTGTGCAGCGGGGAAGCCCCAGGCCTCTCTCTTCACGTTTCCTCCCATCCTGCCCTTCTTAAAACTAACGTGGGGCATCTCTCCTTGGAGACGAACTTGTCTTTGTCTGACTGACAGGCTGCAGGCCGAGGTGGACGAGGTCATCGGTTCCAAGAGGCACCTTGACTGCGAGGACCTGGGGAGACTGCAATACCTGTCCCAGGTGTGGGGATGGGGGAGAAGCTTCTGGGCAGAGGTAGACAGTTCATCGACCAGACCTGCTGCCTCCTTGAACCCTCTAGTACAGGGGTTCTCGAACGTCGCTGCACCTGAGAATCCCCTGGGAGGTTAAAAAATTGCCATGTCTAGGCTGCTCCAGGCCAATGATACTGAGTCGCTGGCGGCGGGACCCAGCATGGCTAAGGTTTCCCAGGGGATTCCAGTATGGAAACCAGCCCAGTTAGGCCTGGGTTCCACAAGCATTAGGCTTCCCAGCTGGGGGCCAAGCTCAGCAGAACCCACCTCCAGCCCCCAGCACAGCACAGGAGGAGGCCTTCCTCGAGCTGCCGGAGTCCTCGGATGGTGGGAGCCCTGGTTTAGAGGGAGGCCTGGCTCTGGTCTCTGGTCTGGTCTGGTCTCTGGCACTGTGCCTTTGCACAACCCCTCCTCTGGGCCTTGGTTTCTCCTTCTGTCACATGAGGGGTTGGACACGCAGATGAGGCTGACCTTGCAGGGGTCAGGGACCCAGTTCGGCCGTGGGTGCACATTCAGCACCATGAAATGGAGCAGAGATGCGTCCGGGACATGCTTCTGGCACTTTCCATGGGGTCTCCTGACGTCTCTCGTTATCTCCCCGTGTGGTGTCTGCAGGTCCTCAAAGAGTCGCTGAGGCTGTACCCGCCAGCGTGGGGCACCTTTCGTCTGCTGGAGGAGGAGACCTTGATCGATGGGGTCCGAGTCCCCGGCAACACCCCGCTCCTGGTGCGTGGGGGCCCTGCCTGCCTGCCCCCAGCTGGCCAATTCGGGGCTGTCCGCTGAGGTCAGGGACTCCTCCGAAGTCCGTGACCCCGTTATCCTCCCTGGCCGCCCCGTGCATTCTTGTTTGAGTCCTACCATAACCCTGTGATGAATTTTCTCTCCCCACCCCACTGTCCAGTGTAAGATTACAGCGGATGATTCTAAAAGGGAGGTGCCTCATTTACAGCTGAGGCTGCCTGAGGCTCAGAGAAGTTAAGTTACTTTCCTGAGGTCACACAACCAGCAAGAGGCAGAATGGGATGTGCCGAGTTTCAGAGCTGGCCCAAATTTGCCCCAGTTCCTTCTCTCTCCATGGCCCCTCCTCCCACTGAGGTTGACTTTCTCCCCCCTGTTCTCCTTTACATTTTGTTCCTCTGGCTGTTTCCTCATTCATTCATTCATTCAGGCTCCATTCATGCACAATGACCTCCCCAAACCCACCACCTGCCCCCAAAACTAGAACGTAACCACCTACGTACGCATCATTCTCCTGATTCCCTCCAAAAGCTGTCACTCTCCTGAATTTTGTGCTTACCATTCCCTCGCCTTCGTGTGTGTGCACGCCCACACAATAATATGTCTTAGGACTTGCTTTGTGACTCAGTACAATGTCAATTAAGATAGTGTAGATTTCCACGTGTGGCTGTAGGCCATCAGTTTTCACTGCTGTGTAATATTCTGCCGTGTGAGTTGCACTATTGCACATCGATTCCGGGGTCAACAGGCATTTGAGAGGGTCCCAGTTTGTTGCCATCATGAGCACAGCTGCTGCTGTCAGCTTTCCTGTCCTTGTGTCCTGATGCAATGTGCAAATGTGTTTTTTGGGTGTGTGCCCAGGAGTGGGAGGGCTGGGTTGTAAGACAGATGACTGATCAACTTTATAAACTGGGGCCAAATTATTTTCCAAAGTGGCTTTTCCAGTTCAGACGCTCCCTTGTGGTGTTAAGAGAGAGTCTGTTCCTTATCTGCCTCACCACTTAGTAGGGGCCAATTTCTTATTTTTTGCCAGTCCAGTAAGTGTAAGGAAAGTATTTTGCTGTGGTCTTGATGTGCACTTTCCCGATTACTGGTGAGGTTGGGCAGCCCTACACTGTTTTTCCTCTTCTGTGAGGTGTTTGTTCATTTCCCTCTCTTGGGTCGTTTGTCTTTTCTTACTATTATGTAGAGTTGTCTTTACAAATTCACATGTTAATGTTTTATCAGGTAGATGTGTTGCAAATGTCATCTCTAGATACGTGGTTTGTCTTTGTTTTTAATGATCTGACGTTCTTAAATTTTTTAGTGGTTAGTTATCTTGTTTTGTCTTGTTTAAGAAATTCTTCCCTGCTTTGAAGTCAGAAGAGTATTCACTTACATTGTCTTCTACCATTTTACACTTTTGAAAGTTAAGCTCTTATCTAACTGAAATTGATTTTGTGTATGGTGTGAGGTAAGGGTCTGTGCTTGCTGAGGCTACTATTGCAAAGCATCACGGACACAGTAGCTTAAAGAGCAGAAATTTATTTTCCCATGGTCCTGGAGGCCAGAAGTTCAAGATTTAGGTGTCAGCAGGTTGGTTTCTTCTGAGGCCTCCCTCCTTGGCTTGCAGACAGCCATCTTCTCCCTCCATCTTCACATGGCTTCTTCTCTGTGTGTGTCTGTGTTCTAATCTCCTCTTCTTATAAGAACACCAGTCATACTGGATTAAGGGCCCCAGTGACCTCATTTTAACTTAATTACCTCTTTAAAGAGCCTATCTCCAAATACAGTCACATTCTGAAGTTAGGACTTCAACTTATGAATTTTAGGGGGATGCAGTTCAGCCCCAGATAGAACCTATGTTTATTTTTACAAAGGAGAAAGACGTGCTCCAGTCCCACCTGTTGAGTCTCCCTTCCCCAGGGCTCTGCCAAGCCCTCTCCAGCACGTATCAAAGCTTCATCCATGTGTGCTTTTTTTTTTTTCTTTTTTTGGCCACACCATGCAGGTTGTGGGATTTTAGTTCCGAGACCAGGGATCGAACCTGGGTCCTCAGCAGTGAGAGCATGGAGTCCTAACCACTGCACCGCCAGGGAATTCCGTATCTGTACTTTTTTTTTTTTAAAAACATCCTGCACCAATACCACCTGCCTTAATGACCATCTCTTCAGAATGCCCTTACATCTGGCAGGGCGAGGCCCTGGGGCTGACTCTCCACCCACGTGTGCAACCCCATGGACCTTGAGTCGGCAGACCCAGGCTCTAATCCCGGCCCTGCTCACTGCTGGCTGGGTTAACTCAGGGAAGACCCTGAACCTCCAGGCCTCAGTACCATCCTTGTAAGATGGGGATAATGGTACCTGAGTCAACAGGATAATACAGGATAATGTACATCACGTGTCTGGCAAAAACCCCTGGCACGTAGTAGGCGCCCTTTGCTGACCTTAGACCCCTCCTGATCTTATGCTCCCACTCAGCTCCAGGTCCCCCCTCCAGCCCTGGATGCTCTGGGCTCTCACACAGAGAACCAGGGGCAGCAAGGGCTTGGGGAGACACTTTGTGCAAAGGTCAGCACCCAGGGCCCAAGTTATGGGGCATGAATGGCCCCTGGGGGCCGGGGCATGGAGCATCAACTTCAATCAGGAGGCGCCAGGTGTGCAGGTGAAAGGCTAGTGGGGGCTCTGCGGCTCCCCCACTCCCGCCCCGCTGAAGCAAGCCTTGTGCTGAAGAGAAACTTTGAATAATAACAGCTCTCAGGAATCTAGAGAAAGATGGCCTCGCAGCAGACCTGAGTTTGCATCTCATTTTGGCCGCTTACTTGCCAGGTGACTTCAGGCAAGTCATGAACCTCTGAGCCTCAGTTTCCTCATCTGTAAAATGGGGATAATTGTAGCTCCCCCATAGGGTGAGGTCAAGCATGGGATGATGTAGCATGCCCAGCTGGTCGGCAGCATATTGGGCTGCCCCCTTTCTTCCTCTTAGAGACTTTTCAGGGGCCAGTGGAATTCCACACTGGTCCAGATGGGCAGGTGGAGAGATGGCCAGGTGGAGAGATGGGTGGGGAGATGTGTGGGTGGGGAGATGGGCAGGTGGAGTAGAGCAGGGGTGGGGAGTGCGGGAGGGGGTACTCTGCTCCGAGTCTCCCCACTGGGTGACTGCAGCAGGTGGGGGAGGTGCGAGGGGACCCATCCTCGGAGCCAGAGACAAGCAGATCCTCTGCCCGGCAGTTCAGCACCTATGTCATGGGGCGAATGGACACATACTTTGAGGACCCGCTGACTTTCAACCCAGATCGCTTCAGCCCCAAAGCACCCAAGTAAGTCTCTCTTCAAACTGTCCACAAGTGGAGACCTGGTGGGAGGATGGTCCCCGTGGCCTCTGGTCTGAGCTGCCTGTGCTCACTGAGCCTACATAGCCTTCCAGATCACTGCGAGGGAGTCGTGAACCCCACTCTGCCCCCATTTACAGGGAGGAAATCACGGCTCAGAGAGGTTAGGTAACTTGCACAAAGATGAACAACCAGGAAGGGGCAGAACCAAGGTTTGAGCCCAGCTCAGACTGGTTTTAAAGTCTGTGCTCACAACCAGTCCCTTATACTGGGAAGGCCTGTGACTTGGGCAAGTGACTGCATCCCCGCCCCCCCCACACCTTGATGCTCCTATCTGAGAAATGGGAATACCGACGGCTCCCTCTAGAGGTGGCTGTGGGAGTGAATGGTTTCAAGTACTGAAGCAGTGGTGGGGAGGAGAGCCAGGCTCAGGGGACAGACGCCTGAGTCCAGACCCAGACTGCCCAGAGCTGGGCATGCGACCGGCTGAATAAGTGGAGTAAGTGACGTAGGACCTTGGGGGTGTTGCTTTGCCTCTCTGAGCCTCAGTTCCTCCATCTGTGAAATGGGAATAATAACAGCTCCTTCCGGAAGGCTCAAAGGAGGATAAAATGAGACAATGCAGACCCAGAGCTTAGCCGAGTCAGCTGTTGATGTCTTTAGCATGTTCGAAAACCAGCCCTGGCCCAAAGCCGGTCATCACAAGGATGGCTTTGTCACGACTGTTGCGGGGCTGCCTCCTGACGCCTCTCTCCCCGCACGCAGGCCGAAGTTCACCTACTTCCCATTCTCCCTGGGACCCCGCTCCTGCATTGGGCAGCAGTTTGCTCAGGTAGGGGGCCAGCGCTGGGGTTTCTGCCCAGAAGTGACTGCGGGGTGACGTCTTGTCCGGGAAGCATTTCAGAGCCCTGCTCTGGGTCCCTGGGCTGGGGGCTGGGGGCTGGGGACCCAGGCAGCTGTGGCACTTGCTGCTTATTCCCTCATTCACGCCACTGACCCCCCCACCCCGCCCCCCCGCGCACAGATGGAGGTGAAGGTGGTCATGGCCAAGCTGCTGCAGAGGCTGGAGTTCCGGCTGGTGCCCGGGCAGCGATTCAGGCTGCTGGAGCAGGCCACGCTCAAGCCGCTGGACCCTGTGCTGTGCACCCTGCAGCCTCGGGGCTGGCAGCCTGCGCCCCCGCCCCCGCCCTGCTGAGGGGCCCCGGGCAGGACTGGACTCCTCCGCCAGGGCCGTGCCCACGCTGTTCCCCTGCCCTCTTCCCCAGGAGCGCCCTCCACACTGGCTCCCAGCGGGCCCTCTGCCCACCGCCACCTGCTTCACAGCCCTGAGAGCTCCCCGTCCCCTGCTAACTCCACTGCCCTTCCTGGACCAGCGCCTGCCATCTCCCAGCTGCCGCCCAGATGTGCTGTTGTCTCCCCCCACCCCTTTACACAGGCCACGCCCTCTGCCAGACACCCTAACTCTTGCTCACTCCCTAAAGCCCTCTTCAGGTGTCACCTCCTCCAGGAAGCCCCCCTTGCCACCCCCCGGCTGGGCCAGGGCCCCCTCCTCTGTGCTCCCTTGGCCACCTGTGCTACCTCTAGCACCACACTGACCACACTGTATCATGAGTGTCCTTCGATGTGACCAACTGCCCTGCCAGGCTGTGAGTGCCTCAAGGGCAGGGACTGCGTGTGATTCACCTCTGAGCCCCCTGTGCCCACCCAGGGCCTGGCACAGAGTCGATGCTCAATAAATAAATGTGTTGACTGCATGAATGAACGGCCAGACCAGGCCAGGGCGCTCTGGCCTCCATTTTCTCATCTGCAAAATGGGTGCCTTGTTGAGGTTGATCTCCCTAAGGGCTGATGCAGGTCTGGAAGCTGCCCCTGGAGATGCCCAGACAATGCCACGTCGGGAGAAGACAGCCCAGGTTCCCACGAGGGTCCCGTGTTATGTGCAAGGCCATGCTCCTGGGGGGTGAGGCTGGGACTGTGGGCAGTTTTGAGAGCTTGATTTGAGAGGGTCGGGGTCCCTGGGGCCTGTGTGGTCTAGTCTACTCCCAACAAGGCCACTGACACTCCAGAGGGCCTCACATAGGCTGGAGCCCCCAGGATCTCTCTTGGGGGCAGCTTGGTGGAGCTGAGTGTGGACGCCTGGCCTCACACCCACTGCACCTGTGCACCTGCTGGCACAGGGCTGCCCCTCCTGACCTGGGCGGAGGAGGCTGCTGGGGCCCAGGTGCTGAGACTGTAACCCTCGCAGCAGTGGGTGGGTGAGGAAGCCTTCCCTTCGTCCTCGGGGCTGAGGGGTGGCCGAGGGGCAGGAAATACGGGACCCGCCATGTCCTCTGGGCCTGTCCAAGGGAAAGGGCCTGTTTCTCCTTCAGCACTCGGGAGTTTGTCTTCATGCAGGAACAACTGGCCCGCTGCCTGGGGTACGTGCGCCGGACAGGCCCCCCCACCATACTTGAGAGGGCACGGATTTGGACTGGCCCCTGCTGTATGGCGGCTCCTCAGCCCTTGCTGCAGTCTTGAACGACAGCCCCGAGGGGTCTTCCCAGTTAGCAGACGAGGAAACTGGGGCTCAGGGGAGAAAGTGGCATGCTCAGCACAGGTGGGTGCTCTGCCCTAGGATGGGGCTGCGTTCCCAGCCCAGGCTGGACATGGGGTCCCACGAGGGTGGTCGCATCTGAGCCTCTGGGGCGGGGCGTCTGGCCTCTGGGGCGCCTCTGTAGCTGCAGATTCCTTGCTGAGTGCGGGCCCTCCTGCTCCCCCAACCCCCGGACTGACCTGAGCACTCAGCTGGGCCCTTATCCAGCTACACCCCACCCTCTCTGTTTCCATCTCCCTGCCTTGGGGTGGTGGTGGGGAGGCCAGAACCTCCTGTGGCTCTGAGAAGGGTGTGTCTGGGCCAGCTGGATCGGGTCAGCTGGGGTGGGGCCTGGAAACCTTTCCTTTTAAGCCCCCCGCCAGGAGACCTCAGTGTGCACAGGGCTGGTACAAACCCCCGGGGCCCAGGCAAGCTGGATGGGATTAAAACCAAGGTCCTGCAGCCAGACCTCCTGGGGTCAAATCCTACCCCATCTGTCACTGGTTACGGCGCTTCGCCCCCCAGTTTCCCCATTTGTAAGGGAGGACAAATAACAGGACCCACATCCGAAGCTTTGTGGGAGAATTAAGAACGTTCCACGTGGATGGGGCTTAGCACAGAGCCTTTCAGCGTCAGTGCTGCACTCTCAGCAGCTGTAACTGTAACGGGCGGTGGCATCTATTGCTGTTACGTCCAGAGGAGGAGGCCGGGCAGTGCAGTTCCCAGAAGAGCCACACGGTGGCGCCCCGGCGCAGCTCTCAGAACTGCGGGTCCGCCGCAGGCAGGGTGGGCGGTGCCTCCCCAACCCTCGGAGGGCCCGGAGGTCCGGAGGGGGAGGGACTCGAGGCGACGCAAGCCCAGCCTCCTGGAGGAGGGGTCAGGGCGAGAGGCGCGAGTGGTCTGGGGCATCCAGTGACCACTGGGATAGGGGTAAGGAGGCGGGCATAACGGTCCCTATTTCACAGATGGGGCATTGAGGCCTGGCGAGGGTCAGGCAGCTGGTGGGGCGGCAGGGGCACTGCCACGCGGGTGGGGGGCAGCGATCACTCGGTGGTTCCCCCTCACCTATCCGGGCCGTGGGCCTGCGTCTGGTGGTGGGATGCCGGCAGACCCGCAGTGGGACGAGCCGGGAGGTCTGGACTCACCTGGAAGGGAAGGTTTTGGCAAGAAAAGTCCCGCGGTGGAGAAATGCCCAACGATGAGTATGGCGTCAGGCTGTTTCCTGCTGCCTCCCTAGGTCTGGTCCCCTCTGCCCTGCCGTTCCCTCCCTCAGGACCTCGGGCATTGATGACCCTTTCCTAGCCCTCCCCCTCATCTGTAAACCTGGACAAGGTGAGGTGGGTCTACAATCTCACTCCAGGCAGGAAACTTCCAGCCTGCACACTCACCCAAGTCCCCCCTGATCCCTCAGGGTTGAGCTGCTCTAACACCTGAAATGCATTTTATGCTCCCCGGAAGTCACTTCCGGTGCCCTCAGCTCCAGGGGTCTGGAGGTTGGTGATGGGGGACCCTCAGGGTGTCTTCTGGCCAGGCTGGGTTGGGGAGGGGCCTCAGGAGCCTTGTCTGCTGGTGTGGGGTTGAGAAGCTTGGCCCAGCCGTGGTCAGATGGGAGGATATCTTCCTCTGTGCTCTGGGTGCTGGGACTGGAGGCTGGCTCTGGGGTTGCCTGGTGGCCCTGCTGGGCCTCAGTGGCAGCCAGCATGGGTGGGCAGAGGACCACAACTAGTTGCCCTGCTGGGAAGGTTCTGGATGGGGCTCAGCCCCTCCTGGTTGTCTTGGCCGAGTAGGTATGGTGTCCGCTACCCTAGTAGGTCCAGCCAGGCAGACCCCACAAACACAGTGTGTGTGGGGTTTCCTGGGTGATCACGAGAGGGGATGACCACCTGGAGGCGACCTCAGGGGAGGGGCGAGAGGGGACTCAAGCCAGGGGTTCGTTCTGCGTTGCACCCCCCCCGCATGGACGCTTACTCTCCTCTGAGGCGAGAATCCTGCATCTGCAGGCGGCTTCCTGATAAGTATGTGACCCAAAGGAGGGTCTCGATCCCCTAAATGCACGTCTGCCCAGACTTCACCCTGGGCTCCTCCAGACAGCCTTGGGCATCTCTGCCTGGACGTCCAAAAATAACCCCAGCCGGGGGAGGAGGCAGACACTGGGGTATTTCTGGCGGGCGGCAGGAGACTTGCAGAGGAGGGTCATTTCTCTGAATCAGGGTTGGGATGGGGACAGATGGTCTAGGGCTATAAAAACACTCATTTCTCCCAGAACATGGCTCTCCCGCACTTTCTTCCCACTGGAGGAAACCATGGTCACCCTCCTGGTGTTGCCAACCTTAGGCAGCCTCTGCTGGTGGGCCAGCCCCGGCCAGCCACGCCGAGTGGTCACGCCCAGGGTGGGGGGCCTGAGGGTCACGGCAGAGGATGGGGCCAGAGGAGGCCCGGAGCCTCCCACTCTCGGCTGTGCCCGAGGCAGCTCCACCTGGCCGTGCCCAGGCCCCAGGCCTGCCCTGGAGGAGGCTCCGTGGACCTCAAGGCGGCGCGGCCGGGCAGGAGGTGGGGAGTCCTGGAGCCCTTCATGCAGGAGCCCGGCCTCCCAGGTGGGGTGTGGAGGGTCCCAGGGTCAGTGCCAGGTGGGCAGGGGCAAAGGGCTTGTCTCCCCTCCGCACTCCCTGTCCTCGGGCCCAGCTCCACTGGTTCAGCTTTTGGGGGGCAGAGGGGGGTGATGCGGCCGTGGCAGAGCTCCTGAATCCCCAGCCTGGGGGCAGAGCCCTTCGGGCGGCCCTGGGATCCTGGCTGGGGAAGAGTCCGTGATGGCGGCGTTGGCCAGCCCCGGGCCCAGCTGTACTGTGACCCCGGGCCCCTTTCTACAGACAGGGCCCCGAGAGGTGGGGCTTCACTGTCCCTGGGGGCCTCACCCCTGCTGTGAGCCCAGGAGCCTGAGGAGGAGACCAGAGCCTCCCCAGCAGCTCCGCGTGCCCTGGGCCACCCGCCCCTCGCACACACCAAATGACGGCGGCTCCTTGGCCTGCACCCAGAGGTGAGGGGTTGCCCCACGGAACCCAGGAGCTGCCCACACCCTCACACCCCAGGGATACCCAGTGCAGCTGACGGGCCTCTCAGGCTTCTTTCCTGGCCGGGAGCCTGGACACCAGGAGGCGCACCCAAGGCCACCCAGGCAGCCATCAGCTTAGGGTGACTGGGCTGGATGGGGGTGCCCCGGGTGTGGGAAACCAGCTCCCAGAGCTGCACTGGAGTGTGTGTGTGTGTGTGTAAGCCTATGTATATGGGAGCCCATGGGTGCGTGTGTGAGCCCCACAAGTGTGTGTCCATTCGTGTCTCTCCATATATCTCTGTGTGTCTGCGGTCTCCCTGTCTCTGTGTATCTCTGTCTCTCGCGTGTGAGGCTGTGCAGACGGGTCTCAGCGTCCGTGTCTGCGTGTCTCAGGCTGCGTGCCTCTGGGTGTGTGTCCGCCGTGACCCGAGCTGTTACGGGGGTGTCTGTTTTAAGCTAAGGAGGTGGACGGAGCAGGTGTTCGGCCCTGGCTGTGCATCGCACGCCCCACCTAACCCCGACAGACTAGGTGGCCCGCCCAAGGCCACACACCCAGGGGACGCAGGTCCATCCAACGGGGACATCCTCTGTCCTTCTTCAAGTCATGGTCACCAAGGCCCCAGGTGAGGCTCCTTGTTTGAAATTTTCCTGCCTCTATTTACCGGGGTGGGGGCGGCCAGGAAGACGGGGTGTCCAGCAGGGAGGAGGTGCCGGGACCCCTGAGACCCAGCTGGGGTCTGTGTGAATGTGGGGAGAGCAGGTGCCCGCAGGAAGCAGGGCGTCCACCTTGACCCCGCCAGGCTCCCATGCCCTCCCACCTCTGATCGGGCCAGCCCAGACCCTCCCTCCCTCCTGGGTCACTTTGCTCCCAGCATCGGCGCTGGTTGGCTGAGCGGGGGAACTGAGGGGCTGATGCGGGAGCAAGTGGGGTGTGGGAGGTCGCTGAGCGCACGGTCCCCAGGCAAGCAGTCACTGCGAGGGTCGTGCTCATGCTCCTCTGTGAAGTGGGACATGGCTTCCCCTGAGACCGCACGATGTTGGGGAGGGCCCGGGAGGGACCCCAGCTCAGAGCAAACCCGGCGAATGTGCACCTCCTACCCCCTGTTCCCTTCCACGCACCCCAACTCTGGCCGACTGCCAAGTTCACAGGAGCAGCCCGCCCGCCCCCTCACCCTACCTCCCGCCACATCCATCCCCGCGGCACCCCGAGCTCTTCGCCGGAGCTTCTCCTCCACCTTGCACCTGACCCTGGGCGTCCAGGTGTCCGGCTCCCCCTCCAGGTGTCAGCCTGCTCCTCCCTGACCACGCCCCCTCGCCCTGCCCCCTGCCCTGCCCTTCCTCCGCCACCCCCCATGTGCCCGTGAGCCCCCTAGGAGGCTGCACCCACGTCCGCCTCAGGCCCCGGCAGCCACTGCCCATCATGGATGCCCACCGGGCGGTTGAAATGACGTCACACGCTCCTTGTGAGCTAAGACCATGCCAGGTCTCGGTGCCCATGACAGGGACACGACAGGTGCCCTCGGCTGGGCAGAGTCAGGGCTGCAGGATGGGCTGGGAGGAGCCAGAGGGCGCAGGTGCATGTGTACCCGCCCCCCAAGTACACACGCACATACATGCTCACGCAGGAATGTGCACACACACACACACATTCCCCTACACACGTGTACACGCTCCCATGCACACAGGTGCACACCCCCACACTGCCACACACATGCTCATGAGCACACACGCAGTGGGCTCAGGAGCAGAGGAATCGAGTTGTTTTTTCCCCAATACATGTTCCCACACTAAAGAAAACAGGAAGGGACTTGGGGCCAGGGGCAGGAAGAGGAAGTGGCCTGCGCACAGGGAGCCGGCTCCCGCCGGGTGGGACTCAGGGGCAGACAGACAGACGGCTGCAGGGTGGGGAGGTGGATTGTACCCACAGGGTGTCTAAGCCCTGGTGCTAGGCCTCTCTGAAGGCCCCACAGGCGTCACCCCTCACTTATCCAGTTGAGAAACCAAGGCAGGGGTGGCTCGTCCCAGTCCCCAAGGAGGGCAGGTGGAGCTGGCACTGGACCCCGGCTCATCTGACATCACGCTCCCCCAGCCCTGGTCCTGCAGCCCCACCTGGAAGTGGCCAAGGTGGAGTCCTCTGCCTGGGAGTCCAGGTGCCTTGGTGGGGCTCTTTCTGCAGCCCCGCTGTTTGTCCAGCACTGGGCACACCCGTAGTACCTGGCCTGGCCTCTGGTGGTCTCGGGGGGCACCCTGAGGTGGTCTCGGGGGGCACCCTGAGGTGGGTTCTCCAGTGTGCTCCTCTGGGGGCCCAGCCCAGGGACCCCCAAGCACACGCTGCCGGAGATGACACACACATGATGGGGCCATCAGCCCAGCCTGCGAGGCCCCACGGGACCATGTGTGCCTTATGGCAAGGGCTCTGTGGGGTTCTCCCTGCCCCCAAGCCTGACCCAGGCCTGGGTGCACGAGGTTCTCATAAATGCTCCACCCATGTGGAGATGGAGGCACAGAGAGGGGCCATGACCTGCCCAAGGACACACAGCGAGGCAGGTCTGAACCCTCTCATGCCCTCCCGCTGCAGCTCCGGGGGAAAAGTAAGGTGGAGGCCTGGGCACGTGGGTCCCACCTGGTTCCAGCCCCTCCCTAGAGATACAGCTGCCACCCGTGCTGTTCCTGCTGCTGCGTTATCTCGTTAGTCCTCCAGACCCAGCGGGAGAGACTCCTCCCCACTCTGCAGGTCGGGGGCGCCCAGAAGAGCTGCTTCTCTCCTTGCTGACCTGCCTCCTTTCTTTCCTGCGCGCCCTCCCAAGGCACAGGGCAGCTAGGTTTCCACTCACGCCTAGAATCCCAGTCCTGGAATCACATCTAGGTGGTGCAGAAAGAGGGGGAGGATTTCTGGGGTGGAGGGACTGGGGGTTTAGGGCTCCAGAGACAGAGCCAGTCTTTCTTTGTCTTTTTCTCACTTAAAATAAAAATCTCAGTTGGGAGGGACCCAGGATGACCAGCAGTCCTTGTTTGCCTGAGACTGAGGGTTCCCAGGATGCATGAGGACTTTCAGGGCTAAAACAGGGAAATGTCCAGGGAAACCAGGACAAGTCACTCTACAGGGACTCCAAAGCCATTTAATCTAATTCCACCTGATGCTTGAACTCTCCACTGTGTCCTCACCCAGTGGCTGTCCAGCCCTGCTTACATACCTCCAGTGACAGTGAGCTCATTACTGTTCATAACAGCAAGAGCCAACCAAGAGGTAGACACAGCCAGGACCAGGCACTGACCACAGTGAGGTCAGAATTTGCAGAGGAGAGTGCAGGGTCCTCTGACCTGCCTTTAGGGACAGTCAGAAAAGGCTTCCCAGAGGAGGAGACTGGGGAGGAGGACGGGGAATTCCTGACCAAGGGAACACCACAGTCAAAGGCCAAGAGGCCTGGAACCATCTCACATGGATTGAATTCCTTTGCTGTTCTCTCTGACAGCTGGTGTGACTCTACAGCCCTCCCCCGACCCCATCTCTGGAAGGGAGCCCCTCCTGCCTCTACTCCCCAGGTCTCCGGGCTAGGAAAGTTTCATTGCCAATGGAAGAGCTGCTAGATGCCTTGGAATACCATTCCACCCCCCTCTCATTTTTCTGAGGCTTGTGGACCCTTCACCACCAGCATCTGCCCCCTCCTCCAGGAATCCTGCCCTGGCTTCCCCAGCCCTGTATGCCTCCCCTTTCACAAGCATCAACCTTCTTCTCTCCCTGGGGTCACTACTATCTCCAGCCCCTGCCAGGGTCCCTTGTCACTCTCCAATTGAGCTTTCCCACTTCTTACCTTTGCACCTGCTGGTCTCTCTTCCTGGAGTGTCCTTTCTTCCCCTGAAAAAACTTTCTTATTCCTCAAAGATGTAACTCAAATGCCAACTCTTCCAGGAAGCCCTCCAGTATTTCTCTGACTGGGGTTGATACCGCCTTCTCTTTAAGTCACCGTACTCCTTCTGTGCTCTGCATGCAGAACAAGGTAGACCTCGAGCCTGGGTGGGGGGTGGGGTGGGATTGGAGTCACCGGCACCGAGCCCTGGGAACTCAGCCCAGAGCCCTCCACTTGCCTCACTGCCCTGGTCTCTGACCTGGGTCCCTGTGGGGACTCAGGAGCGGGACTGGTTTGGCTCTTAGGCAAGCACACAGCAAGTGCATACTAAGTGCTTGCTGAGGTGTGTTCTCTCAACTGATATTTCCTGACCACCCACTCTGTGCCAGACACAGGGTCACATGGCTGCCCTTGGGGGGGGTCCATCTCCATTCCCCGCTCCCCCAGCACACATGGAGCAGTTAGAACCCAGGAGGCGGAGGTGCCCCTGAGTGTGGACGGCTCCCATCTGCCAAACAAAGGCGAGGGACACACCTTATAGTCACCTTGGAGACAGACAGCCGGGCTCCAGAGCCCAGCTCCGGTCACACCCCAACCGGCTTTGGGTAGGTCACTTAACCCCTTCTGTGACATGGAGAAGATAGGGGAGGCCGCCCCAGGGACCTGAGAGCAAGGACAAGTGTGGCAGCTCTCAGCACGACCCCGGCACCAGGCACATGCTCCAGGGTGGCATCACTCATTGTCATCCTTCTCTAACGCCCCTAAGTGCACCTTACTGCGTGGGTGGGACCAGTCCCAGGGAGAGAGCTTGCAGGCATTCTGGGGTCCCAGGCTGGGGCGGGGGTCTCGCAGCCTGACCAAGCACCCAGGGGTGCAGCGGTTTCTTGGGCAACATTCTGAGGCTGCCGGAGAGGCCCGGGCAGGGGAGGGCAGTGCCCAGATTTATCCACCAATCCCGCCGGCTCCTGGCCCTGGAGTGCGTTCTTATCTGCCTGATCCAGCATGGGGGGCGGGTAGCCAGGGCTGCCGGGGCAGGACACTGCCTGGGGACTGGACGCTGAGCGGGGCCGGCAGCCGCGAGCCCCACCAGGTGGGTGACAGCCGCCGAGGGCCCTGAGCGTCCCCGCGGGCCGTGGCGGGCTGCCCGCCCATCTCCTGCACCATGTCGGACGGCGAGGGCCCCTCGGCCGGTGAGTGGCAGCGCTATATTTACCCACTGCTGCTCTGGTTGCAGAGCCAAGGCCACTGGTCACCGAGGGCGCTGGGCCCCCCGCAGGCTGCAGGCAGCTGTGGGGCTGGACCCCCTTCCTCTGGGCCTGATGCCTGGGGGGGCTGGCTCCTGGAGGGGGGCGAGTGACTTTCAAAGCTCACTGTGCCTCACACGCCCCCCCACCCCCGCCCGGCTTCCTGACGGGGGTAGAGCAGGAAGCTGTTTCTGCTGCAGACCCTCCCGGCTTTCAGCGGGGCGTCCGGAGCGACCCACCAGGTGCAGCAGGGGCCCTGGCTGCGGCTGGACCCTGGGTGGGCTCAGGGTGCCGGCCTCTGGAATCACGTGCAAACGAGTGTGCGTGAACGTTTACCTGTCATCAGGGGGAAGGGGGAGCCCACAGCATCCATCAGACTCCCCGGAGGTCTGAGACCTCCAGGAAGTTCTGAGCTTCTGGTCTGACAGCACAAAGCAGGCCCCCCATGGGCCCCCACATCCTCTAGGCTGGAAATGGCCAGGGACACAGGCAGGCGGAGGGGTGGTCTGACACTGGAGTCTGCCCACATGTCCTCCGCTCTGCCCGGGGTGAGGGGCTATGGCGGGGACTCCCCGGCTGGCGGCCCCTGGCTCCGTCCAGCTGAAGACAAGCTCTGACGTGGACGTCACCCTGAACCTGCCTCGGGTGGGGCTGGAGACAGCTTAATCCAGGGAAGGTACTGGGGACTCCGGAGTCAGGCTGCCCAGGTTCAAGTTCCAGTTCCTTCACTTCCAAGTTGGGTGACCTTGGGCAAGTGGCTTGACTGCTCTGAGCCTCAGCGTCCCCAGGTGAGAAAGGAGACAGTGGTAACAGTACGTAACCCACAGGGGGTCGTGAACATTGAATGTGATGACGCATGAAAGCGTCTGCAGGTGTGTAGTGAGCGCTTAGCAGTGTCTTCGTGGAAACAGCAAGTGGGGGTCCCGGGCCGGTGCACAGAAGCCCACGGGCCTGTGCATCCCTGCCCGGTCCCCTCCAGCCAAGTCTCGGCGCCTAAGCCGCTGCGTGCCTGTAGGCCACGGATTCCTTCTCCGTCAGACGTCGCCGTGGGGAATCTCGGGCCGGTCAGGCTGTCCCGGAGGGCCTCAGGGTGCCTTGTGGGCGCCTTGTGGGCAACAGCGGTGTGTGCCCACTCTGCATGGTGTCGGATGGACGGTTCCAGCGCCTGGGCCTGGCTGAGTCAGATGTGGAACAGAGGGTGTGTGTATGTGTGTTGGGGAGGGGGACATCGACAAAACCGGCCTGACCTCGCCCTCTTCTGGGCTGTGGCTGCCAGGAGCTGTGCGCTGAGCCAGCATGGTGGGGGGAGCGCAGACAGGCCCTTTCTGGCTGGCTCTGCCCACACCTGACGCAAACCCGGAATAGCTCTCTCCCTCCACCAGGGACACAGCCCTGCTTTTAGCAGCTTGTAAAACCACCCTGCTGTGGGGATGGGTATTTCAGGAAGCCCAGGACAATATTAGCCCTTCGGGGCGATGGAATGGGTACCGAGTGTGTGTGTGTGTGTGTGTGTGTGCGTGTGTGTGTCTGTGTGTGGCTGGAGGCTGGGAGGAGACAGTCTTCTCTGACAATATTAGCCCTTCGGGGCGATGGAATGGGTACCGAGTGTGTGTGTGTGTGTGTGTGTGTGTGTGTGCGTGTGTGTGTCTGTGTGTGGCTGGAGGCTGGGAGGAGACAGTCTTCTCTGTCGGGTCGGGAGGAGGTCAGCTGGGTCGGAAGCTGGTGGGCGGCGTTCTTGCTCTGCCCATCCTGGCTGGGTGGGCTTCTCTGGGTGAGGTTGGTGCCTGGCTTCCCGCCCACAAAATACCGTGTGATGGTCTTTGGTCTCTGATGTGCTGGGCTTGGGATCACACCTGGTTGGCAGGAGTAAAGACAGAGCCTGTGTGCAGGGATGTATGTTTGTTTATGGTGAGGGGGGAGCGCTCCTAGAGTCTGTTGTCTGAAATTCAAGTCTTTATTGGATTCCTACTGTGCAGCAGTGATTGGGCCCAGGAGGCTGCTGTGAAATATTTCCACCTATTCTCAGTATTCAATCTCTGTGTCCGTGTAGACAGTGGGAAATTTCTCAGCTCTCTGCCCACGACCTGTGTGACCTTGGGCAGATTACTCAAGGGTGCTGTGCCTCAGTTTCCTCATCCGTTAAATGGGGACAATAATAGACATTAGCGGGGCTTCCCTGGTGACGCAGTGGTTGAGAATCTGCCTGCCAATGCAGGGGACACGGGTTCGAGCCCTGGTCTGGGAAGATCCCACATGCCGCGGAGCAACTAGGCCCGTGAGCCACAATTACTGAGCCTGCGTGTCTGGAGCCTGTGCTCCGCAACAAGAGAGGCCGTGATAATGACAGACCCGCGCACCGCGATGAGGAGTGGCCCCCACTTGCCGCAACTAGAGAAAGCCCGCGCGCAGAAACGAAGACCCAACACAGCCATAAATAAATAAATAAATAAATAAATAAATAATAAAAAATAATAGACATTAGCTCTTCAAGTTCCAGGGAGGATTAAGTGACCGAAAGCATGTAACACACTGAACATAATGCCAGGGTTGTTGTTAGCAGTCATAGCTGTTGTTTTTATTATTCAACCAGTAAATGAGCTGCAACCCAAAAAGGAAAATGAAGGGACCAAACTGTCTGCTGTGTCCTGGCCATTGTGGACACACCGTTTAATCCCTGGAGGGGGGTGGCATGAACTCCACTGTATAACTAAGGAAACTGAAACACAGAGAAGCAGACAGACTTGTGCAAGTTCACCCAGCTGGTCAATAGTAGAGCTGGGCTTTGAACCCAGCTTCCCGGACCCTGTTTGTGCAGAACCCAGATCAGATGCCTCTTCCAGGAAGTCCTACCCTGCTTACCTGGGGGATGGGGAAGCTGGCCATCTTGCAGGTATTTCTGGCTCTCCTGTGAGCAATGGCCCTTCTCATTTGGAGACAGCTAGCTCAACATTTCTCCAATGTTACAGGCTCCAATTATTTCCAGTAATTTGGAGCCTGTTAAAAAAAAAGGTGGAACCTTGTTAGAGTGTCAGGAAAATTCCACAGCACGGAGCGCAGTGGCAGGTAGTCCGCTCTGGGATTTATGGCCCTGTGCCTGGGCAGGGGAGCCTGGAGGCTAAGGTTACCAGGAGTCAGCATCATATTTATAGCAGGAACTCGCCTGCACCGAGAACTGCCAGCCTGTAACCATGTCCAGTGAAGGTGCTTCCCTTACAGTCGCCTGGCTTCCAGACCTGGCTCTGCCCCTCAGCAAGGTGGAGGGCTGGACAGCTCACTTCCTCACTGAGGCTCGGCTTCCTCATCTGTAAAGTGGGGCCTTGCCACGTCCCTCACTGGCCCTGAGACTTACACAGTGTCTGTAAGTGCTGGCACATGCCTGGGTAGAGGGGCTCCTTATATCCTGGGTCTGTTGACTGTCTTTTCCTGCCTTTGACCTTGTGGTGACTTTGACCTCTTGGCAGAACTCCACAGGAAGAGAATCCAGCCTCTGTGCTGTCAGTTCCTCCTATGTTTGGGAAAGTTTCCAGCAAAGCAATTTCATGATTCCAAGCACCAAGGAATAGGCCGTTGTATTCTCAGCAGAGCACCTGAATGCAGGTCCATCAGAGCCTGGGGTTTGAATCCCCGCTCTGCCATTCCCTGGCTCTGTGGTCTTAGGCAAGTCACTTAACCTCTCTGGGGCTCAGTGACAGGTGGACATTTGCCCTTCCCTGAGGGTGTGGTGAGGATGGACACCCCTAACCTGAGTGAGGGCTCAGCCAGCAGAGTGACCTCCTTTCTCCTCCTGTAAAACCTTCTTCTACCAGCACCACTGCCCACTCCATCCCCCCAACCCCAGGGACTGCAGTCACATTGTTTGTACAGTTGTAAGTGGTTTTTCTGGGGGGAGGGGGGCTGGGGGCTGACATCGGGGTGGTCCACCCCTTTCTCACTCAGCTCCTGGCATCCCAGAGCCCAGAGTCAGCCTGCCCCAACCTCCTGCCCCCAGACCTCGAGGTGGGCCCCCCGCCAGGGTGCAGAATAGCCTCCACCTCCGTCCGAGTTGTGGGCTGGGTCCTGCTCTCCTTTACGGTTACTGACCGATCTCTGGGCCTGGGTCTGGGGCGAGCATCTCCGTGAGGAGATAAAAGCAAAACGCTTTAATTATTATTTATTTAATAATTATTAATTATTTAGGCCCCACTCTTGGAGAGGAAGTGTCTTCTCCCAGGAGAGGCAGGCTTGGCCCCTGGGTCTCAGCATCTCTCTATGTGGCTCCCTTCCTGGCGGTGTGGGCTGTCCCCGACCTCAGACAGCAACTGGGTTCCATTGTCACCTCTTGGCTGGGAGCCGGGGAGATGCCTGGATCACTTCCACGTGGGAGGAGGGGCTGAAAGGTCAGGAGAGAGACTTTGGGGGCCAGGAGGCCGGGGAGGAGGCTGGCGAAATGGTCCTGAGCAGAGAGGGTGAGGCCCACTGGGGGGTGGGGGGAGAACGGGAGGACCTGGCAGCTGCTGGGCCCGGGGAGGCCGAGGCCCGATGCTGCCCCCCTGCCAGGACGGTCCAGAGGACAGACGGCTCATCTGTCAGGGACTCGGGGTGCAGGGCGGTGACCTGGCAAAGCCCCAGGGGTTGGTCACAGCGCGTTGGAGGTGACAGAGAATGACTTCCCGGGTCAGGCAGACCTGTCCCCATCCCGGGACACAGGCGGGTCTTCCTCCTCTCTCAACCTCCGCTGGCGCATCTGTAAGTGCGGGTGACACCAAGGCCTCGGGGGTGTCATGGGGGTTAGATGAGATGTCGCCTTCAGACTCCCGTGAACCGCGGGCCGAGGGAGGTATGGGTGGCAGCCAGTGGTCCTCAGGAATGAACCTTAAAACTGTGGCCATAGGTGGTCCAGGTACCTGTGCTAGTGACGGCAAGAAGGGCTTAACCTGAGGAGCGTCAGACCTGGCACAGGAGGCTGGGGTCAGGGGCGGCTCAGGACCCTCCAGACAGCACCCCGTTTCCGCCCCTCTCGGTTCCCACGCGTCACAGCTCACGCCACACTCCAAGTCCACACTCCCTACCCGTGGATCCCCATGTATGGAGGGGGAAACTGAGGCCCAAGAGAGAGATTGGCTCAGGGTCACCGGCTAGAGAGTGATGAGCCGGGACTTGATTCCCTAACACAGGCCCCTCGGCACCTGTGCGCGGGCTTCACCCCTTCGCTCCTCCCGCTCAGAGCCGGCCCGTCCTCCAGGCTGGTGGGGCCCTACCTCCTCCAGGGACCCTTCCCCGGAATCTGCAGCCCCAGGGACCCTGCACTCCTGGAGGGCCCCCCTCACCCCACCATCTGCTTCTCTTGCTCAGAAACAGCTTGACTGGTGCCAACCTGGACACCCCTGTACCGCTCACAGGATACCAGGTGTTGGGAGATGTGTTGGGGGCTCGTTGCTGTGTGACCCAGAACAAGCCTCCTTCCCTTTCTGTTCCCAGAGGGGGTTTTTTAATTTGCATCCACCCTGGTAGAATCCTACAGGTGAGCACACAGCTCTGCACATGTGTCCTGTGTTCAGACATCAGGCAGGGCTCAGGGACCCCGGCTCTACCCGTGAACCTCTGAGCAGCAAATGAAGAAATCTACGCGGCTCCAGTCCCAGCTCCAGTGTCTGAAGCAACCTCGGGGGCTTTTACACTTAGGACAAGAAATACAGCTTAGAAGCTGTTAGGAATTCAACCAGGAAATAAAAGTTACCCTCTTCTGTTTTTTGTTTTGTTTTTGTTTTTTCTTGGCCACGCCGCACAGCATGCTGGATCTTAGTTCCCCAACCAGGGATGGAACCCATGCCCCCTGCAGTGGAAGTGCTGAGCCCTAACCACTGGACCGCCAGGGAATTCCCCCCCCCCCCCCCACTTCTGTTCTTTTAAAGTATTGGGTCCATTCTAACTGACCTTTCTTGAGATAGCGGATACATTTTAAATATTTTAAATTATATGTTTAAAATGACACAAAGCTGTTGGTATCTGCAACCATTTATCAGCTTTTTTCTTGAAACTATGCAGGCAAAATAAAATACAGAAACTGGTGGCTGAGATGGGCCAAAGGTATCTGTTATCATCCATATTTATTGATTTCCAGTTTTTGCATTGATCAAAACAGCCCCTTTTGGTTTGTACTATTACTCAGGATGGGCTCGGTATACTATGAAAAAAATAAATCTCAGTGGCTTAAAGCAACAGAGGTGTATTCCTCGCTCATGCAAAGTCTGTTGCAGGTCTGGGTAACTCTCCAGGGCAGGTCGCCTACATGGTGACTCAGTGGGTGTGATGCCTCCATAGGGACCGAGCTCCCCCTCTCATGAGGCAGGTGAAGGGATGGGCGGAGACATCACACCGGCAATTAAATGCTTCTTCCCAGAAGTGATTAGTATCATCACTACCAGCATTTCATCAGCTAAAACAAGTCCTATAGCCGCACCTAATGGCATGAGGGCAGGGTACAGGTTCCCATTAGGGAACAGATTAGTAATATCTGCCCCCCATTAACTTTTTTTCCCAATTGACTCTTTAAAAAGTAATCCATTTTAATTATGAAATGTTTGGAGCATATTGTATGTGCTGTGGTCAGCAAGCCTCTGAAATGTAAATCATGAGTCCTGATATGCAAATCCCAAAACCAGGGGCAAGATTTCTCAAAACGTGTTCTCTCCCACAGATTTGAACCTGCGTTGAAAAGCCCAAAAATTAATTTCTGAAAGATGTGGTCACAACACCAGCGAGGAAAACATAAGCAAGAGAAAAGTTTGCTGCTTATTGCCAAAAAGCTGTCTTGATTTATTATTTGCTAAGGCACAAAGGAGGGAGCTGGGATGAATAGTTCATGAGCCAGTTTAATCACTGAGATCAACAGATTAAAAAAACAGGACGTGAGTTTAGAAGGAAATGGTTATGCAAATATATTGGAAAATAAAAACTGTGAGTCTGTACCTCATTCTTCTCATAAACACACTGTTTCCTCGATTGTACGACATCACCAAATAAATGCTGCAGCATCAGTTTTGTTACAGGCTTTCCTACCTGACTTTTAATAGTATATAACTAAACGAATTTAAATAAAAATGCACAGCCTAACAGAGGCCTGTGGCAATGGATGACACACGTTGTTTTGTATAACGAGATCAGACCTGGTTTAAAAATAATGTTTGCAGGGACTGGAGGTGGTCTCCGAGCCCTGCCCCAAGAGTCGATGATGTCACCCAAATTGCAAGACTTAAAACTGGAATTTGGGGATGTTGGGCTTCGTGTTGGGGCACAGATGTTCCTGCAGTTCTGGGCCCCGTATTTCAACATCTAAGTCAAACTGTTTAAAGAACTCTCTACCAGGTTTAAACACATTTCTAGGAATCCCACCTCATTTATTCTGGGTGGAAAAACACGTCAAAGCACTGGTGCCGAAAACACCCCTCCTGCCGCTTCTCGCTGGAGGGATGAGCTGGCAGTCCGAGTGGACACCCTCATTCAGTGTGTTTGTCGTCAGCTCGTCCTCTGTGCACATGTCCTTCTGGACCCTGCAGTGTGAGGGGAGAGCTGGGTCTCCTCCTGCAGACTTACCTTCACCAACCCACGTCAGTTTCCTCCTCCACAGTGTTAATAGACTTAAGTTACGAGAGCACTAAGTGAGACTGTATACAGTAGGCACTAAATAAATGCTGTCTCCCCTTTTCCTAGGTCCTTTCGCATACCTAATTCAGCACAACTCTCCTTATACTGTAACCCTATGTGGTAAACACTGTTTTCCCATTTTACAGATGGGCAAACTGAGGTTTAGAGACATTGAGTGACTTACCCCAGAGCACACAGTGGGGGAGGTGGGACCAGGAGGCAGGTGTGCTGGTCCCAACCTGGGTCTCCTCTTTTGCACCAAGCAGCCTTGCAGCCTGAGGAGGGGCTGGGAGAGATTTAGTCCTTCCCAAAGAAGGCCAGTGGATCAGGGAGCAGGCTTGGGAGAGGGCTTTTATGAGAGCCAAGACAGCAGATGAGATTCGCTCTGAATTCCTTTGGAAGGCACGGGTATGCCAGCGGGAGCACCGGGGTTGAAGCCTGGACACTTGGCCCTGAGCTCAGTCCTGACATGAAAGTACTCAGTGACCTCCAGCAAGTTCTTTGCCCTTTCTGAAGAGGTTTCCATCAGAATCTGGGCTCAGGAATGTTACATAAGATAATCAGGTCTCTTTCCTGTAGCAGAATCTTAGGACTCCGGAGGGGCCTCCAAAGGCCCAGCATGTCTCTGGAGCAGTTCTCTGCTTGCTCGGTGCCTGTCAGCCAGGTGCTGGCCCCCGGCTCTGCCCCAGGACCACAGGGGGCGCAGCCGCGCCTGTGACGGTGGGGCCCCTCCACGCAGCCCGGGGCTAAAGTCCATCCCTGAACTGCTGCTGGTGGGTGCTCCTGGCACCTTCACACCCAAGAAGTGTGGCTGAGGCTGGAATAGAGCCTGGGCTGTGGCTCCACCCATCGGGCAGGCCCCACCCCAGGCCTCCCCAGTTCCTCCCAGAGAGAGAAGCACCAACGGCCACGAGCTCCGGTTCACTGAGCAGCGGCTGCGTGGCCTGCTCCGGGCAGCTCCCTCCCATCTGCGTTTGCTACCCCGTGCCGTCACAGCTCTGTGAGGGGGCACTGTCCCCGTCTCACAGGCCTGGGCACTTGTGGGTGATGAATTACCACTGAGTTCCAGCCTGGATCTTGGGAGCCCGCCCCAGCAGGTACTCCTTCCTGACATCTGGGGGCGTGACCAGGAGGAAATCCAGCCCTCAGCGCTGTCAGAGGTGGACATGGGGAGGCCCTGCAAAAACTCCATCCCTCAGCCCGCATGGAATGCCTTCCCTTTTCTTTCCATCTTGAAACTTGTTGAGAGAGGAGGAGCCTCAACCATGAACCCAACCCAGGAGGCAAAGGCGCTATAAATAAATAGGTGCCACCAGGACCGGCAGCTGTGCCATCGTGAGACCGTCCAATTCCTGGGAGGAGCCCCACTCCAATCAGCATCCACACAGGCGCATCTGGCAGGAGGACAGGGCACAGCTGAGGTCTCCCTGGTCCTGTGGGGTCTGGGGGGTGGCCTTAGCTCAGAGCATGCGGGGGTCCCAGGCTCCCAAGCCTGCCCTGAAGCTGTGGGATCAGCTGGGGGGTCAGCCGGTCAGGGGAGTTGTGCTCAGGCCCCTCTGAGTCCCACAGGGCGGCAGGAGGGTATAGCCAGTGACCTTCAGGGCTGCAGGCTCTGTGGAGAGTCCTGGGCCATCACTTTTTTTGTTTTTTGGTAACTGCCTTATTGAGATGTAATTTACATACCATACAACTCACCCATTGAAAGTGAGTTATGCAACCATCACCAAAATCAATTTTAGAACATTTTTAACACCCCCCACCAAAGAAACCCCTAACCCATTAGCAGTCAACCCCCAGCCCCTGGCAACCAGTACTCTACTTTCTGGTTCTATAGGTTTGCCTGTTCTGGACATTTCATGTAAGTGGAATCATACAATACGTGGCCTTTTGTGATCAGCTGCTTTCGCTCAGCATTAACATTTTTAGGTTCGTTCGTGTTTGGGTACGCATCAGTTCTTCGTTCCTTTTGTGGATAAATAGTATTGCATTGTACGGATCTAGATCACATTTTATTTATCCATTCATCAAGTAATGAACATTTAGCTTGTGTCTACTTTCTAGCTCTTATGAGTAATGCCACTGTGAATGCTAGTGCACAAGTTTCTGTGTGAACATAGGTTTTCTTCTCTCTTGGGTTGTTATACACCTAGAAGTGGAATTCCTGGATCCATGTTTACCTTTTTGAAAAGCGGTCGGACTGTTTTCCACAGAGGCTGCACCACTTTACATTCCCACCAGCAGTGTGTGAGGGTCTTGATTTCCCCGCATCCTCACCAGCACTTGTTACGATCTTTTTGATTCTAGCCATCCCAGTGGGTGTGAAGTGGTGTCTCATTGTGGTTTTTATTTGCTTTCCCCTAGTGACTAATGGTGTTGAGCATCTTTTCATGTGCTTGTTGGCCATCACCTCTCGGCTCTGAGACCTTATGCCTCAGTTTCCTCATCTGTAAAATGGGGATAATGACATCAGCAGCTGCCTCACAGGCTGTGGTGAGGATTCAGTGAGATAATTCTAGGGTCCTGGTGCAGAGAGGCTGCCAGCAAACATCTGCTGCTTGAAGCTGCAGGCTGGGGTCAGAGCCTCTCCTCTGAGGGCTGGTGTGAAGGAGGAACATGGAGAAAGCTGGAAATCTGGAGGCTTCTGCAAGTTCCAAAGAAAGGGACAAACATCATCAGAGAAGGTGCTGACTGGCAGTGGCCCAGCCCTGGCTGACTTCTTCCCCAGCTTTGAAGCTCTGCTCGGCTGGGCAGTCCAAGTGACTGGGCTGTGTCTATGCAGCCTGGTGAAATGCAGATGAGGCAGGTGTCCAGACCACATGCGCAGTGAAGACAAGCCCGGCCTGTCATCTGGGTTTCGGGGGGGGTGGGCACCTGTGGGTTTTCTTATCATGAGTTATTTGGCCTCCTCCCCGTGGCTGGTCCCAAGGGGGGTGACATTGCCCTTCCTGGATTTGTACCCTTGCGTCTGTCAAAAGAGAGCTCTGGAACTAGGCCGGGAGCATCCTCCCATGAGGTTGGGCAAGAGCCTGGGACCTGGCAGAGGTGCCGATGGTCAGGCCGATTGTGCAGCAGAAACCTGAGCCAGGAGCCAGGCGGGAGGTGAGAGAACACAGTCAGCGGGTGGAAAACAAATCCACTGCTGGACGGCGAGCTCATTAGGCTGCCCCCCAGGGAACAATTATGTTCTATTCTGGAGCCCACCCTGATGGCCCTGGAACGCTCAATTGAGTCTATAACCTGGGAAGGGCGGGTCATATCCTAAGAGGGCTCCAGGCCCTGGGGCTGGGTGTGGATGCTGCAGCCAGCAGGAGTCCCAGGTTCTTTCCTCATCCTGCCACTATGTCCACAGTCACGCGGGACACAGGTGGGAAGCAGGGACGGGGAATCAGACAGGCTGGCCCTGGCATGCCAGCTCTGCACCTGGTGCTGTGTGGTCTTTGCAAGTCATATAATCTCCCTGGGCCTTTGTCTCCTCATGTGCAAAACGAGGCTGATGATACCTTATAGGACGGCTGCTAAGTGTGAATGAAATAGCACACGCGGTCAAGGGCAGAAGTGGGGGGGGATTCTATTAGAGCAGAGCTTCTATCCTATGCACGTGGCTTATTAGGAGAGGCTTTAGGAGAGGAGGGAGGGAAAAAGGGTAGGGTTTCAGGTGACATCTGGCCTTCTTTTTTTTTTTTTTTTTTTTTAATGCTTTCCTTTTTTTTTTTCTTTTAATTTTTATTTATTTATTTATTTATTTATTTTTAATTTATGGCTATGTTGGGTCTTCGTTTCTGTGCGAGGGCTTTCTCTAGTTGTGGCAAGCGGGGGCCACTCTTCATCGCTGTGCACGGGCCTCTCACTATCGCGGCCTCTCTTGTTGCGGAGCACAGGCTCCAGACACGCAGGCTCAGTAACTGTGGCTCACGGGCCCAGCTGCTCCGCGGCGTGTGGGATCTTCCCAGACCAGGGCTCGAACCCGTGTCCCCTGCATTAGCAGGCAGACTCTCAACCACTGCGCCACCAGGGAAGCCCCCCTTTTTTTTTTTTAAAATAATAGTTTAATAAAATAAATAGTGGTTTAATAAAACTGTCAACTCCATGGGAAGACTTTGGAGAGAAACACGTCTAGCTTTCTTTTGTTCATTGTCTGTACACTCCAGTGCGGGCAGGGACCACGCCTTCCTCGTCTGCAGCTGATCAGTAAATGTTTGTTGAATGATTAATGACCAAATGTTGCTGCCGCCTCTGCTTCTCTGCTGGGTCACCCAGGACCTTGCAGTAGCCTGGCCCTGCGTGCGGAAGCTCTGGGGTACAGACTGCACCGTGGAGTCTGAGACAAGGAGGCCCAGCTTTTGCACCCCAGCCCCAGTGAGTCAGGTGGCTTCAACCCCAGGGGTCCCGCTTTCTTTTCCCCTCCTCCCCGACTCCCCCAGCTCCTGCACAGTTTGGCTGAGGCGCTGTATTAATTTCCTGTGGGGTCAGCATGGCTCGGCTCCCACTGGAGGAGACTCTGTCCCCGGCCTCTCCCAGCTTCTGGTGGTTCTGGACATCCTGGACTTGTGGTCACATCACTCCCATCTCTGGCTCCAAGGCCACACTGCCCTCTCCTCCTCTGTGTGCCAAATCTCTGTCTGCTTCCCTCTTATAAGTACGCTTGTGGTGGCATTTAGGCCCACCTGGATAATCCAGGATAATCTCCCCATCTTGACGTCCTTAATTTAATCACACCTGCAAAGACCCTTTTTCCACATATGGTAACATTCAAAGGGTCCAGGGATTAGGGCCTGATAGCTTTGGGGACCACCCTTCAGCCCACTGCAGGCACAAGTACAGGATTCTTCAGAGAAGCTTATAGTTTCCCGGGGCTCTTGCTGGGGACCAAAGGAAATGGCCCAAGGGTCTCAGATGTCTCTAGGTGGCTTTGCCCCAAGGGAGAGCCAGCAAGCACCCGCCTTACCTGTGGCCCCTGCCCTTCTCCCTCCCTCCTGGGCCCCTCCTCTCCCTGCCCTACCCTCTCTGTGCTCTTTAGGCTTTTCTCTTGCTGTGGAAAGGGAAGTTTGGGGGCTTAGAAACCCTTTTAATCGTTCTATGAAAAATCCAAGTCTATTCTCTCCAGAAGGACTCGGTCTGGGCTGAGCATCCCAGTAAGCCATGGCCTCGGTGCAGGCTGTGACCTCCGCCCCCCAAGGAATGGCCACGGAGAGTCCCACAGCAGCTGGGGGTGGCCAGGGGAGGAGTCACCCTGCTCAGACACTGGTGCTGGGCTCAGAGAACATGCTGGAAAGGAATTAGTTCCCATGCCTTTCATCTTCCAGGTCTCAGTTTTCCTGCCTGTGAAATGAACCAGTCTGGAGCCAGTGCCTCTAAAGATCTTCTAGTGAAGCACCAGGATCTATGAAGGAGAATCTTAAAAGAAAATACAAAGAAACTATGCAAGCCATTGTTTACTTAGCTGCCAATCATGCCCTGAGCACCTGTTGTCGGTCGGGCCACCGCAGGGTCCTGGGGACACAGAGGGCTCTCTGTCACAGCTGGGAAGGGAGACAACTGAGAAGAAGGACAATGAGAGCCCAGCAACCCATGTGCTGTGACTCAAATTATGAGGGATAGACAGGGAAGGCTTCCTGGAGGAGGTGACCCTGAGTTGGGTCTTGAGGGGCAATTGGGAGGTGACGAGGGAGGGAAGAGTCTTCCAGATCAGAGGGCAGCACGACTGGCTCAGAGGCACACGAAAGCACAGCCATCCAGGGCCCAGGAGGAGCTGAGCCTCCAGGGTGCTGAAGACAGCCTCACACACGGGTCTTCCTATTACAAAGCGAGTCCTTGAAGCGAGGCCTGCTGCATGGAAGGTCCTGGGTGACCTGGCACAGAAGCAGAGGCAGCAGCAGCATTTGGTCAATCAGTCAGTCAACAAACATTTGTTGATCAGCTGTAAAGAGTGTGTGGTCCCTGCCCTCACAGGGTTGACACTTCAGTGTACAGACAATGAACAAAATAAATAGCCAAAGGATGTACAATGGTGATGAGGGTGAAAAGGATGGAGGGCAGTGAATCAGGGAAGAGAGAGAGCAGCGCTTTGGAGAGAGCCCGGGAAGGTCTTTCGAAGAGGGTGACAGTTGAACGGTGAGCCCTGGGAATGGCTGAGGGAAGGGAGTTCCCAGCAGAAGAAACAGCAGGGGCAAAGGCCCTGAGGTGGAGGTGCCTGATCTCTTCAAAAAACACCAGTGAGGTCAGTTTGGGCAGAGTGAATAGGGGTGTGGGAAGAGATGAGCCCAGAGAGGAGGGGGCAGGAAGGTTGTGAAGGGCCTTTTTGCAGTCCAAGAGGGGCCCTTGGCTTTGACCCTCTGTGAGGTGGGAGCTGTGGAAGGGTTTAGAGCAGAGGAGTGGAGAGACCTCACTTGGGTTTTACAAGCAAGCAGCAGGAAGGAAGTGGAGATGCTAATTTCCAGTGATTCTGAGCGTCAGAAGATAAGAGGTGTCAAAGCCAAGGCCTTTTGCCAGCCCAGGCTGGAGCTGTTAATCACCGCGTCCCAGACGGAGCTGCTCCAGAGGCCCTCTTGATGGACCCGGCAAGCGACTGGTGTTTAAAATGCCATCAGCCGGCTCTCAGTGCAAGCGTGCTGGGAGCTCCAAGCCCTCTGCCTGGAGAGAGTGCAGCCAGCACAGCCCCCAGGAGAGGCGTTTTTTATTTCAAGTCCTTGTCCCTGGACTCCGCCACGACACACACACATGGGTAGGCACTCACTGTAACTGCTGTGAGCGACACCGGGGCTGCCGGATAGAATGCACACGTCTGCTTCAGTGTGAATTGCAGATCAACAACAGGTAAATTTTTAAGTGCAAGTAAAACCCCCAAATTTCTCCTTATTGGCAACCAGAGCATCCCCCCAAGAATGTCTCCCATGTTGACGGTTCTGCACCCTCCAGGCTCACAGGACTGAGGACCTGGCTGGTCTGGACCTTCACCCCCAGCACATCCCTGAGCCCTGTGTGTGCAGCCAAAGAGGGTGAAGATCAGGGTCTCGGAGCTCAGGCCTGCAGCGGCAGAAAGCATTCTGGGCCAGCTGGTCTGAGGAGCAGACACGAGGGGCTGGGGCATTTTCCCAGGGGAGCAGTGCCTGCCTCAGGGCCTGGCGACTCCCGGCTGCCCCTCTGGGCCTCAGGAGCCCAAACCTCTTTGGCTGGTGAACCGCAGCTTGTCTCCCGGCCCCCTTTAAGAAAGTGATTTATGGCCCTGAGAAAATGGGGCTGGAGGGAGAGGACGCATGGGGGGCTGACTCCAGAAGAATCAGCTGCTACCTTTTAAAAATATGCATAAAAAATGCACATTTTGAAATAGAAGTTTTTTAAAATAGTGAAGCCTGAATTAGGAAACAAGCCCTGAAATGTGTGGATAACGGAAGAAATACTCCAGGAAGCTGAAAGGCAGCATAGTCAAAGGAAGGAGCAAGGGCTTTGGTGGGAGGTGGCCCCGCTTCGACTCCCTGCTGAGCGCCTGCCCCTGGCTGAGCCTTGGTTTCCCCGTCTGTAGCTCGGGGCCCACCTCGAGATGGCCGTGAGAAGGAGGCAGGGGAGGTGGCACAGCGAGCGCAGCCCGTGCTGGGGGGTCCTGCCTATTGATGACTTGTCCCCCACGGAAGCTCCCCAGCCCCCCACCTGCCCTTTCCGCGGGGCAACCTCTTGTCTCAGCCCAGTGGCCTGGGGTCCCTGACACTTCAGCTAGTGAGACCCTTCAGGGAGAATTCCCCGTTAGAGTTGAGTCTGAGCCCTTTGGCCTGGCACCCACTGGCCCTCGCTGGGTGGCCTGACACCGCTGGCCACCCCAGGCTCCCTGCCCAGCCCTGCCAGCACCCCACCCCCTCACATCCCGCGTGCAGCCAAGCAGATGGAACTCCACATATTTCACGCCGTTTCTCGCCCTTTGGTCCTGACCAGTGCTGCTCCCTCTTCCTGGAATGCCTTATCTTTCCCAGGGATGCCCTCCTGCCCTTCCCCCGTCTCCTTCCCCGGCAGGAAAGAGCCTCCGCTGTGTGCCTCCGTCACTCCACTCCGTGCATCTTCTCATTAGATGTTGACCATCTTGAGGGCAGCAGTTATGTCTGAGTCATCTTTACGTCTGGAAGCTGGCACATAGCAGGTGTTCAACAAACTGTCTTGTTATTTCTCTGATGCTGCTAGTCATGGTTCCTCCAACATCCCTTACGCAGACTTAGGGTTGAGAGCTGTCTGCAAAGCCTTTAAGTCGTAGTGTCTGTTATCTTTTCCCTGCAACCCTGGTAGCTGGGTGTTATTAACACTCTCGTTTTATGGACAAGAAAACCGAGGGTCAGAGGGTGTGGGTCATCACATAGCTAGTCCGTGGAGGCATGAGGGTTCAACTGCAGGGCTGCTGGGATGCAAAGCCAGAGAGCTTTCCAACCAATGCCCCATCCACCCCATGTGACGTCCCCCTTGGCCCTGGGGGTTCATGGATAAATCCCTTCTCCTCTCTGGTCCTCAGTTCCCTGATGTGTAAAATGGGTGGAGCTGCAGTGGGTGATATTAAAGTGTCTCATCACTGGGGGTGGGGAGACACAAGACATTGCCACGTTTTGCTCATGCCCAGGTGTCACTGGAGTGCCTGCCAACATTCTGAAGACGTTAATTTGTCCCAGCACTAGGCTGCTTCCTGTTACATCATCTTAACCCTGTGTGGGCAGCGGCATCACCAGCGTGGCAGGGTCTGCCAGGGCAGGGAGGGACCCATCTCCTAGCCTGGAAGGCCGCCCCCCTGCCCTGCTTCCCCCATGGTGGCACCCATGACACTTGGAGACCAAAGGCATCCTTTGATCCAGGGACTCCATCGAACCTCTGACTGGAGCCGTGACTCTTTCCCAGATCAGCCGCCCAGCTCCCTGTGCTGAAGGAAGAGGAGGAAGGGGTGAGGGGGGCTGCAGGCTGACCTTCCATGGCTCCCTTTTGTGGCCTCGCATTTTTGTTCTCTCTTTACGATTTCTGCTTGAGGCAAGTATCACGTTAGATGTAGAGGTGTGGACGGGCAGGGTGTGCTTATACACGAGTTCACTTCTTCTGAGTCTTGTTTTGAGGACAAGTGAGTCAGCTTGCCACCCGGCATGGGGCAGGGATCCCTGGCAAAGTCATCCACCGGCTGTGTGGTCTGAGTGAGCCTCAGTTTCCTCACCTCTAACATGGGACTAGTAGCACCGACCTTGAAAAGAGTTGCATGGGCTCCACGATGCAGGTGAAGCCGGGCTTGTGGGCGCCGATGCCGCCCCTGCCCGAGACCCCGCAGTGGGCAGGCACCCGCCCCTCATGCCCATGCAGTGTTACAGGAGGGAACAGGTGGCCACAAGGGAAAGCTGTAACTCTAACCCTGTAATCCTGCTGATGGCTTGTCTTCCTTTCATGAGAGGGAGGTCCAGCCTCCTGCACTGGGCCAGGAACAACAGGCCTTTGGGTTCTTTGGGGAAATTGAGATGGAGCGCAGAGGAGGATGAGTCAGGTGTTGGCGTGTTATCTTTCCTGGCAAAGCTGGGGCCTCTGGGCCAGCTCCCCACTGGCAAACAAAGAGAGGTGTGAATAATAGGAGGGCTGGCCTTGTGCTCCCAGCCACCTGGGCTGTGTCAGGGATCTGAGGGTGGACCCATGGGAGCTACACAGCCTCGGCTGGCATGGGGACCCTAGAGGCCCAGAGGAGCTCGGGGCTAGGCTGATGCTGCTCAGAGGCGAGGTGTCGTTGTGAAGGCCCCAGCTTCAGTCCCAGGTCTCATAAGCTGTGTGTCCTTGGGCAAGATGCCTAACCGCTCTGAGCCCTCATCTCCTCATCTATGACAGCCCTGCCTACCACTTATGATCATTTCAGGGGCTCCAGAATCCAGCCTGCAGAGTGCCTGGTACACAGTAGGTGTTTGGCAGTGGCAGCTATGGAAGAAATCATTCAATGGCAGGGAGGGAGTAGCAGAAAATGTCTGTCCCATTACAGCTTCAGGCTGGCAGTGTGGTGCTGGGCCAGCCTTTTTCCCGTCCTGGGGCCACTTTCCTCTTGGGAGACAGGGAGCTCCTCCTGGTCCACCCAAAGCTTGCAGAACTCTAAGTCTTTTTTTTTGGTTTTGTTTTCAGATTGTGACTATATTTCAAACATACATTCGTTTTTTATAATACAGTTTTTTAAATAAATTTATTTATTTATTTATTTATGGCTGTGTTGGGTCTTCGTTTCTGTGCGAGGGCTTTCTCCAGTTGCGGCAAGCGGGGGCCACTCTTCATCGCGGTGCGTGGGCCTCTCGCTGTCGCGGCCTCTCCCGTTGCGGAGCACAGGCTCTAGAGCGCAGGCTCAGTAGTTGTGGCACACGGGCTTAGTTGCTCCGCGGCATGTGGGATCTTCCCAGACCAGGGCTCGAACCCGTATCCCCTGCATTGGCAGGCAGATTCTTAACCACTGCGCCACCAGGGAAGCCCTATGATACATTTTTAAAAAATTTTTATTGGAGTATATTGATTTACTTTTTTTTTTTAATTTTTATTGGAGTATAGTTGCTTTACAATGTTGTGTTAGTTTCTTGCTGTACAGCAAAGTGAATCAGTCATACGTATACATATATCCACTCCTTTTTAGCTTTCCTTCCCATTTAGGTCACCACAGAGCACTGAGTAGAGTTCCCTGTGCTATACAGTAGGTTCTCATTTGTTTTCTATTTTATACATAGTAGTGTATATATGTCAGTCCCAGTCTCCCAATTCATCCCACTCCCCCCTTCCCTTCCTTGGTAACCATAGGTTTCAGAACTCTAAGTCTAATTTACACTGATGCTGATGAGTGTCTGCATTCCTGAACCCCACAGGGCAGGGATGGAACTGAGATGAGCTTCTGGGGGCCAAGAGGGGCTGCTGGGAGGACGTGTGGCCAGAGGGAGGCCGGAGGCAGGAGCCAGACCCCAGGCCAAGGGCCGGCACAGGAAAGGGCTGTTTCACAGATGAGAAAACTGAGGCTCAGACGGCTCAAGGGATTGCCCTGCGGCAGCGGCAGCCTGCTGGCCTGCAGCCCCTCACCCAGCCGTGACGTGCTCAGCGAGGGGGCACCACCTTGACCCTGGAATGGCTTTTCAGTGAGATGGAGCCTGGGAACAGAGTTATTCTGGGTGGGGTCAGGTGCCAGCAATCTGAGGGCCAGTGCCAGCTAGGCCCCAGGAGGGTACAATTAGGACCTCCCCTGGGCTTCTGGAGGTGGCATCCCCTGATGGCATCGGGGGTGCTGGCCAATGCCAATCACTTCTGATTTAGGGTGGGTCTCAGTGTGGGTGAGGGTCAGGCCAGGAACACGGACGAGGGCGGGAACATGGGAGCAGGGCCCACTGTACGACCCATGCTGATAAATCGGAGAAGTCGCAGCAGTGGCAGCCCTGGCCCTGCCCCACTGATGCAGGGATGCGGGCTGGGAGGGCTGGCCGTCAAGGCCACTCTGTCCTGCTCTGCCGTGAGTCACCTCCTGGCTCAGGGCCCGGGAAGCTGAGGGAGGCCTCTGGCTGGGTTTCCCCTGGCTAGCAGCCTCAAGGTTCACTGGTTCATTGGCGCTCCTGGTGGGCGGCTGGTCCTTTGAGAACCTGAACTCAGATAATAGCGTGGGCGGTGAGATGGTTTTGAGCTGCATGAGTTTCTAACGCACCCTTAAAGAATGCCGCTGTGTCATGGCCTTGATTTTCAGTACCTAAGACCTATGGCCAGTGGTTCCCAAACTGTAGTCACTTTGAGGGAGGGGCCTGCGAAAATCCTGCATTCCTGAGCTGCACCCAGGCCCATGGAATCTGCATCTTGGGGCTTCCCTTGTGGACTGTGGGTCCCTCTCTAAGGCACCCTCTGGCACTCAATGTTCCCTCATGTCCACTTCCTCAGTCCCCACCCACACATGTCCTCACACACTCCTGCACCCCATCTGTATGGACTCACGCCCACACAGACGTGCAGACATGCACAAGTACACCCAGGCTGGCTACACAATTCGCAGGGCCTGGTGCAAAAGAATTTCAAGCAGAACATTAAGCCGAGTGCAGGGCCCTATTGTGACAGCACAGGTCACGTGTCAACAAAGCCAGCACTGCAGACCCTCACATCATACATCCCGGGACACTCCTGGATGAACTCACCCCAGGGTGCAGGTGCACGCACCTGTGCGTGTACGCACACACACACAAATATACAGTCATGGGCGCACAAGCTCAGGTGCAGCAAGGCTTCCAAAATGACTTTTTTGGGGATGAGGAAGTGTGCTCGTTAATGTTTAATAAGCAAAATCAAAGTTGAGTCACAGGTGAGTTGCTTGTAAGCAAGAAATGCCAGCTGGAATAGTAAATGAATCACTGCCTTGGGGTTCATGAGTAACATTCTAATTGGGTTGTGACTAGTTTGGGAAAACTTTTCAGTCCTCCCACCCCACCCCAAATCCAAATTAAACCTGCGCCACAAAAAAAAAAAAAAAAAAAAAAAAACCTGCACCACTTAATTAATGCTTCAAACACCATGAAGCTCCCTGAATAAAATGCGGACATAAGGAGTTTCGTGAACAGATTTCTCTCCCAGGCAAATTGCCATGAGCAGGACTGCCCTTTCTTCCTAGGATTGAGAAGGGGAGGAAACGCACATTTATTGAGCACCTACTATGCGCCAGCCCCTGTGCTTAGTGGTGTGCATGGTGCCTGGCATACAATAGGTGCTTAGTAAATGGTAGCTTACTGCTGTATTTCATCAGAGCCTAGGATGCACTGATTGTAACACACACTTTATCTTCTGGACCGCTTAGAAAGAGGAAACACTGCCATTCAAACCCTGACCCCAGTCAAGGCATTGATGGCAGGGCACACTTCTGTCTTGAAGGTGCTTAAATGTCAAAAGTATGTTTCAGAGTCAATGGAAGGAGGGATTAGCCTCCCCAGTCAACAGATGGAAAGACTGAGGCCCAGAAAGGATGATAACTGACCAGAGGGCCTTTTAGGCTCTTGCTAGTCTGTGATCAGAGGCTTAGGAGGCTTAGTCTTGAGTCACACCTGCTAGGTATGCAGGGTTGCTCTGGGGATCGGAGACCTGCCTCAGTTTCCCTGAAATGTTGCTGGTCCACCCTGATCTATGCAGCCTGGGGGCTCAGGGGTTCCCCACGGTGGAGACTTCATTCTCTGCAACCCCCCTCATTTGACCAAAGGCAGGCACATTGGGAGCATTTTCTTCAAAGCAAGCTTTAGAGATTGTAGTCATTTTGAGGACTGGAGGCCTGCCCTCGGCTTCCGTAGCTCCTTCACGCAATAATTCATTGCGGGAGGATTTTTCACAGACAGCGACTGGCCTCGGAAGGCTGCAAGCTCATGAATATGCATAGGCTCATCCGCATAAATTATGCATTTTTAAACCGAGGCTTCCTGGGGAGGCCAAGGAGGGCTGGGAATGGTTCAGTCCTGTGTCAGAAGTCTTGCTCCCAAAAACTTCTTATAAAGCACGTATTCCTGCCTTCCTCCCTCCCTCCCCATCACAGTGAACTTGCAGGACGCCTCTCTAGCTCTGTTAAAACATGGCACCTTGGTTTTCACAGAATCTGGTGTTTACTTGGCTGTTGCTTCTCCAATGACAATGCTGGCAGGTCTGGAGGGGCCACTGGGGTCAGAGCAGGTCTGCGCTCGTCTGGGAGACTTGCTTCAGGCCCGTACATCTTGAAAGAAGTTTGACTTTACCGAGGCCCCAGCAGCTGAGAAGCTGACGCCCAGTTGTGTAATTTACCTGTCGTTTAAAGAGCTTATGCTCCTCCAGATCAGAGCGCGTTCAGGTGCAGGTGGCCCCAGCATCACACAACGAGCACTGGGCCAGGAGTCAGGGTAGGGCCCAGGTTCTAGCAGGGAGGGGAGGAAGGGGCTCTGCTTCCCCCAGCGCAGGGCCCCCTGCCTCGCGGGAGCCAGCCTTGGCCTCCCACTGGTGATGTGGTGCACGCGGTGGGCACACGGGCCATCAGGGCTGGGGTTCGAGGTGAGCTCTGCACGGCCTCCTTGGCTGAAGGTTGCTTCTCCCTGGGGGGCCCTCGCTCCTCCTCCCCAGCTGCTGCCATACGTGCCCACTTCCTGATCTCACTGACCTCGTGGCTTTCCGACAGTTCGGCTGTTCCTTGCCAGCTACGCCTCTGCCGGCCTCGTGTGCATTCCTGGGCAGCGAGGTTTCTCTTCTTAGCGAATGTCCTGTGACTGCCAGCACCTTCCTTGCACCCATGGCCACCACGTGTGGCCACTTCACCCTTCCTTTCATTTCAGCCTCCCAGCAGCCTGGGCAGGAATCCGGTGCATATCGTATGGTCCAGGCCTCGGCCAGAGAGGGAAGGGCTTGTCCTAGTCAGCAGCTGGGATGTGGCACTGTGGGTCTGGAGGACGCCCGTCTACACTCAGGCACTGCTTCCAGCCCAGCCCAGCCCAGCCTCAACCATCTTCACGGGCAACAGGGCCAGGGCTATGCCCTCAAAAACACCGTGATTGTTCATGGATCAGGAGCTAAAGGGCTAGGCTTAAACCATTCCATTTTTTTAAAAAGTCAACTTCCAGGACTTCCCTGGTGGCACAGTGGTTAAGAATCCACCTGCCAATGCACGGGACACGGGTTTGAGCCCTGATCCCGGAAGATCCCACATGCCGTGGAGCAACTAAGCCCGTGCGCCACAACTACTGAGCCTGCGTGCTACAACTACTGAAGCCCATGCGCCTCGAGCCCATGCTCCACAACAAGAGAAGCCACCACAATGAGAAACCCGCACACCACAACGAAGAGTAGCCCCCGCTCAGCGCAACTAGAGAAGCCCGCGCGCAGCAACGAAGACCCAACGCAGCCAAAAATAAAATAAATACAGAAATAAATGTATTTTTTTAAAAAAAGTCAACTTCCAAACGTGTATAAGAAACAAAACCTCTGCATTAAACAGAGAAAAAGAAAACAAAATCCACTGTAGTGCCTTCATTTGGAAACCCAGCATTGCCAGCCATGTGGGCCTCCTTTCTCTCCCCACCTGTTCTGAGCAGGGTTGCCAATCAAGCCACCCATCAAATGGTATCCCCTGTTCCTTCCTCTCAGCATTGTGGTAAGTTTCCCACATCGGTGCGTCATGTCCACAGTTACCGCTTTTAACGATGGCAGAGCGTTATGCATGGAATCAGTCCTTGATGTTGGGCGTTACTGTGCAGGATTTTAAAAGTCACTGGTCACGGGAAATGACTTTCAGCCTTTTGTTGATTCAATCCCTGTGTCGCGTTGCTAAAGGAGGACCATCTATCGACCGTCCCTCCTTCACGCCGCTAGTCTCCTGCAGCCTGAAACACGTTTCTCTCCCCAGCCGCTGGTATTAATCTTGGCCTCACCAAGCAAGCACCTACCCTGGGCTGACGGTCCCCGCGTGCGGCAGCCCTGCTTTCATCTTAGGCTGTGCAAACAGCGTCTTGCTCAGCCAGTAAGTACAGAGATGGGTTTCAAACACGGGTGCATCTCACCCAAGTGCCTCCGGTGCATGTTTCGCTCTCTGCTGTCCGAGGGCCACAGAAACGACCAAGGTTTGACCCTGGGGGAACCACAGGCAAGCAGGGAAAAAAAGAAACAAGGAATCACAGATGGATCCAGAAGTAATGCCATCCAAAGCTTGTAAAGCGCTTTCTCTTTTGCAAGAGCTTTATAATTGTTAACTCACTTAATCCTCACCACACCCCTAGGGACATTATTATTAACAGATGAGGAAACTGAGACTCAGAGAGGCTGAGTAACTTGGGCAGAGTCACACAGCTTTCAAGTGACAGAGTCGGGATTTGAGCTCTGGCTGTCTGGCTCCAGAGTCACCTTTCTACTCTCAGCTCTGTAGGAGCCAAGTTCAATCCAGCTCTGTACCCAGACCATCGCCTGCACAGGGCCTTCCCAAAGGAGGTGCTGAATCCGTATTTGTCCAGTGGAGGACTGTTTGCCAGATAGCACGCTTGTGGGTAATTTGGGAGGAAGCAGGCTGGCAGAGCCATGTGGTGGGTGTCAAACACAGACCAGAACAGATCGCTGAGCCCACGGCAATCTAGCCAGGGCTCTCGTTGGGTGTCATGGGACCTGGCCGCCCCTTCCCAGGCAGAGGAAAGTTGCTCAGCGTTTGTATGGGTGTCTGGATGGACACATGGAAGGTACGCTTATCAAATTCGTGGATGATACCGAGCCTGGGGCCAAGAGGTGGCCTGGGAGATCACAGAATGAGTATTCAAAATGATCACACCTGGGCTGGAATTGAGGGCAAAGTTAACATGAAATTTGAGGGTGACAAAATCCAGCCTGAGGAGTAACACGAACGGAAACGGGTGACCAGTTAGAGAAACACCGTGGAGGTAGAAATGATTCAGTGACCGAACAGACGTGGGGATGCGTCAGGAAAGGGACTTCACGTAAATTGACTCTGACAGTGAACCCAGCACCAGGTCGTGACCTTGACCTTCAGCATCTTCATATGAACCAGAAGGACAATAATGGCCCCTGTGCCCCTGGATTGTTTCTAAGTTTACTTTTTTTCATAAACTTTTTAATTGAATTTGACCATTGCATACGGAAAAGTGCACAGATTGTGAGAACACAGCTTGAGTTTTCACAAAGTGAACACACACACATGTAACTAGCACCCTGATCAAGAGACAGAGCACTACAGCACCTGAATACCCCTCCCACCCCTTCCAAGGTGAACACTACTGGACTTCTCACTCTAGATTAGCTTTGCTTGTTTTAGACATTATGCCAGTGGAAATGCAAATGCTGATAAAGATTTGGAGCCACTAGAACTCACGCCTGGTGCTGGCAGAGTGTAACTTGTAAGAAGCATTTTGGAAGACTGAGATTATCTGCTAAAGCTGAATGACATTCCTAGGTATGTATGCATGAGGTGTGTACATGTATATAAGTGTGTGTGTGTGTGTGTGTGTGTGTGTGTGTGTGTGTAAGACAGACATAAATACATGTATTCACTACAAGGCAAGAATGTTCACAGCAGCACTTTTATGACAGCTTCAACTGCCCAGATGTTCGTCCACAATAAACTCGATCAACCATCAGTACATTCATGCACCACACTGCGATGCAGCAATAAGAAGGAAAGAAGGATGGACAACAGGAAGGATCGCAGAGGCAGACCCCCAGGCGCACCCACAGCGAGGTTCCCTGGGTCACTCTGAGGAAGCCCCAGGGCCACCCCTGAGAAGTGCTTAGAGCAGCGCCTGGCAGCCACCGTGCGCCTGGGACGCGGAGCTGGTGTCCTGGTCATGACTCTCGGGCCTGGGATTTCTCTCTGGATCCTCCACTAAGCCGTACAGATGCTTCCATTGATTTTAGCTTTTACCATTCACATTCCTTAGGCTCTCGGGGCCTCAGCACAGCTGCACAACACACACGAGCATGGATAGTGACACGGGGGGCCGCTCAGGGCAGTGGGGGACACCAGAGGGCCCGAGACGTCACTGCCTGCCCTTCACACAAATCTGCCGAGTGGGAGGGGCCGGGCCGAGGGAGGCTTTGGCTCCAGCAGGTTGCTAACCGTGGAGACCCTCCTGGAAGGCAGGGTTTGGGTGTCGGGGCTGCGCTTCACACGGTGCTAACATCACAGGTCAGCTGAGGGCCTCAGATGCCTCCTCCAGGTGGGGACGGCCTACGGCAGGGCGAGGAGAGCCCAGGGCATTAGTCAGGGTTCTCTGGAGAAACAGAAACAACAGGACAGAGAGAGAGAGAAATAAGAGGAGATTGGCTGAGCCAATTCCTATCATAAATCTTGCAGATGGCAGATCACGGGAGACCGAGAAGTCTCGTGTCTGCCATCTGCAAGCTTCAGAACCAGGAGAGCTGGGGGTGTCATTCAGTCCCAGCCCAGAGGCCTGAGAAAGGGTGGCCAAGAAGTCCCATTAGGTGTCAGTCCCAGGCTGAATCAGGAACTCCGATGTCCACCGGCAGAGAAGATGGCTGTCCCAGCTCAAGAGGAGAGAATGAGCTGGCCCTTCCTCCACTTTTTGTTCTGTTCAGGCCCTCCGTGGCTTGGGTGGTATCCACCTGCACTGGGGAAGGCCAACTTCTTTTTTTTTTATTGGAGTATAGTTGATTTACAATGTTGGGTTAGTTTCGGGTGTACAGCAAAGTGATTCAGTTATACATATATATTCTTTTTCAGATTATTTTCTGTTATAGGCTATTACAAGATGTTGAATATAGTTCCCTGTGTTATACAGTAGGTCCTTGTTGTTTATCTGTTTTATATATAGTAGTGTGTATATGTAAATCCTGGACTCCTAACTTATCCCTCCCAAGGCCAACTTCTTTTTAATTTATTTTTGGCTGCGTTGTGTCTTCGTTGCTGCATGCTGGCTTCCTCTAGTTGTGGTGAGCTGGGGCTACTCTTCATTGCGGTGCACGTGCTTCTCATTGCGGTGGTTTCCCTTGTTGCGGAGCATGAGCTCTAGGGCGCGTTGGCTTCAGTAGTTGTGGCGCACGGGCTTAGTTGCTCCAAGGCATGTGGGATCTTCCCGGACCAGGGCTCGAATTCGTGTCCCCTGCATTGGCAGGCAGATTCTCAACCACTGCGCCACCAGGGAAGTCCCAAGTCCAACTTCTTTACTCAAATGCTCTTCCAGAAACACCCTCACAGATACACTCAGAGATAACGTTTCACCAGCGATCTGGGCACCCTTATCCCAGTCAAGCTGACACAGAAATTGAACCATCACACTCACTAAGGTGTGGAGGAATGAGGGTAAAGAGTGACATTGTAAATGGTCCCTTTAGTGTGTCACTCCCTCGGTTGAAAGAAATGACATCTTTGGCGAAAATAAAAAAACACTTATTAAAAAATGCACTGACAGATGTTAGGCAATAGAGTTTAACACAAACAATGACTGACACCCCCTGCATGTCCAGCCCCACAGTGCAAAAATCAATGAGCCATTGCTGTGTATGTAAGGTGGTTTCCCCGGAGCCGTGCTCCCAAGAGAAACCGGTATAGGAGAGGGAGACGCAGGGCAGGGAAGGGAAAAAGGCCAAACTAGGTGGGATTGCATCCTGCGGGGCTCTGCAGGGTGCATGGCCCCTCAGAGTCTGCCCCTACCTGAGGTCAGGGGCTGCCCTATCCTGCTGGCTCACCGGGCAGTTGTTGGCTAAGAGCCATCGTCGGGGGGCAGGGTGGAAGATGGGTGACAAACCCCTCTTCACCTGGAGGACTTGGTAAAATCCAGATTCCTGAGCCCACCCCCCAAGATTCTGATTTGCTGGGTGGATAGTTTGCATTTCTAGCCGGCTCCCAGGTGCTGTTGATGCCACTGGTCTGAAGTTCATGCTTTGAGTCCCGAGGCACTGCATCCTGCTTTCAAGGGCTGCAGACTAAGGGGGCACAGGGGCCTGTAAACAGATGGAGGATAATGAGGGCCCTGGAAGGGCAGGGCAGGCTTTCTGCAGGAGACACCTGAGGTGCAGTGGGAAGGAAAGAAGGAGGTGGCCGACCAAGTCAGGAGTGAGAGAGGCAGTTCAGGAAGAGAACAGAGGAAGCAGGGTGGACCACACACGACCGCAGCACCGTCCATGCTTGGTGAGACATGGACTAAAGTGCCAGCAGTAGATCCAAATCAGAGCTCAGGGACACCAACCGCTGCCTTGCCCATTCCTCAACTGGTTTTTTTTTAATTGTGATAAAACATATATAACAGAAAATTTACCATCTTAACCATTTTTAAGTGTACATTTCAGTGGTATTAAGCACATTCACATTGTTGTACAACCATCACCACCATCCATCCCCAGAACTCCCCATTGTGCAACACACCAACTCTATACCCTTGAAACATTAACTCTGAATTCCACACCCCTCGGCAGTCCCTGGCAACCACCATTCTACTTTTTTGTCTCTATGAATCTGATTCCTCTAGGAACCTCATATAGGTGGAATCTATATAGTGTTTGTCTTTTTGTGACTGTAACTTAGCATAATGTCCTCAAGATTCATCCACATTGTAGAACATGTCAGAATGTCCTTCCTTTTTAAGGCTGAATAATATTCCATTTCATGGTGTACCATATATATATTTTTTTATCCATTCATCTGTCAATGGACACTTGGGTGGTTTCCATCCTTTGGCTATTGTGAATAATGCTGCTATAAACATGGGTGTACAAATACCTGTTCAAGCACTTGCTTTCAGTTGTTTTGAATGTATAGGCAGAAGTGGAATTGCTGGATCATATGGTAGTTCTATTTTGACTTTTTTTTTTTTTTATAAATTTATTTATTTATTTGTTTTTTATTTTTGGCTGTGTTGGGTCTTTGTTCTGAGCGCGGGCTTTCTCTAGTTGCAGCGAGTGGTGTGCGGGCTTCTCACTGTCGTGGCTTCTCTTGTTGCGGAGCACGGGCTCCAGACGCGCAGGCTCAATAACTGTGGCGCACGGGCTTAGTCGCTCCGCGGCATGTGGGAATCTTCCCGGACCAGGGCTCGAACCCGTGTCCCCTGCGTTGGCAGGCAGATTCCCACCCACTGCGCCACCAGGGAAGCCCCTATTTTGACTTTTTTGAGGAACTCAGTTGGTATTTTTTTTATCACACATAGATTTACTATGAATTTTAGGGAGGCTTACCAAGAACAGGATAAGCCAGTCATTACGTTCAGACAATATTTAATGTTTGGTCATCATTCTAGACTTAAAAACCAGGCTTGACCTCTTCACCATTGAAATTCTACTGGACAATGTTAAATATCCACCCAAATCAACATCAATAATTTGTTCCACTTGGCAAGGAAAAATGTTTAAAATTTAACGAAGCCAGCAGGTAATCACAATCCCATGTTACCGAGCAGCAATCCTGCTAATAAACGGCCAGCGCTCTTCTTACCAAAAGGAGAGGAGACCAGTAATCACCGGAGAAGTGGCGCTGTCGCGAACGGAGTGAGGCCGTCCTTCCAGTTTCTGTAGGAAGCAAAGTGCAATCCATCATTCTGCAGTGTTTGCTTTGAAAATACGGCATGTCCACTGGGAGTCACGGTTTTCCAAAGGCCCTTTCGCTGGTTCTGCTGATTCATATTCCCATAATATTTTCCCATCACCATGGTGACTGCGTGAGAACAAGGCATAGAGAGAAACTTCAGGATTTACTTCTTATTCACAGAACTGAGATTAGACTTCTGCTGAAGAGTGGGCTACATGTTTTACATTTTAAAGAGGAGAGTTAGGTCCCACGAAGCAGAGTTTACTCTAGCCAAGAGAGCGCGGGGGTCAGGGAATGAGACCAGCTGGGCCACGGGTCCTGGTTCTGGCACTTTCTAGCTGTTGACCTTGGGCACTCTTTGCTTGGTTCCTCTCTCTGCAAAATGAAAATGGCAAATGGGAATTTAGGATTCTCTATAGGATTGATAGAAAAAATTCAAGACACTGACAAATTGTAAAAACTTATTCCAAAAAAAAAAAAAAATCACGAACAAAAAACAAATACAAAACCTCTACTTAGTGCAGGCCAAGGTGCTGTTGCAGGTGGTTTTATCTTGCGTTACAGTCGACGGCATTCCTTATGGTCTCTCCAGCCCCCCATTCACACACACACACACACACACACACACACACATCTGGGACCCCCTAGAGGCAGGAACTTTGCTTTACCTTTACCCAGAACCCTCCACTTTGCAGAGCAGGTGATTTGACTTAGTGCAGCCTCAAGAAATGCTTGAACTGAATTCCGCTTTGTATCCAGCAAATGCTTGCCAAGTTCCGTCTGCGCCAGGTTGTGGGGCATAGAGATAATTTGGGGGAGGGGCCTGAGTCCCCCTGATTCTAAGACCTGCCTGTGATTTCACAGCAGCTTCTCCCTGGGGTGGGGAACAGGGGAGAAGCCCTCCTACGCAAAAGGTATGCACTGAACATTAAGAGTCAGCCTTATTTCGGAAACCTTCAAAAGCAAAAGGGTTTGTCTTAGAGTTGAGAAAATAGGGTCATTATGATGGCACGTGTTAAGTGGACTTCTCAGAAGGATGTCCTGTCGGCAGAAGTGACCCAGAGGAGGGAAGGATTTGTTCTGCCTGGCGAGTTGAGGGCTAAGAGAGTCTCCCGGGGCAGCCGTGTGAGCCAGAGGGTTAAGTCTGATCTGGGAGGGTGAAGGCGGTGGAGCTCCCTGAGCTGCCACAGGGGAAGAGATTTCGGAAGAAATCTGGAAGAAGGCGGGCAAAGGCACAGAACAGCCTGATGCAACTCAAGGAACCATCAGTAATTCCACGGGGCTGGAGCATAGAAAAGGGAGGAGGTGGAGAGAAGGCGGACGGGGCGCCACGCCGAGAACGACCACGTGCACTGTAGCATTCGATTCATGGGCACAAAGAGAATCCCTGCTCAGATGCACCAAAACAGCTGGTCAAGGGTGAAGACTTAGAAATTCACTGGCCAGAACCCCCAGAGCAGGTATGTCTTTTTGTCATGAGTTTGGGGCTCCAGAGCGACCCAAACTGGCATTGGTTGGTTGTTTTGATCTGGACTCAAGGTAGGCAGGAACCACAGACCCCTCCAGCGACAAGGGGAAGCCACCGGAGCATCCCTTTCTGGTCCTCCTTTCTCAGCCAGCCCCCGGAGCCTCCATTTGCCAGCTACTTGCCTGAGAAGCAGAAAAGGGAACAGCCTTAATCATCTCTTTTGGCAAGTCAGGCTGGCAGGGGTTTTGCAGCATTGCTGGACACTTGGGGAGCTGGAGGGTGTCAGCGTGCAGGCAGCAAGGCCTGCTCTGCAGATGGCATCCTGGTCACCTGTGGGGACACTTGACCCAGCTTGAGGTCTTCCTGTAGGCAGAACTCATCCCTGAGATGCCAAGAAAAGTACCGACCCAAAAGGCATGGCCCTGGCTCCAGGGCCCCTGTGGGGGCACCAGCAGGAGAAGGCCCTCTGGAGCATGTGCAGGAGGCAACCCCCGTGGAAGTCAGAGCCAGAAGTTCCACAGAGTCACCTTCAGTAGGCAATGCTGGCCTTGAACCTCAGTAACCTTGGCCTCCCTGGCAGTGGGCAGGGAAAGAAGTGCCTTCTCATTTGTGGGCATCCCTTTCTTCCCCTAGACATGCATCTAATGCAGACAGTCCGAGGTTCCTTAGTTTATGTGGTCCATCTTATTTCACTCCTTTTGGGGCCTCCCGGATAGTGAAGGGGATGCTAATTGTTTACATGTCTCCACACGACGCATCCCCATCCTTTAAGCCGTCAGTCTGGACTGGGGGCAGGGAATATGTATGTCAGCACTTGGACAAGTGTCACGATGTCCTCTAGACGTCCCTGCTGTTAATGCTCAGGTTTTCTCAGGACATTACATTGGGGACCCTCAATTTAAGTGTAGGGAAAATTCCTCCCAGGCTGCGTCTCCCACATGCAGCCAACCAAGGAGGGGGAGATGTGCTCTTTATTTTGTTGTTGCCTCTCTTTCTCCCTTTGTCTGGGAATGGAAATGGGGCTCAGCTTGATCTAGTGCCTGTAGACCCCTCCAGCCACACTTGCCACCAGCCCCTCCCATTCCCTCCAAGTTCCAGCCACCTGACATCCATAAATACCACATACAAACTTTCCCCGCTCCTCACCTTTGCTCACACTCTTCCATTTCTCTCTTGCCCACCCTGTTCTGATGGCACCTCAACTTCGCTATACCATTATTCTCCACTTTCCTCAAAAGTAAAGGAACTACCTTCTCTGTCCTCCTATGGTCATTTTGTAAGAGTCAGAGCTGATTCAAATCCCAGTTCTGACACGAACCCAGTAATTTTACCTCCCTGGACCTCAGTTTCCCCATCTGTAAAATGGGGATGATAATACACCTGGACAAGTAACAAGAATTATATAACTATGTAATGTGTGGAGTACAGGGCCTGGCACATAGTGGATACTCAGTAAACATTAATCCCTTCCCTTTCCTAGTCTTCCTTATAGCAATTTCCAATTATATTACCATGATCTGTGTCTGCCTCCCCCACTAGATATTGAATTTTAAGGGTCTATGGTTCAGTCCTCTGTGTTTGCCTTGGCAGAGTGATTCTCAAACTTTTTTTTTAAAGAAATGATTCATAGTTAGAAATATATTTTATAGCATAACCTGTACATATAAATATCAATTAGGTCAGGGTGTGTTGGAATCCTCTTTGTCATTACTGATTTTGTTGTTGTTGTTGTTGTTCCAACTGTTCTATCAGTTGCTGAGAGAAGGGTGATACAATCTCTTAGCATGATCGTGGAATTGTCTATTTCTCCCCTTTAAAGCTGTCAATTTTTGCTTCATGTATTTTTTGAGGCTCTGCTATTTGGCACATAAACATTTATTACTGTTATGTCTTCCTGATGAAGACATGCTGAACTTTAAATCATTATGAAGTGTTTCTCTTTAGCTTTAGTAATATTCTTTGTCCTGAAGTCTGTTTTCCATGATATTAATAAAACCACTCCAACCTTTTCATACTTACTGCTTACATGTTACATCTTTTTCTACCCATTTACTTTCAGTCTACACATGTCTTTATATTTAAAGTGAGTCTCTTGTAGACAGCATATAGTTGTGTCTTACTTGTTTTTCCATTCTGGTCATCTCTGCCTTCTAACTAGAATGTTTAGCCCAAGATTTAATGTAATTATTGGCTTAGTGGGATATTTTTCCACAGACTGGGGGGCGATAGTTCAGGAGGTAATGCGAACGATGGGGGGGCGGCAGATGAAGCTTTGCTCACTCGCCTGCTGCTGACCTCCTGCTGTGCGGCCCAGTTCCTAACAGGCTGCACACTGATACTGGTCCACGGCCCAGGGGTTGGGGACCTCTGCTTTACACTACAGTTGCAAAATGTATTATATCTATATCTATTATAAATCCCACAAGACAGTGTTATAATTTTTGCTTCAGAAAGTTACATGTAATTTTTTTTAATTAAGAAGAAAAATCGCTTTTTATATTTACCCAAATATTTACTATTTCTGATGCCACTTATTCATTCATGAATATCCGATTTTCCCACGTGCCTCATTTCTCTTCAACTGAAGAACTTCCTTTAGCATTTTTGTAATGCAGGTCTGGTGGTGATGAATTACCAAAGTTTCCTTTATTTTAAAATGTCTTCAATTCATCTCCATTCTTGAAAGATATTTTTGCTGAATATAGAATTCTGGGTTGATGATATTTTTTTCTTTCGACACTTTATTATTATTATTATTATTACTTTAAATAAATTTATTTATTTTTGGCTGCGTTGGGTCTTCATTGTTGCATGTGGGCTTTCTCTAGTTGTGGCAAGTGGGGGCTATTCTTCATTGCGGTGTGTGGGCTTCTCATTCGGTGGCTTGTTGCGGAGCACGGGCTCTAGAGGCACGCAGGTTTCAGTAGTTGTGGCACGTGGGCTCAGTGGTTGTGGCTTGCAGGCTCTAGAGCGCAGGCTCAGTAGTTGTGGTGCACAGGCTTAGCTGCTCTGCGGCATGTGGGATCTTCCCGGACCAGGGCTTGAACCCATGTCCCCTGCATTGGCAGGCAGATTCTTAACCACTGCGCCACCAGGGAAGTCCTCGACACTTTAAAGATGTTATTCCACTATATTCTGACTCCGTGGTTTCCAATGAGATGTCTGCAGCCATTCAAATCATTGATCCCCTGTATGAAATGCATGGTTTTTCTCTCTCTGATTTCAAAGTTTTGACTTTATGTTTGGTTTTCAGCAGTTTGATTATGATGTGCCTAAGGCATAGTTTTCTTCATTTACTCTATTCAGATTTTGCTGAGCTTCTTAAAACTATAATGTATGTTTTTGTCCAGCGGTGGGAAGTTTTTGGCTATTATTTCTTCAAATACTTTTCCTGCCCCATTCTCTCTTTCCTGTCCTCTGGGACTTTTAGACTTTGATATTGTTTTACATGTCCTTGAGGCTCTGTTAATTTTATTCTATTATGTTTTTTCTCTCTCTCTTTTTCAGATTGGAAATTTTTTATTCATCTCCCTTCAAGTTTACTGATTTTTTCAGTCTGTCATTCCATTCTCATTCTGAGTCCATCCCATGACTTTTTTCATTTTAAATTCTGTAGTTCTTAGTTCTGAAATTTTCATTTGATTCATTTTTAAGTATATAATTCAGTGGGTTTTTTTTTTTTTTGTACATTCACATAGTTGTGCAATCATCACCACTATATATTCCAAAACACTGCATTACACCCAAAATAAATCAAGTACCCATTAGCAATCAATCCCCATATTCCCTTCTTCTCAGCTGCTGGCAATATCTAATCTAATTTCTGTCTTCATAGATTTTCCTCTTCTGGAAGTTTCCTGTTAATGGGATCATACAATATGTGGTCAATATGACTGACTTCTTTCACTTACTGTTTTCAAGGTTCATCCATGTTGCAGCATGTATGAGTAACTCATTCCTTTTTATGGCTGAAAAATATTCCTTTGTGTGGTTGAACCACATTTTGTTTCCTCATTCATTAGTTGATAGACATTTGGATATTTTCTACTTTTTGGCTGTTATGAATAATGCTGCCAAGTGGTTCATTTTTATGTATTATATCTCTTGACTGAGATGTCGTATATTTTTATTAGGACATATTTTTCTTTACCTCACTGAGTATTATAATAGCTGCTTAAATTTCTTGCCTAATAATTCCAATATCTGGGTTGCCTTAGGATCGGTATCTATTGATTGACTTTATTCTTGAAAATGGCTCTTCATGTGTAGAGTAATTTTGGATTGTATCCTGGACATTGTGAATGTTGTGTTGTGGAAACTGATTCAGTGATATTGTTTTGTAGAACGTTGATGTTTTTGTTTCCTTAGGCAATGAACTTGGCTAGACTCAAACTTTACACTCTATGACACTTGTGGTAGGTGGGAGCTCAGACTGCTTTGATCTGCCAGGCACATGTTTGGGGCTCAGCCAGAGACCTGGGCAGGGTTTACACACAAAATCTGGATTTTTCTTCTCCAGCTCTCTCCATTGTGGGGTTCCTTCCCACTCTCCAGTGACCCTGGTTGTCTAAGTCTCCTTCTCTTTGTTCCTCTGCCCACAGGGACAACAGGCCTCCTACTAGAATTTAGCTACCTCATGCCCCCATCACAAATGTGACTGCCCTCGGGGCAAAGCCACAAAAATAGGAAACTTGCCCCTTGTGGGTTGATCCTTCCAGGTTTTGATGCTGCTCCAAAACGTTTCTACTTATGTTTACCCTCTAGGGCCCTGTTGTTTTTGGTTATATTGTCCATAGTTTATAGATTTGTATATGTTGTCTGCAGGAGGGTTGGTCTGTGAGCAATTTACTCCTCCATACAGAAGCAGAATATATACACATATATACATATTTTAAAATATTTGAATATTTGAATTTATATATACTTGAAACAAAAGGTTCATGAATCAATACTTACCTACTACATGTCTGCATATGATATACTCTGATCATTTCTGTTCTATTCCACAATCTTTCAGTTAAAAAAGGCTGGTCTAAATGTAAAATAGATAGCTAGTGGGAAGCAGCCGCATAGCACAGGGAGATCAGCTCGGTGCTTTGTGTCCATCTAGAGGCGTGGGATAGGGAGGGTGGGAAGGAGATGCAAGATGGAGGAGATATGGGGATATATGTATATGTATAGCTGATTCACTTTGTTATAAAGCAGAAACTAACGCACCATTGTAAAGCAATTATACTTAAAGATGTTAATAAATAAATAAAGATTTTTTAAAACACTAAGAAAAAAAAAAAAAAAGACTGGTCTCAGTCCTCTGCTAAATTGATTTGACCCACTGTGCTCTAACGCCTGGCAGATAAGGGGCAGGTGCTTTTACCGTAAGAGCTCACTGAATGAACAAAACACAAGAGCATCTCAATCCCCTGCACAAGGTTTAGAAGCTTTGCATCCTGAACATACTATGAGCATGGTGGTCATGATGCTTTCCCCACAGGTGGGGTGCACATCTGTGTCCCCTCCCCCTCCACACCCCTCTGGGGCTACCGTGACCAAAGCTCGCAGTAAGAGTCCTTCAGGACCCAGGACTCCCTGCTAAATGGGATTCACAGACTTCATACATCTCTGGCCATCCAGGACAGAAACATAAGGCTGCCAACTTTTTATTTTGTTAAATAAGGATATTTAAAAATAATGACCATCTGGGAGTTCCCTGGTGGCCTGATGGTTAGGATTCTGGGCTTTCACTGCCATGGCCCGGATTCAATCCCTGGTTGGGGAACTGAGATCCAGCAGGCCGTGTGGCATGGCCAAAATAAATAAATAAATAATGACCATCTACTCTGGCCATCATTTCATAAACCAAAGGTTACAAAGATGCCAGATGGACAATCGCAGAATAAGGCCAAGTCCTGAAATTAAATTCACTTTCTGCCATGGAAACCTCACTCCCTACCTTTGTCACCATTCCATGGACAGGTGTTTGGGAGCCTTCGATACAGCCGGGAGCACGGGACACCTGGGCTGGGAGGACACCAGGAGGTCTTGGAACCCACCTCCCTCCTGTGTCGGCCAGAGAGGGGTGGGCATTCGCCCAGGGTCCCACACCTGGGAGAGAACAAATGTTTTCCAGTTTTTGCACAGGTAATTCTCCACTGAAATTGCAAGTGACTCGGACTGCGGAGACGCAGGCGCTTGTTCCCGGATTCCCTCTCTGCTGCATAGAGTCCCCAGGCCACAGAGCTCATGTCGTTTAACCGCAGCTGGTCCCCCGGGGCCTCCTCCGCCCTGCTTGCCATCACCCAGATATGCAGAAAACAGAGGTGCATGGGAAGAGGAACAGCCGGACCGAGGTGGGCACTGCTCCCTGTCACACACTCCGCCCTTCTTCCCGGAGCAGCACAGAGACCCGGAGAGGCGTTGGTGCCCACATAATGGAGGCCTCCTCCTGTCTTCTTGGAAATCACCAGCCCGTCCTGCTTAACAACCACGAGGGAAGTCGGCTGCGAGCCTCTGCTCATAAGGCTGCTCTGTGACTCCCCGTCTCCCTTGGAGGAGGGTCAGCAAGCTGCTCACGCAGGGGGAACTGGCCTGGGGTCTCTCTTCCGCCCGACGGAGGCTGCGTGAGCATCTCCCCCACTCCCACTCTCAGGGCGTCCTACTGAGGGGCTGGGGAACTGGGCCTCTGAAGTGCACTTGGGGGTGGGCCGTGGAAGAGTCCTCTGCAAGGTTCAAGGGGAGACAGGGTGGGGGGCGGTGGGGAGGGAGGGAAGCAGAGTTCCAGGCAAAGAGCAGAGGGCTTGGAGGTGAGAGGGTGGGATTCTAGGGGTGGGGGGCTTTTCCTGGCTCTCAGGGATAGCCGTGCAGGGGTGGCCTTGTGACTTCTGCATGAACTCATCCACGCTCCTCACCGTGACCTTCTCAGGCGTCTTTGGGGCCAGGCAGGGCCCAGCGTCAGCAGGCACACCTGGGGTTGGCCATGGCAATTGTTGGAAGATTCAAATACTTCTGTAGAGCTCAGTGTTTCTGCAATGTTTTCCCACCCCTCCTCCTCCACCGAATGCGCCCTTTCCTCCTGCCACCCAGCCTCCTCTTCTGGGACCCCCTCAGACCTCCTGCGTCCAGCAGTGGAAGGGCTCCTGCCTTGCATATCGGGGCACCTCCAGGCTCCTGCTCCTGGTCATATAGTTGGTTGCATATTTTAAATAACTCCTTTGGGATCTGAGGCACGATAGGTGTTCAGCTGCACGACTGAGGCTGATTTGCAGCCATGGGCACATGCCCTGCCTGCTTGTGGGTGTGACCCAGGGATGTCAGCCTTGCTCACGGCTGGCCAGCAAGCAGAGGGGTAGGGAGCTGTCCAGTTGCAGCCATGAGAAGCCCTGGGATGGGGAGAAGCTGAAGGGAGGAAGGCTGGGAAGAGGGGGTACATTGCCAACCTCTCCCCTGAATGGGAAAGAAAGTTGAGAGTGAAAATTTTAATTGCAGATCCCACTGACAGCTTGACTTGAAGGGAAAAGATGAGCTAAATTTAACCTAGCCAGTTAAAGAGCCAAAAATGCAATTTACTAATTAGCTTAAAATGGAAACTAGTCCAATGATCATAAAGAGCTTTTCTGGTTACAAAATACCAAAAAATAAAAAAATTAAAAAGGCTGTTCCTCTCTTCATACTGACACACTTTACATTTAATACTGCTAGATAATTAGGAATGCAGCTTCCTGGCACACTGCCCGAGACACAGAGGCAGGGCGCCACAGCCTTCTTGAAAAGTTACAGGAACCCATGTTTCCATGTCAAATCTATTTTCTACATCCAGAGCATCGGGAGGGAGCGAGTCTGTTCTCGGGGCGTGCAGAGCCCACGGGGTGGGCTAGGCAAGGTCTCACGGGGCTAGGGTCTCCCTGGACAGTACCAGGTTCAGAGGAGGGAGGAGGGGTCCCCAAAGCAGGTGCCATTTGAGTAGATGGCATTTGATGAACCTTGAGAGATGAAGACTTGGAGAATAGGGAGTACGTTAATCATCTCGGGCTGCCATAACAACATACTGCAGACTGGGTGGCTTAAACGTCAGACATTTCTTTTCTCGCAGTTCTGGAGGCTGGAAGTCCAAGATCAAGGTGCCGGCAAGTTAGGTTTCTGGGGGGGGACTCTCTCCTGGCTCGAGGATGGCCACCCTCTCACTGTGTCCTCACGTGGAGGGTAGGGAGAGTTCTGAGGCTCCTTTTCCTAGGAGGACACCAGTCCTATCAGAGTAGGGCCTTATGACCTCCTTTAACCTTCATTACCCCTTCATAGGCTCTGTCTCCAAATACAGTCACATTGGGGGTTAGGGCTGCAACACAGAAATGTCAGGGGGACACAGTTCAGTCTATAACACGGAGCAACGGGAAGGGACCGCACAAAGTCTGAGATGGGACAGAGTAGGGGTGTATCCAGAGAACAGCAAACGGTCCATTTCACAGGCTAGTAAGCCAAGGCCTGAACACGTGTGATAGATCCCACACTGGGAAGGATGGCTTGGCCCCTGGCTCTTCATTTAGCAGGCAGCGGGGAGCCACGGGGGACCTTTGAGCTGAGCAGTGATAGGATTAGAGCTGCACTTGAGCAGGCCAATCTGGCCACCAGGTGGAAAAGATGTTTTCGTTGCTCTGGGATGCATTTTGCCTGATGTGATTTTTGTACCAGCTTGAAAGGCATGCCAAATACACGAGCGTAACTTATTACCCTCTACTGTTTCCTCATAATGGCAGTCTTGGGAGAGCAACAAGGACTTTGAATAAAACATTTTGTAGACTCATCCAGGACATTATAAATAGTCATAGCGCAAAAGTAACATTTGGGAGAAAGAGCACTTTCACAGCAAATTTTCATGATACAGTTCATGTGTACACTCTTCCAACTAAAACAGATGGTTTTTCCAAATGATGGCTATCTTTTAAGAATATTTTCCTGCTTCTCTAATTTGGTGCAATAAAATGTCCTACAGGCAAAAATGAAATCTTAGCAGGTAACATATCCGTTCGTATATTAAATATATAGAAGAGGTTCTCCTCTGTACCCGTATCAATGAAGCTGAAAGGAAGCAAGTATATCTGTTATAAAGGAGGGAATTAAGAACCTGTGAATTTAATTCATGCAGAATCTCAACGATGTACAGCTGAACACATTACCATCCCGTTTATTGGCTATGGTTTGTTTTTAATCACTAAATGACATCATTAAGAATGCACATAATAACGCAATTAAGGACCACAGCTCAGTGAATGGAATATAGGTGAATTCTCATTTGTTGTCATTAGTAATATTGGTCATAAATGAATTCCCCTCTTGCCAAATGGCAATAATGTCACCCATAAATTTGTTCTCAAATTACCTTTCCTGCTGCCACATCTATTTCTCACCAGAGTGGCCAATATATGAAAATATGAGTTTACACATATATTATGCAGGGGTTTTTTTTCCCAAAAGATTTAAATAGCAAGCTCCAGCCATACATCTTCCCAAGACTTCAACTGATTTACAAATGTAGAATGCAGAGTTCTTCAGAAACCCATCTTACATGCAAAACAAAGTGAAAAGGCACATAAATCTTTAACCTCCTTTAAGTTTTTCTTGTAAAAAGGGAAGGTCCTTTAGCAGCAGGAATTGAGTCTTTATCTTTATCTGGCATGGCAACTGACCTTCAGAAGAAGGCTCACATAAAAAAAAAACAAAAAAAAAAACAAAAAAAAGAAGGCTCACAACAAATGTCTGTAGAATGAAGGAACCAACAAACGAATGAACTAAAGAACAAATAAACATAAGACACTTTTACCCTATTGGGTTAATGCCAAAATGTTCCAAAGCCAAGGAATAAATTGTGTATTTGAATAGCAAAAAAACAAAAAACAAAACCCCAAAACACATTTGTTTGATTGAATGAATAAATGAAGGCCTTGATAAAAAATAAATAAAAATAAAAAGACGATTTTGTGAGAAAAAAGAGCAAATAAACAAATTGAAGTTCAAGAAGTTAGATTAAAATGTACATATGATTTTAAACTTAAATTTATTAAAGTCATATGGCACATATTTTTAAAAATCAAGCAGTTCTACAAGGCTTAATGCAAAAAAAAAAAAAGAGAGAGAGAGAGAGCAGCTACCTTCCCTCATTCCCTATGCCATCCCCACATTTCCACTTCCCAGAAGCAACTTCCTTCCAAATATTTTATCTATTCCTTTTGGAATGCATTTATCTTTCTTGAAATAACGTGGGTATAGTGATGCTTTCTGATTTTTCCAGGTTCAGGAATTTGTTATCTGTTAAATTCCCACCATGGAAGATGAAGACCTAGTTCTCTTTCCCATCACTCACTCTACACCCACACATGCACGCACACTTCTCCCTGTCTTTCCAATATAGCTATGTCATAATTTTTTAATTTGATCGTTTTATGCTTATATTATTAGGACTATGGAACGCTATTCATGGTTAAGTCATATAGTATTTGATTGCGTTTTCTTTCTTGTACAATTTTTTTTGTTTTCCTGGAGTGAGTAACTGTCTTCTGTTTTCCCTGTACCTATTACTAAGTCATCCCCAAATACTCTGGCTTATGTGTAAATCTTACAATAGTTTTCAGTTTCGTCTTCTTGGCAGCCTTTCTCCAGAGACTTTGTCCTCTGGCTGCAACCTGACTGGCTGCCCACTAACACAGTTATTACTGCCCATTGCACAACTGATGTCTTGGGAGCTCTCAACCCGTTTTCATGGGGATTCCTTTCACCTCTGTCCTGGGTTCCTTGTTTCTTGGATCTCACGTCTTCTTCCCTGGTGACTCCCTCATTTTGGTAGAGCACAACCTGCAGTAGCTTCCTGAGAAAGGGGAGCCCGTGGGAGCTACGTTTTTGAGAACTTGCATGACCGAAAATATCTTTATTCTACTCACACACTTGATTGGATGGTTTGTCTGTAATTATAGGTTGAAATTAAGTTTCCCGCCAAAATTTACTTTTTTGCATTTCCTTATTGTTTTCTAGCTCCTTTCATCACTGTTGAGAAATCCAGTTTCATTGTAATTCTTAATCCTTTGTCTGAGACCTGTTGTTTTCTCTCTGCAAGCTTTTTGAACGTTTCCCTTATCTCCAGTGTTGTAATATGTCACAGGGATATAAATTTCCGTGTTTGGTTGTCTCGCCATTGTACTGAGCGCTTAGCAGGCTCTTTCAATGCAGGAATTCATGTCCCTTTGTCCTGGAAATTTTTCTTGAATTATTTATTTGCCGATTTCCCTCCATTTTCTTCACTTTCTCTTTCTGAAACTCCTTTTATTCAGACATTGAACTTCCCAATATGATTATTGAATTTTTTCTCCTATATTCTATATTGCTTTGTCTTTTTATTCTATTTTTCTGGAAGATTTCCTTAACTCTATTTTATTTTATTTTTCAATTTTTTAAATTGACGTATAGGTGATTTACAATGTCATGTTAGTTTCAGGTGTACAGCACAGTGATTAAGTTATATATATATATGTATATATATGTGTGTGTATATATATATATATATATATATATATATATATATATATATATATTCTTTTTCAGATTCTTTTCCCTTATAGGTTATTACAAAATACTGAGTATAGTTCCTTGTGCTATACAGTAGGTCCTTTTTGGTTATCTACTTTATATACAGTAGTGTGTCTATCTTAACTCTATTTTAGACTCTTCTGTGGAGATTTTATTTCTACCATCATATTTTTAATTTCCAAATACTCATTTTTTTATTTAATTAATTTTTATTGGAGTATAGTTGATTTACAATGTTGTGTTAGTTTCTGCTGTACAGCAAAGTGACTCAGTTATACATATGCATATATCCACTCTTTTTTAGATTCTATTCTCATATAGGTCATTACAGAATACTGAGTAGAGTTGCCTGTGCTATACAGTCGGTTCTTATTAGTTATCTGTTTTCTCTGCTTTAGGGTGTATGTGTCAATCCCAATCTCCCAATTTATCCCCCCCAGCTTTTTCCCCCTTGGTAACCATAAGTTTGTTTTCTACATTTGTCAAATACTCATTTTTATCATCTAACTTTAGTATCTTGTCCTTGCTTTGTGGCTACAATAACGTCAGCCTCTGAGGATGTTGATGATCTTTTTATATCCTTCTATTCTCTGTGTTGTCTGTTTCCTCATGTTCCCCTGCCCTTTTTTCCTTTTATATTTTTTCAACTGTTTAGAGATCCTTGGCTCTCCGTTCAAATTTTAGAGACGAACATTCAAAAGCTGCACGGAGCTCTGAGTCCACAGATGAGATTTGTCCACAGGAGGACTTGTCAACAACTGTGATTCCTGACCTTCCTGACCTCCAGGTCTTTTCCCAAGAGTTTGTCATGGTCCCTAAAGAAGGGTCTTCCACACTCTGCCCTGGACGGCAGACACTGGGCTGCCAGGATGCAGGAACTGAGGATGGGAAGGGGCTGGGGTGAGGTTTCACCATTCAGCATTAGGCCATCACTTCTTTCTCATCTTCACAGTCTTCCTCCCTGATTATCCCCCCTGGTATCCATTTGTGCTGAGAACACCTTAGTTCACCTGTTTCAGAGATTAAAACTCCAGTCTTCTGCTGGAAGAGGAAGGAGATTGGGAAGGGGTTTAACTGCTTCTGTGTTAGTCACCTCAGGCTGCCATAACAAAATATCACAAACTGGGGGTCTTAAACATCAGACATTTATTTCTTGAAGTTCTGGAGGCAGTTGTCCTCTCGGGGTGAGGGAGAGAGATCTCTTCCTCTTCTTATAAAGTCACCAATCCTATCAGATTAGGGCCCCACCCTTATGACTTCATTTAATCTTAATTACGTCCTAAAAGCCCTAACTCCAAATACAGTTGTTTTGCAGGTTTGAGCTTTAACATAGGAATTTTGGGAGTACACAGTTCAGTCCATAGCAGCTTCTTAAGCAGACTGTTGGCTGATCCTCCTGTTCTGTTGTTGTTGTTGTTGTTTTTGGCTGCATTGGGTCTTCACTGCTGCGCGAGGGCTTTCTCTAGTTGTGGCGAGCAGGGGCTACTCTTCATTGCGGTGAATAAGCTTCTCATTGCAGTGGTTTCTCATTGCAGTGGTTGTGGAGCATGGGCTCTAGGTGCACAGGCTTCAGTAGTTGTGGCATGCGCGCTCAGGAGTTGTGGCTCGCAGGCTTAGCTGCTCCGAGGCATGTGGGATCTTCCCAGACCAGGGATCAAACCTGTGTCTCCTGCACTGGCAGGCGGATTCTTAACCACTGTACCACCAGGGAAGTCCAATCCTCCTGTTTTCAGCCTCTCTTGTGTCCCCACTTCCATAGTGGTGCTGTCAGTTCCTGAATCTTTGCTTGTTCTCTTGTGGGAAGTGGGGTGCTCCTTGGTTGCCCCCAGCTTGCTGGCTTCAGTTTCAGCTTGTTTGGGGCAGATGAGACCACACCTTTCCTTTACCTGTTTACCACTGTGAAGCTGTATTGAAGTTGTCCCCTCTTCCATCCTCTTTGTCCCGTGGGTATGATGAGTGTCCCCAGAATGTGGAGACAAATACGCATGATCTGTGTGCTGTCTTTCCCTAGAAAGTCATTGTTAGAACTTCCTTACAAGGATGATCATGTTGCCAACAAAGATTTGTTGAACAAATGAATGAAACCTCACATTTTCTGCAGCATCTCACCCATCTCATCCTTCTGACCCTCCTCCCGGAAGGCGTGCCATTCCTCCTTCTTTCCCAAGTGACCCCCCCCCCCCACACACACACAGTGTTCTCTGGAAGTCTGTTCCAGCCACCACCTCCCTTCTCCTTGAATTGTAACCAGTTCTCCTTCCTCTGACCCTTTCCTCCTGACAAAGCCCCTTCTGACCACGCTGCCCCACAAGGCGGGTTTTCCAGCTCTTTTCTCCTTTCCCAGCCTGACTGCCTGTTTCCTGGTCACCGCTGGCCCTCAGGCCTTGCTACAGCTCATCTGTCCAGCCTCTGTGTCCCCAAATGCATCCTCATTGCCAAGGCCTCGGCCTTCTCCCTGCACTCACCTCTCTTCCCGACGTCCCACTCCGTCCCTCTCAGAGTGAGACCCTCCCCTGACGTCTTCTGTATCAATAACCTGGTCCGACTGGCCAATTCTCCACCCGCCTGGGACGATGGCCACACCCAGGCTGTCACCGCCTCACCGGGAACTGTGCCTGTGGCCCACTAGTTTGCCCTGTGATTCCTGGTCCCGTTTACATGCACTTCCCCATCAAACTTCCTGAAGCACAGCCTAATTGTGAGGCTTCCAAGGGACTCCTCTTTGTCCATGGGCCAAGTCCAACCCCTAGTAAGGGGTCCTAGGCCCTCCGCAATGCAGCCTGATACCTCCTGTCTGGCCTCCTTGTCCCATCCTTGACTTGAACAGAGCTGGATGGCGCCTCATTTCCCAGACACACTGGGTGTGCATTTCTAGCCTCTTACTTGGATGACTTTATCTCCTCCTCTCCGCTTACTTCATCTCTCGGATCCATCAAAGCCAGAACTCTGGTCCCATCCAACACCCCCAACCTGGATTCCTTCCCTGCCTGCCCTAGCCCCTGGGGGTTCAGTAATCCTCATGCCTTCATTTGTCTCAAGCCCAAGCAGCAAATACTTTCTTCACATGTACTGTTGGTAAGTTGGACCTGGGGCCTGCACCCCACAGGACGAGGTCCATGGCCATACCCTATCTTGGGGTGTTCTTCTTTCTTGTCCCCAACCAAGCTGTCAGTTTTTATTCTTGGGTAAATCTTCCATCCTTCCCCCAGGCTCTCTTATCCCATCCTCAGCTGCTGAGGTGGTAGTTCAGGGCAGAAAAGCAAGGTTTGGGGCCTGACGGGATCAGATCTAAATCCTGGCTCTACGTCTCACCAGCAAGGTGACCTTAGGCCAGGCACCTGCCCCTCTGCTCACAAAGGAGCTTCCCTACACATGAAATTGAGGCAGTACTACCTTCCCCACAGGCCTGTGGCACGGATGGTGACTGATGCATGGACAGCAATGGCACTCTCCCCCAGTGAGCTCCTGGGTGCCTTGGTCCCCTCCTGTGTGTTCAGTGTGTTCCTGTGGTGTTTACTCCCCTCCTGGACGATGAGACCCTCAGGGGACAGGTGTTACTCTAGTCCCGTTTGTGTCCCTTGTTCCCAGCACAGAGTGGGCACTGAGTGTGTGCAAACAAGTGAGCCAATAGTCAGCACCCAGCAACCATCTGTGATGAAGAACACACAGGGAACTATAGTCAATATCTTGTAATAAACTATAATGGAAAAGAATCTGAAAAAGAATATATATATATATATATGAAACTGAATCACTTTGCTGTACACCAGAAACTAACACAACATTGTAAATCAACTATACTTCAATTAAAAAAAACAAAACAAAACACAGTGAACAAGCCCATGACTGGGGGAGATGGAACAGCATCTTACCAGTGATCTTTGCTCAGAAGACCCTTTAAACCTTTGCCTTAATCAATGCGATAACTAGAGTCTGCAGACCATAGGCAAATATATTAGCAAGGGTTCCAGGACCCTTTGTTAATTACAAATAAGCATTATGTATCTCAGCCACTGGGATGAAAAGGGCTCTGATGGGGGTTGTAGGAAGCGACCAGGCAAACCTCAGAAGCGGGCCTTTTACTTGACTTTCCTGATGGATAATTCAGATTTCCGGCAACGTGTTTTTATAAATCCACTTCTTTTTTAAATTTATTTATTTATTTATTTATTTATTTATTTATTTATGGCTGTGTTGGATCTTCGTTTCTGTGCGAGGGCTTTCTCCAGTTGTGGCAAGCGGGGGCCCCTCTTCATCGCGGTGCGTGGGCCTCTCGCTGTCGCGGCCTCTCCCGTTGCGGAGCACAGGCTCCAGACGCGCAGGCTCAGTAATTGTGGCTCACGGGTCTAGCTGCTCCGCGGCATGTGGGATCTTCCCAGACCAGGGCTCGAATCCGTGTCCCCTGCATTAGCAGGCAGTCTCTTAACCACTGCGCCACCAGGGAAGCCCCGGCAACTTGTTTTTATTTCTTGCAGTTTTGCTGCTGTGAGGAAGCTGAGGATGGCATTGTAAATATAACTGTATGAACCTCAATAATTTTTTTCAGTGCATGATATGGGTATAGTCTACATCTTTCCATATTAGCTAGGATGACTATATAATCTGTCATCCAAACTAGAATACTTCAGGGTCAAAGGGGGATTATTATGCCAGGACACAAGCCTAAACACGGCTGCCCCAGCACACTGAGATGAGCAGTTGACCTAATATTAGAATATTTACTCTGTGATTAGTTGGTGGTATGGCAAGAACTGCTGTAAAACCTCACAGGTGACACAATGGAGCAAATGAACAAAAATTCCTGAAAATGACATTTTTCGGTGGAGATGCCACAACGGAAATTTCGTTTGCCATCCACTGCAGTACTTGCATTACTGTATGGATAAGGGACGATTTTAACACTGAGTTTCCTCAATGGAATGCCATTCTGAAAAGAGAAAACCAGGAATTCTCTGGTGGTCCAGTGGTTAGGATTCTGAGCTCTCATGGCTTGCGGCCTGGGTTCAGTCCCTGGTCGGGGAACTAAGATCCCGCAAGCTGTGCGGCACGGCCACAAAAAGAATAAATTAAAAAATAACAAATAAATAAAAGGATTAAAAAGAGAGAGAAAACCAACCAATATTGCTTTTAATTTTCCACTTCACTTCAGACACTTCAAAATAGGTAAATTCTTTTGATCAACGCAAATCATTAAGAATGCTTTTGAGTGGCTAACCTCTGAGGGAAAAAACCTCATGGGTTTCTTAGATAACAAGGAGTTTTCATACCCATTTGGACTATTAGCAGATTATCTGTGGGAGGCTCAGAAGTTCATGGTTCTGCAGTGTCGACTTTTTTGTAATAGGATAATGAAGTTGATAAGGCTGTGTTTATTACACAGAGCGCTGTTTCTCTTCCGGTGCCTCTTACCCACCCCAGCCCATCCGGGACCAGCACTGCACAGGTAGTCAGAGAGCTGGGTTCACCTTTGTGAGATGAGTTGCAAGATCCGCCTGCATATGCGCGGGGATGCGGCTCCCAGCCAGGGGCGAGGCCAGGGAGAGCGCCAGGAAGACACGTGTTGGCTGCTGCGGGAGGGTGAATGAATACAGAGTGAAGAGCCTCAGCCCTGCCCCCACGGAGCCCCCAGCTTCTACAGAAGTTCAAAAAGCAGGTTGGTTTAGCACAGAGGAACGGTACAGACAGCCATCAGCAGTGGAGGGGGCAGGGACTCCGGCTGGACAAAGAGGGAGCAGCTTAAGAGCTGAGCCCACAGATGAGCGGAAGGATATTTCCAGGAAATCATGCACGTGAAGCCCCAGGAGCAGATAACTGCAGGGTGTTTGGGGAATGAAAAGCAGAATGAGGGACTTCCTTGACAGCCTAGTGGTTAGGACTCTGCGCTTTCACCGCAGACGGCCCAGGTTCCATCCCTGGTCAGGGAATTAAGATTCCACAAGCCATGCGGTGCAGCCAAAAAAAAAAAGAAAAAAGCAGAATGGATTGACTGAGGCAGAGAATGGGGGCCTTGAAGGACTCTGAAAGCCAGTCTGCATATCTCGGACTTTGCGGGTTTCTCTTTCTCCAATAAGGAGAATAATCTTAAAAGTGGGAAGAGTTGAAGAAATGTCCCTTAGGAGAAATTGTCAAGAGCCCAAGATAGGTGAGAGATGGGGGCAGGCGGGTGGCACTTAGTGACTGTCAATCCAGTCTCTAGGCCTCCACAAACTTTCTCGGATTTGGCCAGATGGGAGTCGCAGAAAACTGGGAAGGGAAAAATGTCATAATTTTCCAAAAAGCAGAATAAGTTGGGTTCTGGAAAATACAGATAATAAATTTGATATTAATATTGGTTCTGAGCAAAAATTTTAACAGATTTTTGAAGAGCTGGTGTGAACTCACTTGGAAGGAAATGTTGTTACGAAGAGGCAAACCAAACTCATTCCCTCTTTTCACGGGGTTACCAGGCTGGATGCACAAAACGTTGGTAAAGAGCCTTCCCAAAACCCTGTGGAAAGTACAGAGAAAAATAGGCTGGGCCAACAAACAATTGGGTGACTTGACATTTAGTTGGACAGACACATCCAGAGTATTTATAAAAAGATCAGTGGAGATGCAGCTGGTGAGGTGTGGCCGATGTGAGAGCTCCACTCCTCCGCTAGCCCCACCCTGCGCTTCTAATGTGTTTATCAACTACAAGGGTGAAGAAGACATTAAAGGGTTTATTACAGCACATTCGCTGCTGTCACAATGCTGATGTGTTAGATACCAGAGTCAAGAGTTTAAAAGATTTTGGTTCGTTAAAAGGATGGATTGAAACAAATCACATGACATTTTACAGGGGTAAAGATAAATCTTATCTTTAGATTAAAAATTTTTTAAAAAATCAATTAGCTCAGTACAGGTTGGAGACGACCCAACAGTAATTCATTTGAAAAAGACTGATAGGTTTATAATTGACCAGAAGTTCAATATGAACCAACAGCATATAGCCTGGCTGCTCAAAAAAAAAAAAAAAAAAATCAATACAAACTTCCGTTGTATCAATAGAATCATAATCTCCAAGTTATTTAAGGGAGATGCCACTCAGGTCACACACACACACACACACACACACACACACGTTCTACAAGACAAGGCTGATTGATGTAAGGGATGCAATCAGGAACCAGTAGATGTGAGGGGGGTGTGGGGGGCTCACCAAGCCCTCCCAGATGAGGCAGCTTCTCTGCTGGCAGGCAGGGAGGTGGGCACTCAGCACTGGGAAACGGTGTGGGCAGAGGTCCAGAGAGCACTCACGTGCATGGCACGCTTGAGAGTCGTGGATAGGGGTTGCCGTGTACGTGGTGTGGCAGGAGCGTGTCGGATGCCAAAGACAGCATTTGTGGCAGGAACACAAACAGACTGGAAGTCCACGCCAAGATGTGTGCACTTATTGTGGCAGGCATCAGAGAATGAAATGATGTCGTTAACCCCTCTTTGGGCAAGTTAACCCTGGAGTAACAAAGCAGAGATGGGGAAACCGGGACACAGGCTGTTAGAGCACCCTTTCAGAACAGACAGCAGCCTGCATCACGACAGAGGGAGATTAAATTGACCAGACAAAAGTGGGATCAATGAAGGACGCTTTGGGAAGGGCGGTTTGGGATAAAAATAACCAGCAATCTTTTTAATAATTCAAGCTCTTCAACTTTGAAATGAGCCAAGTGACCATTTGTCAGGGATGTTGCAGAAAAATACTGCTGCGTCAGCAGGCAAGTTGGGGACAATGGCGTTTAATATTCTTTATTGATGTCAAGAATCTGTGATTAGCTCTCATTTTATAGAGTAACAGTCTTATCATGAGAAAGTGTATTTTATATTTTATAATTTAGTATCAGTGATGAATGGTGTCCTGAATCTCTGGAATATCCAATTCTTGACTTTGAGATTCTATACTAACTGTATTAGTTCGTCAGGGCTGCTGTAATGAATTACCACACACCAGGAGGCTTAAACAACAGAAATTTATTGTTTCACAGTTCTGGAGGCTAGAAGCCCAAAATCAAGGTGTGGGCAAGGGCTGGGAGGGAAGGATGGATGTCAAGCCTCTCTCCTTCACTTGGAGACAGCCAGCTGTCTGCTCCCTGTGTCTTCACATGGTCTTTCCTTTGTGTGTGTCTATGTCCTAATTTCCTCTTCTTATAAGGACACCAGTCATATTGGATTAGGGCCCACCCTAATGACCTCATTTTAACTTGATTACCTCTGTAAAGACCCCATCTCCAAATAAGGTCACACTCTGAAGTACCAGGAGTTAGTACTTCAACATATGAAGTTGGCAGGAGGGGGCACAATTTAACCCAAAACACTAACTGAGAGGCAACTTCTCTGCTCTCAGAATAAAATCAGAACCCCCCTGTGAACAGACCACCTCGTCTCCCACCTCGGTAATCTCAGCTCCCCAGATGAGCCTTATTTGCCTGAAGCAACGTCCACTGGTTCTTTGTCCACTGCTGTTTTGTGCCCTCCTTTCACGCCTCAGTCCAGTTCAGACCCTCCACAATAATCTGAAACCCTTCCTTCTGGTTTTGTTTCATAACACTTATCACAATTTGTAGTGACATATTTATTTGTACGATTGTTCTATGTCACCTACAGGGAGAAATACATTTTACATCCCAACTCAGCACACCTACAGACATTTCAAGTAAACACTTCAGGTAAAAATGCTTGTTCTTACTATGTTCAGTGCACCTTGATATTTCCTATTTCATCTATTTTTTCTTGTAGTAAAATACATACAACATAAAATTTGCCGTTTTTACCACTTTGCAGTGTACCGTCCAGTGGCATTAAGTACATTCACACTGTTGGGCACCCATCACCACCATCCATCTCCTGACCTTTTTCATCATCCTAACTGGAAACGCAGTCTCCGTTAAACACTAACTCCCCCTCCCTCAGCCCCTGGCAGCCACCATTCTACTGTCTGTCTGTATGAATTTGACTCCTCTAGGGACCTCATATAAGTGGAATCATGCAGCATTTGTCTTCCTGTGACTGGCTTATATCACTCAGCATAATATCCTCAAGGCTCATCCATGTGGTAGCAAGTGTCAGAATTTCCTTTCTTTTAAGACTGAATAGTATTCCGTTGTATGGATAGACCGCATTTTGTCTCTCCATTCATCCATCAGTGGAAAATGGGTTGTTTCCACATTTTGGCTATTGTGAATAATGCTTCTATAAACATGGGTGTACAAACATCTCTTCGAGACCCTGCTTTCAATTTCTTTGGGTATATACCCAGAATGGAGTTTTCTGTTTCTTTTTTACAAAAATTAAAGTATAGTTGATTCTGTTTCATTTTTTAAAGTGCTGAATGACTCTTTTTTAAAAAATTTGTTTTATTATGTTTATTTTTGGCTGCGGTGGGTCTTCGTTGTTGCACGTGGGCTTTCTCTACTTGTGGCGAGCGGTGGCTCCTCTTGTTGCGGAGCATGGGCTCTAGGCGCGTGGGCTTCAGTAGTTGTGGCACACAGGCCAGTAGTTGTGGCTCAAGGGCTCTAGAGTGCAGGCTCAGTAGTTGTGGCGCAAGGCTTAGTTGCTCTGCGGCATGTGGGATCTTCCCAGACCGGGGCTTGAACCTGTGTCCCCTGCATTGGCAGGCAGATTCTTAACCACTGTGCCACCAGGGAAGTCCCTGATGTGACTCTTTAACTTCATGACACCTGCAGTTTGGAAGGCACTGTGTTTTGTGTGATGTATCCCCAGCCCCTGCATGGTGCCTAGTCCTGCAGAACTATTTTTGGAGGAATGTTGAATTAAACTATAGATGCACAAGGCTTTACATTTCCGGGTATTTTTTTATTACTTCTCCATGAATAATGGCTACAGAGCTCCCATTTTCCTTTCTTTTTCACATGTTGTACAAATGCTGCTATTAATGCCACTGAATGCTATGGTTATATTGTCCTAGAGAGCATACATCATTTATGACAACAACATGTTTTGGACTCAGGCCATAAATTTTCTCAAAATGACGTGGAATAACAGCCTGTTAAAATGTTTGGGCACAAAATCTCACATTATTAATTAGGTTTTCAGAGATTTTTCTTGAACTTTCTCCATAGATCTTTTAAAAATGCTGTGTAGATTATACCTAATTGACTTAACATGCATATCCTTGTAATTACACTAAAATTTGCCCCTTTTAGAGTAAGGCTTTTATCATTGTGGGGAAAAACAGAGCTGTTTAATACTCTAGGTTAAGAGTGTAATAATGATCTTTATCATCTCAAAAGCAGTGGACTGCGTTCTTAATTGTGATTTGTAATTTTGCTCTGGTGGAAGTAAAATCCTCTAAGAAAATCTTCAGCTCAATTCTTCTTTGCCCCACTTCTGAATTTTCTTTATTCTCCAACCTTCCTTTGTTGGGGCCACCAAATATCATACCTTTAACATTATAAATCAGGAATGCTAACATTCTTAAAGAGAATCATCTTTTGATCATTTATTCATGATTATCACTTCATTTCCAAGTTTGAGAATGCCACATATCAATTTTTAAATACCAATTATCCAAAATATCCTAACGTATAAAACCACAAAGTAGAGTAGCAATAGCATAAAGATTGGACTAGAAGGGAAGAAAGATGGGAAATGAGAAAAGAGAGAAGGGTCAAGTTCAAATGTGTACGTGTGCTCAAAACCCCTCCTCCACAGTACCTGCCTCTTGCTTTCGGGATGCAGAGGGTCAACCTGTACTGGGCGGGGGTAGAGGCTTCATGTGACGTTTCTGCCCTCTATATTTGGCCCCTATTTCCTTTCCCTGCCAAAGTTCTGAAATGTGCATCTACATGTGCTCTCCTTTTTTTTTTTTGGCCACGCCACGCGGCATTCAGGACCTTAGTGCCCCAATCAGGGATCGAACCCATGTCACCTGCAGTGGAAGTGCGGAGTCTTAACCACTGGACCACCAGGGAAGTCCCCACGTGCTCTCCTTTTGAGGTCCAGCAGCCCGGCTCCGGTCCCCACCGCTTCACCAAGATGCTCCAAGTCACCTGGGAGCCCTCTGCCACCAGACCGAAGCCCTTTTCCCAGGCTCATCCTCTTTGACCTGTCCTCTAGAGAAACCTGTGAAAAGGCCCACCTCCTTGCAAATTTCTGGGCTCTTCGCTTAATGAGACAACCCGCTAGGCTGATCGTCCTGCCTCTTTGACAGCTCCTTCGGAATGTCCTTCTCCCTTTCCAAGGATGTTCCCAGCTCCTTTCTGACCTTCCTTTCTTTCCTTTACAGTTCATGTACAGCCTCTTTGCTGACAATTCCCACATCCCCATTCTTTCACTGGCCAGCTGGTCTGCATCCCCCGTTGCTATGGGGCATTTCTAACAGGAGGTTTGCTGTCCTCTCTTGCTTGGCCTCTCTGTCTCTCCAGCTGTATCGTCCTGGAGCAGTTTCCCTCTGGCCCATCCCTCAGCCTCTCTCTTCCCTCTGACTGTCTGGGTCCTGAGTGTCTGGTTTCTGGAGCACTGCAGACACCCTGGGCTGCTCCAGCTCCAGGACACGGCCCCTGTGGTCCAATTCACACTCAGACTCATCTCTAACACTGCTCGTGCCAGCCTCCCTCCGCCTGCTGCCAGGTCTGGCTCAGGCTCCTCTGCCGGCTCTCGGGACCTCTCTTACCGTGCCCCTCTCTCTCTGCGCACTCTTATTTCCCACTATCTATATACAGGCTGTCTGCTCTTGTCCGGCCAGCCCTTGGCCTGTCAGCAGGCCCTGCTCCTTCTCTCCTCCACAATCACTAACGCTGTCCTTCAAACACCAGATCACAGTCAAACCCACAGCACCTGCAGCCCTTGAGTGAGCCCCCCACCTCCCCATGTACTTTTCCCGTTAACAATCCCTCTTGTTTCCTCTGCTTGGTCTCCCTGACCGGGACCTGGATAAGGGCTTCAACCTCTCCCTTCTGCCCACAGCATCTAATGCCAGTCATGGTACCCCGTGTGCCAAACACACCAGGCACACCACCAGAGCCCCATCCCTGACAGCGTCTTCTGCTTTTGCACAGACAGGCCTCTATCTGCCTCTGAACCCCAGTGAGGCCCCCAGGTTTTCCTAATAGTAACTATTTACTCGGTTCTCATTTCACCTACTTGTGTTCAACCTACAGGAATTAACACCTACAACTCGGACCCACTCAGAATTTTACATGTAAGTGAATTATAACTGTTGTGTAACCGGGAGCATAAACGCTATGCGGTCTGTTCTGGACAAAGCCAGAGGATCACCAAACTCACATTCTTCTCTCTTGCATACTGACTTGTTATTTGCCAGCATCTTTACTTCAGGCCATGGGCACTGAAACTCAGACCATTAACCTGGCATGTGTACGCAGGGAATGGAAAAGTTACAAACCTGTGGATTTGTGCATTTATCTACTACTATGATATTTTGTCCCAACTCTTCGTCTCTCTGAGATAGAGTAAATACAGATTTCCGTGGGTCCTGTAACAAGCTAACAAGTGTGTAATGTGACAAATCTGCACCCCAGGGGCTGATCAGAGGGGGAGAGAACAGAGCAGATGTTTTAGCTCCTTTAAAGGCCGCAGCCTTTCCAGCCTGACATTACCACGGCCTCTTTTTGAAGTGGGAAGCCGCATCTTTTATCGGCCCAAGAGCAAAGGTTCAAGCGGAGTTACAAGCCCTGCGCTAATTCTCACTCGAGGCAGGGCCGTGCTGCGGCGGAAGACGTGCGGAAAGAGGGGCGCGCCTCGCAGGACGTGGTCAAAAGCAGAGTTGCTGCGACGTGGAAAGACAGCCGAAATGAGCTCGCGAGTTGTCCATGTTTGGTCCTGGAGCCGCCCGCGGGCGCGGGGATAGCGCCCCCGGGGAGCGTGGTCTCCGGCGTCCGCAGGAGGGGTTGCCCGGGCCGGGGCGACGCCCCCGCTCCCCGCGCGCCCGCTCCCGCGTTTCCGCCTCTCCTTTGTCCCCGCGCCCCCCCGCGTCCCGCCCGCCTGGGGGGCGCCAGCGACCGCGCGGGGAGGCGGGGCCTGGTCGCGGCGCTCCCGCAGCATCCCGACCCCGGTCGCGCGCCGCCCTGGGCTCCTGGGACCCTGCAGCCCCGCCCCGTCCCGTCCCGTCCCGTCCCCGCCCGGCCACGTCCCTCGCGGAGGCCGCCCCCTGGCGGGCAGAGCGGGCGCCGGGCTCGCGCTCCTGCGGCGGCGGCGGCGGGCCCGGGGTTGCCATGGTAACCGGCAGCGGCCGCCGCCACAGCAGGGCCGGCCCTAGCGCCAGCGCCGGCCGCGGCTCGGCTCGGCTCAGTGTGGGGGTGAGCTGCGGCGGCGCGGCCGGGCCGGGGAAGCGGGCGCTGCCCGGCGGCCTCAGCATGGAGGACGGCTTCTCGAGCTACAGCAGCCTGTACGACACGTCCTCGCTGCTCCAGTTCTGCAACGGTGAGGGGCGGCGGCCGGCTGGGCGGGGGCCGCGGCCGGGAGCGGGCCGAGGGGCGAGGCCGGGCGGCCGGGGAGGCCGTGCAAAGTTGCTGCGGAGGGGCGCGCGGTTCCCGCCGCCGCGGGCGCATTGTGCTGGGCCGCGGGCCCCGGGCCGCGCCTCGCTGCGCCCCCGCCCCGCCCGGCTCCCGTTCCGGCTTCGGCCAGTGCGCGCGGGGCGGCCGATACCCGGGAGACCGGCGCGAGCGCACCGGCCGGGCAGCGCGGGGGGAGGCCCGGCCGCCCCAGGGCTCCGGGGACGTGTTGCTTTCTGCTTCCAAACTCACATCTGTTTGGAAATGTCTGGATGAAGAACTCGGAAAACAAATCACTTAATAACGAAACACTCCTTTGAGGATGTGCGCAGTGTTTGTCGCGGATGGACCCTCAGGATCCATTCAGTTCTACTTTGATGAAATCATCACAGTTTCAAGCAATCTAGAGCTTTTTAAATGGACAGGCAAAGTGAACGTGGCTTAAAAGTGTTTCGACTGTTTTGTTTACGGGGTGATAGATTTATTTATTTATTCATTTTTACAGGAAGGAAATATTAATAGCTACCAATATGGCATCGTTAAAAAAATATAAAATCCTACATGCTTGAAAGATTTTAATCTCACTAGCAGGGTTGAAAAAGATTTTCACAGCAGACTGCATAGTATATCAGAACATGATGTGTGATAATTCATGCACAAAAGTTAACCATACAGTTTTTTATATGTCGGATTTACTGCTTTATTAGAGGATCCCAGAAGTTTGTTAAAGAAAAAAAAATGTGTGTTTTATGGAATTTGCTTATAGTGCAGTCGGAATAATTTGGAATTCTAGATGCTTTGACAACTCGAGCAATTTATTTTGCAATTGTAATTGTGATTTAGGGGAATTTTTCTAGTTATTCAACACCTGTTTGCAAATTGGAGGTATTAGCCTTGGCAATAAAGATCACTGGGTTGATTCATCCTCTGTAACGACATTTTAATCTCTGGTGAAATTTATCATCTTTATCATGGAAGAGTATATATTCTGATAGTTTTGGCAGCTTATAATTGTCATATTAATCACATGTGAGCCTTCATTAACTTGTAATGCCCTCTTCAGTGGAAAGGAAGAGAGTTTTGGCTCTCTCTCCACATTTAACAACATTTCAGAGTTGAAAGCAGACAGAATGTATTTGGTACTCTGCTGGCCACTGGAATCCTTTATACAATACATAGTTTAGAGTCATGGGAACGGTTTTACTCTCCACATATTGGAGCAGTTGTTTGGGGCTGGTCATATTGTTTCTAAACAGCCGCTCAGTCATGAAGTTGACCTACACATCTATTCATGAATGTTTTGGTCTTCTGCCTTTTCTTGTTAATTTGCTAGGTTAGCGATATCGGTAAGGAATTTTACTGGTAACGGTGTCTAGAAGAAAGTAAAAACCAGCTCTTATATTGTATGACTAACAGTTTAAAGAAAAATGGCTTTATTATTTATTTATTTATTTTTTTATTGAAGCATAGTTGATTTATAAATACAATGTTGTGTTAAATTCTGCTCTACAGCAAAGTGACTCAGTTATACAGTATATACATTCTTTTTCATATTCTTTTCCATTATGGGTTATCTCAGGATACTTAATATAGTTCTGTGTGCTATACAGTAGGACCTTGTTATTTATCCCTTCTATATGTAATAGTTTGCATCTGCTAATCCCGAAGTCCTAATCCATCCTTCCCCCAACCACCCTTGAAAAAAATGACTTTAAAATAGCTAGAATCAAGCAATAAGATCAGTTCAAAATACAATTGAATCACAACTGTTGAATTGCTTTTCTTAAAAAGCTCGGCTCTGTGTTTATTTTTTGGTTACCTTATGAATAAAGTTTAAAGCAAGAGTAGCCTATCTGGCAGAAATGAGTGTTCACTGGTGATGTCTTAGGCAGCAGATGTTTTGATGTGAAATTATTCATTTTTAAGAGGCTTCCATTAAGTGAAAATATAAATGAATACAATCCAGTTAATGACTATGATGATTCAATTAAAGCAGTGGATCACAGAAACACCATTTCACCAAGAACTAAATTAAACATTTGGATGTTTTATTAGCTACATTGAAAAACATTTTTTTCTTTTTAAATTAGAGATTTACATGACAGTGGCAGGACTACAGCAGTGTAATAGATGAACTCATAAATTTTCATATGTGGGTACACGCCATGCTTTTGATAGTGACAGGAACTAAAAAGTCATAGTTGTATATTAGCTTCAGAAAATGCAACCCATACTTCTTATTTGTATGACTGTCACAGTTAATGTCCTCCTGGTGAGATAAAGATAGAGGTTAGTAATAAAAATGAGAAGGAAGGAAGAAAAAACGTTGTTGTAATGAGTGAAATCTCTTTTATCCTTCTACTTTTTTTCCTTACTATCTCTCCTACTTAATTTGTAATGGATATTAAATGTGAATGTAGGCAGTATCTAGCCTCCTGAAAAGACTATCCATTCTCATCTTTTAGATACTGGCCTTCTCATTTAAGTAGAAAATGTGTGCCATGTTTTTTCTTCAAACTGTTTAGAACTCTGTAAAGTGAGCTAGAAATCACAAACTTCTTTTATTGCCCTAAGAAAAACTACAGTAGTTGGAAAGTGGACTCAAGCTGGCATTTATAAGACAGTTTGTCGTTTGGGAAATACTGACCATCCTTTATTCCATTTTTTTTTCCAGAGCCTTCCCTTGACATAGGTAGAATTACCATCCTCTTTTACGTAGGAAGAAACTGACGCTCAAAGAGATTTTTCTGACTTTATAAGGCCACACAACTAGTAAAGCTTGGATGCCAGTATGATTTCTTTGTTTTAATAACAGCTATAGAGACATATAATTCACATTCTATAAAAATTCACCCTTTTAAAGTGTACAATTAAGTGGCTTTTCCTATATTCACAGAATTGAGCAAGCATCAACATTATCTAATTTTAGAACATTTTCATCACCTCCCCAAAGAAACCCCAGGACCCACAGGTTGTATTCCCTGTTGCCCTAGCCCCTGGCAACTACTAACCTACTTTCTGTTTCTATAGATTCTGCACGTTTAATATAAATGGAATCATATACTATTTGGCCTTTTGTGTCTGGCTTCTTTCACTTAGCATAATGTTTCAGGGTTCATCCATGTTGTAGCATGTGTCAGTACTTTATTCCTTTATATGGACAAGTAATATTCCACTGTATGGATAGATCACATTTTATTTATCCATTCACCAGTTGATAGGCATTTAGGTTGTTCCTACTTTTTGACTATCATGAATAATACTACTTGGAACATTCATGTCCAAGTTTTTGTGTGAACATGTGTTTTCATTTCTCATTGGTCAATACCTAGGAGTGGAATTGCTGGGGCATATGGTAACTCTGGGTTTAACATTTTTGAGGAACCAATCTGAATTTTTTGAAATCTAAATGTCAAGCTCTTTTTATTATACCTTGCTGATATAAGAATAGGGAGTCAAGGAGCTGGATGAAAGAGGGAAGGAGGTGGGTGGGAAGAACATAGTGTTGCTGTTTCATTTCTGTGAGTCACTTTTGATTCTCTCATCAGTCACAGATCATCAAAACAAGTCAATGCACACTCTTGCTTAGTTGCCATAGGTTGTAAGAGTCTCAGCGTTCGAGGGGACCAAAAAGGTGATCTCATCTCATGGTTTACTTTCTTAAGCCTTTGAATGTTTCTTCAAAGTACAGCTCACCGAGGAATCCAAATGTTAAGCAGATAAACAGGGAGCAGCTCCAGCTAAAGTAGGGAGAGGGCAGCGCTCTCTGGTCCTCCTCGCCTGTCTTGCCCTCCACTGATTCAATCCACCCATCCCGCCAGGGCTTGAAATCTCTGTTCCATGGGGGGATGCTCCAAAGGTTATCCAACCCACGTTCGAGCAGTTCCAAGGGACTGGAAACTCACTGTCCCTCCATGCAATTCATTCCTTCTTTGTATAATTCAGACTGTCAGTTCCTAAATGCAGTCAAAGTTTGGCCCCAGTTCTGTCCCTTGGGTCCAGAGAAAATAGGTTTAATCTGTTTTCCATGTGCTAGGTTGTCCCATGTTTGAAGACAGTCATGATAGCTCTTTCTCAAGTCTTCTTCCAGCTAAACATTACCATTAAAAAAGAAAAAAAATTCCTCACAAGACACAATTTTAGACCCTTAATCATCCTGGCTTTCCTGGTCTACGTTTGTTTTCTTTATTCTATACGCCTTTTTAAATTTGACACAGCTGGATGTTGTATTCCAAGCATGGTTTTTAAATAGAGCAGAGTAGAGCCGGATACTTCACCTCCCTTGTTCTACAGCCTATACTTCTAATAATGCAACCCAAGATCGTATTAGCTCTTTTGCTTGTCACTTCACATTGTTACCTCTTACTGGTTTTCACCTAAAATTCTTATCTGTTTTACATGTACTGTGGCTAAGCCCCTTTTTTTTTTTTGAACATCTTTATTGGAGTATAGTTGCTTTACAATGGTGTGTTAGTTTCTGCTGTATAACAGTGAATCAGCTGTACGTATACATATATCCCCATATCTCCTCCCTCTTGTGTCTCCCGTCCACCCTCCCTATCCCACCCCTCTAGGTGGTCACAAAACACTGAGCTGATCTCCCTGTGCTATGTGGCTGCTTCAGACTAGCTATCTGTTTTACATTTGGTAGTGTATATATGTCCATGCCACTCTCTCACTTCGTCCCAGCTTACCCTTCCCCCTCCCCGTGTCCTCAAGTCCATTCTCTACGTCTGCGTCTTTATTCCTGTCCTGCCCCTAGGTTCTTCAGAACCTTTTTTTTTTTTTTTTTTTATTCCACATATATGTGCTAGCATACGGTATTTGTTTTTCTCTTTCTGACTTACTTCACTCTGTATGACAGACTCTAGGTCCATCTGCCTCACTACAAATAACTCAATTTCGTTTCTTTTTATGGCTGAGTAATATTCCTTTGTGTATATGTGCCACATCTTCTTTATCCATGCATCTGTCGATGGACACTTAGGTTGCTTCCATGTCCTGGCTATTGTAAATAGAGCTGCAATGAACATTGTGGTACATGACTTTTTTTTTTTTTAATTTTTTAAAAAATTTATTTATTTATTTATTTTTGGCTGTGTTGGGTCTTCGTTTCTGTGCGAGGACTTTCTGTAGTTGCGGCAAGCAGGGACCACTCTTCATCGTGGTGCGCGGGCCTCTCACTATCACGGCCTCTCTTGTTGCGGAGCACAGGCTCCAGATGCACAGGCTCAGTAGTTGTGGCTCACGGGCCTAGTTGCTCCGCAACATGTGGGATCTTCCCAGACCAGGGCTCAAATCCGTGTCCCTTGCATTGGCAGGCAGATTCTCAACCACTGCTCCACCAGGGAAGCCCCATGACTTTTAAAAAATTAATTAATTAATTAATTAATGTTTGGCTGTGTTGGATCTTCATTGCGGTACACGGGCTTCTCATTGCGGTGGCTTCTCTTGTTGTGGAGCACGGACTCTAGGAGCGTGGGCTTCAGTAGTTGTGGCACATGGGCTCAGTAGTTGTGGCTCGCAGGCTCTAGATCACAGGCTCAGTAGTCGTGGTGCATGGGCTTAGTTGCTCCACGGCCTGTGGGATCTTCCCAGACCAGGGATCGAACCCGTGTCCCCTGCATTGGCAGGTGGATTCTTAACCACTGCGCCACCAGGGAAGTCCCATGACTCTTTTTGAATTATGGTTTTCTTAGGGTATATGACAAGTAGTGGGATTGCTGGGTCATATGGTAGTTCTCTTTTTAGTTTTTTAAGGAACCTCCATACTGTTCTCCATAGTGGCTGTATCAATTTACATTCCCACCAACAGTGCAAGAGGGTTCCCTTTTCTCCACACCCTCTCCAGCATTTATTGTTTGTAGATTTTTTGATGATGGCCATTCTGACTGGTCTGAGGTGATACCTCATTGTAGTTTTGATTTGCATTTCTCTAATGATTAGTGATATTGAGCATCCTTTCATGTGTTTGTGGGCAATCTGTATATCTTCTTTGGAGAAATGTCTATTTAGATCTACCCATTTTTGGATTGGGTTGATTGTATTTTTGATATTGAGCTGCATGAGCTGCTTGTAAATTTTGGAGATTAATCCTTTGTCAGTTGCTTCGTTTGCTAATATTTTCTCCCATTCTGAGGGTTGTCTTTTCGTCTTGTTTATGGTTTCCTTTGCTGTGCAAAAGCTTTTAAGTTTCATTAGGTCCCATTTGTTTACTTTTGTTTTTATTTCCATTTCTCTAGGAGGTGGGTCAAAAAGGATCTTGCTGTGATTTATGTCATAGAGTGTTCTGCCTATGTTTTCCTCTAAGAGTTTTATAGTGTCTGGCCTTACATTTAGGTCCTTATTCCATTTTGAGTTTATTTTTGTATATGGTGTTAGGGAGTGTTGTAATTTCATTCTTTTACATGTAGCTGTCCAGTTTTCCCAGCACCACTTATTGAAGAGGCTGTCTTTTCTCCATTATATATTCTTGCCTCCTTTATCAAAAATACGGTGATCATATGTGCCTGGGTTTATCTCTGGGCTTTCTATCCTGTTCCATTGATCTATATTTCTGTTTTTGTGCCAGCACCATACTGTCTTGATTACTGTGGCTTTGTAGTATAGTCTGAAGTCAGCAAGCCTGATTCCTCCAGCTCTGTTTTTCTTTCTCAAGATTGCTTTGGCTATTGGGGGTCTTTTGTGTTTCCATACAAATTGTGTGATTTTTTTGTTCTAGTTCTGTGAAAAATGCCATTGGTAGTTTGATAGGGATTGCATTGAATCTGTAGATTGCTTTGGGTAGTATAGTCATTTTTGCAATGTTGATTCTTCCAATCCAAGCACATGGTATATCTCTCCGTCTGTTTGTATCACCTTTAATTTCTTTCATCAGTGTTTTATAGTTTTCTGCATACAGGTCCTTTGTCTCCTTAGGTAGGTTTATTCCTAGGTGTTTATGTTTGGCTAGGTATTTTATCCTTTTTGTTGCAGTGGTAAATGGGAGTTTTTCCTTAATATCTCCTTCAGATTTTTCATCATTAGTGTATAGGAATGCAAGAGATTTCTGTGCATTAATTTCGTATCCTGCTACTTTACCAAATCCATTGATTAGCTCTAGTAGTTTTCTGGTAGCATCTTTAGGATTCTTTATGTGTAGTATCATGTCATCTGCAAACAGTGACAGCTTTTCTTCTTCTTTTCCAGTTTGGGTTCCTTTTATTTCTTTTTCTTCTCTGATTGCTGTGGCTAACACTTCCAAAACTATGTTGAATAATAGTGGTGAGAGGGGACAACCTTGTCTTGTTCCTGATCTTAGTGGAAATGGTTTCATTTTTTCACCATTGAGGACGATGTTGGCTGTGGGTTTGTCATATATGGCCTTTATTATGTTGAGGCTAAGCCCTTTTTTTTGCTTACTTTTACATTTTCTTTTTGAGGAGGAATTTCCTCCAGCCCAAGATGATTGTAATCTGTATCGTAATGCTGTAAATAATCCCAACACTTAAGTAAAATATTTCAGTGTTATAATAACATGGAAGTTAGTCATTGCCTTAAAGGTTATGATTCTGGCTGATAGCATTTTTTCCATCTTGCCTGGAAAGGTGTTGTGAGAGACCTTATCAGCTTCCTTCTAAAGGCTATGCATGGCGTATCTACCACTTCCTGGTGCAGCTGGGCTTCTTCCCCTGCAGGTGCTACCTGTTAATAACCATGGCCGGTCAAGTCCACACTCACAACCTGCTGCTTCCAATGACATTCTGAAGTCAGTATAATAATCTTTTGAGCTACTGCCATTTATTTTTTTCTAGTTGCGAAATGAAAACTTGTTTTCATTTCTAAGCATTTATATTGGGGGAGTTAAGAATACTTTATTTAAAATCTTAGAAATAGTTTGGCATCTGTAATTCTGACCACTTTCTCTTTACTATGATTAGGATAGGATTTTCAAGTTGGCAAATAGTTGGGTTTGAAACATCATCAAGGACCTCGTGTGAGGAAATCACTCTGAACTCAACAACATGAAGTATTTTCAGACCTCTTACGTATTCTTATGGGGTGGCAGAGGACTGATTTACGCTTTCTCTGATAGCAAAATCTATAGAAAATGCTTTCACGGGAGAGTGCATAACAAGCACCCATGCTAAGCGAGAACTTCTAATTGGTTCACTTGGTATTCTGGCAGGGAATTTATCTTATAGCCAGACCACGAGCATTTATGACATTATGAACAGACCCAAGCATTTTGGTGGAGAATTCACAAAACGATGCTTAAAAGTAATCATTGGTCGGTTATTAATTTTTGAGATGGTGTAAGCCTTTTCATATAGTCTTTTTAAAAAATTAACATTTTACTTGAGTGGAGGATGGGTAAAAGAAAAATAACATCTTCGTTTCTACTGTTACAGTCTGTTCGAGCTGTAAAACTAGAAGCGTAAAAAACTTAATCATGGATAGCATTGAAAATTGAACATTAAAGCATTGCTTTTATTAGCAAAGCAGCTTCTCCAAGGACTTAAAATCAATGGTAATTTGTACTACTTACAAAAATTCTTTCAGGAAAACTGTGGTTATTCATCTTAAAAATCCTAGCTTATTAATAGAAGATTTCTAGGATTTGTAAAGTGTTTTAAATGCCACCAGAAACATGGATAATAAAAAAGTGTGCTGTAAACCTTAAATGCTATATAATTATTATCAGTATACCCTCCCCCCAAAGCTTCATGTTTTTCTCGCTAGATATTGGGCACGTACATTTAATATTCTGCTGAAAGCAGCATGTTTGTTTTAATATCATGTAGGACTGGGTCTGTCCTTATGGGCCAGCAGGAGCCAGCACACATCCTCCTTGGTTTACTTTAAAGAAATAGCTCTTCAGAAGTTTATCTTTCTTTAAAGTATTTATTTTTCCATTAAGAGTTAGGTAGACATACTTCCAATTTTGTTTCCTCTCAAGCTGCATCTTTACTGGAAAATACTATTTGTGTGGAAAACCACATTTTTACAGAGTACTTAGTCGTGTCTTAAAATGCAGTAGCACATTTTTTCTGCCAGTTTTCTGGAAAAGATTTAAACTCTCTGACTTTAATAAACTACCCCCTCTGTGAAGGGGCACATTTGACCGTTACCCTTGGATGATGCAAGAGGGCAGGGACGCCAAGCCCAGAGCCTGCCCACGGTGGGGAGTTCCACAGGAGACCTTGGCTACCTGCAGAGGGGGAGAGAACGGGAGGTGCCAGCCCTCCGAGGGGTGGGGGCCAGATCGTTGTGCAGCACTGCGGTGTGGTCCAGGACTGGCTGTGTCCTTCATGCTGTGCCCTCTGGAGGGGAAGGCATTATTGTCCTGGACTGCAAATTATTCCCACAAAAAGCCTTTCGAGGACAATGGGCAGCTCACATTAAAGATAATGAGGATAGAGACGGTTAGGCAAGCATTCATGGAGAGAGAGGCCTTTAAGTTCACTTGGCAAATGGAGCCAATTTCGAGTGAATCCCTACAATGTGCACAGGACAATGAAAAATGTTTAAAACATGGTTTTCCCTAGAAACACTAGATTTCCCTAGTCATCGTCCTACACTCTTTCTCCCGGCCTCCCATCTCCGTGGGCCTGGGAGGTTCTGCTCCCCAAGTATCTCATCATTTCTCCCTGCGCTTTAGCTCAGACCTTGGTCAGTTCTCATCTGGGGTTCGTTGTAAGGACTGCAGCCCCACACTAGCCTTTCTGCCTCCAGTCTCAGCTCCTTTTCTTATTGAACAAGTGGTTGAGTGTCCACCGTGCTCATCATTACATGGATCTGAGGGTTCCAGCAACACACCAGGTCCACGTGGTCCTTGCTTTCAGGAAGCCGGAGTTGCCCTTGGGGAACTGGACGCCCGTCATCATGTTCACAAGGAGTTGTTTAATGACCCCGGGAATAGATGGTGCTGAGAAGAAGCGTAGGAGTGTGGCCAGGCATCGGACTGAGGAAGGCCTGTGTGAGCTCTTTCTGGGATGAGTGGAAGCCACACGCTGACAGGGGTTGGGGAGAGGGCGGGGAAGAGCATTCCAGACCGGGTGGGAAGCCCGGAGGGGTTGGGGGGAAGGACCTTTTGGAAACTGAAAGAAAGTCTCCTGTGGTGAAAGAAAAAAGAGCAGAGCTTGAAATGAGGCTCGGTGTGTCCTGTGGGGCCTTTCGGTCACATTGAGGAGTTTGGTCTTATTTCCAAGGAGCAGAGAGAATGTGCTAGAGAATTTTGAGGCAGGAGAGTGACGTGGTCAGATATGCAGGGACTTTTGGAGGATGGCTCTCCCTGGAGCATGGAGGGGTGGTGGCCGGAAGAGCAGGGGAGGGTGGAGGAGGGAGGCTGCTGTGTGAACCCAGGGAGAGGCGATGCTGATTTCCACCAGGGGGGGCACTTAGGGGCTGACCTCACCTGGACTTAAGTCATTACAAGCGGGAGGAGGAGGAATCAAGGATACCACCTGGGCTCCTGACTCACCCACCCAAGTGAGTGCCGTGGGCCGAGATAGAAGGACCTAGAAGGACCAGCATGTGGACGATGGTTCAGTTGGGGCTTGTGGGGCATGCAAGCCGACGGGCTGAGTAGGCTGTAGGACGTGGGGACTGGAGCCTGGGAGACGTCCAGACTGGAGATAAAAAGTTTGAGAGCCATCAGTATACAGATGGTGACAGAATCCACGTTGAAGGTGAGCTCACCTCAGGTGAAATTAGCTGTTTGGAATGCTCCTCCTGGAAGACAGGTCTGATCTGGAAAACCACCTCCTGTTGCAGAGTCTTCAGGGCCCCCCTCCTTCCCCTTTGGCATCCAAAGCCCCCAGGGGGCAGCTGCCTGTCTCCGCCGAGTCCCAGCTCCTTCGCCTGCCACCACCCCGGCTCCCGAGTGTTGTGAGGTGTCCTTTCTTGGTGGCCACATAAACCTCTGTCATCATGATGATCCCAGAGGCCTGTCGTGGTGATTTATTTTCAGATCTCCCGTTAGACTGTCACCACCTTCCAGGCAGAGGCTCCCGGTGATCACATTTGTGTTTTTTTGCTCCTCAGCTGAGCCTGCACCTGGTGGGTTTCCTGATGGGTATTGTGTGTGTGTGAAATACACACACACACCAGTCAAAATGCTTCCCGTGTAACATGTGCACTAAACTGAGGTTAAACAGGGGAAAACACTCATGCCACTTTTCTGTATGCTTGAAATAATGTGTATATATATATTTTATATTATATATCACATGTGTATATAAGTACACATGCATACATATTGGTACCCATGTCACAGGAATGTAGATACACATGCACACACGTGTGACATTTAACTCTCTTCCTCATCAAAGAACCAGTAGACTTAGGCATTGCAGGCAAGGAAACATTACGGGTAAAACCCAGAAACATACGGATGTGGGACAGTGCGGAGACTGGCCAGATGGAGTCAGACTCCCGTGCACAAACAGTACAGAAAGCCCCAGCTGGACACGGGTCCACTTGAATCAATAAGTAGAAACATTTGCAAAAAGCCTGGGGTGGTTTAACAGACTTAACACAAATTATATTCAGCCAAAGGAACTGACACAAGGAAGTAGTTCTTGGCAAACCCGGCATTTTTAGCAGTAAAAAAAAAGTTTGGACTGTTCAATTAACCCCCCAAAGTTATTTTGTGTAACAAGAATTTTACCATTTCTAGAAAAATATGCTCCAGACGAGAAGCAGTTGGGTATAGTTAGGACTGTCTTATGCTGTAGCATCTCTGTACATATTAGCCCAATTACAGTTGTCAGTAACAGTTGAAAATCCTTAGGAATGGAACTTAGCGATGATACTTCGTGTAATATCAAGTTTCTTGTAATGCTTCCCTATCCCGTGTGTAAAACATGGAGACTGCTCCCCTGGGAATGTATGGGCACTATAATAAAGATAATGATCTGTGAGCGTGGCTTCACCAAATTAGTCCTTTAGAAAGTAATTACGCGGCCTTGCCCACACTCCGCTGCTCTCAAAGACTAAAATCTGCTCTGTGTGTCATTTCTTTGCCTTCCTAGAAAACGGCCTCGTATTGAGTTGACATAATTTAATTATATAAAATTATGTGTTCAGACTGCATCTTGTACTTAATTATAGCTCTGACACTACAGAGTTGTTATTTCCCAGCCAGAGCTTGTGCTTCTTCAAAGTGGGGGCCACGTCCCATTCATCTTTGTCTGCCCACTGCCGGGCACCGTGCGTGTGCGTGTGTGTGGCGTGGCAGGGGAGGAGCGGGAGACACAGGCAGTGCTGGCGGTCTCACCAGGCAACCTCAGGTGTCACAGAGTCTGAGCACTTACAGGTGTCCCCTCTTTAACCCTCACTCCACTCCTTTGAGATGGCTGCTGTGATCATCTGCATTGTGACTGGTGAGGAAACGGAGCCCTAAAAGTTTAAGTAACTTGCTCAAGGTCTCCTGGCTGGTCCTTTTCAGAGCTGGGATTTGAACCCAGGCATCTGGCTCCACAGTCCACAGGCTACGAAGTGCTCAGTTGTGTTTGATGAACGAGCAACGGATCAAAAGATGGGACCGGTCCCAGACACGAAGGGGTGTGGGAGGTGGTTTTCACTGGCCCCTTGCTTCTGGGAGAGGCCACACTCTAATTACTGGTTCAGATCTGAGTTCCTTCCACTGGATTGCTGAGAGGGTCTCCGAACAAGTTCCTTGTCTTCACCCACGTTTCCCTTCAAATCACACCACTTCCGCACTTTCTAAAGCTGGAGTCTCGTTTATCTCTGAGTTACCCAAAGTCCCATGGAAGCTACCCATGGCTCTGAGGATGCAGGGCTGAGTCCGTGAGCAGCCTCCCGCCTGCTTCCCTGACCCAGGGCGGCCTCTCCTCCCAGGTGCCTTGGAGGCCGCCCCCTGGGCTCCGGGTAGTGTCTGGAGGCGCAGGGCTGGTTGACGTGCGTCCTCACATGCTGTGCCCCTGCCCTCCCCACAGGGACCCTTCCCCAATCCTCCTTTACCTTTAGAGCCTGGCTTCAGGCCCTGGAGGCCTCCCTGGTGCATAATGAATTTAGGCGAGGTTCTCTTGGTGCCCCGAGCCCGCTGCTGTGTCTCGGTGCGCTGCAAACCTTGATTTCCCTCCAGACCAGCAGTTCCCAGAGGAACGCATCGTGGACCCTCAGCCCCTGTGTGCTGAACCAAAGAGTGAGTCATTTCAGAGTGGAAATATGAAGCGGTCATTTGGTCTGGTAATTGCCCACTTAGAAAGTTTTAACACGCTCTGTACGTAGCCCCCTCCCCTGCGGTGACCAAGCATTAAGGAAACTGTTCAGTCTTTCTGTCGGTAGTTCTGGTTCTTTCCGTTTTTCTCCAGCAGCCTCATCCCATTTATTACTCTCTTGCTCTTCTTAGAACCCTTTTTTAGTTTTTAACTGTGGTAAAATACACATAACATGAAATTGACCCTGTTAACCATTTTCGAGCGTACAGTTCAGCGGCATGAAGTACATTCACATGGTTGTGCAACCATCACGAGCATCCGTCCACAGAACTCTTTTCGTTTTGCAAAACTGAAACTTTGTCCCCATTAAACAATAAATCCCATTCTTCCCTCCTCTGGCCCTGACACCCTCCATTCACTTTCTGTCTCTAAGAATTTGATTACTCTAGGGACCTCATATAAGTGGAATCCTACAGTATTTGTCCTTTTGTAACTGGCTTATTTCCCTTGCACAACCTTTTGTGAAACTCTAGTTTCATGAGTTACAGAATCCCAAACCGAACAATGTCTGACTAAGGGTTCAAAGCTGGGTGCCAGGGGAGGGGGGTAATAGCCTCAAAGTTCGAGGCTGTCAGAGTCCCTGCTGGAGTGTCACCAGATCACACCCACGTGTGTTACCAGCAGCTCTGCTCAGCCTGTGTAAAGTCTAAGCATCTTATCTCTGGAATCCCTGCAGTGAAAAGTGTGCTCTTCCCCCAGAGCTAACGTCAGGGCAAAGCCAGACTCGAGAAGGGTGGTGCAGAGTCCTGGAAACAGGGCTCAGAATCCAAACTGCCGTGTACACCGTCAAACAGCAACAGAAGCCACTTTGACAAGCAGAGAATGGTAACAAGTGTCTAAGCTCTCTTAGGAATGGTGGGGTGAGGGGGGGGGAATTTTAGGGCAGTTTAGAAAGATGATGAGGGGCATATGTTTGCTAAAGAAATTCCAGGACATATGCCTTCTGATCACCAATAGCGTACATTCTCTCTCAACTAGCTAAGAATCTAAGAAAGGAAACAGCAGATGTGAGGCCCATGCTCTAGGAAGGATCTGGACTGGAGTCTTGGAATATCTCTGATTTTTTGTTCTTTTTTTTTAAAAGATTGCTGTTGCACATTTGGCACGATCTACTGACGTGAGTGTCTGATTGGAGCATCACACAGGACTGTTTAAAAAGATGAACAGGCGTAGGCTACACATGTCCAGAATGAGTCATTAACTCTTGAGAATTAGCACAAAAGATTGTGTGCATTTCTTTCAAGACCTTCTATAATCTATCACCAGATTACATTCCTGAAGTTCAAAGCATGGGCTTTGGAGACAGATAGGTCTGGGTTCAAATCATGACTCTGCCAATTATGAAGAAGAAGCACCCTGACCCCACTCTCCTCCCTCCCGCCCATCTGCTGCTCTGTGTCCCATTGGGCAAACGGAGAGGGGAGCCAGGGAACAAGGGGCTGTGTTGCAATCCCCTACCCCTGCCAGAGTTAGCCTCCCAGCACAGAGGACAGGGAAGGGTCTGAGGGCAATCGCAAGAGGTCCAGTGGTGGTGTCTTGAATCAAGATGTAAATATTTATTAATGTGTTACCTTTGTAACACATTAATAAATATTTGATGGTTGCAACTACGTTGATCTAGCCTAGTTCCTGATGTCACGTAGGCATCCCATAAATGTTGGATTCATTCCTCTGTCAACTGTGCATTGCTTTTCCAGTATGCCAAGAACTTCTGTGGTTCTGTAGTCATGCTTTATCAATCCTTATCCCCTCCTGTTTCCATATTGAAACACGGTTTATCCTAGGGACCCAGCCTACACATTGTCTCCTGGGTGAAATCTTCCCTGATCTATCCAGGGTCACTTGGTCTTTCCTCTGCATTTCCAAATTTTGGTACATACCCCTCTAATTGGCACTTGGTTCATTCCATCCTGCCTTATGGTTATCTGTTCAACCTTTGTTTCCACGATCAGCTAGCACACTCCTTCAGGGTGGGGACCCTGTATTGTCTTCTTTATTTTGCTTCCTTCCGTTGCTCTGCACGGGGCATGGTTATGGTGTGTGTCTAATAAATGCTTGTTGAATGAAAAATCAAATACTACTCAGGATTAGAGAGTTGCATTACAGAAAAATACCTGGTGATGCTGTAATTAACTTGCTTAAAAAAAAAAAAAAGAAAAATCAAATACTAAAATTAGACAAAGGGCCATGCTATCTTTAAATCATCATGAAAGGCAAAGGGAGAACTTCCTGATCCTGAAAAGCTTTCCAGTATTACCAGAAACACTTCTTCATTGTTTACAGTGGTGAAATAACTCACAATCACATGTAGCAAAGCCTCTTAGTTATTGTAGAGTGGAGTCAGTGTAGGAGCTTTCAGCGTTCATGGATTATACATATTTGTGTACATACTTGGTAAAAAAACAATATATATATACAGACACACACACAATTTTATTCTGTTTATTTACCTTTTGTTGTTATTGACAGGGCCTCTAAACACAGGCCAACCACTGTAATTTGCTTGAACGTTGGAGGGATTTATTGAGAGACGCTATCTCCACTCTAGTATTTTATAGTTTTCAAAGCACCTTCAGATCTGTTTCTCACTTAATTCTCACAACCAAACTCTAACATAAGTTAGATAAATACTCTTTTATCACGTTCATGTTACAGACGATGAGATCCATCAGGTGACTGATGGATGTTAAGTAACTTCACCAAGGCCACTCAGTTCAGTCTCCTGACAAAACCCAGCGTCCTTTGAACGGTGCCATGTTGCCTTCTATACGTTAGTATCTACACTGATCGGGTAATCGACCTTGAAAAGAGCACTTGATTTAACAAGAAAATATGATATAGATACTTGCACCTTCTATGCTGAAAATTTTGTTGTGGTGGTGGTGGTTTTCCTGGACCTTGAAAAAAGTGATTTATAGATACGCTTTGCTTTTGGAAAAACCTGACATTCAAAAATCTGGATGTAGCGTAAGCTGTTACAAGATTATTTACAGGATTCCATAGCATCTTCTTAAAACCATAAATTTCCTTATCTACTTAAACATCATATTTGACAAATGTTGATCTTGTTCTTCAGGGCCACATCCTGGGTAAAGTGCCTTGCTTTTTTTTTTTTTATTAAATTCCTGTCCTCTCTCAAATCATCCTAAAGAGTGAGGAAACTGCTGGCTCTGCAGCAGTACCTCTTACTTGTGCAGTTTTCCACTGTGGCTGAAGTGTGGGTGGAAGCATACCCAGAAGTCGTATCCAGTGTTCCAACAGGTGCCCTGTAACCTAGGCTGGGCTCTGCCTGTTTGCGTGGTTTCTCTCTCACATATTTATCTCAGATGCCTTAAGAGCCAATGGCCTGAGGGAGAACTAGCTTCTAAATCCGCCCATAATCCCTTATCTGTGATTTCAAAATCCAGAAGGCTCTGAACACCAAATGTTTTTTGGTAACTCAATTATTATTTAGACTCAGCCTGATTGGACATCATTTGGTGGGGATTGGGGGGATGGAAGGGTGGAAAAACCTCCCCTGAATTGAAACATGTGGCTTTTAATGGTTTCTATTTCTCCCTTTTCATGTGAAAGTTCTGCTCTTCTGTAGAGCTTTTTTTCTTTTTTTTAACATCTTTATTGGAGTATAATTGCTTTACAATGGTGTGTTAGTTTCTGCTTTATAACAAAGTGAATCAGCTATACATATGCATATATCCCCATATCTCCTCCCTCTTGCGTCTCCCTCCCACCCTCCCTATCCCACCCTTCTAGGTGGTCACAAAGCACCGAGCTGATCTCCCTGTGCTATGCGACTGCTTCCCACTAGCTATCTATTTTACATGTGGTAGTGTATATATGTCCATGCCACTCTCTCACTTCGTCCCAGCTTACCCTTCCCCCTCCCCGTGTCCTCAAGTCCATTCTCTACGTCCGCATCTTTATTCCTGTCCTGCCCCTAGGTTCTTCAGAACCTTTTTTTTTTTTTAAATTCCATATATATGTGCTAGCATATGGTATTTGTTTTTCTCTTTCTGACTTAACTTCACTCTGTATGACAAACTCTAGGTCCATCCACCTCACTACAAATAACTCAGTTTCGTTTCTTTTTACGGCTGAGTAATATTCCATTGTATATATGTGCCACATCTTCTTTATCCATTCATCTGTCGATGGACACTTAGGTTGCTTCCATGTCCTGGTTATTGTAAATAGAACTGCAATGAACATTGTGGTACGTGACTCTTTAAAAAAAAAATTTTTTTTTAAATACAGCAGGTTCTTATTAGTTATCTACTTTATACATATTAGTGAATACATGTCAATCCCAATCTCCCAATTCATCACACCACCACCACCCCCCACCGTTTTCCCCCGTTGGTGTCCATATGTTTGTTCTCTACGTCTGCATCTCTATTTCTGCCTTGCAAACCAGTTCATCTGTACCATTTTTCTGGATTCCACATGTATGCATTAATATACGATATTTGCTTTTCTTTTTCTGACTTCCTTCACTCTGTATGACAGTCTCTAGATGCATCCACATCTCTACAAATGACCCAATTTCATTCCATTTTATGGCTGAGTAATATTCCATTGTATATATGTGCCACATCTTCTTTATCCATTCATCTGTTGATGGACACTTAGGTTGCTTCCATATACTGGCTATTGTAAATAGAACTGCAGTGAACATTGTGGTACATGACTCTTTTTGAATTATGGTTTTCTCAGGGTATATGACAAGTAGTGGGATTGCTGGGTCATATGGTAGTTCTATTTTTAGTTTTCTAAGGAACCTCCATACTGTTCTCCATAGTGGCTGTATCAATTTACATTCCCACCAACAGTGCAAGAGGGTTCCCTTTTCTCCACACCCTCTCCAGCATTTATTGTTTGTGGATTTTTTGATGATGGCCATTCTGACTGGTCTGAGGTGATACCTCATTGTAGTTTTGATTTGCATTTCTCTAATGATTAGAGATGTTGAGCATCCTTTCATGTATTTGTGGGCAATCTGTATATCTTATTTGGAGAAATGTCTATTTAGGTCTTCTGCCCATTTTTGGATTGGGTTGTTTGTTTTTTTGATATTGAGCTGCAGGAGCTGCTTGTAAATTTTGGAGATTAATCCTTTGTCAGTTGCTTCATTTGCTAATATTTCCTCCCATTCTGAGGGTTGTTTTTTCGTCTTGTTTATGATTTCCTTTGCTGTGCAAAAGATTTTTTAAGTTTCATTAGGTCTCATTTGTTTATTTTTGTTTTTATTTCCATTTCTCTAGGAGGTGGGTCAAAAAGTATCTTGCTGTGATTTATGTCATAGAGTGTTCTGCCTATGTTTTCCTCTAAGAGTATGATAGTGTCTGGCCTTACATTTAGGTCCTTAATCCGTTTTGAGTTTATTTTTGTATATGGTGTTAGAGAGTGTTCTAATTTCATTCTTTTACATGTAGCTGTCCAGTTTTCCCAGCATCACTTATTGAAGGGGCTGTCTTTTCTCCATTGTATATTCTTGCCTCCTTTATCAAAAATAAGGTGACCATAGGTGCGTGGGTTTATCTCTGGGCTTTCTGTCCTGTTCCATTGCTCTATACTTCTGTTTTTGTGCCAGTACCATATTGTCTTGATTACTGTAGCTTTGTAGTATAGTCTGAAGTCAGCGAGCCTGATTCCTCCAGCTCCGTTTTTCTTTCTCAAGATTGCTTTGGCTATTGGGGGTCTTTTGTGTTTCCATACAAATTGTGCAATTTTTTGTTCTAGTTCTGTGAAAAATGCCATTGGTAGTTTGATAGGTATTGCATTGAATCTGTAGATTGGGTAATCATATAGGAATGCAGGAGATTTCTGTGCATTAATCTTGTATCCTGCTACTTTACCACATTCATTGATTAGCTCTATTAGTTTTCTGGTAGGATCTTTAGGATTCTCTATGTATAGTATCATGTCATCTACAAACAGTGACAGCTTTGCTTTTTCTTTTCCGATTTGGATTCCTTTGGATGTGGCTAAAACGTCCAAAACTACGTTGAATAATAGAGGTGAGAGTGGACAGCCTTATCTTGTTCCTGATCTTAGAGGAAATGGTTTCAGTTTTTCACCATTGAGAACGATTTTGGCTGTGGGTTTGTCATATATGGCCTTTATTATGTTGAGGTAAGTTCCCTCTATGCCTACTTTCTGGAGGGTTTTTATCATAAATTGGTGTTGATTTTTGTCAAAAGTTTTTTCTGCATCTATTGAGATGATTATATGGTTTTTCTCCTTCAGTTTGTTAGTATGGTTTATCACATTGATTGACTTGTGTATATTGAAGAATCCTTGCATTCCTGGGATAAACCCCACTTGATCATGGTGGATGATCCTTTTAATGTGCTGTTGGATTCTGTTTGCTAGTATTTTGTTGAGGATTTTTGCATCTATGTTCATCAGTGATATTGGTCTGTAGTTTTCTTTCTTTGTGACATCTTTGTCTGGTTTTGGTATCAGGGTGATGGTGGCCTTGTAGAATGAGTTTGGGAGTGTTCCTCCCTCTGCTATATTTTGGAAGAATTTGAGAAGGATAGGTGTTAGCTCTTCTCTAAATGTTTCATAGAATTCGCCTGTGAAGCCACCTGGTCCTGGGCTTTCGTTTGTTGGAAGATTTTTAATCACAGTTTCAATTTCAGTGCTTGTGACTGGTCTGTTCATATTTTCTATTTCTTCCTGGTTCAGTCTCGGAAGGTTGTGCATTTCTAAGAATTTGTCCATTTCTTCCAGGTTGTCCATTTTATTGGCATAGAGTTGCTTGTAGTAATCTCTCATGATCCTTTGTATTTCTGCAGTGTCAGTTGTTACTTCTCCTTTTTCATTTCTAATTCTATTGATTTGAGTCTTCTCCCTTGTTTTCTTGATGAGTCTGGCTAATGGTTTATCAATTTTGTTTATCTTCTCAAAGAACCAACTTTTAGTTTTATTGATCTTTGCTATTGTTTCCTTCATTTCTTTTTCATTTATTTCTGATCTGATCTTTATGATTTCTTTCCTTCTGCTAACTTTGGGGTTTTTTTGTTCTTCTTTCTCTAATTGCTTTAGGTGTAAGGTTAGGTTGTTTATTTGAGGTGTTTCTTGTTTCTTGAGGTAGGATTGTGTTGCTATAAACTTCCCTCTTCGAACTGCTTTTGCTGCATCCCATAGGTTTTGGGTCGTTGTGTTTTCATTGTCATTTGTTTCTAGGTATTTTTTGATTTCCTCTTTGATTTCTTCAGTGATCTCTTGGTTATTTAGTAGTGTATTGTTTAACCTCCATGTGTTTGTATTTTTTACAGATTTTTTCCTGTAATTGATATCTAGTCTCATAGCGTTGTGGTCGGAAAAGATACTTGATACGATTTCAATTTTCTTAAATTTACCAAGGCTTGATTCGTGACCCAAGATATGATCTATCCTGGAGGATGTTCCATGAGCACTTGAGAAGAAAGTGTATTCTGTTGTTTTTGGGTGAACTGTCCTGTAAATATCAATTAAACCCATCTTGTTTAATGTGTCATTTAAAGCTTGTGTTTCCTTATTTATTTTCCTTTTGGATGATCTGTCCATTGGTGAAAGTGGGGTGTTAAAGTCCCCTACTTTGATTGTGTTACTTTTGATTTCCTCTTTTATGACTGTTACCATTTGCCTTATGTATTGAGGTGCTCCTATGTTGGGTGCATAAATATTTACAATTGTTATATCTTCTTCTTGGATTGATCCCTTGATCATTATGTAGTGTCCTTCTTTGTCTCTTGTAATAGTCTTTATTTTAGAGTCTATTTTGTCTGATATGAGAATTGCTACTCCAGCTTTCTTTTGATTTCCATTTGCATGGAATATCTTTTTCCATCCCCTCACTTTCAGTCTGTATGTGTCCCTAGGTCTGAAGTGGGTCTCTTGTAGGCAGCATATATACGGGTCTTGTTTTTGTATCCATCCAGCTGGTCTATGTCTTTTGGTTGGAACATTTAATCCATTTACATTTAAGATAGTTATCGATATGTATGTTCCTATTACCATTTTCTTAATTGTTTTGGGTTTGTTATTGTAGGTCTTTTCCTTCTCTTGTGTTTCTTGCCTAGAGAAGTTCCTTTAGCATTTGTTGTAAAGCTGGTTTGGTGGTGCTGAATTCTCTTAGCTTTTGCTTGTCTGTAAAGGTTTTAATTTCTCCATCGAATCTGAATGAGATCCTTGCTGGGTAGAGTAATCTTGCTTGTAGGTTTTTCCTTTTCATCACTTTAAGTATGTCCTGCCACTCCCTTCTGGCTTGCAGAGTTTCTGCTGAAAGATCAGCTGACCTTATGGGGATTCCCTTGTATGTTATTTGTTGCTTTTCCCTTATTGCTTTTAATATTTTTTTTAATTTAATTTTTGATAGTTTGATTAATATGTGTCTTGGTGTGTTTCTCCTTGGATTTATCCTGTATGGGACTCTCTGCACTTCCTGGACTTGATTGACTATTTCCTTTCCCATATTAGGGAAGTTTTCAACTATCATCTCTTCAAATATTTTCTCAGTCCGTTTCTTTTTCTCTTCTTCTTATGGGACCCCTATAAGTGGTGTGTTGGTGCATTTAATATTGTCCCAGAGGTCTCTGAGACTGTCCTCAATTGTTTTCATTCTTTTTTCTTTATTCTGCTCTGCAGTAGTTATTTCCACTCTTTCATCTTCTAGGTCACTTATCCGTTCTTCTGCCTCAGTTATTCTGCTATTGATTCCTTCTAGAGAATTTTTAATTTCGTTTATTGTGTTGTTCATCATTGTTTGTTTGCTCTTTAGTTCTTCTAGGTCCTTTCTTGTATTTTCTCCATTCTATTTCCAAGATTTTGGATCATCTTTACTATCACTACTCTGAATTCTTTTTCAGGTAGACTGCCTATTTCCTCTTCATTTTTTGGTCTGGTGGGTTTTTACCATGCTCCTTCATCTGCTGTGTGTTTCTCTGTCTTCTCATTTTGCTTAAGTTACTCTGTTTGGGGTCTCCTTTTCACAGGCTGCAGGTTCGTAGTTCCCGTTATATTTGGTGTCTGCCCCCAGTGGCTAAGGTTGGTTCAGTGGGTTTTTTAGGCTTCCTGGTGGAGGGGACTGGTGCCTGTGTTCTGGTGGATGAGGCTGGATCTTGTCTTTCTGGTGGGCAGGACCACGTCCAGTGGTGTGTTTTGGGGTGTCTAGGACCTTGTTATGATTTTAGGCAGCCTCTCTGCTAATGGGTGGTGTTGTGTTCCTGTCTTGCTAGTTGTTTGGCATAGTGTGTCCAGCACTGTCCTTGCTGGTCGTTGAGTGGAGCTGGGTCTTAGCATTGAGATGGAGATCTCTGGGAGAGCTTTCGCCATTTGATATTATGTGGAGCCGGGAGGTCTCTGGTGGACCAACGTCCTGAACTCGGCTCTCCCACCTCAGAGGCGCAGGCCTGACACTCGGCTGGAGCACCAAGACCCTATCAGCCACATGGTTCAGAAGAAAAGGGAGAAAAAAAGGAATGAAGGAAGGAAGGGAGGGAGAGAGGGAGGAAGGAAATAAAAGTTATTAAAATTAAAAATTAAAAAATTATTAAAAATAAAGAAATTAAAAAGTAATAAAAAAGAAAGAAAGAAAGAAGAGAGCAACCAAACCAAAAAACAAATCCACCAATGATAACCAGCACTAAAAACTATACTAAAAAAGCCAAAAACAAAACAAAACAAAAAACGGACAGACAGAACCCTAGGACAAATGGTAAAAGCAAAGGTATACAGACAGAATCACACAAAGAAACAAAGAAGCGTACACATACACACTCACAAAAGGAGAAAAAGGAAAAAAATATATATATCTTTTGGGAAGTCTGATGTCTTCTGCCAGCATTCAGTAGGTGTTCTGTAGGAGTTGTTCCACATGTAGATGTATTTCTGATGTATTTGTGGGGAGGAAGGTAATCTCCACGTCTTACTCCTCCGCCATCTAGAGCTATTTTTGAGTGTGATTAGGGGTGCTGCCCCAGACCCTTCTGGGGGTGTTGGGTATTATATGCTATATGCCCCCTGCTTTTGTTCTGAGGCAGAACCTGGATTCAGAAGCCTGTCAGGCCCCAGGGGATTGGGAGAGGGTTTGTGGACCAGTGGGACCCGATGGCCAGGCTGGCCCATGCCCAGAGCAGTTCCTGCTGAGACCATATCCGTGGACGCTGGCCCGACACTTGACTGACATTCAGGGGAGAGCCTGGCTTGTAGGTGGGTGGTGCCCCGGGGGGAGCCATGAGGCCCTTGTAGCACAATCATCTGTCACAGTGCCACTAGGGCCAGCCAGCTGCCTGCAGAGCCAGGCAGCCAGATGTGCCGAGGTTTGTCCCGGGAAAGCAAAGTTCAGGGAGAGTCTACTGACTCTACAAAGCTCATCCCCCCTCCCTCCCTCCCTCCTTCTCTTCCTTCCACAGCAATCTGTGTCTACTAGTAACAAGGCCTGGCTCTTGGCTTGTGAAGAGGAGCAGTGATACTTCGCATCTGCTTAGTATCTACAGCTTATAATTTGTTGTCTTTTCTCATCCCGTCCGCCAGCAGTTCCTGGCAAGACTGGCCTTGGCCTCTGTCTTCGCAGCGGAGGAGCTGAGGGTTAAGTCACCTCCCCAGAACACACAACTCTCAATCTGCAGAGCCCGGCCTCAGACTTTTCCTTTTCTGCTGCCTTCAGAGGCCCTGAAATTATTTGTTGATCCAAGCCAAGTTTCTCCCTTCTAGGACTCAAAACCCAATCCAAGTGGAGTGGTGGCTCTTTTTCAGATTCCCGGCATGAATCATTTAACCTCTGTTTTCCACGCCCCAAAGTGGGCTTCATAATCCTTACAAGCGAAACAATCTATGAGACTGTGCCCTGTGAGCTGCAGAGCCCCTGACCGCATGGCACAGTATTTCCCAATTCTTCTGCACCCCGACATCCAGATATGTCTGTCTGGGGTTTCCCCATGGTGCTTCCTCCCAGGTCTTTTGGGGTTCACCTCCTCCCCTTCTTTCCACGCTCTCTTTCCTGACATCCTCAAGGGCAAAGCCTCTATTGTCTTTGAGAACGCGTGTTGCCTTGCTCACTACTACTGAACGATAAATGGTTGTTGGAGTTTATATACCAGAGGAATGTCCGCTTGTCATTAGGGTGGCTTGGGCTTGGTGACATTGTCAACATCACCTTGGCAGGTGTGGCAGCCTGACCCCCTCAGTCAGGTGTGCCTGGGGGCATTGACAAAGCTCTGTCCTTATGACACCAAAGCAGCTGGGTATAGACTGAGAAGGGAGTCAATCAAGGAGTCTTTTCTAACCTAAATCTGAGAGTGTAGATTGCAGGCAATATCCGGATGACAATCCTTCTTTAATACACTGTAAGTAGAAATAGGAACTGGGAGGCTGACAGATTGGTCTACAGACCATTAGGCCTTTGCAGGAACCATCCAGCATTCAGGTGTTTGTGGGAATGTCCCCCCTGCCAGGAACCTCTGGGTGACCCTTTCTCCCTGCATTCTGCTGTCCCTCCGTATACAATGGCTGCTACAATCTGTCTGCCTCAGAGGTTTCCTCCATACCAAAGAGACTCCCAGAGTCAAGATTTAGGGCTGGTTTGAGGTGGGAGGGGGTGGGAGGGGGATGCAGGCCTCTCTGCAGGGTTGCGGAATGTTTCAGGGGTCAAGGAAATAATACAAACCTTTGAATAGAGGCCCCTGAATAGTTTGTTTGGAGTTCCCAGTGACTAGCATCTCAGTTACCAACTGCTTTGTTACAATTTGCTTCTGTTCTTACATGGTTTTTAAAGCAAGTGAACGGATATAAAGTGTTTCTAAGTGTAATAATTCTCTCTTCTGATCCATGGCTAACAAGCCGAGAGTAGGTAGAGGGGCCATAATGCAAAGGATCTCTAATTTGCTCTGCTAAAAACTCCATTCCTTGCTCTGTCAGCTCCGCATTTTGCGCCTTAAGGCTGAATAAATTAGTTGCCGCCCTTAGAAAAAAAGCGCCACGTTTGGCCAAGGAATCTTCATTAGCTACCTTTCTGGAGGAAAGATGATTAATCTCATTATGCTGAGCAAACCAGTTTTGTATGCTTTGAAATTCCAACCTTGTCAATTTTGTGTTTCTCAATCAGCGACAGCAAATGTCAGTCTCATGCAAGAGAAATACTGGCTTTTGATTTAAGGGGAAACAAATCTTGCTTACTTTTTTTTTTTTCTTTCTAGTCTTCAAGGCAAAAATTCAGATGCCCTAGCCTATACATTTATATGCTGTTGTTGTTCTTGTTTGTAGAAAAAATAATCTGGTAGATTATCAAGGCCAACAAAAATAACTGTCTTTACCTGTTAAAAAATACAGAGATGTAAGAAGACTGTAAACTTTGCATGTAATTATGCTAATTCAAATTAAAAACTAGTTATCAACTAAAATTAATGAAAATTTAAGTGAATAGAATACTTCTGTTTATGCGCTGGAAGCTCTGACCCCAGAATTCCTTTCCTCCCTACTGGGAGGTTGCTAATGCCTAAGTCGGCCGCCCGGGCGCCGAGCCGGCCGCCGAGATCTTTCTCAGCTGACCAAGGCTTCAAGGCCCTGCAGACTGCAAGGCCAAGAGCATCACCAGACGGTGAAGGTCCGTGTGCTTGACACACCGTAGCCTTCAACCGTGTTTTGTGTTACTGCCACTTCTAAGAGCTGACACTGTTCTTTCCCCCAAACACTGATGATGTAGAGCTGTTGTTGTCATGGAAACCTGGAGATGGAAGGGACCTAAAAGGATTCAGGGTGAAAGTTCATCTTTTAAAAAAAGAGTCCAAAAAGAAGGTCAAATGAACCAATTTTCCTCCTTTCTTTCTTCTTTCTTTCTTCTTCTTTTGGCCACGATGCACAGCATGCAGGATCTCAGTTCCCCAACCAGGGATTGAACCCAGGCCCCCTGCAGTGGAAGCGCGGAGTCTTAACCACTGGACCTCCAGGGACGTCCCTGAACCAATTTTATTATGAAACAGCTTTGAAATTAATAGGTCATAAAACTATAAAGGAAAGAATGGGTTATATAAACGGGTTCTGTTTTACAGAACGCAGAGGCTCTCATCCCGCTGCCCTCTCCCCCTCCCCCCTCCCCCCTCGGTGAATCCCAACCCGAGGACCGGTTATCTCAGAGCCAAGAGATGCCCTACCGTTTCCCACTTTCCCAGGCCACAGCTGCACGGCTGGTGCAGGGCAGCTGTCATGCAGATGTGTCTCGGTGGTCGTTATTCTAGCAAAGACAGCCCCTGAGTGCATGCCTTTGTGCCAGACACTATGCTAGGTCTCTATGCTCCTTACTCTTCACAGCCATCCGGTGGTAGGCAGGTTACCCCAGGTTTAGAGATGGTGTAACTGAGCCTCAGAGAGGCAGAGTAACTTGCTTGAGGTCACACAGCTAAGGAGGGACAGAACCAGTACTCAGATTCGGGTCTGTTTGATTATTGTACGACCCACATTTCATGGTTCAAGCATTGCCTGTCACTTTGATATCTGTGAGCTCGCATTTTCCCTGGTGCTTCAACTGAGATCTGTGAGGCTTCATTTGAAAAACAAACTGTACACCTTCTAATAAAGTAATGATAACACCCCTTGTTGCGTCACGATTAACATTGATTTATTTGAGGCAAAATCTAAAATGATCTGGTTTTTTTCTTTTCTGCAAACAATGGTTTCTTCTTGTCTTTGTTAAAATGGGGAGGAATCAATATTTATTTTCGGTAGCCAAATGCAGCAGCTCTGTGTAATACTTTCTGCCATTGGGAAGAACGATTTTGATGGGGCAGCAGAATTGGAGCTGGTAGCATAGCTCAGAGTTGCTTTTTGCTGGGTTGCGTAAACTGAGAGGACCTTTAGGGTGTTGGTGATATCTCTTCTTTATCTTCTTTGTGATTTGAAAGATAAACCACGTTGGTGACACTGGCATTACTTCTGTGGTGAAGATGCTTATCAGCATTTTGTGTTTGCTTACAGGGAAAAGGTGGCTCCTATGAGATAGGAATCTGGCAGGATTAAGAATGTGGGGATTCCTGTGAAGCAGGTACTTCCAGAGGTGCCTGCTGACTTCAGAGCACAGATGTTTAAATACTGTTTCACTCTTCCCTCGTTCTAGCCTTTTCCACTTTATTTCTCCATACCATATTCGTCCCATTGACTTAAAAATTTTTTTTTAATTGAAGTATATTTGCTGTACAATATTATATAATATACAGGTGTACAATATAGTGAGTCACAATTTTTAAAGGTTATACTCCGTTGATATTTATTGTAAAATATTGGCTATGTTCCCTGTACAATATATCCTTGTAGCTTATTTTATACCTAATAGTTTGTACCTCTTAATTCCCTACCCCTATACTGCCCCTTCCCCCTTCCCTCTCCCGACTGTAACCATTGATTTTTTTTTTTTCTATTGGCCGTGCCACGCCATGCGGCATGTGGGATCTTAGTTCCCGGACCAGTGATCAAACCCTTGCCCCCCTCCAATGGAAGCACAGTCTTAACTACCAGACCACCTGGAAAGTCCCTGTAACCATTGACTTTTTTTTTTTTTTTTAATTTATTTATTTATGGCTGTGTTTGGGTCTTCGTTTCTGTGCGAGGGCTTTCTCTAGTTGTGGCAAGCGGGGGCCACTCTTCATCGCGGTGCGCGGGCCTCTCACTATCGCGGCCTCTCTTGCTGCGGAGCACAGGCTCCAGACGCGCAGGCTCAGTAGTTGTGGCTCACGGGCCCAGCTGCTCTGCGGCGCGTGGGATCTTCCCAGACCAGGGCTCGAACCCGTGTCCCCTGCATTGGCGGGCAGATTCTCAACCACTGCGCCACCAGGGAAGCCCAACCGTTGACTTTTGATACGCCTTCCTTTTGGAGGATTAGTACTGATACCAAATGCTGTTGGGTGACACCTGACATGTGGCCTGGGGACCCCTGTGCTCAAGGAGCTCAGCTGCAGGTCTTCCCCTCAGACAGGTGCTCTGCAAGCACACAGGCCTCCTCCCGCTGCAGGTGAAGGCACTGCCGTCTTGCAAGCTGGATGCTTTGCTTAGCTTACCCGGTGGCACCTGGGGCCCCTGCTGACAACTGGAGGGCAGTTCTTGTGGCTCCTGGTCCACAGGCTTCCTCCTGATTCACATCACCTCTCAGTTTTCCCCAGCTTCGAAAGGTGCATGTTTCCTTTTAAATGGGGAAAGCTTAAGTTGAAATGGTACCATTGTCAGATGCAAGTACAAGTCATACCTCTAACTGCTAGAGCACACGGCCAATTCCTGAGAGAGGGGAGGAGTCCATTTTGCTGGAAATTTGTCGGCCTGTCTTTCTACTCTGAGTCCTTCAGTTTGACCCTGGCGGTTGGAGGTTCTCAAACCTTTTGGTCCATGTTTCATTTGAACATCTCTTTGGATCATGCATGATTTTCTAATGTCACACTTCAGTCACGTGAAAAGTATTGATTCGCTGGTTATGCAGGTCTTCCAAATGTTGACACATTTCATTATACAATTTAGAAGAATCATATGGGTTAATATCACCACCAAGTCTTCAGAAAAGTCTTAAAGTATGGGATGTTGTCCAGCTCACGGGGGCTGATACAAATTTTCCAATGTTCTGTTTTTTTCTTGAAAGCTCAGATTTTATCATGGGCAGCAAACACTGTCAATTGTTTATCTTGACGGGACAGGCTCACTTCATTCACTGTTGAGAAAATGACTGCACAGCACTTCCGTCTGAATAAGCGCCGTTTGCCGCTCTGTCGTTCCTTCAGGTGAAAATGATGCTTCCCGAATCAGAGCCCACGGCGGCTGAGACGGCCTGCGGGCCTCAGGCAGCCAAGGGCCTCCTGTGCTTTCCGTTCCTCTCACAGAGGAAAGAGGCACGTTCTCGAGGGTTTGCTTGAATAACGTGAGGATATCACGCAGCTTCACTAAAGACATCTTGCGTGAACTTAGCTTTTCGCCCTCAGTGGCAGCAAGGGTCTGGGCTAAGGCACAACAGCATTGCCCCTACCCCCTGGCAGCTTCCGTGCTATCAGCGCACGTGTCAGCACAGCGACAGAGGCAATACTATCTGGGTATTATTGTGAGGATCGTTTTGACCTCACGGATGTCCTCAAGGGGTCTCAGGGACTCTCAGGGGTCTTTGCCCTGTACTTTTGGAACTGCTGCTGTCAGTGTTAGAAACAGCTTTTCATTCGGCACCTTCACGAGGGTGGAGTGGGGCGGCTTTGTGCCAGGTAATGTGCTAGGGGCTGAGGATGCCCAGTGTGAATGGCCCGTCCCTGTTTTCAAGGAGCTCTCAGGCTAGTGGAGAAGGGCTCAAGTAAATGGATGCCTTCAAAACATCCTAGTAAGTGCAGTGATAATGGTCAGCCGAGGGGATGCTCTGGAAATACGCCGGAGGACCACTCAGCCCAGCTTGCTCTTCTAGCAGTAGGTGGTGAGGGGTGTGTCTTGGAGGGAATAGCCCTGAGCTGATGAACTTTGAGAGGAGAAGTAATCCAGGTGAAGAAGAGGGGGAGAGTCCCACGAAGATTGAGTGGCTTGGGAGAAGGCTTGGAAGCAGGAGAGAGCTTGAAATACAGTAAGAGCACTACATATGAACCTTCAAGATGTGAATGTGCATCTGATTCCAGTAAGGAACCAGAACCTGTACCATCATCATCAGGCGTGAGTGAAATTGCAGCTTGCCCTCCGTCTCCTATTGCTGACGATCCTTCAGCTCTACCATCTCCCACCTCCTCTCCCTCCTCCAGTCAGTAACTCTTCTTGCCTGTTCACTCGATGCCAGCCCCCGTATGCCAGCTGTTGTACTGGACTGCTGTACTTTTCAGGGTACTGTACTGTAAGATTAAAAATGTTTTCTTTATTTTTTGTGTTTGTTTGTTTTTTATGTATTATTTGTGCAAAAAGTATTATAAACCTATTACAGTACAGTACTATATAGCTGATTGTGTTAGTTGGGTACCTAGGCTAACTTTGTTGGACTTACGAACAAATTGGACTTAGGAACACGGTCTCGGAACGGAACTCGTTCATATGTAGGGGACTTACTGTATTTGAGAAGCTACAAGAGTCCAGCTAGAGCTGGAGCACAGGAGCTGGGGCGTCACATGGACTGAAGACATATACAGGGCAGATTGATCCCAAGCGCTGAGTATTTTATCCCAAAGACAGTGGATTTAAGCAGAGATGTGATCCAATTTGTATTTTAGAAAGATCACGCTGCCGTATGAAAAAGAGTGGGAAGGGAACGGGTAAGACTGTCGACAGGTGAGCCAGTGGAGGCTGGATGGAGTCTAGAGATCATGTGACCAGGGCCAGACCAGGGTGTGGTAGTGGAGATGAGATCTGTAGATACTGAGACGGTATTTAATATTCTGAATACTTAGGTGCTTAAGAGTCAGCAGGATTTGAGGATTGATTTGATGCTATGGGTAAGAAATACGGAAGCAGCCAAGGATACTCTGAGATTTGTAGATCAACAGTAGGCTGCACGGTGCTGCATTCATAGAGGTGAGGGAGCAGCGGAGGTGGTTACAGGCAAGACGGCCAGTTTAACTTCATGTATCATGTTCCTACGCACACACGTGTGTATACATGTCTGTACATGCCCGTGTCTTCAGGTGAAGATGTCAGTGGGCTGATGGAGTCAGATCTGGAGCTCGAGACGACTCTGGTCAGAGATGTCAATTGAGGAGTCAACAGCAGAGGTCGTGGCTGCAACCGGGAGGGTTGGTGAGGTCACCCAGGAGGAGGAGGGCTCACGTCAGGAGAGAAGTCACAGCAGCTCAGTAGGTCTGGGAGGAAGGAAACCCAGACCTGGGTCTTCCTAGTCCCTGTCACGTGCAGAAAAGAGTAGAGAAAAGATTTTAAGTCATAACTCTTCAACTAAATGTTTAGTTACGGTCCGAGCATGCTTTTAAATGTTTCATACTAAACACGATGCTTTATGAGCAGTACGGTGCCTATAACACATATTTTTGTTCCCGAACTAACACAGACTTTAAATCTGTAAAGGATGGTGAAAATACCAATTATGATTTATATTTCCTTACCCACCCCTTTGAATATTTTTTTTCTTTTAAAAATAGGGTGGCTTTTCCCCCATCTATGGTTTTCCAGTTCGCAGAAATTTTACCCTTCTTCCTTTATACTAATAAGATATACTGGTACTTTTAGAAGTTATGATTTTCATTCTGTCGGATGGCCAAAGATGGGAACAATAACATCAGAAGTGCCATCTGTCACGTGAGGTTTGGATGAGCTCTGGGCTTTGGCATTGCAGTGGCAGGAAGAGGGAAGTAGGGGGATTTGTTCCCATCTTAGAACTAAGTAGTATCAGGAGCATTTTCTAGTGGTTTCCCCCATGGTGGCAGGTGTGAAGCGGACGTGGGTGGCAAGACGGGAGAGTCTGGACTGGGAGTTCAGCCTTTCCCCCTCCCCCGCCCCCCAGCATCCCTGATAAATGCCTAGGTTGGGCCTGAGCCATGGCTTGGCACTGGCAGCCTCACTTGGGAGGGGGAAGGGCTGATGATTACTTTCCATTTCTCTTTACATTTTAAAATCTTTTCTAATATGTTTCTGTACTTTAAAAATCAAAATAAAAAAAAAGGATAACCAGTTAAAATATCTTCTAATCCTACACTTGGGACACTCAGACAATTTGCTTATAACCCAGACTGTGTATTAAAGGGACTCCCCCATAACTCAGGATCCAGGAGGGTTAGTTATGATGGAAGGATTGTGCCTACACGCAGAGGGTGGTACCATCTCCTAAGCAGGCAGCTTGCCAGCAAGGGTTTTCGAGGCTTTATCAACCTGCTAGGTGGTTGTGAAAGTTGATCTATCTTTAACTATCTGTATTTGAAGCTTTTTAGCCCTACATATACACTGTATCTTTTCTGGGGGTGGGGGGTAGTTTTTTCAGTAGATTCTTAGTTTTGCGTTTACTGAAAATGAATCATATGGCGTGTTGCTCTTCCTCGTAGTGAGTGTTGATGTGTCCCGAGAAATCCAGACTCAACCACATTGCCTGGCGTGGAGGAGACCTTCAGAAGGAAACTTCACACCTTTTGAGGCTCAGCACGTGGCAGCTTGCAGGGAGAGGGTTATCGAGGATGAAGAGGGAGAATCTTGATATCCCAGCACCTTCCCAGTCTGGTTTCTGCATCAGAGTTTTACTGTTTGGTGTGAAGCAAATTCTTAGGAAAGTCCTATGTCTAGTTCTGGTAATAGGCGAAACGTCAGACCAAAGACACAGAATCATTATTTTTCCATTAACCTATTGCACTTTCTCTGAGCAAACCACTTCCCATCGTGTCCTGACGTCATGTAAGGATCCAGGAGCAGGTTCACAACCGAAGCTGCGTTTGCCGTAGTTTGACTCCTCCATTAACAACTGTGTTAAAGTGTAATATCTAAGTAGTTGCTGTCAAGTGAGCTGAAGCGCATTGATTACGAGGAGATGGGGGAAGGCGCAGGAGGAAGCAGCTGACGGCGGAAGCCCACAGAGGCCCAGTAGCAGATTTCGGCTAAGATTTTTTAAAAAAACCTACACACTTCCCAGCTGTGCCTTAGAAAGTAGCCTCCCCTGACATCATTTGCAGGTGGAAACAGAGGCTGATAACTAACATGGTTATTACAGAAGGGATTCTTGCACTAACTTTACAGTTTTTCCTGCTTTTATATAGATCTCTGTAAATTTGAGCATCTCAGTAGTATGACCTTGTGAAATAGGGTCATTATCCCTATTGTACAGATGAGGAAATTGAATCGAGGGTTAAAGGACGTGTCTGGGGTAACATACCCCTGACCTGGGTCTTTTAAGGGCTCCGGTTATTGCACTGGTGCCTTCTGCACCAGGAGGAAAGGGACATTCATCTCCTCAGTCCTAGAGGTTCTACACCGTGAGACAGCAAATGATGACACGGAATAGGATCCGATCTAAAAAGCATTTAGATTAGGATCTACAGTTGTGTTTCGTCTCTATAATGTACCTCTGTGGCTAACCACAGACCATTAACAGTAAGCGTGTCTGTGGTTAGAAAACTAGAGTATTCACTCCCTATCAGGAGGGCAGTAAATCAGGAAAGCAGGTTGAAGCGCAGCTTCGGTGATGGCACGTCGCTGTGGAACACTCGGTAATAGGAGCAGACAGACAGCCTGGTGTGCAGAAATGAGAGATTGCGTTGCTCTTTTTTGAACAAAGGCATTTTGCAGCCTGTGGGGTGGTGGGAAATGATTGTGAATAGAAGCTCTGGCATCTAACCGGAGGGCAGACCATGTATATTTTCAGTATGGCTAGGACTGCTTGTCATTCTAAGGTTCTTTTTTTTAAAAAAATTCCACCTTTTTAAACCATAACACTGTCATGAATGGCATTTTTGAATATCAAATACAGGAGCTATGTATGAGAATCTATGTGAGAGAGAGAGGGGGAGGGTGTGTGTGTGTGTGTGTGTGTGTGTGTGTGTGTGTGTGGAGGGGACCCTGGTGGCTGATGAATAATCATTTAACAACATTCAATTGTTTGAATAACACTAGTAATAATCCCTTATATTTATAAGGTACATTAACATTTCCAAAGTGCTTGCCCAGATATCATTTGAATGATAATTCAGTTAGAGTTACAGATCATTACTGTTCCCACCAATGCTCTGAGGAGGTTGAGCTCCCAGCTTGGGGGGTGAGGGTGGGGAAGCAGAGATATGCCCCCCTCCATCCCTTCCCTCTCTTGCTTTGATTTCCTTTATTCACATTGATGTCATTTTTCCACCCCCCGCCTCCTCCCCGGTTCCCTTCTCAGCCTCTATTATAAAACACCTCTTGGGCTGGGTCTCCCAGAACCAGTGACTGTTGTGAACACCTTTGTTGGGTTTGTTTTAAAATGCCGTTAATTTTCCTTTTGTTATCCCGTGTGTCCCAAATGAAAGGCCCTTGGGCTTGAATTTGCCCGCACAGGTTAGCACAGGCTAGGACACCCCCTTGGAGCGGATCTGCTGGCCAGCACCTCACCCGGCTCCTTTCTCCGATTGTTTCTTTATTTCCATTCTTTTGGTCCCCGTTTCAGGCTGCTGGAACCTCTCTCGAGCCTTTTCATATTTTAACACTCCCTCTTTTTGGCCTCCTTTGCCCCAGCAGACATGCTGGTTGTCACCAGTCCAATCCATCTGTGTTTTCTGGATTCGCACAAGTGCCAAAGCCTTGAAAAGCTGGGTCCCCGTGCATCGAAGGCCCAGGCACTCCAGCAGCCACCTCCTCCAGGAAGAGGCCCGAGCCCCCCGGCCCCACACATCCCCCTGTCTCTGAGACTCACCATCCTGCCATGCCCGTCAGTTCCAGGGGATGGTGGGGACGCTGCCTTAGGGTGTGTAACCGGCCTCTTTTTATACTGACTCCACTTCTTTGTATAAAATATGTCACTTAGGAGATCCCGCTGCCAGCAGAATAGCTTCTTTTCTTAGGCTGGTGCTGGCTCCCAGCTCCAGCAGCATCTGACCGTATGTGGACCTTGTTGGCTGCAAGTGGGTGTTGCTCTTGTCCTGGCCTGGCAGAGCTGTGTCCCAGCCTAGGCATCAGAGCCGGAGCCCCTTCTGGTGGAGTGTGGTGTGGCAGAGGGCCACGTGGCCTGGCATCACGAGAGCCACAGGAGACCTAGGGTCCACATGTGATACATCCTCTCTGAGGCTGAATTTCTGTCATCTATGAAATTGGATTAAGTGACCAAATAAGATCTATCCCAATGGCTTGTTCATTGTAGAGGCAGATGAAACAGCGTGTGTGCAAAGACTGTGGGCTATACAAGCACTAGAGGAGAGTTGGCCTGCTTAATCTTCCAACATGTGTTTATTGCGTGCCTCCAGCTGGCCAAGCCCACTTTTAGGCTCTGGGGAAAGAGCAGTGAAGAAAACAAACCCGGAAAGGGCATTACATCCTAGTGGGAGAGGGACAGTAAGTAAGCAGGTAAGTAACAAGGTCACTTCCTAGAGTATTAAGTCCTCTGAAGAAAATGAACCAGTGACTGAAATGACGTGGATTGAGTTGTCTGGGTATCACTTAGGATCACTCGGGGTTAAGTACCATTTCCTCCAGGAAGCTCTCCCTGATTGTCCAGATGAAACAAGAATATCTGTGGTTTTCTGAGTAACTGTTAGGAGCCAAGGACTTTCCTATGCGTTATTTCTAATCTTCACTCTCCTCTCTAGCACTTATAGTATATATAACACTTTTTAATAAGGAGACCCAGACTCAGAGAGATCAGCACTTGCCCGATACCTCAGAGCTAGAAAGCAGCAGAAGTGAATGTCTGACTGCAGTCTCTACCCTTTCTACCACACCTCCTATCCTCCCTGTTCCCTCAGGACCATATGTTCATCCAACACTCACCATAGCCTGTGGACATTGACGTTTTCCTGTGTTTTTCCCCTCTGAGCCTCCGAGTTCCCGAAGGATGGGAACTGTTACCTATAGCACCTGGAGCAGTGCCTGGTGGTTCCCGGGAGCTTATCCCAAGTTCACTAAATCCATAACCAGCTCCAGCCACAACAGGCCCCGGCCATGTGTACGGACGCCGTGGATTTCCACTTACGGGTTCCCAGAATTCTGCTCTACAGACTGCAGGGAATGGTCAAGCTGGATATGTTTGGAGAGAAGATAAGGGAAAAGGAAGGTTCTTTCATGTTAAAAAATTGTTTTAGACATTAGGCATCTCCGTTCACAGGAGCGATGACTTGTTTGAAAGTCTTGCCACTCAACTTCACCGTCAGCAAGTAGAGATCTGTACCTATGACAGCTGAAAAGCCTTGGTGCACAGTTGCACGTAACAGACAATTGGCTTATCATGAGTGGTCGTTCTTGGGAGGGGTGACCGTTTGACATCTGGAAAGTCTGTAGTGTTTAAAGCGTGCTTCCGTGCATTGCTTTGGAGCAGGAAAAGGATACAGTCAAGTTATGTGGATGCACTGAGCAACTGTCAGGGAGGGCTAGCATTCCAGTCCTGACCGCTCCCTTCTCCAGGGGACTGCAATCCAGCCGCTCAGAGCATCGTTACTTTTAGCCACGTGCCACAGCCCTCCACAGCTCCCTTGAGCCTTGTGAAAATGAACTGTGGCTCACGTGCCATCACAGATGGACACTTTGCTTTGTTCACTGACAGCACCACCCTGTAAGACAGTGGTAGTTGTCCAATTTTAGTATTGTCCTGCTTCTTGAAAAACATCTTAGGGCAAAGCATGACTGTTTGGACTATTCAAGAATTCTGAGCGTTACAAATGTGATTCCATTTTAAAGGAAAGAAAGCTGAAGTCACGTCAATGCCAAGGAGAAGAAATGAGTCAGGAACAGAGAGCGTTTAGAACTTTGTTGTGACCAGGAATGTTCTACAAAACAAAGACTTTTGTATTGACTGGGGACAGAACACGACTGTGGTTCAGAACAGTGAAGAAGACTATTCAAGGTGGTTCCAGATACTGATTTCAGCGAGTTAGAATGTCAGTAAATTCATCCATTTATTTTTTCATTCATTCAGAGCCAGGCATTGTGCACACACGAGGTGCAAAATAAATACCGCAGTGGTGACGGCGGTCACAGTCCTGCCCCACAAAGAGCCATTTAGCAGCCAGCAAACACGCTGGCAGAGCAGCCGGACCTGGTCGGTCCTAGCACTGTGTCAATATCCTCGTAGCGCCTGCGGACCTAGAAGGCATGGGTGTTGCAAATACTGTCTGTTATGGGCTGAATCGTGTCCACTCCCAAATTCATATGTTGAAGCTCTAACCCCCGGAACCTCAGAATGTGACCTTATTTGGAGATAGGGTCTTGGCAGAGGTAATTAGGTTAAAATGAAGTCATTAGGGTGGCCCCTAATCCAATCTGCCTGGTGTCCTTATGAGAAGAGGAGATGGGGACACAGACATGAACATGGGGAAGACCACGTGAGGACACACGGAGAAGACGGCCGTCTGCAAGCTAGAGAGAGAGGTCTCAGGAGAACCCAACCCTGCCAAGACCTTGATCTCGGACTTCCAGCCTCCAGAACTGCGAGGAAGTGAATTTGGTTGTTTGAGGCCCCTGGTCTGTGCTTCTTGGTTACGGCAGCCCCAGCCGCCCTCGTAGAGTTTTTGGACCTAGTTGACATGCGTGCTGGAAATACCCCAGCAGAGCATCTGGACCCAGGAGGCTTGCAGTGCACATGCGGTGTAGGAAGACAAATAGGTGCTTTTCCTCTGCAGAGTCTTCACCCGTGAAGGAATTGAAGTTGTCGGTGTGCCTGCAGCCCGGGTATTGATCTCTAGGTTCATTTCAAAGATGTTTGATAGTTTCAGTTCTTTCTCTTGATGGTTCCAAATCATTTATGTTTATTATCCACTGGCATTTCATTTTCTTTTTTTTTAATTAAAATTTAAAAGTTGAAGTATAGTTGATGTACAATGTTATATAAGTTACAGGTATATAATATAGTGATTCACAATTTTTAAAGGTTATACTCCATTTATAGTTATTATAAAATATTGGCTATATGCCCCATGTTGTACAATAGATCTTTGTAGCTTATTTTATACCTAATAGTTTGTATCTCTTAATCCCCTACCCCTCCCCTCTTCCCTCTCCCCACTGGTAAACACTAGTTTGTTCTCTGTATCTGTGAGTCTGCTTCTTTTTTGTTATATTCACTAGTTTGTTGTATTTTTTAGATTCCACATATAAGCTATATCATAGAGTATATGTCTTTTTCTGCCTGGCTTATTTCACTTAGCATAATACCCTCCAAGTCCATCCATGTTTCTGCAGATGGCAAAATTTAATTCTTTTTATGGCTGAGTAGTATTCCATTGTATATATACACCAGTCTTCTTTGTCCATTCATCTGTTGATGGACATTTAGGTTGCTTCCATATCTTGGCTATTGTAAATAATGCTGCTGTGAACACTGGGGTGCATGTATCTTTTCAAATTAGTGTTTTGTTTTTTTTCAGATATATATCCAGCAGTGGAATTGCTGGGTCATATGGTAGTTCTGTTTTTAGTTTTCGGGGCAATCTCCATACTGTTTTCCACAGTGGCTGCACTAATTTACATTCCCACCAACAGTGTACAAATGTTCCTTTTTCTTCACATCCTTCATTTTCTTTATTTTAAAATACCAGATGCATTAGCTCTTGTTTGGAACACTCTGTTAGCTGTTCTTATACAGAGTGGCACTTCTTGGGATGCCTTTTTTTTTTCTGTTTGGCTTGCTCCTTTAGTCCTTTAAAACTCAGCCACCACTGTTACCGGGACCAAGAAGCCTTCCAGACCCTCCAGTCTGGTCTGAGGGCCCCTGTCCATGCTGTTTTTCTGCCACTGCACTGTTCGGTGCCGTCATCTGTGCCGACAGCCTCTGCTACAGAGTGAGCAGATGAACGAAAGAATGGACATATCGTTCCCTTGAGAGCCAATCGTTCAAAATGGTTGGAGTTTTCTGGGTACTTTTTTATTGTAAAAAACATATAATGAAATTTGAGATTTTAACCATTGTTACGTGTACAAATGCAATGACATTAATTGCATTCACAGCATTGTGCAGCTATCACCACCATCTGTTTGCAAGAATTTTTCATCACCCCAAGCAAAAACTGTACCCATGAGGCAGTAACTCCCCATTCTTTCTCCGGCAATCCCCCAGGCCCAGGTAACCACTAATCTACTTTCTGCCGCTATGAATTTGCCTATTCTAGGCATTTCATATAAGTGGAATCGCACAGTATTTGGCTTTTTATAACTGGCTTATTTCACTTGGCATCATGTTTTCAAGTTCCATCCATGTTGTAGCATGTATCAGAACTTCATTTCTTTTTATGTCTGAGTGAGAGTCAAGTTTGTGGAAAGACCACATTTTGTTTATTCACTCATCAGCTAACGGACACCTGGGTTATTTCTACCTTTTGGCTGTTGTGACGAATGCTGCCATCACATGAGTGTACAGATACCCTTTGGAGTCCCTGTTTTCAGTTCTTTTTCTGTGTATACCCTAGAGGTAGAGTGGTAATTCTGTGATAATTCTATGTTTACCTTTTTGAGGAACCACCAGACTGTTTTCCACAGAGGCTGCACCATTTTACATTCCCACCAGCAATGTACAAGGTTCAATTTCTCCACACCCTCTCCATCACTTGTCATTTTCAGTTTTGTTGATTATACCCATTTTAGTATATGTGAAGGGGTGTCTCGTTGTGGTTTTGATTTACAATTCCCTAATGATGTTGAACATTTTTTCATGTGCTTAATGGACATTTGTGCACTTTCTTTGGAGAAATGTCTATTCAAGTCCTTTGACCATTTTTTAATTGGGCGATTTATCTTTCTGTTATTGAACAGAATGTTTGAAACTTTAAAGAAATGTGTTCCTTGAAAGGATGACCCCTCCTAATACTTGGCTTTCTAGGAAGCTTATTCTCCGAGGGTTCTAGATTGACAAGGTTATTTTAATCATCTCCTGTCCCTCCCCCTCCCACTCTCTTGGCTCTCCCCCCCCACCATTTTTTCTAGCATTCATCTTTCAGATTAAACTTCAAATGGTACTCGAATAAAGAATCAAACTGGGACTTCCCTGGTGGTGCAGTGGTTGAGAATCCGCCTACCAATGCAGGGGACACAGGTTCGATCCCTGGTCCGGGAAGATCCCACATGCCGCGGAGCAATGAAGCCCGTGTGCCACAACTACTGAGCCTGTGCCCTAGAGCCCACATGCCGCAACTACTGAGCCTGTGTGCCACAACTACTGAAGGCTGCGCACTGCAACTACTGAGCCCGTGTGCTGCAACTACTGAAGCCTGACCGCCTAGAGCCCATGCTCCGCAACAAGAGAAGGCACTGCAGTGAGAAGCCCACACATCGCAAGGAAGAGTAGCCCCCGCTCGCCACAACTAGAGAAAGCCCCCGCACAGCAACGAAGACCCAACGCAGCCAAAAATAAATAAAAATTTTAAAAAGTAATAATGATAATAAAATATATAAAAAAAAATCAAACTGCAAAATTTTGCTTTGGAAAATGCTCAAATGTGCCAATATCCTTTTCAAGTGCATTAAAGAAATTAGAGAACTAGATTGTCAATTTGTGTTATTTGAATGCTGTTTGAAGGTGATAACATTATAGAAATGTACTCTGAGCAGTATTTGCCAATGTGTTTGGGTATGGGGGTTGGAAGCAGGGTTTCGAATGTGGAGAGGCAAATGTCTTTGTGGATAGATCTGAATGTTCAGCTGAATGGTTCCGTTGGTTGTTTAATCTCAGTCTCACTCTCTAAACTCTCAGTGGAAAGAGAACCAGGTGGGGAGGACAGCAGCCCTTAGGACAGGTACCATGGAAGTGCATCTGGCAGGGCCTTGGACCTGAGCCCTTGGCTCCGTGGCACTGCTCCCACTGGACCATTAGCAGCTGTGAGCCAGGGAGTTTGTATCTTTTATAGAATTTGGAATGAGGAATTTCCAGTGGGATTTTTTTTTAAATAAATTTATTTATTTTATTCATTTATTTTTGGCTGCGTTAGATCTTGGTTGCTGCGTGCAGGCTTTCTCTAGTTGCGGCAAGCGGGGGCTACTCTTTGTTGCGGCGCATGGGCTTCTCACTGCGGTGGCTTCTCTTGTTGCGGAGCACAGGCTCTAGGCGTGTGGGCTTCAGTAGTTGTGGCATGCGGGCTCAGTAGTTGTGGCTCACGGGCTCTAGAGCGCAGGCTTAGTAGTTGTGGCGCATGGGCTTAGTTGCTCTGTGGCATGTGGGATCTTCCCGGACCGGGGCTTGAATCCGTGTCCCCTGCATTGGCAAGAGGATTCTTAACCACTGCGCCTCCAGTGGGGTTTTAAAAGCTATTCTAAGAGAGTAAAATTGCAGGGGTGGGAGATGGGGGAAATACAGTTTTCCTATGACTGCTGGCATATATAGCACTGGCCTTAATCAAAAATATTTTTCCTTTTTTTTTTAAAGCCCATTAAGAAAAAAATCTGCTATAACTTTAGGTCCAGAAACAGGTCAATTTATCCTTTTCCTTTCTTTATCCAAGCCAAATATTTTCTTATTTTTTGTATCTTGCCTCATTCTACAAAGGATTTTTGGTATCATGTAACACTTGATTTTTTGGAATCATTAAAATGTATATATACTTTTTTTTCTTTTCTTCTTTTTTTTTTTTTTTGCTGCTTTTTTCCTCCCCTTTTAAAAAAAAAAAGCTTTCTGGAAGTATCATTGACACACAATAATCTAAACATATTTAAAGGAACAATTTGATAAGTTTTGACATATGCATGTATCCATGAAACCGTAACCACAATCAAGATAATGAGGATAATCATCATCCCCTAAAGTTTCTTTGTGCCCCTTCATCATCCCTCTGCCTCGCCCACCCTTCCAACCACTGATCTTCAGTCACTGTAGATTAGTTTGCTTCTTGTGTAATTTTATATAAATGGAATCATACAGCACGTACTCTTTTCTGGCTTCTTTTACTCAGCGTAATTATTTTGAGATTCCTCCATGTTGTTGCTTGTTCAGTGTTAGTATATTTTTATTCCTGACTAGTGTGTCCGCTGTGTGGACATACCACAGTTTGTTTATGCATTCATTTGATGGACATTTGGGCTGTTTCCAGTCTTTGTATCTGCATTTTTTTTTTTTTTTTTTTTTTAGGAATTCCTTAATTTTAATTTTATTTATTTATTTTTGGCTGTGTTGGGTCTTCGTTTCTGTGCGAGGGCTTTCTCTAGTTGGGGCAAGCGGGGGCCACTCTTCATCGCGGTGCGCGGGCCTCTCACTATCGCGGCCTCTCTTGTTGCGGAACACAGGCTCCAGACGCGCAGGCTCAGTAGTTGTGGCTCACAGGCCTAGTTGCTCCGCGGCATGTGGGATCTTCCCAGACCAGGGCTCGAACCCGTGTCCCCTGCATTGGCAGGCAGATTCTCAACCACTGCGCCACCAGGGAAGCCCTCTGCATATGTTTTTATTTCTCTTGGGTAAACACCTATGAGTGGAATGATTGGATCAGGCAGTGGGTGTGGGTTTAACCATTTCCCAGAGTGGCTGCACCAATTTACACACCCACAGCAGCATATCAGAGACTCAGTTGCTCCATGTGCTAGCCAGCACTTTTTTTGTCTCATATTGGTCTGATTTGAACATTAGAGTAATGCTGGTCTAATAGATGAGTTGAGAAATAGTTCCTCCTCTTCAGTTATCTGGAAGAGTGTGTGTAGAATTGGTGTTATTTCTTCCTGAAATGTTTGGTAGAATCTACTGGTGAAGTTATCTGAGTCTGGGTTTGTTTATTTTGAAAAGTTTTTAACTAAAAATTTCATTTCTTTTTTTTTTTTTTAATTTATTTAGTTTATTTATTTTTGGCTGTGTTGGGTCTTCGTTTTCTATGCAAGGGCTTCCTCTAGTTGCGGCGAGCGGGGGCCACTCTTCATCGCAGTGCACGGGCCTCTCACTGTCGCGGCCTCTCTTGTGGCGGAGCACAAGCTCCAGACGCGCAGGCTCAGTAGCTGTGGCTCATGGGCCTAGTTGCTCCGTGGCATGTGGGATCTTCCCAGACCAGGGCTCGAACCCGTGTCCCCTGCATTGGCAGGCAGACTCTCAACCACTGTGCCACCAGGGAAGCCCAAAATTTCATTTCTTTAGTAGTACTATTTACATTGCCTATTTATTCTTACAGGAGCTTTGGTAGTTTTGTCTCTCAAAGAATTTTTGTATTTCATCTAAGTTATTGAATTTATTGGTATAAAGTTATTCTTAATATTTCCTATTATCCTTCTAATCTGTAGATCTGTAGTAATGTCACCTCTGGTTCCTCATATTAATATTTTGTGTCCTTTCTCTTTTTCTCTTTTTTTTTCTGAATAATTTGACTACAGGTTTGTCAAATTTATTTCCACAAGAACTAGCTTTTGGTTTCATGATTTTCCCTATTTAATTGATTTCTGCTCTGCTGTGTATTACTTACTTTCTTCTGCTTACTTTAGGTTTCTTAAGTCAGATGCTGAGGTCATCTTCCTTCACCTCCTCCTCTTCCTTCTTCTTCTTTTCTAATGTAGGTGTTTAGAGCTATAAAACTCTCTTTAAGAACTATTTTAGCAACATTCCACAGATTTTGATATGCTGTGTTTTCATGTTCATTCAGTTCAAACTATGTTCTAATTTTCCTTTCTATAAAGTTTGAGTTAATTTTTCTGCAAGTTGTAAGGTCTGTGTCTAGATTTTATTTATTTATTTATATGTATTTATTTATTTATGGTGAAAATACTGTCCTTTCTCCATTGAATTGCCTTTGCTCCTTTGTCAAAGGTTGACTGCATGAGTAGGTCTGTTTCTGGGCTCTCTGTTCTGTTCCATTGATCTATATGACCCTTGTTTCACCAATAGCATGATGTCTTAAAGGTAATATCAGTTCTCCAACTTTGTTGCCCTTCTTCAGTATTGTGTTGGCTATTCTGGGTCCTTTGCCTTTTCATATAAATCAGTTTGTCAATATTCACAAAATAGCTTGCTGGGATTATGACAGGGACTGTGTAGAATCTATAGATCAAGTTGGGAAGAATCAACATCATAAAATATCGGGATTTCTAATACATGAACACGGAATATCTTTCCATTTCTTTAGTTCTTTTATTATTTCTTTGATCATAATTTTATAGTTTTCTGCATATAGATTCTGAATATATTTTGTTAGATTTATAACTTTCTTTTTTTTTGGTGCTATTGTAAATGGTATTATGTTTTTAATTTCAAATTGCAATTGTTCATCAATAGTACATGGGAAAGCAGTTGACTTTTGTATGTTAATCTTGTTTCATGCAACAGTGTTCTAGTCACTATTTAGTTTTAGGAGGTTCTTTGATCAATTCTTTGCAGTTTTCTACATAAACAATCATGTCATCTGCAAACAGACAGTTTTATTTCTTCCTTCCCAATTTGTATACCGTTCACTTCCGTTTTTGGTCTTCTTGCACTAGCCAGGACTTCCAGTATGACGTCGAATAGGAGTGGTGAGTGGGGACATCTCTTCTTTGTTCCCAGTCTTAGGGGGAAGCATCCTGTTTCTCACCATTAAGGGTGGTGTCAGCTGTAGGCTTTTTGTAGATGTTCTTTATCAATAAGTTGAGGAAGTTCACCTGGATTCCTAGTTTGCCTGATTTTCTCTTTTTCTCTGGTCTTAAGCAATTTGATTTTGATCTGCCTTGGTGTAATTTTCTTCATGTTTTCTGTGCCTGGGATTCATTGAGCTTCTTGATCTGTGACTTTATAATTTTCATCAAATTTGGAATTTTTTCAGCCATTATTTCTCTAATTATTATTTGTTTCCCCCCTCTCTCCTCTCCTTTAGAGACTTGAGCTACACAGATATTAGTACACTTGGAGTTGTCTTACAACACCCCTGATGCTTCATTCTTATTCATTTTCTCTCTGTCTCTCTCTCCCTCCCTCCTTCCCTTGAGTCTTTTTTTTTTCTCGAAATTTCATTTTGGGTAGTTTCTATTGTTGTTTCTTCATGTTCAGTAATCTTTTCATTTACTCTCATCTAGTATATTGTAGTTTTCCTCTCTAGAAGTTTGCCTTATTTTTTAAATATATACCTTCTATGCCTCTACCTAACACATCCAGTTTTTTCTTTTAGCTTCTTGAACATAGGCAGTACAGTTATAATAACTTTAATTTTCTTTGCCTAGTAATTCTATCATTTCCAGGTTAGTTTTGCTCCATTGGTTCTTTTCCTTATTATGGGTCATATATTTTCCTGCTTCTTTGAATGCCTGGTAGTTTTTTGTTGGATGCCAGACATTATGAATTTTACCTTGTTGGGAGATGGATATTTTTATGTTCCCATAAAAATTTTTGAGCTTTGTTCTGGGATGTGGTTAAGTTACTTGGAAACAGTTTGGTCCTTTCATGTCTTGCTCTTAAGCTTTATTAGGGGGAACCAGAGTAGCATTTAGTCTAGGGTAAAATTCTCTGCGTTCTCTACCCAGTGCCCTGTGGATTTTGTGGTTTTCCACTCCAGCTAAGGGTGACAGGAACTATTCCCAGCCCTGTGTGAGCTCTGGTGAGTGCTCTCTCTGTTCGTATTGGATGGTTCCTTCCCCAGACCTGGGTAATTTCCTCATACGTGAATGCTGATCAATACTCAGCTGAAGACTTGGGGGGTATTCTCTGCAGATTTCTGAAGTTTCCTCCCTTTGCAAGTGTCTCCTCTTCGGTATTCTGCCTTCTGAACTCTAGTCATCTTGGCTTTTCTGGGCTTCCAGCACGGTCTCCTCCACCAAGGGAGACCTCCAGGTTCCACCTGGTTCCCCTCCTGGCATCACTTCCTGGAAAGTCTTCAGGCTGTATCCTGGGGCAGTCATAGGGTTCACCTCTTTTGCTTGTCATCACTGAGCAATCACTATCCCTCATTGTCCGATGTCCAATGTCTTAAAAACCATTGTGTAATACATTTTGTCTGTTCTTTTTAGCTGTTTTAGGTAGGATGGCAAATCCAGTCCCTGTTGCTCTATCTTGGCTGAAAGCAGAAGTTAATGGCAATTGAAAAAAAAAAGTAGTTACACAGTGTCAATAAGAAAGGGCAAAGAAAAAGCTTTACAGCAAGAACAATAATCACAAAAAAGAATGTGGGTGGAAGAGGTTAGATTTCAAACCTCCCTTTAGATTCCAACCTTAGAATGTTGTAGCTCCACTTTTTTGAAAGGAACCTAAAAGATAAGTGCTACAACGAGAACCTAGGTATTTTCACTTGTAATGTCTTCTATGAACCAGTCATATCTACCGTATTATCCTGAAGGTGGACCACTAGTTTCAGTATGTTTTAGAACTTGAAGACCAGTGGTCTGGCTTTAGCCCTAGTGGTGGATTTCAGACCATTTAAACTGTGCTTTTCTGACCTTCATCTCAACTATTAAAGCACAGGCTCTCACATGAGGGAATATTGTCTAAAACTAATGAAAACGATTCGGTCTAGAAGACAGTTAGTGTTAAGGGTAATGTAACCGTAGAGTACTCAATTTTTTTACTTTTTATTTATTTTTTATTTTTATTTTTTTTGACCATGCCGTGCAGCGTGTGGGATCTTAGTTCCCTGACCAGGGATTGAACCCAGGCCACAGCAGTGAAAGCGCCGAGTCCTAACAACTGGACTGCCGGGGAGTTCTGTGGATTTTATTTATTTATTTATTTTTTGGCTGCACCGCGTGGCTTGCGGGAACGTCCCTTCCCTGACCAGGGATTGAACCCGGGCCACAGCAGTGAAAGCCCTGAATCCTAACCACTAGGCCACCAGGGAACTCCCTCGTAGAGTACTTTAAATAGAAATATTTTTATACTAATGGAAATTAGTAGAAAAAAATGAAGATAAGAATAGCTTTTATTTTATTGCTTTTGCTGAAAGGTTTTAAAACCATTGTATCAAATAAAAACTTGTTAAACCTACCTTTTTAGATACTCTTTATTAGGTCAGTTTATGAACTGAGGCCGTCTTATGGAGAAGTGTACGACAAATGTAACGAGCAAATATTGCATAGTCTCCAGGTAAAAGAAAAACTTAGACTATGGTTTTAGATCTTTATCAAGTTCCATCCTTAGGCTTGTCATTCTGTCTGCTCTCCCCTTCCCCACCTCCATAACTTTAATCTTTCCTTTTATGGTAAGGATTTGGTGATCCTGCATGACTTGCTAGGAGCTTTATTACAAAGCTTTAGTTTTGTTTCTTCTCCCTCTCCTCCCCTCCTCTCCTCTCCCCTCCCCTCTACCCCTTTCCCCTCCCTCTCATCCCAGCTGTCCCAGAGACTGGATATGCCACTTCTGCCTCAGTGCTCCTGTGCTTCTGAACTTCAGAGCAAAGCCCAAGTTTCAGGGCAGATCACTTCACACACAGTTGGAAGTTTCTCTTCTGCTCAGTTGCAGCATGTCTTGTTTGCTTGAAAACTGTAAAGTGGGTGGGGGAAAGGTATTAACGACTTTACAGTACCTAGGTCTTTTAGTATCTAACAGAAACAAGAAACAGAATTACGTCTGCAAAGGTAGGGGTGTGTGTGCATGCACGTGTGTGTCTGCGTGTGCGTGTGGGTATGTGTGGGAGTGCGTGTATAGTGTTAAAAATAAACATTTAAGTATTAAATATTAAAGTGTTCATTGTTAAATAAGCATTCTAAGGATTTCAAAGAATCTCAGGGCTCCATGGGAAGTCTTTGCTGGCTTGGTAACTATGGTTTAGGCAAAATGAAATTAGCATCTTTCAAGATAAAGTAATTAACACATTTCCTAAATAGGCAACTAGAGAATTTCAAGGCTGTTCTTTCCATAAGCGATTGTTCTTATTCTTCCTCTTTTGCCTCATCCGTTATGCATTAATTGAAACCCAGTAGCTCACCTGAAATCCTGCTCTTCCTCCTTCACCTGTGTTTTGTTCTAGGTTTGACTAGTCCTCATATTACATTTCCAGCCAGCTTTTATGCCCAGCTTGTGATGGGGGCGGGGTGGGGACAGTTTAATTGCTCTCTTGTCTGTGTCCCTGTATTTCCTGCAGAGTTATTTGTTAGCCAGTCTCTCCTCTGCTAGATGGAAGGTCGCAGTGTTGATTGCAGGTCTGGTCCAGAAGACGCTTGGTAACGTTTCATTGAACTGAGTGGAAAGTTTGTTAGCTTTAAACTCTGTGTCACCTAAATGCAGCCCAGTCACATATTGCTTCTTAGGGTGACCTTATGCGTTTTTTTTCTGGTCTCCAGCACCACTGTTTTCCAACCCAAGACTCATAAAATAACTTGATGCATTTCCTTCCAGATTCAAGAGGCTCTGCTGAAGTTCCTTTAATCAGTAGGCAATGCCAGCATTTTTATAGCAGTTAAGGGCTGTTGTAGAATTCTCTCACAATCAAGTATACGAACGTTTGCTCAGCGTCATTTGAGACGGGTTTACTGATGCATAGGGTCAGTTCTTGTAATTATCTCTGAAGTGATGAATCTCAGAGAGAGAACTCAAGTGACAGGTCCAGCCCAGGGATGAGCAAGGCTCAGAGTTCCTGACTGACCCAGATGATCAAAGAAGAAGCCAGTCTCAGAAGTGAAATAAAGCTGGAGCCCTTCAGCCAGGAGTAGTGTACAGGGCTGCAGATCTGACAGTAGGGCTGAAATCCAGACCTTAAAATGACAGGGGATATGTTGTTTCTCTGCGCCACCTGTTTCCATTTTTCTTTTGCTAGTGGATACTATAGTGGTTCAGACTATGACAACAAAATATAACTTTTCTGCAAGCAGTGCATAATATGGAAAGCCAGCTTTTACATAGATGTCTACCTACAGGTTATTGAGTGAAAGGTTGTTAGTCCTTATTGCTTATATGATTGGTTCCTAAAATACTAGAACCTTATAATAAGATTTCTAAATAGCATTTGTCTAATATTTTAGAAAAGTAAAATGATGCAAAAGTTGTATGTATATTTTACTTAGTACCACACAAGTCCCACTGGAATTAAAGCTTCTCATTTGGATGGACCACAGGAAACGGTGTAAAGGCTAGCCCTTGGCTTGCCACTTTCACTGCGTGACTTCAGATGAGGTGGATGAGAAACCTAACTTCTTCAACCTCATCTCTGAAATGAGGACAGCACCCAGCTGGAGGAAGCTGTATGGGTTGGAGATAATGCACTGCAAGACATAGGGTCTGACACATAGTGGGTGGGGAATAAGGGTAGCTATTATTGTTTTGGTGCTATCCTTATTGTTTTAGATAGTTAGGGAAAAGAGAGACCATCTCAACATAAAGGGGACAGATTCTAAGTTTACCTTTTAAAATGAATAGGGGGATTCCCTGGTGGCGCAGTGGTTGAGAGTCTGCCTGCCAATGCAGGGGACACGGGTTCGAGCCCTGGTCTGGGAAGATCCCACATGCTGCGGAGCGACTAGGCCCGTGAGCCACAATTGCTGAGCCTGCGCGTCTGGAGCCTGTGCTCCGCAACAAGAGAGGCCGCGATAGTGAGAGGCCCGCGCACCGCGATGAAGAGTGGCCCCCATTTGCCACAACTAGAGAAAGCCCTCGCACAGAAACGAAGACCCAACACAGCCATAAATTAAAAAAAAAAAAAAAATGAATAGGCCCCCTTTGAGCTCTTGGAACATTATTACTCAGATAATAGCAGTACCTTCATATCACCAGAAGATTTAGAGGCAAGAGCCTGTTTTTATCTCCAGGTAATGAGATAATCATATGAATGGAGGAAAAAGTATACTTTCCTTGCCTTTTAAATAGAGTAAAACAGACAAGTTACCTGAAGATCTTTTTGTGCCACTTTTTACTGTAAAACGGTAATTAAACTTGAAAGTCATCGCCACAAATAGCTACACGAAGATCTAGGGAAAGGGCAGAGCTCAAGGTCATCTTTTTACCTGTGGAACCAGGGGTGACGTAGGACCTACCTGGGTCCATGACATCACTTGAAACTCAGAAAGAAGCCGGCATTTGGCTAGGTTCTCACGAGAGGGAAGTCAGGATGGAGCCGTTGGTGTAATGCTCGGTCCATCCTTTGGCCACTGATCAGGTGCTGTCATGGGAGAGGGCTTTTATGGAACTATTCTTCACCTTAAGCTTAATGTCACGTTTCCTCAACTTGACCTGAGGTGCTGCAGACCAGGAATGGTACCTTTTAGTCTAGCCTTGACCTGTCTCGTGGGGCGAGCACTGCACATACTCGCAGAATTTGTTCAGTAACTATTGTTAATGTTGATTTTACTGATGGTCTATGATAAACAATATTAACAACAATCGACTATGGAAATACTAAACTACCATTTGTGTTGAGCGCCTATTTGCCACCATTCTATTAGATGTTTCATATACATTAACGTTTATCCTCACAAGAACTTCAGAAGACAGGTTATGGTATTATTCCTGGAGTGGTCAAGTCGTTTGCCAAGGTTACACAGCTCCTAAGTGCCAGGCCCAGGAATTGAATGCTGCCCGATTTGAATCCCAGGTCAGCGTCCTCTCTAAAGCCCCAGGACCCAGACCATTCAGTGCAGGTGACACTGATTACTAGGCTTTCCAAGAGCCAGTTTACTGAACCACATTTGGACCTTGACAAAATGCCAGGAGGCTGCAAATTGTAGCCCCAGGAAGGTCTGCTGCTGGCAGAGCATCTTCTAGAGAAGTTGGCCAGCTGAGACATCTACATTAAGGTCCTCGTACCACTGTGGGTCTGGTTCTATCTCAGATTAAATCCTGTCTACCCCCTTGCCCATAGCATGATCACCACCTGAGAGATGGTTACCCAATACCAAGATAAAGGGACACCCTACCTGCCGTGTGTAAATAGATCCCCGTGCCTTCCTGAGGAAATGAGAAGGTACCCCAGCCCCAGCCAGTGGTTTTAGCTCAAAACTCAACAAGTGAAAATATAAACTAATATCATCTTTTTCAAACCTCCCCTAACACCACAAAGTGCAGTGGTGCTTGAAAGAATGCGAAAACTTTGAAAAAAGATAAAGCCACTCTCATGTTAACACCGTTTTAATGACCTCCGTAGATAAATTTTAGAGGCACTGAAATGAAAATTACTTTAAAATAAATAATGTATGAAGGTTTTATTTGGGCCGGATTCCCAATCTAGTGAGCTTTTCTTTGATGGAATTCAGATAAGCTCTCCCATTCTGTGCTCCAGACTCCTGTGCAATGTACAGAGGTCGGAAACGGTTTGCCTTGGTTAAACCAAGCTTTGGGTTTTGTTTTTCATTATGCTAATCAGTTTGGCCCCAGCTGAATTGGAATGTAAAGTCATTTGAACAACACTGGCCTTTTCTGTGCGCAAGAAGGCTGAGGACCTCAGGCAGCTCCCACTGCTGCCAAGAAGCCTCCGGTCCGTTCTCGAGAGTCAGTTACCTGGAGGAGCAGAAGTCAGTCCCTGACAGGTTATAGCAGTGGTGCTGGCAGGATTTGATAAGCGCTAGGATTATGGCCTGGGGAAAATTTCAGCCCATCTCGCAAATGGAGGGTCTCTTAAGCAGATCAGACATTTCAGTTTTTAATCGTTTGTATTTGAAGGCAGATATTCAGGTGGTTAGGGTTTTGGTTTTTGGGTTTTGAAGGGTTTTTTTGGGTAAAATATTAAAATTAGACTTTTTCCTATGCAAACTTGGCAATCTAATTAAAATAGAGTCTGATTTATGCAGTTTATTAAAGCCATCTATAGTGTAAACTGAGGCCACAGGGAAGCTGTTTTGCATCATAAATTTTGAGAACGTAGAGCAGGCCTGCCTTGTCTTACTTGGTAGGTTATATGATAGTGATTAGAAAATGCAAGGTTGGATGATAGAGGCCAACTTATTGACCTCCAGGACTGCTGGCCACCACTGTCCGTGTGCTCAGGTCCCATTGATGGGTGTAGCACCCTCTTCAAAGCAGCTGTCTAGGCAGACAGCCCAAAAAGATCAGAGGAATACATGATTCTATATGCCAGATTCTTTTATGACTTAGAAAACATTTTGTTAAAACGCTAATTTCTAATTAATTTTTCCGTGCTCTTTTGCATCACAATGTTCAGACAGCACATAGAAGTCTTGACGGAAAAATGTTAAACTTGAATTTGCTTTGGTCATCTTTATCAGTAAGAATAATGACAATAGCTTACAGCTTACATTTTTAGAACATTTACTATATGCAAAAACAGATCTCAAGTGCTCTCTCTATATTAACTCATTTAATATTACAACAACCCTCTGAGGTAGATAACTGCTGTTTCTTCCCGAATGGAGAAACTGAGGCACGTTGTGATTAAATAATTTGCCCTATGTCACGTAGCTAGTAGGTAGTAGGGCTGCAATTTGAACCCAGGAAGCTTGACGTCAGAGGTCATGCTTTTAATGACTGAAGTACACGCTGGTCCTACAAGTACTCTCTCCCACACTAACTTAGCTCTAGAACCGTCCCCCATCCCCCCACCGCCTGCTTCCTGAGGCCAGAGACCTTCCCAGTTAGGTCTGCAATGGCCCAGGCTTGCACGTGACTGAAGGTTTTAGTCAGCTCTGTAATTGAGCCCAGAGGGAAGACAGATATAAAATACCATCTTATCCTCGCCACTTCTCCCTTCCAATCAGCTTGACATTATGAAGTGGGACTTTCGCGCTCTCCCATCCACGTCAAAGGACAAATGGAGAAATTTAACAGAACCGCTGTCCATTCACAAGAAGTTATCTAGAACTTAAAGGACGGTCTCTTTCTAATGAGCAACCAGTATTCAGTTTTCATTGAAATATTTCTTTGCTGAGATCTCATGGTATAAAAGCAACCAACTTCAACAAGCAAAAATAATAACCTCTCATTGACAAAGCCTTTATCTCACTTGAAGAAGACTTTAAGACTTTATCTCACTTGAACTCTCAGGAAGTTGTTTTATTTATGTTAACATTCAACAAATCTTTTTTTGAGAGAATTCTATGTATTTTAACACAGTATAGATTCATGTAACTACCACCACCATCAGGACAGAACATTTCCATCACCCCCCCAAAACTCACCTGTGCTCTATCCCTACCCTAACCCTTGGCAACCACTGATCTATACTCCTTCACTATGGTTTTGTCTTTTAGAGAATATCAGATAAATGGAATCATGCAATGTGTAACCTCCTGAGACTGGCTGTCTTCATTCAGCATAATGCCCTTGACATCCATCCAAATCGTTGCATGCATCAGTAGTTTGTTCCTTTTTTATTGCTGAGTGGTATTCCACTATGTTGGATATACCACAGTGTATACACATTTGAGTAGTTTCCAGTTTTTACCAAGTATGAATTGAGCCACTATAAACACTGATATACAGGCTTTGTATGAATGCGAATGTGCATTTCTCTAGACTAAGAGTAAGTGCTTAGGATTGCTAGATCACATGGTAAGTGTATGTTTATCTTTATAAGAAACTGCAATGGTATGGTCACCAGAGTGACCATACCATTTTATGTGCCCACCAGCAACGTAGGAGAGTTTCATTTGCTCCATATCCTCATTGCATTCTGGGTTTTTTTTGTTTTTTTTAAATTTATTTATTTATTTATTTATGGCTGTGTTGGGTCTTCGTTTCTGTGCAAGGGCTTTCTCTAGTTGTGGCAAGTGGGGGCCACTCTTCATCGCGGTGCGCGGGCCTCTCACTATTGCGGCCTCTCTTGTTGCGGAGCACAAGCTCCAGACACGCAGGCTCAATAGCTGTGGCTCACAGGCCTAGTTGCTCTGCGGCATGTGGGATCTTCCCAGACCAGGGCTCGAACCCGTGTCCCCTGCATTGGCAGGCAGAGTCTCAACCACTGTGCCACCAGAGAAGACCTGCATTTTGTTTTGTTAATATTTTGTGTTTTAACCATTCTAATAGGTATGCAGCAATGTCTCATTGTGGTTTTAATTTGCATTTCCCTAATGGCTAGTGACATTGGCATCTTTTCATGTGTCTGTCATCTGTATATCTTCTTTGGCAGTGTCTGTTTGAGACTTTTGCCTATTTTTTTCTTTTCTCTCTTTTTTAATCAGGTTATTTCTTTTCTCACTGTTGGGTTTTTAAAGTTCTTTATATGTCTCAATCAACAGGAAGAGACAGAGAAAAAGGTTACCCCCATGTTCCTAGCTGAAACAGTGTGAATTCTATATTATTAGTGTAAGGGATGCAGTACGCAGTTCTAGGAAGGGGAGGAGTGTGAGAAGAGGATTGTTTGTAAGTTCTTACCTCACAGTTTGATTTCTTTAAAGAAACATGTCTTGATACATTTTTTTGAAGAGTTATATAATGTCTCTTCATAAGAGGGTAACAATTTTAGATGTGTGTGAGTGCTTAATAAGTTCTCTGGGTTATCAGATATTTAATACCTGTTATTCTCCCTCAGAAGTGCCATTGACACTTGACTTGACATTGACTTGAAAAACATTTCTATGTATGAAACAATTAAATTACTTAGGAAGTTGGCAGAGCTTGAATTTCAGGGCAAGACAGAATTATATCCAGTAAGTAGAAGTTACGAGATGGTAGATTTCAATTTCAAAGGCCATGATTATCTGAATATTCCTTATGCTTTCATGTTCCCATGTTTTGTTTAAATTGTTTCCTTTGTCTGGAATGCAAGGATTCTTCTTTTTTTGGTTGTTTTGTTTTGTTTTGTTTTGTTTTCTTGTTTTCACTTGGCAATTTATTTATGATATTTTCCATATTGCTCTTTGTGGATCTGTCTTACACTTCGTTTAAAATTAATTTCAAACTGCACGAGTAATACACACACACATATATATAATCTTTCTAAAACACTGTAATATTACAGGCAAGTCTAAATTTCTCTTTGACCACCACCTCTAATCCCATACTTGCTGCATTCTCCAGAGATGACAATTTGTGCTTATCCTTCTAGAACTTTTTCTATACATTTGCATACATATAAATGAATATTGTAGAATACATATATTATTTTGTCTTTTTGAAACATGATTTTTTTTCTCAACAAGATGTCTTAGAAATTTATCCATGTTAGTACATATGCTTCCATCTTGCTCTTTTATTTATTTATTTTAACATCTTTATTGGAGTATAGTTGCTTTACAATGGTGTGTTAGTTTCTGCTGTATAACGAAGTGAATCAGCTATATGTATACATATATCCCCATATCCCCTCCCTCTTGCATCTCCCTCCCACCCTCCTTATCCCACCCCTCTAGGTGGTCACAAAGCACCGAGCTGATCTCCCTGTGCTATGCAGCAGCTTCCCACTAGCGATCTGTTTTACATTTGGTAGTGTATATATGTCAATGTTACTCTCTCACTTCGTCCCCGCTTACCCTTCCCCCTCCCCGTGTCCTCAAGTCCATTCTCTACGTCTGCGTCTTTATTCCTGTCCTGCCCCTAGGTGCCCCTAGGTTCATCAGAACCAATTTTTTTCTTTTTTTTAGATTCCACATATATGTGTTAGCATACGGTATTTTTTTTTCTCTTTCTGACTTACTTCACTCTGTATGACAGACTCTAGGTCCATCCACCTCACTACAAATAACTCAATTTCATTTCTTTTAATGGCTGAGTAATATTCCATTGTATATATGTGCCACATCTTCTTTATCCATTCATCTGTTGATGGACACTTAGGTTGCTTCCATGTCCTGGCTATTGTAAATAGTGCTGCAGTGAACATTGTGGTACATGACTCTTTTTGAATTATGGTTTTCTCAGGGTATATGCCCAGTAGTGGGATTGCTGGGTCATATGGTAGTTCTATTTTTAGTTTTTCAGGGAACCTCCATACTGTTCTGCATAGTGGCTGTATCAATTTACATTCCCACCAACAGTGCAAGAGGGTTCCCTTTTCTCCACACCCTCTCCAGCATTTATTGTTTGTGGATTTTTTGATGATGGCCATTCTGACTGGTGTGAGGTGATACCTCATTGTAGTTTTGATTTGCATTTCTCTAATGATTAATGATGTTGAACACCCTTCCATGTGTTTGTTGGCAATCTGTATATCTTCTTTGGAGAAATGTCTATTTAGGTCTTCTGCCCATTTTTGGATTGGGTTGTTGTATTTTTGATATTGAGCTGCATGAGCTGCTTGTAAATTTTGGAGATTAATCCTTTGTCGGTTGCTGCGTTTGCAAATATTTCCTCCCATTCTGAGGGTTGTCTTTTCGTCTTGTTTTTGGTTTCCTTTGTTGTGCAAAAGCATTTCATTAGGTCTCATTTGTTTATTTTTGTTTTTATTTCCATTTCTCTAGGAGGTGAGTCCAAAAGGACAAAGGATTCTTCTTGCTTTTCCACCTTGTAAATGTTTTTATCTTTCATGGCCAACCTCCTACTTTCTTCTGTTTTTCCAAATACCATTAATATTTCTTCTCTGTGTTCATTTATCACTCTGTATATTTCTCAATTATATAACTTATCACATTGTTTTAGAAATTTGGGGACATTTGTATTCTCCACCACAAAAAGAGCTTCTAAAGAAAGGACTGTGAATCAGTCATCTTTACATCCCCAGAAACTAATTTGATGTATGCTTCATAAAAGATACCCATTTACACATTTATTCATTCATTTACCAAATATTTATTGAGTTCTTACTCTGTGTTACATATTGGAAACATAGAGCAGTGAACCAGCAAAAAAGATCCCTGCTTTCATGGAGCTTACACTTTATTGATATTTTAGAGAACCAGCCTTTGAGTTCATTGATTTTCTTCATTGCTTGTTCATGTTTTACTCCATTGATTTCTGCTCTTTGCTCTTTCCCTTTCCTTTGCTTGATTTGGGTTTAATTTGCTCTTCTTTTTCTTGTTACTTAATGTGATAGCTGAGAATCATTGATTTGAGAATACTCTCCTTTTCTAATAGACTTACAGCTATTGATTTTCCTCAAAGACCTGCTTTACCTGCAACCCATACATTTTGATATGTTATATTTTCATTATCATTCAACTTAAAATATTTTCTATTCTCTCCTGTGATGTCTTCTTTTACCTAATGATTATATAGAAGTGTGTTGTTTAAATTCCAAAATTTGGGGGGGTTTCCTTGTTCTCTTATTGTTTTTGATTTCTAATTTATTGTCACTGTGGTCAAAGAACATACTCTTTCAATCTTTAGGTTTATTCAGGTCTGTTTCATGACCCAGAATATGATGTGTCTTGGTAAATGTACCATGTACACTGCTATCATTGGCTGTAGTTTCTTATACATATCAATTAAGTCAAAGTGCTTTATAATGTTGTTCATATCTTCTGTCTTTACTGATTTTTTTTAAATTAATTGATTAATTAATTAATTATTTTTGGCTGTGTTGGGTCTTCGTTTCTGTGCGAGGGCTTTCTCTAGTTGCGGCGAGCGGGGACCACTCCTCATCGCGGCGCGTGGGCCTCTCACTATCGCGGCCTCTCTTGTTGCGGAGCACAGGCTCCAGACGCGCAGGCTCAGTAGTTGTGGCTCACGGGCCTAGTTGCTCCGCGGCATGTGGGATCTTCCCAGACCAGGGCTCGAACCCGTGTCCCCTGCATTGGCAGGCAGATTCTCAACCACTGCGCCACCAGGGAAGCCCTGTCTTTACTGATTTTTTAAATGAGTTGTTCCATCAGTTGCTGAGAAAGGTGTGTTAAAATCTTGAGGAATAACTGTGGAATTGTCTATTTCTCACTTTAATTCTGTCAATTTTTGTTTCATGTATTTTACTTAATAATTTTTTAATTCAATTTTTTAATTTTATATTGGAGTATAGTTGATTTACAATGTTGTGTTAGTTTCAGGTATACAGCAAAGTGATTCAGTTATACATATACATATATCCATTCTTTTTTCAGATTCTTTTTAATAGTCAGTTATTATAGAATATTGAGTAGAGTTCCTTGTGCTATACAGTAGGTCCTTGCTGATTATCTGTTTTATTCATTATACATAGTAGTGTGTATATGTTAATCCCAAACTCCTAATTTATTCCCCCACACACACATTTCCCCTTTGGTAACCATAAGTTTATTTTCGAAGTCTGTGAGTCTGTTTGTTTTGTAAATAAGTTCATTTGTATCACTTTTTTTAGATTCCACATGTAAATGATATATGAAATTTGTCTGACTTACTTCACTTAGTATGACAAACTCTAGGTCCATCTATGTTGCTGCAAATAGAGTTTCATGTATTTTAAAGCTCTGTTATTGGGCATATTTTTGATTGTCTTTCTGATAAGTTAATACTTTTTTCATTATGAAATGTTCTTCTTTATAGCTGGTAATACATTTTATTTGACATCTATTTTATCTGATATTAATATTGCTACTCCAGCCTTCTTATGCTTACTATTTGCATGCTATATCTTTTTCTCCATTCATTTACTTTCAGTCTATCTGTGTCTTTGCATTTAAAGTGTGTGTCTTGTGATCAGCATATAGTTGAGTCTTGCTTTTTTTTTTCCCCCTGAAATTCTCAAAGGAAAATGCAAAAAGAAAAAAAGTCTTGAGCTCCTTCAAATATTTATCATTTCCAGTGCTCTTCATTCTTTTCTGAGGGTCTGAGTTTCCATTGTATGTAATTTCCCTTTACTCTGAAGAACTTCCTTTAACTTCTTGTAATGCAGATCTACTGGCAATAAATTCTTTCAGTTTTCATTTATCTGAAAATGCCTTAATTTGCCTTCATTCTTGGAGGACATTTTTTCAGGATATAGAATTCTAGATTGAATTTTTTTTCATCCAGTACTTTAAAGATGTTGCTTCACTCTCTTCTAGTCTCCATGGTTTATGACAACCAGCTATTAATCAGATTATTGTTCCCTGTATAGTTATATATGTTGTTTTTCTCTTGCTGTGTTCAAGATGTGTACTTTATCTTTGGTTTTCAACAGTTTGATTATGATAGACCTTGAGGTGGTCTTTTTTGTGTTTATTTTGCTTGGTTGTTGCTCAGCATTTTGTAATTTTACATTTCTTTCCTTTATTGAACTTGGGATGTTTGGGGCCATTATTTTTCAGATATTTTTTTCTGTCCTGCTCTCCCTCTTTTTTTTTTTTTTTTTTTTTAGGTCAAGTTTGTTTTTGTTTTTTAAATTTATTTATGGCTGTGTTGTGTCTTCGTTTCTGTGCGAGGGCTTTCTCTAATTGTGGCAAGCGGGGGCCACTCCTCATCACGGTGCGCGGGCCTCTCACTATTACGGCCTCTCTTGCTGCGGAGCACAGGCTCCAGACGCGCAGGCTCAGTAATTGTGGCCCATGGGCCCAGTTGCTCCGTGGCATGTAGGATCTTCCCAGACCAGGGCTCGAACCCGTGTCCCCTGCATTGGCAGGCAGACTCTCAACCACTGCGCCACCAGGGAAGCCCTTCTCTCTCTTTTTATATTCCAATTTAATGTATGTTGGACTGTTTGAGATTGTCTTAACAAGTCCCAAGGGCTCTGTTAATTTTTTCCCTCTGTGTTATTCACCTTGGATACTTCCAATTGATCTGTCTTCAGATTTGCTTGGTTTTTCATCTGTCATATCTGTTAATTCCATTTAGTGAATTTTTTATTGTCATAAATTATATTTTTCAGTTCCTGAATTTCCACTCAGTTCATTTTTCATTTCTATCTTTCTGCCGATACTTCCCACTTCTCTCTGAAATTTTCATTCATTGAAAAAAATACTCATTTTACATATAGAGGATAGTCCTTATAGCCATTTTAAATTCCTTATCTGTTAGTTCCAATGTTTTGTTCATTTTGGAGTTGGACTCAATTTATTTTCTTTTCTCGTGAGAATGTGTTCTGTTTCTTGATTCTTAGTATGTTACTAATTTTGGATTATATCCTGGACATTATGAATGTTAAGTTATGGAGATTCTGTATTCTATTATTTTTTCTCTGACAAGTATTGTTTCTTTGTTTCAGTGGGTACCTTAATTGGTTGGGCTTGAACTTCAGGCTCTGCTTCGAGTCTCTTCTGTGCCTGTGTGATTCACAGGTCAGTCAGAGATGTAAAGAGATAGAGTTTGGGGATCCCCTCTCTAGTTTTTTTTTTCCTTCTGGGATTTCCCCACTCTTTTTAGTGTTCATTGTTTTCAGACTTCACTTTTTTATTTTTTAAGGACAAAAAGGCAACAGGATTTTCTGAGTGTGTCCTCACCCCCATTGTATACAACACTTAGCCCTGGGCTCAAAGCCATGAAAAAGGGAATTTACTTGTATAGTTCCCCATCTGCCTTCTACCAAGTGAATGCAAACTCCCACCAGAGTCTATATGCTTGTGTCCACGCTCCAGTACTTCTGCTATTATTTGTATAATTTCCAGGCTTAACAATTACTTTCTTCAGGGGGTGCTGTCCAGTAGGGGTTTCTCATACCCGGAAGCAGAAGAGACTCCATGATGCTTACATGTTAGTTGGGAGACATAGACAGGAAGCAAACAAGCAAGATGATTCTGGGTCATAGTGATGCTATGAAAGAAAGAAAGTGGACATGACTGAAAGGAACAACTTAAAGGAAGGTTATTAGCAAGGTTCTCTGAAAAACTCCCATTTGAGTTGAGACCGAAAGAACAGAACTTGGTCATGAAAATATCTGGTTGAGAAATGCTTCTGGCAAAGGCAACAGCAGATACCAAATCCCTAAAGTAAGCGAAAAAGGGCAGTTTGGCTGGAGAATGGGAAGAGAAGAGAAGAAGGGTGTAAAATGAGGTTGGAGAGGTAAGGAAGATCATGAAGGGCCCTGGTAGACCGTGGTAAGGAACTGGGAGTTAGTGCCTCTAGATAAGAAACTATGATCACTCTAGCTGTAAGGGTGTGCTTACCAAACAGATTTGACCACTCCTGTTGTTTTGTCAGAATAGCCAATCCTTAAGAATCTTGACTGGAAGATAATATGACCCTGTGATTATCTGCACAACCTGTCAGCATCATTGGAACAAAAGCTAGACGACCATGCAGTCAATTTCTGCCATGTGTGGGAAGTTGTAGTAGATGTATTCTAATATCCACTCTAGTTCTGAGATTCTCTGATATCACGGAAAAGAAAATGGCCTGAATCTAGAAAAATATCATGACAATTAAAACCACAGTTTAAAAAAAAAATGAAAAGCACAAACCTAGAGAATGAAAAGACGGTAGCAGAATGAAGCAGTGCAGTTCTTCTTAATTTTAAAAGATTTCACACGGGGACTTCCCTAGTGGCGCAGTGGTTAAGAATCCGCCTGCCAATGCAGGGGACACAGGTTCGAGCCCTGGTCTGGGAGGATCCCACATGCCGCGGAGCAACTAAGCCCATGCACCACAACTACTGAGCCTGCACTCTAGAGCCCACGAGCCACAACTACTGTAGCCCGCACGCCTAGAGCCCATGTTCCAAAACAAGAGAAGCCCGCGCACAGCAATGAAGAGTAGCCCCTGCTCGTCGCAACTAGAGAAAGCCCGCGCACAGCAATGAAGACCCAACGCAGCCAAAATATAAATAAATAAATAATTAAATAAAAAAAAAAGATTTTGCACGAGTTTTGCCTACAAGCAGTGGTCTCCAGCTTTTAAATATTGTTGTGTTACATAATAGCAACGTGTTGGTGTATGTTTCTTAGTCTGGTTTCTCTGGGGAGCAGCTGAGACTCATTTGCCCCTTTCCCTCGGTCTAGATGACAGCGCTTCTGCCGCCAGTAGCATGGAGGTGACAGACCGCATCGCCTCCCTGGAGCAGAAAGTCCAGATGCAGGAAGACGACATCCAGCTGCTCAAGTCGGCTCTGGCCGATGTGGTTCGGCGGCTGAACATCACCGAGGAGCAGCAGGCCGTGCTCAACAGGAAAGGACCTACCAAAGGTGGGCATTCGAGACTCACGGGAATCGGGCTCATGGCACATTCTTTTTTTTTTCTTTCATTCTAAGTATCCTTATTTGTTAATTTGATTGAAGTATAGTTGATTTAGTGTTGTGTTAGTTTCAGGTGTACAGCAAAGTGATTCAGTTGTACATACCTATGTATCTATTTCTTTCAGATTCTTTCCCCTTATAGGTTATTATAAAATATTGAATATAGTTCCCTGTGCTATACAGTAGGTCCTTGTTGGTTATCTATTTTATATACAGTAGTGAGTCAATGTTAATTCCAACCTCCTAATTTATCCCTCCCACTCCTTTCCCCTTCGGTAACCATAAGTTTGTTTTCTGTGTCTGTGGGTCTATTTCTGTTTTGTAAATAAGTTCATTTGTATCATTTTTTTTTTTTAGATTCCACATAGCAGTGATATCATATGATATTTGTCCTTGTTTGGCTTACTTCACTTAGTATGATAATCTCTAGGTCCATCCATATTGCTGAAAATGGCATTATTTCATTCTTTTTTTATGACTGAGTAGTATTCCATTTATATATATACCACATCTTCTTTATCCACTCCTCTGTCGATGGACACTTAGCTTGCTTGCACGTCTTGGCTATTGTAAATAGTGCTGCAGTGAACATAGAGGTGCACGTATCTTTTCAAATTAAGGTTTTCTCTGGATATATGCCCAGGAGTGGAATTGATGGATCATATGGTAGCTCATCGCAGATTCTTGCTCCAGCAAATATGTTGCTCTCTTCATATTGACAGAGAACCCAAGCTTAGAAAAACAGTGAAGCAGCCTTAGGATTGTTGAAATCATCACACAAAGTGTGACAGTATTTTTTGGCTGGACGTTGGTGAATTGTAGCCCAGCGGTGCACAGTTGTAGGTGACCAGTAAATGCTGGTTAAGTCAAGGAAGGAATGTCCACAGTGGACCAGAGAACAGTCATTTATCCAGACTCTCTGGGATAGAGAGAGCTTGCAAAACAAAACCGAAAACCAAAGCAAACACGATTCTTTGGGCCCCTGTGGAGGCTGTTTCACCTAGAAACTTTTGGTGACTCTCATCTCTTTCTCTGTCCTCAGTTTAAAGATTTTTATTTTATTTATTTAGTTTTTTGGCTGCATTGGGTCTTCGTTGAGGTGCATGGGCTTCTCATTGCGGTGGCTTCTCTTGTTGTGGAGCACGGGCTCTAGGCATGTGGGTTTCAGTAGTTGTGGCACACGGTCTCAGTAGTTGTGGCTCGCGGGCTCTAGAGCGCAAGCTCAGTGGTTGTGGCGCACAGGCTCAGTTGCTCCACGGCATGTGGGATCTTCCCGGACCAGGGCTCGAACCTGTGTCCCCTGCATTGGCAGGCGGATTCCCAACCACTGTACCACCAGGGAAGCCTGTCCTCAGTTTACACTGTTGTCCAGTTCAGCACAGCAAACACTTACTTGATCACATGCCACACTTGAAGCTCTGAGTTGAGGACTGGGACCCAGAGGCGGGCAGGCCCCTCCCTGATTTGCTCAGAACCCTGAAGCTCATCGCCAACTTTCCCTCCGCCTTCTAGCGAGTAAGCTCATTTGGGGCAAAGCCTCCTGGTTTTTTTAAATCCCTTTTTCTTTTGTCCAGAAGAACATAGCCTACAACAGAATTCTATACCTATAAATAGTGGATTTCTGGCACATTTAAATCACCATTTCATTTCCCAGTGGTGCCTGGGAACAAAACAAAAAGCAATATTTGTGCTTTAAATAACTTTGTAGTGACCCTCTTCTTACAATTTTGGAAATAAAACGCCTCGTAAAAGCTTCTCTCCTCCTAGTTAGTACCCTGACGTCTGCTTTCAACCAATATGCATTGCTCGTCTTTTGCCAGAACGGCTTTTCCTCATGGCTAACTCTACAAAACAGAATTCATCTTGGCTGTAAAATTCCTTTAGTTAAAACATTTTGAGTCTGCGGCATGTAAATGTCCCCTTAAAATTAACTTTCTTATTTTGTTTGGATTTAACAAATTATTTCACAGTTACCAGCTTTTCCTTGGAGTCAAGAGAGGGTACTGTCTTGATGTTGCATATGTTAGTTTTTTCTCTGGTCTTGGATACATTTTCACACGTTTATGGAAAGAAATCTATTTCCTTGTCCTTCAGGATAATTATCACCAGCTCCATGTGAGATATACACACTGGGCGATGTCTACATTTTGAATAATCTTTTTAAATAATCTTTTTCTCCTAAGTTACAAAGCAATTAGGGTATTTTAAATAGAAACCAGGTTATTCTAGGTATTCTTGACCCACTCGGCTTTCCAAAAATAAATCTGATGACTACCGTATCCTAAAGGGTACATTTGAAGTCGTTGCTTTATATACAACTTCAGGCTTCTAAAACTTCTATTTTTAGAAAAGGAGGGGGAAAAATAATACAAGGGGCCTGCCCAGGAATTTTATTTTCTTGCTTAAGAGTACAGTTTGAATTTTGGAAACTTTTAACTTTTTTTCGTAGTTAGATCTGATGTTTCTTTTTAACGTTATTTTCAAAAGTGAAAATAAACCAAAGTACGAGAGCCAAAGTCACACCAAGAAACAGAAAAAAGATTGTAAGAAAGCTGGTGAGCGGCACGCCCTGAATTCAGTGGGCTGTGGGTGCAGTTAGAGGGCGGTGGGAGCAGAGGGGAGAAGGAGGAGTGATTCCATAAGAAGCCCTGGGTCGCTGCTTCTCTTTCAGAGAGTGCCGTGTTGGCACGGTATGTACACCTCTATCTGGACAGCTGGCACTCCATAGCCGTGGCTTAGTTAGGGGATATTTAGACAAGACGGCTTTGAGACAAACCTCCTTTGGTTCTTAGAAGGCCACATTATTATTATCATTTGCCATTCTTTGGGCTTGCCATCCTAATACAGGCTTGAAGTAGCCTGGACACGTGGCATTCTAATTTTTAAATATTAAATGATTTTTTTCCCCAAAGATAGTTGTCAGAAGCTTAGGGCTCAGTGTTTTGAGCTGCTGGTGCACATCTTTGTGCCGCTTGCCCAGTGACAGGGACGGCTGTGCCACAGAGAAACAGGCTGCCTTGGAAGGCAGTGAGCATCCGTGTGGGTCAGCCTAAAGGAAGTGCGTGGTGAGCACGACATCCCCTCTGCCGCCGTCCTGAACCGTCAGACCGCCGTGTCCACTCTCTGGCCTTAGTAATTGCCTGGGAGACCACGGATAATAACGCTTATCCTTTTCACGATGGTACTTCACTTATTTGAAGAAAGGTGTTCTGACATCTAAACTTTGACTTACTTTATCATCATTCTTCACATGACTTAACTAGTACACCAATGAGAACTGCAGTCTCATGAAGATAATTCACTAACAGATCAAGTTCAAGGTCTCCTGAAACAGAGGAAAGATTGTGGCCAACCCTGTAAAATATGAGGCCTGTGGACACACAGTTTATAGAGAGAGAGTTATGTCTCAGACTCTACTTTTTCTTGGTAACCTTTTTCTGTCCCCGGGATTGGCTTTTTGTGCTAATTTTCCACCTCTTTTTAACCCGGTGATACTGCCCTGGGTTTTAGGATTGCTATTCTCCTTTTCCTTTGCTTTTGTTATTTAAAAAGAAAGACATATGAAGAACTTGTTGCCTTGTCATGCATCTCGACTGTAGAGAACCTCAGCCTGCAAAGTTTGCTTTGTTCAGGTGGGATTTACTTTCAGATAGGAAGATTCGGGATGTTTTAATTATACTGAGCTTGGGCTCCCATACAGTGGAGAAAAGAGAATCAAATAGTTTCTGGAGGCCTGTATTCTTAAAATTCTTGCTGATATTAAAGTTTTTCCAGTATTGTGGTTGGACTGGGGGCACAGAATGCAGTGAACAGACACCATTATATTGCTATTCTGAGTGTAAATACAGAAAAACATGTGATGAAGTAGGGAGTTCCTTGCAGAATTACGTATATTGGAGAAAAATTGTGTAGGAAACAATTGAGCAAAAGCAAGCAATAGGGGTATGGCCAGAAAACTGTGGATCCTCGTATGATGGAAAGCCATGTAATCTTTAAAAATGTTTGTGTTCTCGGTAACAACAGGAAAGATGCTTGTGTATTATATTAAAAGGTAGAATCAGGATATAAAACTGGATATGTTGTATTTTTCAACTAAATAGGCAAAATCTATGCAAAGAAGAATGGAGAGAAGTATAACAAGAGTTATCTTTCTTTTTTTCTGAGTGGGAGGAGGATGATTTTTTTTCTTTTTTTATACTTTTACTTCGTTTCTAAATGTTCTTTGGTGTGTATTCTTTAATAAGCAGAAGGAATTTGTGTTTTAAAAGTGACTCCTTTCTTACCACTGAAGCTGATCTTCACTGCACCAAGGTCAGTAGCTCAGAGCAAATGTCCAGAGGCTGGAGCGTGCTAACGTGTGTTCTCAAGAAGACAAGGAGGGACTTCCCTGGCGGCGCAGTGGTTGAGAATCTGCCTGGCAATGCAGGGGACACGGGTTCGATCCCTGGTCTGGGAAGATCCCACATGCCGCGGAGCAACTAAGCCCGTGCGCCACAACTACTGAGCCTGTGCTCTAGAGCCGACAAGCCACAACTACTGAGCCTGCGTGCCATGACTACTGAAGAGCCCATGCTCCACAACAAGAGAAGCCACCGCAATGAGAAGCCCACGCACTGCAATGAAAAGTAGCCCCCGCTCGCCACAGCTAGAGAAAGCCTGCGTGCAGCAATGAAGACCCAATGCAGCCAAAAATAAATAAAATAAAATAAATAAAATTTTAAAATAAAAGAAGAGAAGGAATCATGGTTTGGAGTTAAGTTCATAATAGATCCATTGTAGACATGCACGGCTAATTTCCATTTCCGTGCTAGGGGAGTGTTACAGGATTTCAATGTAAAATGTAGGTTAAAATATTGTCATTGTCCCATGTATGTGGGGATGGTCTGCTTCGCTATGTATTAACCAGCAAGAGTTCCTGTTTCTCATTTTCGATTTTGCTTGGGAGTTCAGACTGTCTTTGGGCAGCTTGCCTTTTAAAAAACTTGAATGCACCTTTTGCAAACTTTTCTTTATATTAATAGCCCCATTAATTAACAGATCGGAGAGTGAATAAATATAAGCAAAAACCTTCAGCTGGAGATGCTGACAAGCAAGACAGTCCTGTTGCTCCAGGACATCAAAATCTGGTCTCAGAATTTAGTCTCTGCAACTGGTGTTGAAAGCTGACTGCAGGTTGTCTTTAAGTAGCCTCTGCTACATTAACACTTAGCCCTGATAGTCATAATAATTCTTGTAGCTACCATTTATTAATTGGGTGGGTACAGGCCTTTGCAATAGATATTTTGGATGCATTAGCTCATTTCACCGCTCCACAACCCTTTGAGGTAGGTATTACTGTGCCCATTTTACAGATGAGAAAGCAGCCTCTAGGAGATGGAATAATTTGCCCCAGGTTACACAGCTGGTTAGGGAAAATCTGGGACTAGACCCAAAGCCTGGCTGAACATACGTTCTTTCTGCCATCTGTGTTGCTTGGCTATGCATATCCCCCTTAGCAGTATTATTTAAATTAGCATTATTCAAATCAAACCAAATATTTAAGAAATGAATAAGTATATGACTTGAAATGAGAGTTCTTTTTTCAAGGTTTAATTTGATTTGCAAAGTGTCCCAAATACAACAAATCATATTCAGCATATAATTGTGTAAAATATTGTATCATAGTCCTTTCACAAATTTTATTAGCTAGGTGCAACTAACAAATGAAAAAATTTTAAGTTCTTTGCAGTGAATGAAATTAATGAATATTTAACTTAGTTCTTTATCCCGGTTAACCAAATTAGCAATTTTTCCCTCTCTCGTCTACTGTGCTTTCTCCTTATCTTTCTCCTTACAAATTGCTTAATTGCAGAAAGTAACTTGTGCTTTCTTTTAGACAGAACATGCTATAGTTTCTTCCATTTTCCTCTTTAATTGCCTTCCCCAGTTTAAATAGGTGTTCGTTAGTGATTTGTAGAAAAGGCTTGGTAGATATATTCAGTTTTTCAGAGACTGAGAAAGATTGTTTTTAAACTTTGTATTATGAAAATGTTGAAATGCATATAAAAGTAGAAAAAAGTGGGCATGTGCCACTCCCTATGGGTGGTCTTTTGTTTTACAAATAATTGGCCTTGTGTGTATGGCATTTTTTATTTTTGCCAGTATATCTTTAGGATAGGTTCCTGGAAGTGGGATTGCTGGATCCAAGGATAAATGCATCTGTAATATTGCTAGGTATTAGTGACGGGAACCTTCCCCAGCACGTAAGTAATTATCTACTTTGTCTGACAATTTAGCAAAAGCAAGTTGCCTTCTCCAATTCCAAATATAGACATCTTTTCAATTTCGAAGTAGATAATTAGGAATTCTGGGTTCATAATGGTCAGGTGTGTTAAACTTTGAATTTCTACACATAATCACATACATGGTCATGCTTTGCATAATTAAATTTATTGTGAAACCTAATGGAAAGTTTTACTTATCAAATATTGCACACTGAGTTATTAATGTGATGTAAGTTAAAAGGATTTCTTCATCTTTAGATTATGACAGTATCATAATAATAAGCATTAGTAGATTTGACTACCTATACTTGAATTTCTATATTCACATCAACTGTAGTTTTGGAAATATATTGCCACAGATAGTACTTCATGGAAGTCTGAGTATTCCAATCCCCCTGTTTAGAATGATGAAACCTTTTTATTTCAGGCATACTTGTGAATGCTTTAGACCTGAGATTCTGAATACCTTTGTTAGAGATTTTTTTTTTTAAGATTTTTTTGATGTGGACCATTTTTAAAGTCTTTATTGAATTTGTTACAATATTGGTTCTGTTTTATGTTTTTTGGGTTTTTTTGGCCACGAGGCAGGTGGGATCTCAGCTCCCTGACCAGGGATCGAATCCGCACCCCCTGCATTGGAAGGCGAAGTCTTAACCACTGGACTGCCGGGGATGTCCCATGTTAGAGATTTTCAGTTCCCACGCTCTGGAGTCATTTTTCAGGGATGTTAACTCGAGGTAGTTTATGGGGACCTTATACTAAATAGTACGCACGGTAACAGGACACTGGGGGCCATGAACACTGTGCATGTGACTGCATCTGTCCCTCTGACAAGGCCTGTCCGCTTCAGTGGCCCCTCTCCTTCACTTCTGGTGGGTTGGTGGATCTAAGGGAACTTACACAGTGTGAAAAGTCCCACAGAAGCTCGGGTGTTTCTCTCCTGGACACTCTTCTCACATGAATTAGGGTCCTAGATTTCAGAGCAGGAAGAGCCACCCTTAGAGCACTTATAGACTGAAGTCTTTCCTTTATGGATCAGGGAAGTGGGGCCCAGAGGGTCTTGTCTGCAGTCACACTGCCAGTCGAGGACACACTGGAATTCGCGCCCTGGCCCCCGACTCCCAGACCTGAGCTCCTTCTGCACTCTCCTCCCCCCTCTCACTTTGCCTGGGCACGAGGAGGAAAGCAACTGTTTTGGGGCTGAGAACTGTCTGGGGTCTTCCTCGACCCCTCCGTGTGTGTGCAAGATGCAGTGGGGACACTCACTGGACCTGATTCTGCCTCAGGCACCTTTGCTCATAACTGAAATCCTGCATTTAATTCTTCTCACATTGTATTCAAGATACGACGTTGCATTCAAGATGACATTGCATTCAAGATATGACATTGCATCCCGGTGTCCAAAACACAGCATTTCATCATCTGGGTGTGGCCGTGGGATAATAGCTACCACCTTTTACGTGCTGCTACATGCAGGACACTATGCAGCTTGCCACTCCTCATTCCAGACCCTCACAGCAGCCCTGCAAGGTGGGCACTCTTATCCTATTTTACAAAGAAGCCGAGGCTTGGAAAGGTGACTTGTCCAAGGCTACGTAATAAAGCCGAGTTGAGAATGAGTCGGTCCTAACTCAAGACTCTTTGCCCTTTATTCCTCTGTGCTCCTCCAACCATCCCGATATCCCTTCCAATAACGAGGAGAGGCCCTTTGAAGCTGGAGGATGGCACAGACCAGTGGTTCTCAAAGTGTGGTCCCTGGAACAGCAGCGGCAGCAATCCCTTCTAAACATATATCATGTATCACTCATTCTCCTTTTATTTTGAGAAATTCTCCTTTCAGTGCTATGTATCTATGTTCGGCCCCTGAGAACAATTAAAATAATTATTTTTTAAAAACCTGTTACGAACTGGAAGAATGTCTCATATCTTGGTGTCATCTCAAAGCCAGGGATCCATTTATCTTAGCACCTGATGAGCAGGAAATTTTGTCTGAACCTTCCCTGGTGCTGTTTCTCTTCTGCAGTTTCTGAGATCACTTGTCTGAAAAGTGACTCATTATGGCTGTTCTCGTGTCCTGCTGTCCTCATGGTCCAAGCTAGTACCTGTTCAAAGTGGACATTAGGAGACACTGTTTTCTTCCAGAACTTTTCTTTATGGTGGCAACATTTTTTCCTAAATCATGTTTAGATACGGAAACATGAAAGAGACCTGACGTGATGTCGTGTGCAAAATAGGTATTTAGCAAGCATATTGGTGTAGTCGTGATGCTATTTAAGAAGTCAGTGGTGACAAAAAGCCAAGGATATTATCAAGATAAGGATGTAGTGATGATTGGATCTTGCCAAAATGAGAACCTTTCCAACTTCTTGTCACTCCAAGAGTGGCCGCCATCCCCCCCTCCCTCCTTCTCCCCCTCCTCCTCTCCATATCCACTATTTTTCTTTTATGATTTCTCATTACAACTTTAACAATTCTGTTTGCTTTTGATGCTACTCTGTTATAGTTTAATGTGTAAGGTTTATTATGCCCTCTGAGAAGACCCGTTGCCTGCAATTGATGTTCTTTCTATGGGCTTTAAAAAAATCCCATTTCCTTTTTGGGGAGAAGGACAATACTAGATTATTATGAGACTGAATTTTGAAATTATGACTCAAGGAAAAATAAAAAACAGTGACTCAGACGGACTTCCCTGGGGGTCCAGTGGTTGAGACCCCGTGCTTCCACTGCAGGGGGTGAGGGTTTGATCCCTAGTGGGGGAACTAGGATCCCACATGCCGTGTGGCACGGCCAAAAAATAAAAAATAAAATTCCAAAAAAAAAACAACAGTGGCTCAGAAATGGCAACACAATGCCTTTTCTTGAAAGTGGGGTCTTTGTTCTTGAAATTTAGTCTGATCAACAAATGCATGTTGAACACCGTCTGTGTCAACATTACAGGGGCTGCTGCCTTCGTGGAGCCCCCGGGCAATGGAGTGGGCAGGAATAAACAATGTGAGGACAGCGGCAAAGCAGGGACCAGGGGAGCCCAGGAGGCTCGCCCAGCCTGGTTGGGTGGGCATGTAAGTGGGTGAGGCAGGTCCTGGCCCAGGTGCCGGAGAGGAGCTGGGGGCCAGGCGTCTTCCATCAGCCCCTCCAGGCCCTTTCCTTTACCCTCCCCCAGCCAGCTCTCTGCCCCGGGAGCTGAGCTGTATGGACCACACCGACCAGCCCCACGCTCTCCGCTCCGGTGAGGTTTGAGCAGGGGGACCCCCAGCTGGGGAGTGGAAGGAGGGAGAGTGAGGTCAGAGGATCTACCCCCGGACTCCTTCCACACGGGGCCCCTCAGGTTGGCTGTGTCCCCACCCCCTGGATGTAGCTGCTCCCCCAGCAACGTCTCTTCTCTTAGGGTCTGGTGACCTACCTCCCCTTGGCCCTGCAGGCATGGGATTAGCTATAGCTGTGCTGCTCTCAGCCTAGGAGACGGGGCAGTAAGCCTGGGGCTCGGTGTGGAGTCCAGGCCACTCCCCAAGCACACGGAGAAGGATCTAGGTGATGCCCCCTCCCAGCACGACGTCTACACCCACTCTAACTGGGGAAGTAAGGCTAGCCCGCCTGAAACAACAGCCCGCAATCAGGCACTCAGCTGTGAGCTACAGACTGACGTGTGACAGAAGATCAGAGTGGGGCAACCAGGGAGGCCTGGGCTAACGAGGAGAGGCCCTTCGAAGCTGGAGGATGGCACAGACCAATGGTTCTCAAAGTGTGATCCCTGGAACAGCAGCGGCAGCAACCTGGAAACTGGTTAGAAATGCAGAGTCTCAGGCTCTGCCCCAGACCTCCTGAATCTGGGGATGGGGCCCAGCGATCTGGATTTTAAGTCCAGGGAATTCTTCTCCACAGAAACAAGCTAAGGAGGTAGGAATGAGGCCGGATTTGCTTGTTGGGGGGTGGGGGGGTGGATATTGGAGCGCCTGGGTGCGTGGTGGGAAAAAGAAAATCGGTGGAGAGAATGAGCTCTGATCACTGAGGTTGTAAAAGAGCAGGATGATAGCGAGTGGCCTGGAGGCACAGGGGCTTGGGAGTCGGGGGACGTTGTCCTCTTCCCTCCCTCCTCTAGGCCCGGGTGTGAAATGCAGCTGGACCAGTCGTGTTGTCCCCGCTGGACAAGATAACGCATTTCAAGTTGTTAGCACTCTGCCTGGCGCCGGGCACTCAGAGCTGCCATCGTTGTTTCAGCTTTTACACTTTGGTGGGTTCTGATGACCTGTCACGTGGTGTAGCGGGCTGTCAGGAGCCGTTGGCGACCATGGATGAGGGATGTTTTTAAGGAGATTGGCCTGAACAGAACCGGCTGAGTGCACTGGGAAACCAGCCCTCGGTTCTAGGAGCTGTGCTGGGGGAGCCACTGCAGAGATGGTGACACTGGAATGAAAGACGCCCAGCAAGCTGATATGCGTACTGTAGTCACTCCCTAGGGCCTCTGTTGTGAATTAGTACAAACAGAAATTGACTCCCTCACAGTTCTGGAGACCAGATGTCTGAAGTCAGTGCCACCGGGCTGAAATCAGGGTGCTGGCAACATTGTCCCTCCTGGAGGCTCTGAGGGAGAAACTGGTCCATGCCTGTTGCCGGGCTTCGTGGCTGCTGTCTGTCCTTGGCTAGAGGACGTGCCACTCCAGTCTCTTGCCTCTGTCTTTACGTGGCGAGCTCTCCTCCTTATGCATCTTCACCTGGGCCTCTTTTTTTCCCCTTAATTTATCTTATTGAAGTATAGTTGATTTACAATGTTGTGTTAATTTCTGCTGTACAGCAAAGTGATTCAGTTATTCATATACATGCATTCTTTTTTTTTTCTTGTATTACTAGTCTTTTTTTTTTAACATCTTTATTGGAGTATAATTGCTTTACATTGTTGTGTTAGTTGCTGCTGTATAACGAAGTGAATCAGCTATACGTATACATATATCCCCATATCCCCTCCCTCTTGCATCTCCCTCCCACCCTCCCCGTGCCATCCCTCTAGGTGGTCACAAAGCACCGAGCTGATCTCCCTGTGCTATGCTGCTGCTTCCCACTAGCTATCTATTTTACATTTGGTAGTGTATATATGTCAATGCCATTCTTTTTCATATTCTTTTCTGTATGGTTTATCACAAGATATTGAATATAGTTCACCGTGCTATACAGTAGGACCTTGTTTATCCATTCTATATATAATAGTTTGCACCTGCTACTCCCAAACTCCCAATCCATCCCTCCCCCACCCCTCCTTCCCTTGGCAAACACGTCTCTTCTCTATGTCTGTGAGTCTGTTTCTGTTTCGTAGATAAGTTTATTTGTGTCATATTTTAGATTCCTCATGTAAGTGTAATCATATTGTATTTGTCTTTCTCTGTCTGACTTACTTCACTTAGTATGATCATCTCTAGTTCCATCCATGTTGCTGCAAATGGCATTATTTCATTCTTTTTTATGGCTGAGTAGTATTCCATTATATGTACATATATACACATGGGCTTCTTGAAAGGACACGAGTCATTGGATTCAGGGCCCACCCAAATCCAGTATGACCTCATCTTAACCAATTACATCTTCAAAGACACTGTTTCCTAATAAGATCACATTCTGAGGTTCTGAGTGGACGTGAATTTTGGGGAGGACACTAACACAGTACATGTATTTAAAAAACAAAAGACAGAATGGAGACTGAAATGGTAGGTGAAGTAGAAAGAGGAGATAGAGATGAGGTGAGGATGGCATTTCTTTTTTTTTTAATTTTTATTTATTTATTTATTTATTTATGGCTGTGTTGGGTCTTCGTTTCTGTGCGACGGCTTTCTCTAGTTGCGGCAAGCAGGGGCCACTCTTCATCGCGGTGCGTGGGCCTCTCACTATCGCGGCCTCTCTTGTTGCGGAGCACAGGCTCCAGACGCGCAGGCTCAGTAGTTGTGGCGCACGGGCTTAGTTGCTCCGTGGCATGTGGGATCTTCCCAGACCAGGGCTCGAACCCATGTCCTCTGCATTAGCAGGCAGATTCTCAACCACTGCGCCACCAGGGAGGCCCAGGATGGCATTTCTTCCTACTTGGGAAGGGTTCTGTCCCTGCAGAGAGTGGACATCAGCACGGGGAGCGGATTGTGTGTGTTAGGAAAGATTCAGGATCTCTGTTTTGGAACTGTGGTATTTTCACTGTGGAATATTAGCTCTGAGCCCTGGTCTAGGCCCTTGGCTGGAGCAGGTGTTCAGGGAATGAGGAAAGAGAGCGCTTGGAGAGAGTGGAGAAGGGTGTTCTGCTCTGGCTGGAGGGGCCTGACGGTGGCTTTTTAAAGTCTCTTTCACAATTAAAAAAAAAAAAAGGTAGTCTGGCCCTCAGCTTTAGGCACTGAAAAGTTTCAATATATTAAAATTTTGACATTCTAGGCAGTTTTGTCACTGGTAGTGTCTTTAAGAGCCTGCACTGAGGTAGATTTAATTCTGGGATGAAGAAAATAAATTCTGCTAGCATTTTAAAATAAACTTTTAATTTTAGAGTAGTTTTAGATTTACAGAAACGTTGCAAGCAGAATACAGATGGTTCCCATATCTCCTGCACCCGGTTTCCCCTATTATTAACATCTTATATTAGCATGGCGCATTTGTCACAACTAATGGCACGATATTGATACATTATTTTCAATCAAGGGGCATACTTTATTCAGATTTCCTTAGTTTATCCCTTATGTCCTTTTTTGGTCCCAGGATCCCATTTGGGATTATATTTAGTCATGGTCCCTCCTTAGGCTCCTCTGAACTGACAGTTTCTCAGATTTTCCTTGCTCTTGATGACCTTGACAGTTCTGAGGAGTACTGCTTAGATAATCCATTGACTGTCCTTCAATTTGAGTTTGTCTGATGTTTTTCTCATGATTAGACTGGGGGTGGGTTTAGCGAGAAAGACCACAGGGGTAAGGTGCCATTCTCATCACATCTACCAAGGATGTGTACTATGAACATGACTTACCACTGTTGATGTTGACCTTGATCACCTGAGATGTGTTTGTTAGGTTTCTCCTTCTCGCCACATCTCCGCTCTGCATGGTTTAGAAGGAAGTCACTATGCACGGCCCACACGGAAAGAGTGGAGAATATGCTCCACCATCTCAAGGACAAAGTATCTACATAAATTATTCAGAATTCTTCTGCCTGGGGATTTGTCCTCCTCATGTATTTATTCCATCATGTATTTATATCAGTGTGAACCTGTGGATATTTATTTGATAGTTGGGGGTATAATCCAGTACTACTCTATTTATTCTGTTGCTCACATTATTGTGGCTTTGGCTCTTCCCATTGGCTCCTGGGTCCCTTTGCCACACCCCCATCAGTGTGGGTTTTGTGAGCACTTCCTTACTTTCTGGCACCATAAGATGCTCCAGGCTCATGTTGGATATTCCCTGTCTCAGCCCTGGATTCAGGTGCTTCCCCAAGGAGCCCTGGTTCCTTTTGCTGTAGAATGGTATTAGAAACCCAGGTTTGGGCCCTGGGTCTCTCAGCAGACAGAGCTGGGAAATAGATGTGTTTATACAACCCATGTACACAGACTTACCTATAATTACGTCTCTGTGTGTCTCTGTCTCTATTAAGCTAGACATGAGTTCACACTGATGTCTCCTCCTCTTCTCCATTCCACCTGGTTCATTCTAGCCTTCCCCCCTTGCTGGTCTGTAACCTCCCTCTCCAACAGTGAGAAGCCTGGCTCCTACCATATGGCCCTGTGGGAAACAACTTTACCAACTAGAATACAGTGCTTATGTGCAGTTCCTTTTGTAGTCTTCCAGTCTGTGCTCATTACCAGAATTACTTTGTCTGCACCTTTCCTCTCCACCCCCTTCCGTTACATTGCATGTTTGTAATGCAGTTGTAATGCAGTTAGATTCTTTTGTCACAGTCTGCATTCCGTCATGGGGTTCCCCTATCTCCTTATTGGCTATTATTGTATTTGCGTGTATTAAGGTTCACTCTTTGTGCTGTAAGGGTCTGTGGGTTTTGACAAATGCATAGCCTCACACATCCACCACTACGATATCACACAGAATAGCTTTACCACCCTGAAGAATCTCTGTGCTTCACCTAGTGACACCACCCCCAGTCTCTGGCAACCACTGATCCACTTTCTGTCTCTATAGTTTAACCTTTTGTAGAATGTCATTTTAAATGGAATCATGTAGTATATAGCCTCTCAGACTGGCTCCTTTCACTTGGCAATACGGATTTAAGACTCAACCACGGTTGTGTGGATTGGTTCATTCCTGTTATCACTGAATCCTATTCCATTGTCTGGATGGACCACAGTTTGTTTATCCATCACCAACTGAAGGACATCTTGGTTGCTTCCAGTTTTCACAGTTATAAATAAAGCTTGCTATAAATATTAAATGAAACTTTTGTGTAGACATAAGTTTTCAAATCATTTGGGTTAATACTTAGTGTAAGCACAATTACTGGATCCTATGGGAAAATTTATAAGCCTCAACTTTGTAAGAAACTGCCAAACTGGCTTCCCAAGTGGCTGTACCATTTTGCATTCCCACCAGCAATGAAGGAGAGTTCCTGTTGGTCTGCATCCTGGCCAGCAGTTGGTATGTTGTCTGTGTTTTGGATTTTAGCCATCCTAATAGGTGTAATAGAGATATCTCATTATTGTTTTAATTTGCATTTCCCTAATGATAAAAGATGTTGAGCATCTTTTCATATGCTTATTTGCCATCTGTATATATTCTTTGGTGAGGTTTCTGTTCAGATCTTTTGCCCATTTTTTTAATTGGGCTCTTCATTTTCTTATTGTCGAATTTTAAGAGTTCTTTTTATATTCTGTATACAAGTCCTTTATCAGCTATGTGATTGGCAAATATTTCCCCCAGTCTATAAATTGTCTTTTCATCCTCTTAATGATGTCTTTTACAGAGCAAAAGTTTTGTTGTTGTTTTCATTTTAATGAGGTCCAAGCTATCAATTTTTCCTTTCATGGATGTGCTTTTGGTATTGTATCTAAAAACCCATCACCAAACCCAAGGTCACCCAGATTTTTCTCCTATATTTTCATCTAGAAGTTTTATAGTTTTGCATTTTACACATAGGCCAGTGGTCCCTTCTGAGTTAATTTTTGTGTAAGGTCTGAGGTTGGTGTCCGGGTTCATTGTTTCAGCACCATTGTTGAAAAGCTCCGTTGTCTTTGCACCTTTGTCGATTCTGCTAGCATTTGAAATGGACGTCCTTTTTCTTTCTACATTATCTTAAGTCCTGTAAGGAGTTTCCTTGAAAAGGCGAAAGTTCTGATTGCCTTTTCTGCTTGTCTTACAGCAAGACCACTGGTGCAGACCTTGCCTTTAAGAACCACCGTCAACAACGGCACTGTGGTACCAAAGAAAGCCAGTGGCTCCCTGCCAGCCCCCTCGGGGGCCAGGAAAGAAACCGCTGTACCTGCCACAGCCAAAAGGTAGGCAAGAAGCGCCTTAGATGAACTCTGAAAGCAGTTCTGGCTCAGATGCTAAAATAAGTATTACTCTTTTATATGACACTTTAAAATTTCTCCTTTGAGTTAAAGCTTATAAAAGCACACTATTTGGTGTGTTGCCAAAACAGGAACCATGTCGATTTATTTTTCTGCGTTTTTTTAGTTGTAATCATACAGTCTTTGAAATCTCATTCACTAAAGCCGCAGTGCACCATTTTGTGTTTTTACTTAAACTTCTCTTTTGGAAAAACAAGTGGGAGTATACCCTATATAAAAAATGAATATGCTGCCCCCAAGTCCCAAGGGCTTGGAATATAGCAAAATTCAGATTGCTGTACCGAGCGTAAATTTTTATCAGTAAAATTTGTATAAGCTCGTACTTTTAAATGATGCCTAACAGTGGAGCTTCAGGTGTTTATGTTTGTCAGATAGAGCATAGGTTGCTCTTAATTTTCTGTAATTTCATAGTTGTCATATTAAAATTGTACATTTTATATGCCAGGCCAGTTTTCTAAATTTTTATGCCCTAAAAAAACGAAATATCTGGTAGTAATATAGCATAGAAAACCTTAAAGAAATTCTTTCTGCAATGCTACCTCATGGGCTTGTTAGAAGAACTCGTAAAGTTCATTAAAATGCTAACTTGCTGGGCTTCCCTGGTGGTGCAGTGGTTGAGAATCTGCCTGCCAGTGCAGGGGACACGGGTTCGGGCCCTGGTCTGGGAAGATCCCACATGCCGCGGAGCAACTAGGCCCGTGAGCCACAATTACTGAGCCTGAGCGTCTGGAGCCTGTGCTCCGCAACAAGAGAGGCCGCGATAATGAGAGGCCCGTGCACCGCAATGAAGAGTGGCCCCCGTTAGATAGCCTCAACCACCAGAGGGCAGACAGCAGAAGCAAGAAAAACTACAATCCTGCAGCCTGTGGAACAAAAACCACATTTACAGAAAGATAGACAAGATGAAAAGGCAGAGGGCTATATACCAGATGAAGGAACAAGAAAAAACCCCAGAAAAACAACTAAATGAAGTGGAGATAGGCAACCTTCCAGAAAAAGAATTCAGAATAATGATAGTGAAGATGATCCAGGACCTCGGAATAAGAACGGAGGCAAAGATTGAGAAGATGCAAGAAATGATTAACAAAGACCTAGAAGAATTAAAGAACAAACAAACAGAGATGACCAATACAATAACTGAAATGAAAGCTACACTAGAAGGAATCAATAGCAGAATAACTGAGGCAGAGGAACGGATAAGTGACCTGGAAGACAGAATGGTAGAATTCACTGCTGCAGAACAGACTAAAGAAAAAAGAATGAAAAGAAATGAAGACAGCCTTAGAGACCTCTGGGACAACATTAAATGCAATAACATTCGCATTATAGGGGTCCCAGAAGGAGAAGAGAGAGAGAAAGGACCAGAGAAAATATTTGAAGAGATTATAGTCGAAAACTTCCCTAACATGGGAAAGGAAATAGCCACCCAAGTCCAGGAAGCGCAGAGAGTCCCATACAGGATAAACCCAAGGAGAAACACACCGAGACACATAGTAATCAAAGTGGCAAAAATTAAAGACAAAGAAAAATTATTGAAAGCAGCAAGGGAAAAACGACAAATAACATACAAGGGAACTCCCATAACATTAACAGCTGATTTCTCAGCAGAAACTCTACAAGCCAGAAGGGAGTGGCAGGATATACTTAAAGTGATGAAAGGGAAGAACCTACAACCAAGATTACTCTACCCGGCAAGGACCTCATTTAGATTTGATGGAGAAATCAAAAGCTTTACAGACAAGCAAAAGCTAAGAGAATTCAGCACCACCAAACCAGCTCTACAACATATGCTAAAGGAACTTCTCTAAGTGGGAAACACAAGAGAAGGAAAGGACCTACAAAAACAAACCCAAAACAATTAAGAAAATGGTCATAGGAACATATATATCGATAATTACCTTAAACATGAATGGATTAAATGCTCCAAGCAAAAGACACAGGCTTGCTGAATGGATACAAAAACAAGACCCATATATATGCTGTCTACAAGAGACCCACTTCAGACCTAGGGACACATACAGACTGAAGGTGACAGGATGGAAAAAGATATTCCATGCAAATGGAAATCAAAAGAAAGCTGGAGTAGCTATACTCATATCAGATAAAATAGACTTTAAAATAAAGAATGTTACAAGAGACAAGGAAGGACACTACATAATGATCCAGGGATCAATCCAAGAAGAAGATATAACAATTATAAATATATATGCACCCAACATAGGAGCACCTCAATACATAAGGCAACTGCTAACAGCTATAAAAGAGGAAATCGACAGTAACACAATAATAGTGGGGGGCTTTAACACCTCACTTACACCAATGGACAGATCATCCAAAATGGAAATAAATAAGGAAACAGAAGCTTTAAATGACACAATAGACCAGATAGATTTAATTGATATTTATAGGACATTCCATCCAAAAACAGCAGATTACACGTTCTTCTCAAGTGCGCACGGAACATTCTCCAGGATAGATCACATCTTGGGTCACAAATCAAGCCTCAGTAAATTTAAGAAAATTGAAATCCTATCAAGCATCTTTTCTGACCACAACGCTATGAGATTAGAAATGAATTACAGGGAAAAAAACGTAAAAAACACAAACACATGGAGGCTAAACAATACGTTACTAAATAACCAAGAGATCACTGAAGAAATCAAAGAGGAAATCAAAAAATACCTAGAGACAAATGATAATGAAAACACGACGACCCAAAACCTATGGGATGCAGCAAAAGCAGTTCTAAGAGGGAAGTTTATAGCTATACAAGCCTACCTAAAGAAACAAGAAAAATCTCAAGTAAACAATCTAACCTTACACCTAAAGAAACTAGAGAAAGAAGAACAAACAAAACCCAAAGTTAGCAGAAGGAAAGAAATCATAAAGATCAGAGTGGAAATAAATGAAATAGAAACAAAGAAAACCGTAGCAAAGATCAATAAAACTAAAAGCTGGTTCTTTGAGAAGATAAACAAAATTGATAAGCCATTAGCCAGAGTCATCAAGAAAAAGAGGGAGAGGACTCGAATCAATAAAATCAGAAATGAAAAAGGAGAAGTTATAACAGACACTGCAGAAATACAAAGCATCCTAAGAGACTACTACAAGCAACTCTATGCCAATAAAATGGACAACCTGGAAGAAATGGACAAATTCTTAGAAAGGTATAACCTTCCAAGACTGAACCAGGAAGAAATAGAAAATATGAACAGACCAATCACAAGTAATGAAATTGAAACTGTGATTAAAAATCTTCCAACAAACAGAAGTCCAGGACCAGATGGCTTCACAGGTGAAATCTATCAAACATTTAGAGAAGAGCTAATACCTATCCTTCTCAAACTCTTCCAAAAAATTGCAGAGGAATTAACACTCCCAAACTCATTCTATGAGGCCACCATCACCCTGATATCAAAACCAGACAAAGACACTACAAAAAAAGAAAATTACAGACCAATATCACTGATGAATATAGATGCAAAAATCCTCAACAAAATACTAGCAAACAGAATCCAACAACACATTAAAAGGATCATACACCACGATCAAGTGGGATTTATTCCAGGGATGCAAGGATTCTTCAGTATACACAAATCAATCAATGTGATACACCATATTAACAAATTGAAGAAGAAAAACCATATGATCATCTCAATAGATGCAGAAAAAGCTTTTGACAAAATTCAACACCCATTTATGATAAAAACTCTCCAGAAAGTGGGCATAGAGGGAACCTACCTCAACATAATAAAGGCCATATATGACAAACCCACAGCAAACATCATTCTCAACGGTGAAAAACTGAAAGCATTTCCTCTAAGATCAGGAACGAGACAAGGATGTCCACTCTCACCACTGTTATTCAACATAGTTCTGGAAGTCCTAGCCACGGCAATGAGAGAAGAAAAAGAAATAAAAGGAATACAAATTGGAAAAGAAGACGTAAAACTGTCACTGTTTGCAGATGACATGATACTATACATAGAGAATCCTAAAACTGCCACCAGAAAACTGCTAGAGCTAATTAATGAATATGGTAAAGTTGCAGGATACAAAATTAATGCACAGAAATCTCTTGCATTCCTATACACTAATGATGAAAAATCTGAAAGAGAAATTATGGAAACACTCCCATTTACCATTGCAACAAAAAGAATAAAATACCTAGGAATAAACCTACCTAGGGAGACAAAAGACCTGTATGCAGAAAACTATAAGACACTGATGAAAGAAATTAAAGATGATACCAACAGATGGAGAGATATACCATGTTCTCGGATTGGAAGAATCAACATTGTGAAAATGACTATACTACCCAAAGCAATCTACAGATTCAATACAATCCCTATCAAATTACCAATGGCATTTTTTACGGAACTAGAACAAATCATCTTAAAATTTGTATGGAGACACAAGAGACCCCGAATAGCCAAAGCAGTCTTGAGGGAAAAAAACGGAGCTGGAGGAATCAGACTCCCTGACTTCAGACTATACTACAAAGCTACAGTAATCAAGACAATATGGTACTGGCACAAAAACAGAAACATGGATCAATGGAACAAGATAGAAAGCCCAGAGATAAACCCACGCACCTATGGTCAACTAATCTATGACAAAGGAGGCAAAGATATACAGTGGAGAAAAGACAGTCTCTTCAATAAGTGGTGCTGGGAAAACTGGACAGCTACATGTAAAAGAATGAAATTAGAACACTCCCTAACACCATACACAAAAATAAACTCAAAATGGATTAGAGACCTAAATGTAAGACTGGACACTATAAAACTCTTAGAGGAAAACATAGGAAGAACACTCTTTGACATAAATCACAGCAAGATCTTTTTTGATCCACCTCCTAGAGTAATGGAAATAAAAACAGAAATAAACAAGTGGGACCTAATGAAACTTCAAAGCTTTTGCACAGCAAAGGAAACCATAAACAAGACGAAAAGACAACCCTCAGAATGGGAGAAAATATTTGCAAACGAATCAACGGACAAAGGATTAATCTCCAAAATATATAAACAGCTCATGCAGCTCAATATTAAAGAAACAAACAACCCAATCCAAAAATGGGCAGAAGACCTAAATAGACATTTCTCCAAAGAAGACATACAGACGGCCACGAAGCACATGAAAAGATGCTCAACATCACTAATTATTAGAGAAATGCAAATCAAAACTACAATGATGTATCACCTCACACCAGTTAGAATGGGCATCATCAGAAAATCTACAAACAACAAATGCTGGAGAGGGTGTGGAGAAAAGGGAACCCTCTTGCACTGTTGGTGGGAATGTAAATTGATACAGCCACTATGGAGAACAGTATAGAGGTTCCTTAGAAAACTAAAAATAGAATTACCATATGACCCAGCAATCCCAGTACTGGGCATATACCCAGAGAAAACCGTAATTCAAAAAGACACATGCACCCGAATGTTCATTGCAGCACTATTTACAATAGCCAGGTCATGGAAGCAACCTAAATGCCCATCAACAGACGAATGGATAAAGAAGTTGTGGTACATATATACAATGGAATATTACTCAGCCATAAAAAGAAACGAAATTGAGTCATTTGTTGAGACGTGGATGGATCTAGAGACTGTCATACAGAGTGAAGTAAGTCAGAAAGAGAAAAACAAATATCGTATATTAATGCATGTACGTGGAACCTAGAAAAATGGTACAGATGAACCGGGTTGCAGGGCAGAAGTTGAGACACAGATGTAGAGAATGGACATATGGACACCAAGGGGGAAAACTGCAGTGGGGTGGGGATGGTGGTGTGCTGAATTGGGCATTTGGGATTGACATGTATAAAGTGATGTGTATAAAATTGATGACTGATTAAAAAAAAAAAAAAAAAGAGTGGCCCCCGCTTGCCACAACTAGAGAAAGCCCTCGCACGGAAACAAAGACCCAATACAGCCCAAAAAAAAAAAAAAAAAAAATGCTAACTTGCTTTATGTGCACTGGGGATTCGGGGTGTGAGTATGCTTTGCAGCGTGCTGGGATACCCACTGGGCTGGTGAGAGTAGATTTGATGCTGCGTTGTGACTCGGAATGAAAATGTAACAGTCCCGTCTTAGCTCTTAAACATATAGTGTTTATACGTAAAGGCTTATCCTTCACCAAGCAAATTTGCATTGTGTTTCATCAGATAGAGTTTCATGTACTTATTGTTTGTGAATTTTAAGAAAATTGGTTTTGCAGGGCTTTTTAGAACTTTAAAATGAAATTCTCAGCCTCATTTCATACCTTTTTAATACTTCTTTGAATCGTTCATTTATAATCAACATGAAATGACCTTCTGGATTCTGATTGGCAGCAGTAGATATGGACTGTCTTTTATTCATCTAGATGTTATAAGATTGACAGACTGACTTTTTAAGTTTCAGGTTGCCATCTGTTACCATTTTTTTCTTCTTTTATTTTTAATTGTGGTAAAAACCACATCACATTAAATTTACTATCTTAACCATTTTTAAGTGTACAGTTCACTAGTGTCAAGTATATTCTCATTGTTGTACAGCAGGTCTCCAGAACTTTTTCGTCTTGCAGAACTGAAACTATTTGTTGGCCAAAAAGTTCGTTCGGATTTTTCCTTAAGATGGGAAGGAAAAGCCCGAACAAACTTTTTGGCCAACCCAATATATCTCTTCAACAGTAAATCCTCCTCAGAGCTTTTGGTGACCACCTTTGTCCTTTCTGTTTCTATGATTTGACTACATTAGATACTTCATATGAGTGGAATCATGCAGTATTTGTCCTTTTGTGGCTGACTTATTTCACTTAACATAATACCATCAAGGTTCATTCATATTGTAGCATGTGACAGTATTTCCTTTTTTTTTTTTAAGTGGCTTTGTATTTTATTTATTTATTTAGGCTGCGCTAGGTCTTAGTTACAGCTCGCGGGATCTTCACTGCGGCATGTATGATCTTTTAGTTGCAGCATGCGGGATCTTTAGCTGTGGCATGCCGACTCTTAGTTGCAGCATGCAGCATCTAGTTCCCCCACCAGGGATCGAACCCGGGCCCCCTGCACAGGGAACGTGGAGTCTTACCCACTGGACCACCAGGGAAGTCCCAAGATTTCCTTCTTTTTTAAGTCTGTATAACATTCCGTTGTGCATATATATCACCTTTTCTTTATCCATTCATGTCGATGGACATAGGGTTTCTTCCACCTCTTGGCTATTGTGAATAATGCTGCAATCAACATAGGTGTGCACATATCTCTTTGAGATCCTGCTTTGAATTCTTTTGGATATATACTCAGAAGTGGGATTGCTGAGTCATATGGTAATTCTATTTTTAATTTTTTGAGGAACCTCCATAATGTTTTCCATAATGACTGCACCATTTTACATTCCCACTAACAGTGCACAAGGGTTCCAATTTCTCCTCATCCTTGCCCACATTTGTTGTTTTCTGTTCTTGATAGTGGCCATTCTAATGGGTGTGAGGTGATATCTCATTATGGTTTTCATTTGCATTTCTCTTATTATTAGTGATGTTGAGAATCTTTTTCATATGCTTGTTGGCCATTTGTATATATCTTTTGGAAAATTTTCTATTCAAGTCCTTTTCCCATTTTTAATTGGGTTATTCATTTTTTTGTTGTTGAATTGTAGGAGTTCCTTATATATTCTGGATATTAATCCCTTACCAGATACATGATTCACAAATATTTTCTCCTATTCCATACATTGCTTTCTCACTCTATTGATAGTTTCCTTTGCACAGAAGTTTTTAAGTTTGGTGCAGTCCCATTTGTTTATTTTTACATTTGGTGTCATATCCAAGAAATAATTGCTGAATCCAACGTCCTAAAGCTTTCCCCCTGTTTTCTTCTAGGAGTTTCATAGTTCTAGGTCTTTAACACATTTCAAGTTAATTTTTGTATGTAGCGTAAGGTAAGGGTCCAACTTCATTCTTTTGCACGTGGATGTCCAGTTTTCCCTACACCATTTGTTGATGAAACTGACTTTCCCCCTTGTGTAGTATTGGCACCCTTGCTGAAAATCATTTGCCCATACATGCAAGGGATTATTTCTGGGCTCTCTATTCTGTTCCATTGGTCTATATTATCTGTCTTTATTCCAGTACCACACTGTCTTGATTACTGTTACTTTGTAGTATGTTTTGAAATCAGGAAATGTGAGTCCTCCAATTTTGTTCTTCTTTTTCAAGATTGTTTTGGCTATTTGGGGGTCCCTTTAGATTCCATATGAATTTTAGGATTTTTTTTCTATTTCTACAAAAAATGCCATTGGTATTTTGATAGGGATTGCATTGAATCTGTAAATCACTTTGGGTAGTGTAGACATTTTAACATATTAAGTCTTCCAATCCCACAAAAATAGGATGACTTTCCATTTATTTGTATCTTCTTTGATTTCTTTCAGCAGTGTTTTGTAGTTTTCTGTCTACAAGTCTTTCACCTCCTTGGTTAAGTTTATTCCTAAGTAGTTTGTCCTTTTTGATGCTATCATAAATGTTATGATTATTTTCTGAATTTCCTTTTCAGATTGGTCATTGTTAGTGAATAGAAATACAACTGATTTCTGTGTTTTGGTTTTTGTATTCTGCAACTTTGGTGAAATTATTAGTTTTAACAGTTTTTTTGTGGAATCTTTAGGGTTTTCCCTAAGATCATGTCATCTGCAAACAGAGATAGTTTTACTTCTTCCTTTCCAATGTGGATGCCTTTTATTTTTTTACATGTCTTATTACTCTGGCTAGGACTTCCAGTACTGTGTTCAATAGTGATGAGAGTAAGTATCCTTGCCTTGTTCCTGACCTTAGGAGAAAAGCTTTCACCATTGAGTCTTTCACCATTGAGTATGAGCTCACTGTGGGCTTTTCATATATGGTTTTTACTATGTTGGGGTAGTTTTCTTCTATTCTTAGTTTGAGTGTTTTTATCATGAAGAGTGTTGAGTTTTGTCAAGTGCTTTTTCTGCATCAATTTAGATGATCATGTGGTTTTTGTCTTTCATTCTCTTAATGTGATGTACAATATTATATCGATTTTCTTATGTTGAACCATCCTTGCATTACAGGTGTAAATCCCACTTGGTCATGGTGTATAATCCTTTTAATGTGCTGTTAAATTCAGTTTAGTAGTATTTTGTTGATTTTTGCATCATTATTTATCAGAGTTATTGGCGTGTATTTTTTCTTGTTGTGTCTTTTTTTTTTTTTTTTTTTTTTAGTATCAGAATAATGCTGGCCTCCTAGAATGAGATTGGATGTGCCCCCACTGCCCCTTTAGTCTTTAGAAGAGTTTGAGAAGGATTGGTATTAGTTCTTTAAATGTTTGGTAGAATTCTGGAGTCATGCCATCTGGTCCTGGGCTTTGCTTTGTTGGGAGAGTTTTGATTACTGCTTCAATCTCCTTACTTAGTTATAGGTCTATTCAGAGTTTTCAATACTTCAGGATTCAGTCTTTATAGGTTGTATGTTTCTAGGAATTTATTCATTTCTTCTAGTTTATTCAATTTGTTGGCATGCATTTATTCATAGTAGTCTCTTATAATCCTTTTTATTTCTGTGATATCAGTTGTAATGGTCCCTCTTTAGTTTCTAATTTTAGTTATTTGAGTCTTCTCTCTTTTTCTCAGTTTAATGGAGGATTTGGCAATTTTATTGATCTTTTCAAAAATCAACTCTTGGTTTCATTGATTTTTTTCTACTGTTTTTCTTTTCTCCATTTTGTTTATCTCTACTGTAATCTTTATTATTACCTTCCCTCTGCTAACTTTTAGCTTTATTTGTTCTTGTTTTCTTCTGTTTCCTTGAGGTATAAAGCTAAGTTGTTGATTTCAGATCTTTCTTCTCTTTAATGTGTTTTCACAGCTATAAACTTCCCTCTTAGCACTGCTTTCTCTGCATCCCACAAGTTTTAGAATGTTTTGTTTTTGTTTTCATTTGTCTCTAGATATTTTCAAAATTCTCTTGCGATTTCTTCTTTAACTCATTGGCTGTTTAAGAGTGAGTTGTTGAATTTCAAGATTGACTTTTTAAAGTAGCAAGTAGTTAATGAAAAAATGAGATTCTTTTTCTTTATTCTTAAAGAAAATAAACTTTTAAAATTTATATCTCTTTACATATTTGGCATTTAAGTAAAAGGAAAATTTTTTTTCAGAGCAAAAAATCATAAAAGTAAAATTTGAAATGTAGATACAATTTCTAGCTTTCAGTTCCTTTCATGAGAGCATATGTCAAGCATTCTTGCACTTTGATTTTGTAGAAGGCTCTGTGTTTGATCCAAAGTAACTTTGATGTAGTACAATAATGTCCTTCACTTAATAGACTGTTTATGCTTTTCTTAGACCTTGCAGGATTAATTGGCACAACTGTTAGAATCCCTGGCAAATTGTGTGTTGAGTTCTAGTATTTGAAACACTGATTCAGGGTAGGATAAGGCTGGGGGAGGAGATTTATGCAGATGACTACAGGAGTGAGGCTCTGCTGAAGAATCTAATTGATACTTTCTTTTCACAGGATGTGAAAAAGACAAAGAGCCATAATGGTGCTTCAGCCCCTCTTTAAATCAGTGATGATGATAGAAATTATCTTTTGATAATAAAAGCACACTAAGCATCAAGCTTTTAATACCATTATCACTGATCCTCAAAACAACCTTCCAAGGTAGATATTATTATCCCTGTTTTACCAGTGGGTAAACTGACGCTCAAAGAAGTGAAGTAACTTGCCCGGGATCAAGTGAGTAGAGAACCTGGGCTCAAACCCAGGTCTGCCTGGATCCAGAGCTCACACTCCTTTCACTGTGATAGGCTGCTTCTTGCAAAGATTTCCAGGTCAGCGCTTACATCTACTCATAAAAAAATGCTTGATATAATTACTCTTTGGAAACCATCCCTTTTGTGTGCCCCATCCTGTCTGGATGGTGCTCTTTAGAAACAGTGATGTTCTGAGATGCCCCTGAGGGTGCTGACAGGAGTAGCAGGCAGGGGCGAGGGTGACTCTGAGCAGAGATTGGCAGCAAGTTGCAACTCTGAGAGGCAGAACTGCCCATTAATATGGGGCTGCAGGGCCTGAACTCCCATTACAGGACCAGGCCCCTTGCTGTGAGCAGAAGCCTGGGTCCTCTGCCCCCCGTTTCAGCCGTGTATGAAGGAGCTCATGGACACTGCTTGCCCTCAGCAATATTACCTTAGAAGGAAAGGATGGTGGCGGGGAAGGATAATCAGTAGCCATCATATTTTATATATATGTGTATGTGCGTGTGTGCGTGCGTGTGTGTATTAGCATTTAAACAATAACCTTCTTTCTAGAAATGTTCTTAGGCCTCTGTAGACTTTTCTTTTTAATTTACAAAATAATCAGTTTTATTCATTTGATAAGCTATTGTCCGGCAGCCAACTAGAAATACGTGGTTTTCTAGACTGAGTGTCTGAGACTCTTGGTGTTTCGGTGTGGAGCATAGTGATTCATTTATTTTGTTTCTCTGCCTTTTGTGGGCTTCCGTGGATGTGAATTCCCATCTGTCTGGAAGTTGGAAACCCAAACAGTGGCATATAATAATTACTCTGTGACGAAGTTCCTATAGATCTCTCCTTAGGAGAGAATTTTGAAAACAGAAGCAAGCTGGGCATTCTGCCTGTTAGGATTAAAACAACCTCCGAGCCATTTCAAATACATTTATAATCATGTAGGAATTTTTCTGTAATCAGAGTTCCAAATTAACCAAGCTGGGGCATCTCTGGTGTGTGGATGGGTATATGTTTGTTTTCTTTTCTCTGGGGCTTTTTCAGCCTAGTACTAAAGAACAAAATCCCCTTTGGAAATCGTCCAGCACCCAGGGGCTGTGCTTTGTGTTGCCAATTAAGACTTCGATTGGGGGCGTGATTTGGAATCCTCGGGAAAAGCTTTGTTTCCTTTAGTGAAAGGAGAAAAGGCAGAAAATCCGGGGAAGACATTGTAGGGTCATACCTTCCTCAGTGGGGATGCTGGAGCTGACAATAGAATAACATTTCCACTGGCTCAAAACAATCACTCATTCTTTCCACTCCTAAGTAGAGCTTTACAATAGGGCAAAGCTGTGAGAAGAGAGATCAAAAGAACAAAACTGGTACAAAAAGAGAGCATTATTTTTAAAATGCTCTGCTCCAGTTGGAAGGTAGGATGGTAAATATCTATGGCTTTCAAACAAACAGCTGATAGTCCTTTAGAAAAATAGTTGCACTCATTAGAAATACAGCATTTGTAAAAGCACCAAAGTCAGTGCCAGGTACTTACATGGTTTAAATCTGCTTTGGGTTTTTTTTTTTTTTCTAATATATTCTTTATCATTGAGATCCATTGAAATGTATGTGATAAATTCAGGTTTTGAGTGTGATCTCTGTAACAAGCTAGAAATGGGAGTTGGTGCTGTTGAACAGAGGAAGATGAATTGGTACTTATTGTCTTATCAGAAGTGTTACAAGTGTTGAGCCCCCTCTGGGCTCAGGTAGTTGGCTTCATATGATAGAAAAAAAACTTATTTTGGTCTGTCAAATTCTCTTAAGGCCACCAACCTTCTTAGAAAATGCCTTGGTTTTTGCTACAAAGATGTCTTTAGACAAAGATAAGAGCATTTCCTAATTACTGAAGTTGCATGACCTCAATCTGTCACAATTACCTCACCCCTTGCAGGACAAAAACCAGGTTACTCCTGGTCCCATGTTGATTTGCCCGTGCTCAGCGTAGAGCCCAGTATAAATTGATTCCAAATGAGTATTTGTTGAGTAGATAATCGTTTTAATCTAGCGTTAATCCCTCCGGCTGTCATGACTAATGACCTCATCAGAAAATCTTGGGTCACGAGTACAAGCTTCCCCTCAGATTAGTATTTTCTTTCTTTTTTTCTTTTCTATTATTTATTTATTTATAAATAGGACCCGGCTGTGCCAGGTCTTCGTTGCAGCATGCGGGATCTTTTAGTTGCGGCATGCGGGATCTAGTTTCCTGACCAGAGATCGAACCTGGGCCCCCTGCATTGGGAGCGCAGAATCTTCCACCAGACCACCAGGGAAGTCCCAGTATTTTTTTTCCATTGTAAAAGTTTGGGATCTTTTTTGCAAAATTTTGGAAAACCAATTCTTGGTTTTAAATCACATAATGAAAGAAAGATGCTATGGTAGCTTATTACATTTAGAGTTATTATCTAACCAAAAGAAGAAAGATGGCCATTTTTCCTCTGTTCTCCCTTTGCAGAGATTTTATTATGTCTAAAATTTAGTTCAAATTGGCAAAAACCATTGAATGCAACTGTAGTGTAAGGTAAAGAACCATTGTATTTTCAGAACTTTGGGTTTGAGAGTGGAGGTTGAGAGCAGAAGGGAAAAGAGAAATGATGGTATCTGCATTTCTACACCAAAAATGCTTGCCTTAAGCAATAAAAAATGGGCTGTGTTATTATACAGTCTTTCACAAGCTAGGACTTCTACCACTTTCAAAATAAAGAGCATGATTTCTCACTTGCTGTCCAGAGGGAGCATAACTTCCTTGATATTCCCTGCTGGTTATTGAAGGAGGCTTCTCTCAGCGAGTATACAGTATTACTTCCTCTGGCCGCCCTTGTTCCTGCAAATGTCTTGTCTTCAAGCTCTATTTTCTGTCCTTCACTCTGAGCCCTAGTAAATCCTCTTTAATTCATGAGAGCTCTTGACTCTCAAAAGGAAATTTCTTGTTTTTTCTACGTATACAACAATAGTAGATTTTTTTATAAGCTTAACATTTTAATGCAAATGCGTGAATGACAAATATCTTGAAAGAGCCGCGATAGATTATATCCAAGTCTATATATGCAAACCAAAATGTTTTCCCATTTTAATGTGCGGTGTATTCTGTAACTTATTGAAGTTTACCAAAATATTCTTCCACGCTTCTATTATCGCACTCATGTTTATTCTGCTTTGTTTCCGTGCCTCTCATACGTAGATTAAACAGGTCTGTGAGTCTTCTCAGTGCATGCAAACTGAACAGTTCCACACCCAGGTGAGGAGCACTTAGATTTACTTTGTAACCCTCGCTGCTGCTTCGGTAGTTTTACCACCCTTTTAGTGCAGTAGCTTAGAGGGCCTTATCTGATGCCTGCCATTGATCAAGTCTTAAATCATATAACTGTATTAATTATTGACCTTTATTGGATTTTTAGGCGTTCAACATCTCTGTTCAACAGGTCCTCAAAACTAATGTACTTCGGTGTTTCATAAATTGCAGGTGGTCTTTATTTTATTTATTTATTTTTTGGCCATGCCGCACAGCTTGTGGGATCTTAGTTCCCTGAGCAGGGATCAAACGCGGGCCCTCTGCAGTGAAAGCGAGGAGTCCTAACCACTGGCCCACCAGGGAATTCCCTAGGTGGCCTTAACTAGGAGGCCCAGTAGAGAGCAAGGGGGTCAAGTAACCTCAGACGTGTTGCTTTATATCCCTGAAGCTGTCCCCTCATCTGTAGAATAGGGATAATGATACTTTTGCAGGGGATTTGAGGTTTAAATTAAACGATTCATATAAAACGCGAAGCTCTTAATATATGTGAACCGTTGCTGCCCATGGTTCCATCATTGATCTCCCCTCTTAACTCTTCCAGCCACCAGGTTGAGTGTTGATTATTAGAAAATCGGTTAACGTTTGCTATCATTGATTAACAGTCATGGCTTTTCAGCTCTTTAAGGGTGTTTTATACAAGCCTTTAAATTGCCATGAACTTGCCCTGAACTCCCACAAGGACACTACGGAGGTGCTGCTCAGGGCTGCCAGCTGCTGGGGCAGCATGCCTGAGAGCCTCGGCAGGCCAGATGCTTAGCATAGAGCGCTCCCACAACGTGAAATTAGCTTGGTGTTTTTCGTCACTGGAAGATCTTGAACTTTAAACACAAAGGTTTCTGTAATTTTTAGACTTCAATCCTAAATTTCAGAAATGTAATGCTCTCCTAAGGTCTATAATTTCCTTGTCCTCAAATTGAGAGTTCTAAAAATTCACATTTTGACCTTAAGACACACCGGTGCAGATCCCAACTGTGAGATCCTGGGGCTGTCAATTCAGTGTTTCCTCAGTGACCAAAAAGACTACGCAGAAAGTGTGTTCAGATCATCATGATTATGGTCATTTTATTTATGTTCATTCATTCAGGGAGCGAGATGGTTTTTCAAAAGCCGATACACCGTGCAGTTTTTGAAAACGTGCTAAGAGATTATTTACTGACCGATTGGAAGTTACAGAGGAAAAAGGACTTAAAGTTGGCCCAAAGGGAGGCAGAGATGAGGAGGAAAAAGAGAATGAAGGGAAGACAGCAGAGCATCCCGTGTGCAAGGCTCTTGCACATTCTGTGTTATTTAATTGTGAGAAAGGAGGGCTTTGGAATCCAGCCCAGGGGCGGTAGTCTCACTGTCTCAAGCTTCTCAGCTGCTGTGTCCTCCGGATTGAAATTCAGGTCCGTCTCCACCCTCCCCTGACTGGAGGCCCTGAGGCTTTATCATCGAGGTCCCCCTCCTGCATCCACAACCCCAGCACCTTCACTGTCCTCGGGGGGTTCTTCCTCCCCAGTCCCTCGGGGTTTATCTGCTACCTGAGATTCCTGTGGCAGTTCCTCATCCCACGTCTTATAAAGTTACTCTTTCCCGGGGAGGTTCTCTTCGTTCTCATCTTCTCTCCTTCCTGGCGTGGAGATTTCCTCCGCGTCCATGGTTCAGTGCCCCCCCCCCCCAGTTGACAGGGCCAGACCCGAGCCACCTCCTGGGTTGCAGACTTGCGTTATCGCCCACCTGCACCTTGACTCTGTGCATCCAGACCAGACCTCCCCCCGCAGCCCCACCCGGGAGCGGTACCACCATCCACTCTTGTCCTTCTTTCTTTCTCACGGAGCAGGTGCTAAATTATAGCATCACATGCCTCTACCTGTGACAGGGTCAGTGTGACACTACCATTGATCGTTTCATTTATTTCACCCTTTCATTTAATTAATATTTATCAAGCTTCTATACTATGCTCTGCAAAGAATATAAGAATGATAAATGAGACGGGATCTCAGGAAACATATGGCCTAATGATGAAGATAAAAACAAACAAACAAACAGACTTTACAGGGATGCCTGTAATACACTTCCGGGCTCCAAGAGCAAACCATCAACCTACAGCCCCTGCCCTGGCTAACTGACCCCTCACGCCTGTGAATTACCTGTGCGTGGGGTATCCCTTTTCCTAGGACAGGCTCTTCCCGACTGTGTCGTTATAACACGTTCAAGCCGTTCGCTTTCTGTCTCCCAGAAACTGACAATCTTCAGGAAGTCCTCCCCAGACATCCCTCACCAGGCTTCCAACCGCTCTAGTCCCTCTGGTTATTCAGAAGGAAGTAAGCACTTGCATGGGTACCACCTCTAAACAGAGGCCTCCTACAGAGAGTGGCATGTCTTTGTTCCACATATGCCTTTAGACCAGAGTTCTTCCATATCAGCACTATTGACATCTGGGGCTGGATCCTTCTTTGTCGCGGGGCTGTCCTGGGCATTACAGGGTGTTTAGCAGCGTCCCTGGCCTCTGTGCATTAGATGTAGCAGCCCTCCCCCTGCCCCAGTTGTGACAAGCAAAAGTGTCTCCAGACATTGTCAGGTGTCCCTGGGGGGCAGAGTCACCCCTGGTTGAGCACCACCAGTCTCAACTGAAACCTGCGCAAGGGCGGGGTCACCCCACTAAGCCCCTGGAGAGTTCTCACGGTATTGTCAGGAATCTTACCTTTCAGCTTCGTCTAAGACCTTGAACTACACTAATTGCCACAGTTACAAAGGCAATGAGTAGAGGCACTGATCTCAAGTGACACTCTGAAAAGTTTTTTGATCTCTATAGTTAGGAATTTCGAACCAGTCTATCTTTTAAATATCCACATGGAAATAGAATGTTCTATGTATGTATTTTCACACTCAGCAGTAAAATAAAATCACTCCGTGAAGGATTTCATTGTCATTTACTTTGTACTTTTAGTACCATCAAGAGGACCAGCTCTTCCGAACGGGTATCTCCTGGTGGTCGAAGGGAAAGCTATGGGGATTCCAAAGGAAACCGGAATCGCACGGGATCCACCAGCAGTTCTTCTAGTGGCAAAAAGAACAGTGAAAGGTAAGGGGCGTCTTACTGCTGGTTCCTGCGGTTCAGATATTGTGTGGCCTCTTTTCCCAGAGGTGAATCAGAAGACCCCCTAATACGCACACAAGCTGTGAGCCCTCCATGCCACATACGCCTTCTCCTGACGTCATTGTGGGCGCTAATCAAACAGCTGCCGGTCACAGCTCACACCAGCTATCATGCGAGTAGAAAATTACAACTTGAACTCTCAGGGCTCCTATTCAGACAGAAGTCGTTTCTGAGAATTTGCTTAGTACCAACTCCATGGAATTTGAGAACCTGTTCTGAATTTCCATACGGAGCACTTTATATTTCTAATACTCTCTGCTGCCATTTTAAAATTAATTTTAGTGGCTTGTTTGTGAACAGTATTTCCTACGACAGACTGGGTGAAAAGTTGTCATTTTATGATTTGTCAGAAACTCTTTTTAATATTGAGCTAACACCAGAACTAGGAACCATTTTCTTTCTGGTTTCATGAGACATGCTTTGAGTTTTTCCTTTGAGGTTGGTTTTATAATGGATTATGATAGCTCCCTGTTAAACTAATAGTAACATTTTATTAGTGAAAGCTAATTTGGGGCATTTTAAGAGCTTGTTTTATGTTTAAGAATGTATCGTGTATATGAGATCAGTTTCTCTGTCTCTGTATATATCTACTCAATGTACTTTATTCTCTCTTTTTAAACATTGTGCTTTAATTCTGTTCTCTCTATTGAGCAAGGCTTAGGAAGGAATTTCAGCTTCACAGGCTAACCATGTTTTGTTTTGTTTTTTTCCAAATGTTCGTGTAAGGAGAAGGCTTAGTCATAAAGCAGTGGACGCCAACCCACAGGCTGGAAAAATTCCAGGCTTGTAAGTCCATTCTGATTCAGTCCTGTAAAGGAAGCTTAAACCCTTTTTCAGTTTTATTCCTAAAAGATATGTTTTGTAGAAAGAGATACAGGGGCCTCTCATATCTCTAGCAGGTCAAGTCCACAGTCCATTAACAATCTCAAAGCCACTAACATGGGGTTGTCTTCTAATTTAGACTATTAATAGAACTTCTTATCAGAAGATTATGCTAATTGGGTGATAATACCTTGGAAATAAGGCCAAGTAGTTACAATGGTAGCGGAGCGTAAGTGGGAGATGCAGGGTGGCCTTTAGGCTTCTCTGAATTCAGCGTAAGCTTGGAAGTTGACCTGAGATGTCTAGATCTTGGCAGTTCTTAAAAACTTGGCTCCTTCTCTGCACATCTGATTTGTATTAAGAATTTCCAAAAAGAATCTGCATTGTGCAAACTCCAGATCTGTTGTATCTTTTAAATCCTATGGCTTTGCTGAGTGCGCTGGGTAAAGATTTCCATGAAAGATATTTACAAAGGGTTTTTTTGGGTTTTGTTTTTTAATGCTACTGTAGGAAATTCTGATTTGGAAATGAGGGACTGGGAAAATTTACTAATCGTTTTATAAAAATAATTCAGGCAACTAAACATGTTCATTTAAACATAAATTCTTTGTCTCATTAGAACCCAGGAATAGTAGTTGAGGCCCACGTAGCACTGAACTGGTTGAGTTGCACCTAAGGAGCTTCAGAGAGAAAGTTCCTGCCTTCTCTTAGGTCATTGCTGGTACCGACAGACACCTTTAGGGGCCCGTGGGAATGATGGCAGCAGGAACTCAGACAGAAGGAAGAAGTAGCTGAGAAGCAATAGAGGCGAAGGTCAAGCTGGTGCTCTGTTACTGCCTGTCCGTTGACCTTCATCTTTCCTTTCCATTCCCATATGAAGAGCCCCACTCTTGGGCTACCTTGACCTTGTACCAAATCAAAACTGGAGTCGAATGGACCAGTGCCCAGTCCCCATGGCTTAAAGCAGGCAAAGAAAGGGATAGAGAGGTGGCCTCGATGCAGTTCCCCTTTGAAACATGATCCTCGGTGGTCTAAGGCAGCGTGACCTCTTCTGCATCACACACAAGTATTTGTCCATGGTGCCAGGATACTGTCTTGCATTTTAACACATTGTCCGTGTTTGGTTACTATAAACAGCAAGATGTAATGGAAAGGACACAGGCTCTGGAGTAAAAGGGAGATCTGGATTTGTAAGTGAATTTGGCCAGTTAACTTCTCTGAGCCTCAGTTTTTCCCCTCTGTGAATTAGGGATTTTATACCTAATTCCCTTGAATCTTGTCAAAGAGCTAACTGAGTAGGAAAACACCTATCGTAGCACTTGGCACTCAGTAACGGCAGCTGTTATAAATCGAGACCTGTGCAGAGTAGAAGAAAATAATTCATGAGGCTTTCCAAAATTCTGAACTTCATTTCCTCATTGGTGAGATGAAGGTGATGGATGACGTCTGAAATTATTAGTGTTTTTTTGGTCTAACACATATTAACGTACATTCACAGGACACAGTCCTATGAGTGCAACCTGGATTTTGGCAAAATGTAAAATTGGTTGGGGAGAAATAAAGTATTATACAGTCATCCCAGGGTGTCCGAGGGGGATTGGTTCCAGGACCCCACCCCCATACCAAGGACAGACACTCAAGTCCTTGAGTCAGTGGATTTTGCATCCACAGATTCAACCAACCGTGGATCTTTATGATTGTGGTTGTTTAATTCCACGGATGCAGAACCTGTGGATTCAGAGGACCGGCCATATATTCTCATGATTGTTAATGTCACATCAGAATGAGCTGGTGTGCAGGCCCCGAGATTCACAGGAAAGCTCATCAGAATGTGAGTGAGTGAGGTGTAACTTTGGGTCTGTCCTGATTTGCAGAAGTAAGTCATTCACACAGGGCAGTGCTTTAACTTGTATCAATCACAGACTATTTGCTATAAAGCTCACAATTACCGCACACCATATACAAAGCTGTCTTCAGTGCATCTGGCACTTTTGTGAAAATTAGAAAGAGGCTCCTTTCAACATTTATATTTCTCCATAATAATAATTACACTCCCTATAAACTGTACAGATCTTACTGTCGAACATAAAATAATAGTGTTTTTGATGTCCTAAACATTCACATTTTCCAAGATACATTAATTTATTTAATAATAATTATGTGTTTTGGGTTCATAGAAACTATTATTCCTGAGAGTTTCACTTTTCTTGCTCCTGTATCTCATTTTCTCTGGAAATGGTCGTGAGAGTCAACAGTTTTTCTTGTGACATTGTAGACTTTTATCTTAGAATAGTTAACATTTTAAAATATTTTGCTTGTAATCAGCCACAGAATTTTAACAGCGCTTATTAATCGTTGTACTGACAAAACTTTCATAAGAACAAAAACAATATATGGCAATGTAATAGTCACTTTATATATTATTGATCGTAAGTGAATATTAGCAGTTATACAGTGATTTGTGTCATAATGAAGTACTTACTAAATTTCAATAGGGAATCGCCAATAACATTCTGATAAACAACCTGTACTATCTCATGTCACCAGTAGACTAATCCAAGAGAGGTTTTTTTTAAATTTTTTTAAAAAGATGTTTTATATCAGACAGAAAAACAACTACTGTTTATAATGCATAGTTTATGTTAGATGTTGCTAGACTGATAAAATGTTTCAATTATCCAACTGGTTCCCCCTTTGTAATTCTGATGGGAATAAGATATATCAACTTTGTAAGCAAGACACTTTGTTTCCATCAAAAAGTTGTTGCAATATGAGCTGATTTTGTTAGAACAAGAAATGTTTCAGCCATCTGCTGGAAACCTTGTTGTAACACACAAGTAAACTGCCCGTCTTTGGAGTAAACAAATATGGAAAAAGCTTCAAAATTAGGAAGATGTCTACCACATAAAAGTGTTCCCTTAGATCCCCTTTTGTGTTGTGCAACTGGCTGCTTTGTCCAGGCTGTAAGGTTCAGAGCCCTGAGCGCAACGCTTAGCTCCATCCTTCTTTAAGCTCTAGCGTTCAGTGAGGCAGTCTTTTTTTTTTTTTAATTTATTTTATTTAAGCATAGTTGATTTACAATGTTGTGTTAGTTTCTGCTGTACAGCAAAGTGATTCAGTTACATATATAATATATATAATTATAATATATGTATATTCTTTTCTATTATGGTTTATCACAGGGTATTGAATATAGTTCCATGTGCTATACAGTAGGTCCTTGTTGGTTATCCATTCTATATACAATAGTTTGCATCTGCGAATCCCAAACTCCCAATCCATCCCTACCCCGCACCCCACCCCCCCGCCCTTGGCAACCACAAGTCTGTTCTCTATGTCTGTGAGTCTGTTTCTGTTCCATGGATAAGTTCATTTATGTCATATTTTAGATTCCACATATAAGTGATATCATATGGTATTTGTCTGACTTCACTCAGTATGATGATCTCTAGGTCCATCCATATTACTGCAAATGGCATTATTTCATTCTTTTTTATGCTGAGTAATATTCCATTACACACACACACACACACACACACACACACACATCTTCTTTGTCCATTCATCTATCGATGGACATTTAGGTTGCTTCCACATCTTGGCTGTTGTGAATAGTGCTACTATGAACATAGGGGGTGCATGTATCTTTTCGAATTATAGTTTTGTCCAGATATATGCCCAGGAGTGGGATTGCTGGATCATATGGCAACTCTATTTTTAGTTTTTTGAGGAACCTCCGTACTGTTCTCCATAGTGGCTGCACCAATTTACATTCCCACCAACAATGCAGGAGGGTTCCCTTTTCCGCACACCAATGAGGCAGTCTTTTGATTGACACGTCAAGGTCCTCAAGGCTCAGCATTGCTTTTCTTTTCCTTTAGCATCACTGATGGTGGAATCTAAATCTTTTTTTTTTTTTTTTTTTGGAATCTAAATCTTAATCTTCAGCCTGGGTTCAAGGTCCTTCATCTACTGGCTCATTACCCCGTCTTGTACCCTGAAATCCATGACTTCCAACACTGGCTCTCCCTTTCCCCCAGCAGAATTTATTTTCCTTTTTGAAGTAATCTATTTATTACACAAGTAAACATGTGTTTTAGGATATCCCAGTGTACAAAACAGAGGAAAGGAAAATCCCCTATAATCTCAGCACTCAGAGAACTCACAGCTACCATTTTATTGTGTTTCCATCCAGACTTTTATTTCTAGGGTGTTGCATGTGTGTAGTATACAATTTTTACATAAAGGATATTCTTCTGCATACATTTTGTAACCCTCTTTTTCATGTGCTGTATGAGCATGTCTTTGTGTCAGGAAATATACTCTTACAACGTTATTTCAGATGTGGATCATTATTTATCTAGGCGAATGCACTTTTGTTGGACATTTGGATACCAACAAGGCTTTTCTAGTCCAGTCAGACCGGCCCAACATCTAGAACAATGCCCAGCATACAGTGGGTACCCAATAAATATTTGTTGAATGAATCTTTTTACCCCAGTCAACATAACAAAAAGAGTGTAGACGGATGGGGCACTATAGCCATAGCCAAATTTTAATCCCAGCTCTGCCACTTTTGTTATGTGACCGTGAACTAGTTACTTAACCTCCTTGGGGTTTCCCTCAGCACCAGTAAAAACTAATACCTACCTCTCAGGGCTGTTGTGCGGATTAAACAAGATGGTGTACGTAGCATGGGGCTTGCCGACATTGGCGCTCCATAGATGGTATGACTACTGTTATATGCCTTCTCCATCCCAGAGTCGGAGCTGATGCTTGCACACCTTTGCTCACCCCACTCCCCAGTCTTGAGTGCCTCTCTTTCTTGGGACATTCCAGAATTCTCCAACTCCCATTTCTGATCTCATCCCAACCCGAAAAGGGAGGAATCAGAAATTCTGAACATTTCTCTCACCTTACTCATACCCTTTCCCAGCACTGCTTGACTCACTGAGCACCTACCATTTGCAGGACAGAGCTTAAGGCTTGGCGGGAAGTGGGAAGGAGCAATCCACGAAGACTCATCCTCTCAACAAATACACCCACAACTGAAAATGTGAATGACACCCACAACTGTGAATGACACCCACAACTGAAAAGGGCCAATGTCCTTCATTTCCAAAGGTCACAACACACACCAGTGAGGGAAAAGACAGTTAACTCAATCGGAAAGTGGGTAAAAGGTTTGAACAGAGACAGTTCACTGAGAAAGAAACACGCGTAGCCAATTAACTAAGGAAAAGATATTCAAACTCAGTCTTCATTAAAGAAACCCGAATGAAAGTAAGAAGGTAGCATATGTAGAAAAATCTTTTTATTGTAGTATTAGAAAATCAAACAGATACCAAAACCAAACAAATGCATAGCTTGATGAATTACACTTTTTAACACTTAGTAAGTGGAGGTTTGTCCCTTGTCCTGAGTGGCATATGTATGTGCCTGGAAACTTGGCAGGAGGAGAACTTCAGCTAATCCTTCAGGACCCAGCTCAGGGTGCCCCTTTCTCTGGGAAGCCTGCCTTAGCGCCCTGGTGAGTTAGCTGCCTTCCAGATTGCTTTGTTCCTGCCCCTTAACTTTATCTGTAACTGTAACTCCCTCCCCACCCTCCAGGGGCTCCCCACACATTCCGCCCCCCGCCCCCTTAAGCTTTGGGAGGGCAGAGCTGTGTCATTTTTTCTTCTTTGTATTCCTAGCACTTTGCACAGTTCTGGCACACAGTAAGTGCTCAATAAACATTCGCTGAATGAATGAAAGGATGTTACCTATATACTGTACTGAGATTTTAAAACCGTAGTCATTTAAGAACTATGCAAACAGCACCACCTATTGGTAGATGATTTTAACACTGCATTTTGGATTCCGAAACACTGGAAATTAGGTGATTTAAATGAATCATCTTATTATTTTTTTTTTCAAATGAAAAGATTGTTTCACTCTTTAAGCCAAGGGGTCATTTAGTTTTTAACAAATGTTAAAATAATAAGTGCTGGTATGGTATTCTTTATTTTGTTTTAGTTTTGAGGCTGTTAGGTGAAGAGCTCAAAAATACATACATGTATTGATAGGTTATTGTCAGTGAAATTAGGAGGAAGAGGGAAGTCATATTAATTAATAACCATGTGTTAGATACTTTGTTACATGTTATATATGATCCTGCTGGTACCCTATACCTCACAGTGGTTTTAGCCCCATTTTTGTAGATGAAAGAATCTAAAGTTTATGGAGGTAAAATGATTTGCCCAAATGAAACACGAATCCAACTGCCTTCAAAATCTGTGCTCCTGAGACTTCCCTGGTGGTGCAGTGGGTAAGGCTCCGTGCTTCCAATGCAGGGGGCCTGGGTTCGATCCCTGGTCAGGGAACTAGATCCCACATGCTACAACTAAGAGTTCACATGCCACAATTAAGGAGCCCGCCTGCTGCAACTAAGGAGCCCTGGAGCTGCAACTAAGGAGCCCACCTGCTGCAACTAAGGAGCCCACCTGCTGCAATTAAGGAGCCCGCGAGCCTCAACTAAGACCCAGTGCAACCAAAAAAAAAAAATCCTGTGCTCCTTCTGCCACGTTAAACTGGAAGTATTGGTTGGAAATGTCCATGAAGCAGTAGCTTTTGTCCCCAATAGCAACTTCTAAATATTTTAAATAGATGGTTCCTGAATGACCCTACCTGTAGTTAACAGCTGCTTACTTAAGGGCAATTTATAAAAAGAATCATTATTTACACAGCAGAGTATCTTGACTCCCAGCAGGGATCACAATTCATCAAGTGAAGTCATTTTCAGAAGGAGGCATGGTATGCCGAGAGGTGCCGTTTTTGTAGATGAACAAGTTGCAGGGAAAAAACATGTTTGACTTTGGAACGGTTTCCTCCTCGATCAGCCCTTGTTAATCATTTTGTAAAGCAAGCATCTCTGCTCGGAAGCATTTGGCCACTGTCAGTCTGCCCTAATTCCCATCTCCAGAGCTCCCTGTTACCTGCGTCACCCATGTGTCGGAGACCGGCTTTCAGGACCCTGGGGTAAATTAGTAACAGATACGAACGTGCTAAGCGCGGATCCCACCGCAGAGGAGCAGTGCAGGGAATACTCGTTGCATCTGAGTCTGAACGAGTTCTTGGCTGGACTCTCCCCCTTACAAACACCCAGCCCACAGTGAGTCATCTGAATGATATCAGATGAAGGGGAAACAGCTGCTTTTGACAGTCCTGGCAACCAAAGTCCACAGTGAACATTTTCGGGGATACCATGTGACTTAGGTGATTATAGCTGCTTCGTGGTGTGAGCTCACAGCTCCGGGTGGGAGTTTTCCTTTGGGCCAACTGTCTGGTTTCCTCCTACTGCCTCTAGATCCAGCTACTGGTCTGGTGAAGGCTCCAGGCTGCCTCGCGTCCTCCGTGACCCCCAGGTACTGCTTCTAGTTAGAAGAGTCCTTAGGAGAGTCTCCCGAACCTTCCAGCTTTAGGGAGTGTACAGCCAAGCTCTTTCAGCACATCTCCTTCCTGCCAAAAACAGAGCAGTAAAAAAACCCGCACCGGATTGCACCACGGTTCATTTTGGAGATCTTGGGCCCAGCAGCCTGAGGCCGGAATAGCCAAGAGACGAGGGTTTGCTTGCCAGAAGGGAAATCCTTTCTCTCCTGTGGGCTTACTTCTGTCCTGGGCTTCAGGGTGGGGAACATCTGCACTGACTCCGAACTTGGATAGGGATGGATGGAGCCTCATTCTGGTCCCAGAGTTTATTCACTGTCCCCCCGCCCCCAGGAACCACACCCTGGCGGCAGAGGCAGTGCGAAGTCACCCACTTCAGTTTTCCGCTTAGCTCACATTAAGGAATGGGAGCCCAGGGACAAATTACACCACACCTTGAGAGGCTGTCATCTCCCGTTCCAAGTGAGTTCACAGCCCGAGTGTGTTTCCAGCGTGCTGGGTCTGAAGGGCCCACTGTCAGCTCTATTCATGGTGGGACAGGTGATTGGCGCGCGGCTCCCATTGACTGATTTTGACCTGGGGCCACAGCACCTTTAACTTTGGATCATCATCACATGTTCTGTGGGTTTGCCCTTCTATCAATAGTTGGGAAGATTTATTGTCATTTTATAGGTTTGTATTTATAAGACGTGCATGTGTGAGTGGAATAGTACCTTTTCCCAGGCTTCTTGCCTTTCAGGAGGGTGGTACGTGGGCAGGAATCGTGGGTTCTAAAGTAAATGTAGTATGTTTTTCTATAAAAATTGAACTTTCTAAAATAACGAAGCCTAGCGATAGTATGTTTTCTAAATACAATACCTGTATACCCAAAAGGTAATGCATCGTTTAGAGCAAGGTGTAAAGAACTGTGCGAACTTCAGTACCTGGTACCTCTCAGTGACCTTTAGCTGTTAACACTTAGGCTGCCTTTTTCTGATCTTTTAACAGATCTTTCATCCATCTTCTTATGGTGCTTCAGCATCAGAATTCCACGGGCCTCCCTATATTTGAAGTTCACATTCCCCTATGGATGTTCTCTTTCTAAGAGGAACATAATCTGTAATTGCTCTTTTCTACCTCTAGGGAGGGTTCCAGATTGCTTATGTCTGTTTCATGGACTTGGCATCTTTCTGCTTTTGTGATCAAAGTCATGATGGAAACATAACATTCCTGTCTTCTAATTCCCTGCCTGGCTTACCTAACCAGTAGGTTTGCTTTGTAGTCTTCTGTTTTAGCTTTTCCTCTTGTGTCCTTGCCCTGCCTGTCAATCTAATAAGATATAAACGTTGCAGTTAAGACTTATGCTCCTGCTTAGAAAGTCACAAGAGTGTCGCTCCCCCCAGCGACGAGAACAAGCCAGGTGAGCCCACCGTGGAGCCCAGGTCACCGAGTGATATGACGAACTCCAACCCCAAAAGTGACAAGCCCCTCTTAGGAGGGACTGCCCTGGCTGCTGGGATCTTTGGCAGAGCCGCAGGAGGAGAAGGAACGGGTGTAAGAAGAAAGTAGCTGAAAGCTTGTAGAATCCCGAGAGGCCGAGTGGTGTAGACCTCTCGGGAGCCCCAGGCACAAGGGGAACCTTCACACACACACACACCCTTTTCCACAGACCTTCGGTGAGCTTGTGACAAAGCCTGGGAGCAGGACAGGAGTCCTGCAGCCACCCTTTCTGAGCGCAGGCATGGCACCTGCCGAGGGCCCCGCAGGAGGCCCGGGAGGGACGCTCCACACTGGGCCTTGTGCGGGTACCACCCCGAAGGAGGGACAAAGATGCTGAGAGGGGGCCGTGGAGGGGGGGGGGCGTGCAGTGAAGGTGCAGTAAAGGCTGAGGACTGACCAGGAGGACAGCGAGAAGCGCCAGGAAGTACCGGCTACCTCGGGGGAGGTGGGGGGCAGCAGGGCCGTCGGGACAGCCCCCAGCCCACCCGGCCAGACGCGCACCCACGGGGCCAGCTGGAATCAGAGGCAGGGAGGGCTCCAGGCCTTACCAGCTTCCAGGCAGCAGCTGAAGGCTGTTACAGGCCCCGGGACACGGTCGTGAACAAAGATCTCTGCTCTCCTGCGCTTCCCTCCTGACGGGGACAGACAGATTAATAAAGATAAAGCCAGGCGGGGCGTGGCGAGCAGGACCGAGGAGGCCGCAAAGTGGAGCATCGAAGAAGGCCTCTCGGGGCGGCTCTGAGCACACGCCCGGCCATGCGCTGTCCAGGGGAGGGTGGGAAGCTGGGGTCCACGCCGGGCTTGGGAGCTGCTGGCCCAGTCTCGGGACAGCAGGGACAGAGTGTCTGGAAGTCCGTGACTAAGGGGAGAGACAGGAAGATGAGATCGGAAAAATATCGGGGTCCACAGAGGTTGTTTTGGGCCTTTAGGGCTGATGGAAGTTAGGCTTTTGTGTTAAAAGGTGTGCGGGGCCTGCAGAGTACTATTTTCAGTGACCAGTGGTTCGCATTCGGAAATCTCAGCCCATAGCAGATCCGCCACTTGAAACACAGTAAACCACTTTTAAAGCATCAGTAAAGAGTTTCCCGCCATGTACTCATAAAATTATCTGACAATCAAGGCCATTAATAAATAATATCATTTATTACATCATGGAATTAGGGGTAGTTTTTACTGGTGGTGTTTCTCAATGTATTTCAAGTTTAAAATGAAGGAGAAAAGTAACATTAGGACTGTATCTGCTCCAGTAGGTAGTTTTCAACATGCGCGGACAAAAAATGTAGGTGCCTCTGCAGGCTCAGAGCTCTCCCAGCCCTCTTTGGGACGGGCTTCATTTATTTACTGTGTCTTGTGCCCCATCTTAAAGCGGGAGGTACTCTGGTGGGGTAGGGGTACCTTGGAAGACGGCGTGGACGTCGGAGTCTCACAGGCTTGGCTTCAAGCACCGGCTCTGGGTTTGAACAGGACGCACTTCCTGCCGTGCTTGGGCGTCCCTTCCCTCGTCTGGCACGAGGTGACAGTCTTCCCACAGGCGGCTGTCAGGTTGTCACGGGGAGGGCTGTGCTCTCCTGCACTTGGGGGGACTCCCCGTGCAGCCTCGTCCTGTGGGAGAATTGCCCCTAGGGATGACCTCAGTCCCTCGTGGTGTGACCTTGAACACGGTGGGGTTCTGGTTTCCCAGGTGCAGTCGTGGGGGGGTCTCGGCCTGGCCAAGGCCCACAGTGGGGATCCCCATATGTCCCAGGATGTGGCCACACCCCCATATTCCTTATTCTTCCCTCCTTTCTCCCATCCCCTCATCTTCCCTCCACCCACCCCGTACCCATCCCTGCTGGGAGCTGGGCGCTAAAAGTTCTCTCCCCAAAGCCCCTGTGACAGGAGTTTGCTAGTTTTAAGTAAGTTCTTCAAATAATCTGCCAGAAGAGCGTGGGGAAGGAAAACAAACCTTTCTACACATTTAGGCAGGGCTGTTCCCGTCATGATGAACCACATGTTTTCTGTCTCCAAACCTTTATTTGCTCTCATAAAAAGCACAGCTTTGGTGATAAAGTCAGGATTGTCGTCTCTGGCACCTGGTTTTGGACATTTTTGTTTACGTTCTTCCTCTTTGCAGTTACATGGTTTTGTTTTTCTTTTTAACAGCATCCGTGTGACAAACTGCGGCAGCTAGTGGGTGTGGGGTCTTCTGTGAATGAGACTAACCACCACCCCCAGCCTCCCTTTACAAACTGGTTTGGTTTTATCTCCACAGCAAACCCAAGGAGCCGGTCTTCAGCGCAGGTAAGGCTGATTGAATGTTGGTGCGGGCGCCCCTCACTCACCTCAGAACTTGAGGGGCGATAAGAAGTAGTTATTCAGGGGCAGCTGGGACGGGCAGAACATGGGGGTCCACGTGGCAGGACTGGGGGCTGAGTACTCACTGTCAGCCTGTACCTGGGGGTCTGATGGCTCACGTCATACAGAGACCACCCAGAAGATGGTCATAAAGACTAAACCCTTTACTCACCCCCTTTAAACCGATTCAACATACATCAATAAGGAGCAAGAGTGAGATGCCATTATACTGAAACAAAAGTCTAGGTTAAAAGACTCCTGTTGCCTTTGTTATCCCTTCCTTACTAATGGGGCTCCCCCCCCCATCATCAACATTTGCATTTCTCTGAAGGGGAAAGTTTCTGATGCATCCAGTTATAACTTTGTCTAAAAGCAACTTTTTTGTTTCTTTTTCTGCCTTTGATTTCCTAAACTGCAAACTAATAGTTCATATATACCTTTCTATATGTCTTTTCTAACACATTTTATAATAAGGGAGCTGCTATTTTGAGAATAGTGACCTTATTTGAAAGCGTATTTCAAAACGCAAAATCACTGACAAGTGTGCAGCGGGTTAAATAAATTCACTTAATTTTCCAAGTTTTTTTTTTCCCCTTGAGTGCACAACTGAAATGTAAAAGTCGGACTTTCCTATTTATCCGCATGTGCTTCAGTATTCATTTCGTTTTCGAGAAGCATGAAATTACTCACTGAAAATGTAATCGCCCGAAGCCTGCAGAGCTAGGTCTGGAGTGCACTTGTCAGAATCCCGGAAACGTGTCCAGGTTTTTCTAGCAGGGGGGCCGGGAGCCTCTGGGCCTGAGGGCTCGGGAGTGCTCCCCGACAGGCGAGTCACTCTTGCAGTGCCCCATCGTCTCTTTACCCAGCACTTCTGTCTCTGTCTCCGAAATCACAAGGGAAACGCCGGGTGACACACTGCAAAGGTAGGCGGCACTTCTGAAACCTCATAGCTCTCTGAGCAAAGCCGTGACCCAGGCTGCAGAAACTCTTTTCATACAGGCCAACAGATAGTCTCCTTGTATGAAAATGTTTTTGTGATGCAAACCGCGTGGATTCGTTGGAAGTTAAAAGCATTCCTGAGCATTTACTTGGGTGGGTTTTAACGAGTAGCTATAAATTGGATCTTGATTGATTATTGGCTGATTATAGGAACTCTTTTTAAAATCTGTATGAACCTTAAGAGAGCTATAGGGCAACCCCTGGATGCCCCACTGTTTGAAACCTGCACTGCTGCTGGCCGCTCCCTCTAGCACCTTGGGGTTTGGTGGGTGTGTGCTGTTATCCTAATATGCCTGAAAAAAAAACCCAAAAAAAACAAAAAAAAAACCATTGCTTTCCCTTGCTGCCTTTTTTATTTTACATGTAGAATGTCTGACTTACCAGTACAAAACAGTGCCAAGGCTAACTCCAGCGCTTTTTTTGCCCAGTCCAGTGATGTAGAACTGCCCAGTGAGCAAACCTCCATCATAAGGACTTTACCAGCACATAACAACGATATACTCAAGTAGATGTTTCACTTACGTTGATGATATACACCCACACTAGGCTTCTTGTGTGTGCTGTGGGATGGCATTATATTCCCTTTATTCTGAATCTGCATTCCATGATTCCCCTTACAAAGAGAATTAACGGAATCGCTTGTCATTTAAGCTGTCACACCCGCCCCTCTTTGTCCCCCTTCTGTCGGTCTGCTGGGTGTTTTTAGGGTCTTCAGTTGAGGTGGCCACACTGTGTGATGAACTGAGATTTGGGTGAGGGATTAAGGAAGGGCAGAGGTCAGCTGAGGCGAGCATGGGTAGAGGCACGGAGCAGGATTGGTGTGTAGGGGGCAGAGAGAGAGAAGGATCCGTGGGGTGGGGGGTAGCTGTGGCCAGTGAGGTCACGTACGGGAAGAGGGGGGCAGGACAGTTAGAGCTTTGGGTCCAGCAGGTAAGAGAATGGGAGAAGGATTCTGAATCCATTGTGGGCCTTGACAGGTTTGGCAGCAGTATCTAAGATGACCTGGGGTGGGGTGGGGGGGTGATAAGAAAGCCTGCGGTGCTGTGGGCCTCAGACGGGCTAGTCCCAGCGGAGCTGGGGAGGAGGATCACAGAACACAGCAACTGGCACGCTGTACGCAGGAGTGAAGAGTGTATCACACGCATGCATTTATGACCTGAATTGCACGCACACCATAACATAAAAGTGGGATGGCCTCTCAACTTTTAGGCAATGTTGCATGTGGCATTGTTTGCAAATCCTTAGGAATAAGACTTACAAAACTAATTTGTAAATGTGGTACTTACGACACTATAATTACCTTATGACTTCCTCAGCAATTTCCTCTCTGCGGAGGATTTTTCTGTTGAGTGATGTACAGATATCCGTGGTCCCAACTGCCCAATTTAAATGCCATTAAGACCCAGTCCTTTGATCTGCAGTGAAGCATCAGAATGCAGTGAGTTCTGAATCGGAACAGAATTCATCAAGAGCTCACAAGACATTTTCTTTGGTCTTATTATATCCTGAAAACTGTAGCCAGAAAACCCGAAGTCGTTTCTTTTTAAAAGTCCAGGAGTTGCCCCTTGTCAATATATTATTGGGTTTTACTTTCATCCCTATAATTTATCAAAACATCATAAGTTATTTTGTTATTAAAAATGTTTGTTTAAGAAAGGTTTATTTCCCAGTTTCTCTCTCTAATGGGTCTTTTGTTCTTTGGTTTTCTATTTCTAGCTTTTCTTTGAGCATTTTCCTTTTTGCATGCATCCTAGCATGTACTTCTGATTTTGTGTTCTTTACACTTGAAAGAATTGTCCAGTGTAAAAGATACATAAAGACACATTTTTACATTGCACTATAACACACCAATTTAAATATTGAAAGATATTTTGTGAATTTTGATACTGAAATTGTATATACATTGAACTCAATAAAGAATTGAAGTGGATTTCTTGTGTTAGTTGTAATTTTTTGGGGGGGATGGCATTTTTCCCCCTCCTGATGATGAAACGTAAGCACTAAAATCTCTCATGGAAAATAATTGTTGGAATCCAGTTCTTTCCTGCCTTTTACAATTTCTTACATTACTTAAGTAAGCAGAATGTCAAAGGCAAACAAGATGAAAAATTTTGTTTCAAACTGTTTGTGTTTTAGGTAGTTTTCCCTAGGACTTTAACCAGAAATGACATAAAGGGCAAAGTTTCCGCTTTCCCACTGAAAGGCTAGAGACAATATAACCTTTTTTCAGGTACGCTGGGCACTGAGGTATCTTACTGACCTCTTTGTTCTTTTCATAGAAGAAGGATATGTAAAAATGTTTCTTCGTGGACGCCCTGTTACCATGCACATGCCCAAAGATCAAGTGGATTCTTACAGTTTGGAAGCAAAAGTAGAACTACCAACGAAGAGACTTAAGCTGGAATGGGTGTATCCTTTATTTATTGATTATGTCTTACACGAAGTAATCAGTCGATGAATGCTTTTATCGAAATTCAGCTGTAGAAAATCATGTAACTAAACCGTGCTGGCAAAAAGTTTTTAAACCCAAAGAAAGAAAGAGGGTTACCCTGGAAGAAAGGACTAGCATTCCCCCCTCAGCCAAATAGGGACTTGGCCAACCTTGGGAGCCTAACTTCAAGTTAACACCGACTAATTAAGGGAAGAAATGAGGATGAACCCAGTACTAAATGAAGGAAATACAGTGTGTGGCTTATATTAAATGGACATGTAGCGCAGATATAATACCCTTTAAAAAAAAAGAAAACGAAAAATCTCCCACAAAATCTAAGCCACAAAAATCTGAGTCAGCCGTATGACTAGCATTCTTGAAATAAAGCTGCTGGAGCCTTCGTAGTATGAGATTTGGGAACGTGAATGAGCTTCCAAGAAGAAAAAAATGAAAGACAAGAAAACAGAGCATGTGAAAGAGTTGGGTTTTTATTTTACTTTATTTTTTACTTTTAAAAAACATTTTTTATTTTGTCTTGACGTACCCGAAGCTATGGGTACAGGGGTCGAGACTGTCGTAACAACCTGTACTTGCTTCCGACGGGCGAGACTGTGTATTTCATCGCATCCGTGGTCGTGCTGTACAATGTGGAGGAGCAGCTTCAGAGGCATTACACGGGCCATAATGATGACGTGAAGTGGTGAGTCCTCAAAACTGGGATTCCTCTGACACCTGTGGGAAGAGCATTGGCAGAAAGGGTTCAGTGATGGGCTATAACTAAAGAGAAAGAAAGGGATCTGAGAAAACAGGATCTTTGGGGAAAACTCTTCTTTGTGGTCTGCGTAGCCTACTCTCTAAGACACCTTTTTAGTTTTCTATCCTGATAACACATCATCTTAACCAACCGTGTTAACCTAAACAAATAGCTCTAACAGACCCCTATCTGGAGGCTTTCTCGTGCTAACGGCTTCTAATTTGGGTCTTTATTTTTTAATAAAAATGTTTTGCCTCGTGTGCATGTCTGGGTCTGCTATTCCTATAATTCATTTATACCTTTGGTAGTGATTTTATGTATCTGGGAAAGATGATGGATGAATAGATGGATTTATGTATTTCTATTTATCCTAATTCCCTGGTCAGTTATTAAAATGCTGTTGGAAAAAGATGGTGCTTTTACTATTTGATATACTCAAATGACTTCTTAATAAAGATTGTATACTAATGAAGTGGTTCTGAGATTGAAATGGTATTTCCCAAGCAGAGGGTACTTTTTCTTTGAATTTGAAAATTCTCTATAGATAAAGGAATTAAGATGAAATGAAATGAGGTGCTTAGAGAATTTATCATGAGTCTGTAAGAAGTTAGGCACTGTGTATATCTTACTTGTAAATTTTTGACCAGATTATATTTGATCAAGGGAAGAGTGAAGCTTACCTTTAAAGAGTAGATGTTTTTTAAATATCTCTTTTTAGCCTTGCAGTTCATCCTGATAGGATCACGATAGCCACAGGACAAGTTGCAGGCACATCTAAGGATGGAAAAGTGAGTTATATTTTCATATTTTTGTAATGAACTGGTAACACAAAATAATTTTCTGAAAATTTTGCTGACGAATAAACCTGCTTAGATATAAAATGTCTGAGTACTTCTTAATCCCTCATTTGAATTTTCTATTGCAAATTAAAGTTCTTACTCTGACTTTAAAAGCCCCTTGAGCTCACCTTAGTTTCAGCTAATTTTTAAATAGCATTGTTCTTGCCTAAGAATCCATTAACTCTTAAGATACTTATTTACACACATGATAAACATTAAAATGTTAAGTACACATTTAATAAGCATAGTTAAAATCATAATAAATAATCATTTGAATTTGGGGCATGTTGCCTCTTCAGTGACTTTCAGACACCCTCTGCCATGAATTCCCTGTAATCATGACTTCAACCCGTGGAATTTGTGCCTGGGTGTAATCTATAAGGGCTGCTGGAAGGATTTTAGCACAAATTTTGTAAGCACTTCAGCAAGACTTCAGTTTGTATTTTAAGGAATCAGAGAAGGAGCTAGTAGAATTTGACAAATTAGAACAACTCAGAACTGGCTTCCACGTACTTATTTACCACCATCTGTGGTCATTGTCATGTCTTATCCAAAACTTCTTGTTACTTTTCTGATGTCTATTTTTGTATAGCATTGTGTATCCATGCACAGTGTATGATCTGAAACGAATTACATTAAGTTCTTCCATTTTTATCATGAGTGCTACCATTTTTCAGAAAATATTTTAATAACATCAAATTTTAAATATTTATGCTATTTTCCGTTAAAATCCTGTACTTGAAAGGAGGTAACAGGAACAGTGGAAATCAGACTACTATTCTGTAAACACAGAGGGAACAGGGTCTTCATCTTCTTTTTTTTTTACTGTTAAATGATCTTTAAAAGTTATTTGAAATCAGTAGTAAATCATTTGTTCCTCCCTCTAGTGGATTAACTGTGTATTTCAGTTTCTGGCCTTGAAATTGAATCAGAACCTTAGAGCCAGAGAAAATGTCATCGCTATCTGAACCATCCCTTTGCATTTACAAGTGGAGAAGTCTGGAGAGACCGAGGGACTGTCTGCAGACGCCCAGCCACTTAGAGACAAGTCCAACCTAGAACCTAGTTCACCCGTCTACGGGGTACAATGCTAGTCCTTTTCTTGATAAACCTGCTGATTATTCTGTGATGCTTTCTTCTATTAAGGAAGAGGAAAATTAACATAGTTGAGAGGGTTTTGAACTAATCATAACAATTCTAAATTTTCGTTTGTGTACAATCAATTTCCTGTGGGGCCCAAGGATGTTAAGATCTTAATACCGTTGGTGGCGACCATCGTGATGAATTGAACTACACTTGCTCCTTAGTAACAATACAGACTTTGCGAGAACAACCCTTAAATGAGATTCCATTTTCTTCGTCATTTTTCATTTTTAAAACTCAGACACATTCGATATACAAATGAGAATATCACTTCCTGTGGTGTAGTTATCAATAACAGGCTCTTCAAAATTTAAAGCTCGGTAGACCTCTCCTAAGGTTAAATTGGCCCCAGGAGCCACGACCTCTGGGAGAGATTGGGAATGTTTTATTTATATAAAAAGGCAGAGTCCTCAAATGCATTAAAAAAAAAATTTTTTTTTTGACAACATTAATCTCATAATTTCAAGGTAAAGATAAGTTTGTAGACTGGACACAATGGGTGACTCTGCATTGTTTTCTAAGCAGCAGTTGCCCCCGAACGTGCGCATCTGGGATTCTGTGACACTGAATACGCTGCACGTCATCGGAATCGGGTTTTTTGACCGAGCCGTCACCTGTATCGCGTTCTCAAAATCCGTAAGTATGAGCCCTGTGGGTATTGCAGCCTTTGTCCACAGGGAGGAGAGAATCAGCTCAAGGTTGAAGAGGGAGAGAGTTAACACGCCCGTAACTGCCCAGGTGTATGTACAGATTTGGACTCTGAAACGTCCCGCATCCCAGGTCCCTCATTCAGAGGTCGCATGCGCCCCCTCGGTGACACACGCTCCCAATCAGACGTTTCCACGGTGATGAGAAGAGGCCCTGCAGCCACACTGTCTTCAGGCTCCTGGAGCAGTCTTGCCTGCTCTGGCCTTGAATTTCCCCTGCCTGTCTGTGCCGTCCCCAGCCCGGCTGGCTCGCTGCCTGGCCATAAGCAGGGGCTGGCTGGACCTCGTGGTCTCCCAGGCTTCCTCAGGTTGTGCCCGTTCAACAGAGCCACCTTTAAAGCACTTGTTCAGCCAGTTCAGAAACGTGCATGCGTTCACATCCGTACACCGCGCACCTCACCCCCAGTGCCCCCTCCCCTTGTACGGCCTTGCGGTAGCGTGGCCCTCGCTCAGCACACACCTGTGCCCCGGAGCCGCAGGTGCCTTCTCCTCCAGGGCGGGGGCTCTGCAGCCCCTAGGAGGCCGGTTCTAACGGCACCAGTGGTGAAGCGCACCCCCCGACCCCTCCCTCCCGCTCCTGTCCCTTGTCACCCCGCATTCCCCTGCTCCCCCTGTCTGTCTGCCCAAGTCATGAGCAGGTCTCGACGGTGGTGGGTAAATATCCTTTAATGAAGATGTAGCGGACTCTTTATTAACAATAAAATTATGTTCCTTTTTAATCACTCTCAACCTAGCTTATTCTCAAATGCAATCTTCCTGTGAATACCTTTTTATTTTTCCAGAATGGAGGAAGCAACCTCTGTGCCGTGGATGACTCCAATGACCACGTGCTGTCCGTGTGGGACTGGCAAAAGGAAGAGAGACTGGCGGATGTCAAGGTCTCTCTCCAAGCCTCGTGTTGGGCTGTGTTGTCCTTTTCCCATGTGGCGCCTTCCCCTGCTGGCTCCTGGCCAGCTTTCTGTGTCTCGGTGGGCTGTGGGCTCTGTCCCCGCCGCGGCCCCCAGGCAGGACCCCTTCACCGAGAAGCCCTCTGGCCACCGGCACCCCTCCCCCATTCCCAAGGCCTGGTAGGGTTTCTTCTCACCACAGCGTCTGTAAGGGTTTTCCCTCCTCATTTTACAGTCACCACCCTTTTAATTTGCTCCATCGCTCATTTGCTCACGTTCTCTCCGTCATCCACAAATGCCGAGCGTCCCCTTTGAACACACGTGTTGAGGAGACATTGGCGCGATGGTGACAAGTGAGATGTGCCTGCTGCCCAGCGGGAGGGCCAGGCAGGGAGCCGGGGGACGGGGGGGGGCGGGCAGCACAGCCAGCACGGAGCTTGTCCCGAGCTGAGTGGACTCGGGAATGGGGTCCTCCCAGCGGGGCTCTTCCTGCAGTGGGACCCACTGGACTTTCCTTATGTCAGTGTACTTTCCTTAAGCTTTCTTATGCTTTCCTCCTGTTAAAACCATGATTGGATCTATTCTTATAGAACTGACTTCAGATTTCTCACCCTGGCATCCATTAACCTTAGATCACCTGACTTACCTAAGATTAGCATCACCCCTGGACCACCTGACTTACCTAAGATTAGGATCACCATTGGGTCACTTTACCTACCTAACATTAGGAGCGCCATTGGATCACCTCACTTACATAACTTTCTCTCTTATTTGTGTGTGGGATGCAGACCCTGTATTCTAATAAGGCATTAAATAACTATTTCTACTCTATAGCTGTGCCTTCTAATAGTCTGCTCAAGTATTTAAGTTCTTGCCACGTCGCTGGGTTGGAAGCAATCAGAGCAAGTTATTTTCCAGGTTTAAGAATGTATAACTGAATTATCAAGCAGAAGGAGCCATCAGGGTCAGATTCATGGGACCAGGGTGCAAGTCGTGGAAATCAAGATAGCAGGGTGAGGGTGGTGAAGTGGTACCCAAAGAGCCAGATCCCCTACTGGATTCCAGGCTCGTTCGCCAAACCACCGGCACAGTCCTGGGGATGAGAATCAGGAGGGACTCCCCAGACAGACAAGGCAGCCAAAGTGGGCCAGGCGCGATGGAGCCGAATGCAATCCGGACTCCGGGGCCCTTCCGATCGCTAGATGGCGATGAACCTGCGATTCTTAGTTCCCCGGCCGCCCTTCAGCCGGAGCTCACTGTGTGCCTGCTTTGTCCCAGTTCCTGTGAGTCCCCGTACAGAAGGATGACGTCGTGGCCCCATCCTCAGGGCTCAGTGCAGTGGGGGAGACAGAGGAGGGGGGGGAGGGGTCGGCACGCACAGACACAGGTTCAGTGATTACAACAGATGAATTCAGTGGGAGAAAATATCAAGAGGCCTAGTGCTTACCTTGATGAATTATTTATTTGTGGTTCAGATTTTATTTATTTTCTTAAGTGTCTTAAGAGACTTGAGACATCTGATTCTCCTGTTTTGCACGAAGTGTTCCAATGAAGCTGTATTTGCTGCGGATTTCCACCCCACGGACACGAATATAATTGTTACCTGTGGAAAATCCCATCTCTACTTTTGGACACTAGAGGGAAGCTCCCTTATTAAGAAGCAAGGATTATTCGAGGTAAAGTGAAATTGCATCCGTCGTTTTATTTTTCACCAATGGTACTTGCAGTCACCTAGCTTTTAAGGAAGCTTTGAGGCATCCCAGTGCTAGAATTTGTTTTAATTGGCAAATGCGAGGGTGTCGTGATAAAGACTGTTCCTGGAGATCCCTGGCAGAGTTGGGGAGCCCCTCGTATCTCATGGGTAACACTGGCGATGCTGAGAAGGAAGGACCAACACAGGGAGAAGCACCAGGAAAGGATGGCCAGGGGCTGGGGCCCTCGCCGAGGCCTGCTGGCTGCAAAGAGCAAGGAGGAAGGCGCCCAGGAGACCTCAGTGGGACTCTGCAGAGAGCGATGGGCAGTCTCTGTGCCACTGAGTCCAGCATCTGCGGGCCTTGTGAGAGCACCGGGAGGGCACCTGCTGCCCTGTGGGCCCAGAGGCTGAGTTAAGAGGATGCCAGGCCCATCCTTCAGGCCATAGTCACGGCAACACGGCCCCTTAGCCTCTCCAACACCCTCCTCTGCTCGAACTGCCTTCAACCTGATAAGTACCAGAAATCTCTTTATTTTAGACCAGGTAATCTCAGGGCATAAGTTACGTAATGGTGGATAAGAACGAAAGGCACACAGTGTGGTAGCAGAAGCTGACACTATCCAGCTTGGGGTGACTGTGCTTCTAGATGGTATTAATACGAACAAAAGGGTGTCTTGATTGTATATATGTATTCTTCTTCAATATTCTGCAGAAGCAAGAAAAGCCAAAGTTTGTCCTCTGTGTGACTTTTTCTGAAAATGGTGACACCATCACCGGAGATTCAAGTGGCAACATCCTGGTATGGGGAAAAGGTAACAAGTGATTCCTCCCAAAGCAGACATTTCTGGGTGATGTTATAAGTATGAAGCCAAACGTGGCTCCTGTAAGAATTGTCTGTTCATATCATTTCCAGGTTTACCATTCGATTCCAAGGTACATAGGTACATACGTGCATGTGTGCGGGTGTAACTTGGAACCAAAAAAAAACTGGGACTGAGGAAGATGAGACTAGTAAGCTGTGGACTTCTGTCGCTCTAAAAGGCTCTTTAAGCCCAAGACGTTATAATGGAATTAATAGCTTATTTAGGAGATCTGATAACAGCTTATGATGATGAAGTCGTCAAAGGCTGTTTATTTAGCTCTACGGTATTTAACTTCTCTGGCCCACGTAGTGCTTGGCAGGCGTTGACTGAGTCTAACTGTGTCTGAGGCAGCACGCTGGATGCTGAGCGTACGTATGAGTCAGATGGGCATCCCCGCTGTCAGTGGGCAAGCGGTGTGGTAAGGAGGTCTCCTTGCTCAGAAACATTTGTTCGGTCAAGCTCAATGAGCATTTATTTATTTACTTTAAATTATTTATTTATTTACTTACTTATTATTTATTTTGGCTGCACTGGGTCTTAGATGCGGCATGCGGACTTCTTAGTTGCGGCATGCAGGATCTAGTTCCCCGACCAGGGATCAAACCCGGGCCCCCTGCATTGGGAGCTCGGCATCTTACCCACTGGACCACCAGGGAAGTTCTTCACTGAGCACTTATGAGTGCTTACCATATGCCAGGAAAAAAGGGAAAATGCACCATCCCTGTCCTCAAGGATCTTAGTATTTGAGTTGGGGGTGAAGGTGAAAACAGACCCACCAATGTAATTTCAGACTAATACGGTGACCTTTGTAGTATCCCTGCTACTCTGGGTGCCACGGACTCTACGTATACATCAGTTCATTTCACCCTTAGAGCAATCCAGTGGGATAAGCAGTAGCCCCATTACACCAAGGGGGAAACTGAGACAGAGCAGTTAAGTCACTTGTCCAGAGACACACAGCTCATTTCTCAGCCACATGTAGTCTGGCTGTACTCTTCACACACTATGCTTCGTGTTAGCGTGTTTTCCGTAATTATTTTTTTTTTAGTTTATTTTATTGAAGTATAGTTGATTTACAACGTGTTAATTTCTGCTGTACAGCAAGGAGATTCAGTTATACATATACATATATATATTTTTTCATATTCTTTTCCATTATGGTTTATCACAGGATATTGAATATAGTTCCCTGTGCTATACAGTAGGACCTTGTTGTTTACCCATCCTATATGTAATAGTTTGTATCTGCTAACCCCAAACTCCCAGTCCGTCCCTCCCCCAACCCCCTCCCCCTGTTTTCCTTAATTATAAAGTAATCCAATTCATGCTTGTCTGGTGCTCTGGGAACTTCTAGAAAGTGGATCCTTTATAGATTCACACTGCAATGATGTTGTAACCAACAGTATCGCGTTTTAAAACAAAAATGAAATGAGATGGGCAGAGGTGAGCCTTTGACGATGTCCTCAGCTTGGTCTTGCTGTGTTTAGGTACGAATCGAATAAGCTACGCAGTTCAAGGGGCCCACGAGGGCGGTATTTTTGCACTTTGTATGTTGAGGGACGGCACGCTGGTGTCGGGAGGAGGGAAGGACCGGAAGCTCATTTCTTGGGATGGAAACTACCAGAAACTTCATAAAACCGAGGTAAGACAGCAAGTCATGCTATTGACATTCATTTTGAACGTTAAACTGTTACACTGACCAGTTTCCTTGTTAGTTTGAAATCTTCAGCTTACCGTTTTGAGAATTGTTTAGATAAAATTTTCCTAAACAGGGTAGTATTTTACTAAAATCACGAAGGCAGTTTAAGTACTAAAAGGGAATTAGGTTTATAAAATGTGAGGTGGTCGCGTTTCACGTCTAGAATATTTTTATCAGAGACCCAATCTCACTTTTCCAAAGGAACATTTATCCACATTTTGATTAATCGTTAAAACGTTTCTTCTCTTTTCACTTTAATTTCCAGCGTGTTACTTTGGAGACATTTTCACTTTGAACTAGTGTTTACGGAGTATCTACTTTGTGCGCGGCTGAGTGCCAGTATCATCTCTAGAGCTCTGACCCCTTTTGGCATCTCTTTCACCTCCTTATTACCTGGTTAGCAGCCCTGGCCTCCCAACAGGAGCCAGAGGCAAGAAATTCAATATTCCTTCTACACACTCACTGAATTTTCTCTCCCCCAGGCCCTGGGAAATTATGAGCAGACAGATACCAAGGTCGGCATCAATCCGAAGGTTGAGTTTCTTCCTCTCTAGCATAGCATGGACACCTTGTAGAACTCTTCCAACTTCTAAGTCAGATGCACCCAGCACAGTTACATCAGAGAGCAGCATGGCCTGGTGCTCTGACAGGATGAGAATTTGGTTTTGTTGATTCCTCCTCTTCATAAAGGAAGGCCTTTATCTGAGCTTTGGAAATCACCTTCCTTTCATGGAGACTTTAATTGCGGTAGCATTTTTTATAATAAGATTTGACCAGCATCTGATGAACCCAAGTGACATTATAATCCTAACAAATACTCCAAAGTCTCACCTAGTTTTATAGAAGATACTCATCATTTTTAAGTACCTGTAACTCCTCTTCATTAGCATGGATTGTTACCAGCTTTTCTCAAATCCGCGCTAACAAACCAGCTGGAAGTAGGAAGTTTGTGTGAGAGCCGGCTGCTCCGCACCGTCCCAGAGCCGCAGCGCCTGGAGTCCACCCCAGGGTTTCGCTGCGATTTTTTGTTCTTTTTATAGAGTGCAAGAACCTCTGTTTATTTTATCATCGCAAATTGTTCTTGGCTGGTGTATTTTGAAATTATTTTTATTAACACTTAGATAATCGTATATGTTTGCCAACATGAGCAGTGGATTTCAAAACTAAATGACGTTGCCAAAGAATTTATCCTTTTAAGTTATAAAAAATGTTTAGGAACTCTTATTACAGCATGTTACATATTCTTTACTTTCCAAATTTTACCTGGTTCTGCTATCAGAAGTCATAACAAGTAAAGAGTAGACTACTCAGTTGTATTTCTTATTTTTATATTTTGTCAAGAAAAAAATGTTTTATTCTTTGTTTTTTAAACAACCTTGCTGGGCTTCCCTGGTGGCGCAGTGGTTAAGAATCCGCCTGCCAATGCAGGGGACGTGGGTTCTGAGCCCTGGTCTGGGACGATCCCACATGCCACGGAGCAGCTAAGCCCGTGCGCCACAACTACTGAGCCTGAGCTCTAGAGCCCATGAGCCACAACTACTGAGGCCACGTGCCACAACAACTGAGCCCGTGAGCCACAACTAGTGAAGCCCGTGCGCCTAGAGCCTGTGCTCCACAACAAGAGAAGCCACCACAATGAGAAGCCCACGCACTGCAACGAAGAGTAGCCCCCGCTCGCCGCAACTAGAGAAAGCCCGTGCGCAGCAAGGAAGACCCAATGCAACCAAAACTAAATAAATTTATATTTAAAAAAAAAAAAACCTTACTATTGCTGATTTTTTTAAGGTATATGAAATGTTTGGAGTTTAAATGTAAGATTTGAGATCATTCACTCAAGTACTTTCTCTCCATAGCACATGCGTGTGTGTATGTCTTTGTGATAGGAGCTATCATCATGATAAACAAGTATTTTGAATGATGGAGCTAAGAATTTAATGACATTTGAAATCTTTTCAATGCAGATTCCAGAACAGTTTGGTCCCATACGGACAGTGGCTGAGGGGAAAGGCGATGTGATCTTGATAGGCACGACCAGAAACTTTGTTCTACAGGGCACGCTGTCCGGAAACTTCACACCCATCACTCAGGTACGCGCCAGCTCAGTAAGCCCACCAAACAACGTTCATTCTGTGTAACAGTAGAACGTAAGACAGAGTTACAAAGAGGAGATTCTTCCTGTGTTTTATACTAACATCGCCTTGCTCGGCTTCAGTCAGCGAGGAAGAAAAACAGATGAGAGAAATTCCAGAGTGTGCAGTAAGCCATGGTTCATGGTCCTGCAGGGCTCCTGAGTGTTGGCTGTAATATTTCAGAGAGCTTTTGTTTGTCTCGGTTCTTTATAGGGTCACACTGATGAGCTCTGGGGACTGGCTATCCATGCCTCAAAACCTCAGTTCTTGACCTGTGGGCATGACAGGCATGCCACCCTGTGGGACGCTGTTGGTCACCGGCCTGTCTGGGACAAAATAATAGAGGTAGACATGCATGTTATATTCCATCTTTCTTATAAAAATTCATCTGGAACATGTTGATTTTTTTTTTTTTGCATGAGATTAATAGTGATATAAATTCGTCCCAAAGCAAATGTCACTTCCTTTATCTCCTTCAAATTGCACTGCTTTAAACATTGCCTCAAGTGGTCTCATCCATGTAATTCGGAAGTTTGCTGTTGCATTTTTGGACAGCAAGTGAGCCTTTCCGAGTTGGTTGCTGGGTTTCCCAAGTGCAATCTCTTCTGGCTTAAAGCCTGAAAAACCCTTGTTATGAGCCTGCATTCTATTTACAGAGTACCTTTTGAATGAGAATTTATTAACTATTGTAACAGCGTATAGTTTAATTTATCTCTGCACTTTGAGTTTGACAGTAAAGGTAAAGTTTAAAGTCAGCATGTCTTTGACCTTTGCAAAAGGAACTCCAATTGTACATCAGAGTGCTGAAGTATCCTTTCCCTACGTACCACACAGCAGTGTCTGCATTTATCGAGCACTGTTTGCATACCAAGCGTTGTACATGTATTATCCTTAATCCTTGCAGCAGCCTTGCAGGTTGAAGTTTTTTACCCTGATTTTATTGATTAGGAAATTGAAGCTTAGGTAAGTCAATAGCTCACCAAGGTCCCTGAATCCGTGATGGAGCCAGTGTTCACCCCCAGCTCAATCTGACTCCCAAAGTCAGGGTCTTCCGCCACATCATACTGTAGTGAGTGAAATACACCTCCCATCTTGCTTGCGCCCTTAATGACACATCCAGCCCCAGGTAAGGGGTTGCCCCTCTGTAGACCCCACACGTCCTCCTTTCAGCCCCCGCAGAGTTGCCGGCATTTCCTGATGTGCTGGGTCCATGTTTCAGCCCTCCTGCCCTTCGCTTTTTTTAATAGATAAATTTATTGATTTATTTAATTTTGGCTACGTTGGGTCTTCGTTGCTGCACACAGGCTTTCTCTAGTTGCGGCGAGCGGGGGCTACTCTTCGTTGCGGTGCATGGGTTTCTCATTGCGGTGGCTTCTCTTGTTGCGGAGCATGGGCTCTAGGCGCGCGGGCTTCAGTAGTTGTGGCACACGGGCTCAGTAGTTGTGGCTCACGGGCTTAGTTGTTCTGCAACATGTGGGATCTTCCCAGACCAGGGCTCGAACCCATGTCCCCTGCATTGGCAGGCGGATTCTTAACCACTGCACCACCAGGGAAGCCCCTGCCCTTCGCTTTTGGAGAAGGTCTGTGAGAGACTGGAGCTGGCTGGTCACTGGGGGAGCTGATCACTGAGATGACAGGCCTGGGGGTGACACCGCCACCAGAGGGAAGAGCGGGAGTGGCCCAGGTGGCAAGGCATAGCTTCCGGAAGTGGCGGCCCATGTCGTGACTGTCCCCTGGTGGGGGCTTGGAGGACCAGGTGGAATGGCGAATACATGAAGGGCTGGTGCAGAGCTGGCAGCCACTGATGCATCAGGGACATGACGGTCCAGGAGAGCAGCCTTCCCTGCGGCCTCGGTCTACACAGCAGTCTGGCCGAAAGCAATGCCAGTTACTCCATCACCAGCCTGGCATCAGGGCACGGGCGCCAAACCGGAGCCCAAAAAGATCTGCAGTTCCGTAGCTTCTTTACCCACTGGCCACTAGACAGAAACACTCAAGTGTCTTCATCTCAAAAATGTTATGAGCCTCAAATCAACTAGGCAGTAAAGCTTCAAGGGCACATGATTTCTCTCTGTGTGTCAGTGGAGGCCCTGAGCTTAATCACAGCTCCCGCTTTGGAAAAGCATCGCAGTAATGTCATCAGTCCCTGAAGAGTTTCTCTCTGGTCTCTCTCTCTTTTTTCGTCGGTTTCTCCAGTGGTATCTCAGTGCCTCCTTCCATTTCCATTTCCAGTGCTACTATTTTCTTGTTCTTCCTGTGATTAATCTCTTCTCACTTCAGTTCATCCTGAGCCCGCCTACCAAGTGATGTAAAACATAGATTCGATCACATCGTTCTTTTTAGTGAAAAGAAAAAGTTATTCTCACTGTGTTTTTCCCAGTGATCACCGTCCTTGACATGGCAGGGCAGCCCACGTTACTAGTATCACCCATGCACTGTCCCGTTCCCCACCCTGTAAACCCGCTGACTCCACCTGCCATTCCTCACATATGCCCCACACTGTGATGCTTCTACCTCCTTGACCATATTGTTGTCCCCTTAACACTCGATCCAAAAAAAATATTGATGTGTCCACGTCCGCCTTCACCTATACCGGAAGGCCCGAGTCAAAGGCTTCCAGCACCGGGATGCCTCGGCCCAGCTTCTCCGTCTGACTTCACCTAATGCTCCCTCTCCAGCTCCTTTTACCTCTCTCATCAGTCTTGTTGCACCTTGTTAGGAACAAACACGTACGTGTCCCACTAGAGCCAAACCTGGAACGTGCCCTGCTCACCTTGAGATCCGTCTGGGGCTACCATGGTGTCTTGCACCCAGTGGGGGGCGTTTACCCAGTATCGACCTGATGGCATTGGGTGCAGGGGTCATAATTCTAGACAGATTGAGCACAAGCTTCCCATTCAGCATGGGGGTCAACTGAAGGAACTTCCAAGACTTGGAGGAAGAACGTGTCTTTGTTGATCTGTCATCTGATGACTGTAGCTGTGAAAGGATATAAGACAGAAAGAGAAAAATTATAAGAGGATAAAAATTTAGTATTGGCTTCCCTGGTGGCGCAGTGGTTGAGAATCCGCCTGCCAATGCAGGGGACGCGAGTTCGAGCCCTGGTCTGGGAAGATCCCACATGCCGCAGAGCAACTAGGCCTGTGCGCCACAACTACTGAGCCTGCGCGTCTGGAGCCTGTGCTCCGCACCTGGAGAGGCCGTGACAGTGAGAGGCCCGTGCACCGCGATGAAGAGTGGCCCCCGCTCTCCGCAACTGGGGAAAGCCCTCGCGCAGAAACGAAGACCCAACACAGCCAAAAATAAATAAATAAATAAATAAATAAATTTAAATATAACAGTGTGTCCATGTCAATCCCAAAACTCCCTAACTATCCCTTAAAAAAAAAGAAAAAAAATTTAGTGTTATTGAGACATGACCTTCCTTAAAGTAGGAAAATGTTTTCCTCTCTGGAGAGAAAGGAGGTTTTCTAAGTGGGGCCAGGTAGCGCTAAGGGGTGAGAGCCGTGCCTGCGAGTGTTTTATGTGGCCGCGCGGTGTCTGGCCGTCCATTTACACTTCCTTTACAATGTTCTAGGACCCAGCTCAGTCTTCTGGTTTTCATCCTTCAGGGTCTGTGGTTGCAGTCGGAACGCTGACTGGGAGGTAAGTGCACGTCAGCATGGCTTGGGCTTTCAGAGTTCACGGGAAAGAGGCTTGTTGTCTGTGTGTCCCCAGCGACAGGCACAGGGTAGCTCTCGGCTGCCCCTCTCAGCTCCTAATGACTTGCCGGGAATTAAGTCCGAGCTCGAAAGTGAAACCTGAGGCAGTGGCCCTTCACGTTTTGGACTTTGGGAAAACCCGAGGGAAGCTGTGGACCCCTCTCCCAGAAGAGGCCCCAGCTCCGCACACACAGGACTGTGGGGCTTCTCAGCTTCGGAATGGGGCAACAAAGCATTTCAAAGCACTGCGGATTTTAAATGCTTTTTCTCGCTGCCCTGTCAGACTTTTAGAAACTGCCCAGATCCTGAGCCTCATGTCTGATTCAGCCAACACTTATTTGCCAAAGCGCCTCTGATATGCCAGGCCCTAGCTCTGCGCTTGAATCCCAGCTTTACCACTTAGCCGCAGTGTGTCTTTGAGCCAGTTACATAACCTCTCTGAGTTTGTTTCTTCCTCTGTAAGTTGTGACGATATAAGATTCGATTATACTTTTGTATTGTTTCCCATAGTATCTACACGTATTATAGCTTAATTCATATACCATTGGTGATCCCCTCCTCTCTAAAGAGCGTCCCACTTATGGAGAGGGAAGTGGGGAGGGGCAACACAGGGGTAGGGGAGTAAGAGGTACAAACTATTAAGTATACAGTAAGCTACAAGGATATATTGTACACCATGGGGAATATAGCCAATATTTTATAATAACTATAAATGGAGTGTAAGCTTTAAAAATTGTGAATCACTACATTGTACGCTTGTAACTTATAAAATATTGTATAGCAACTGTGCTTCAAAAAAAAAGGAATGCCACTTAGATTCTGTTGCTAGGAACTTAGAGTATGTATAAAGAAAGAGTAACCATTTATAAGTCATAGGTGGCAACATCTTAAAGAGTTGGGCACCTTGTATCCAACAGAATCCTTCGTGAAAATGTTTGCACGCACACACACACACACACACACACACACTCACACTCCTTTGACCTCTCTTAGAGACATCTGAAGCTTCCAACTCAGCAGGCTCTGATGAATGGCTGCCAGCCAGTTACTGCCGTCAGCTACGTGCTGACTCTGTGTGGCAGGACAGGGTATGGGACAGTGCCAGCTGCTCAGAATCACAGACAGTGTCCTGTAGGAGGAAGAGAGATGGAACATGCAACCTAATCCTTCCCCTCGTTTATGCCTCCCCCACCCCTGGTCCTGGTACCGGGCTTAGCTCTCGATGGGGCAGGTTAACACGATGTTTCAAAGGCACAGCCCAGACAGCCCAGTCTCTCTGCTTCTTCTATTCTGACCTCTGTTAAAGTTAAATAGCACAGGGACTTCCCTGGTGGTGCAGTGGTTAAGAATCTGCCTGCCAATGCAGGGGACACGGGTGCGAGCCCTGGTCCGGGAAGATCCCACGTGCGGCGGAGCAGCTAAGCCCATGCGCCACAACTACTGAGCCTGCACTCTAGAGCCCGTGCGCCACAACTACTGAAGCCCGCACGCCTAGAGCCCATGCTCCGCAACAAGAGAAGCCACCACAATGAGAAGCCCGCGCACCGCAATGAAGAGAAGCCCCCGCTCGCCACAATTAGAGAAAGCTCACGTGCAGCAACCCAAGGCAGCCAAAAATAAATAAATAAATTTATATTAAAAAAAAAGTTAAATAGCACACATTAAAGGTAAATGGTTGTTAAAGATGCAAGGAAGCAAAGCTGAGACGCCAAATCCAGATGTCAGGGGTCAGCCAGTCCCCTTGAGTGGTGCTGATTAGGGCCCTGAGTGGATAGTGACTCCGGCTCAGTGGACACGCCGACGGATGTGTGTCATCAAGGTTTGAAACGGCAGCAGCAGGGAGTCCACATTCCTTTTCATCCCTGAAAACACTGGGATCCCACTCACTGCCACTACTTGAGAACATGTGGGCAGGAGAGTTCAATCTTCCCACCATTTAACAAACATTGACCGAGTACCGTGTCCTGATTAGAGGATTCGGCGCACTTCCATGTCCATTATAATTTGACTGATTGGACGCTGGGCCTGCAAAGTCATTCTGGGCCTTTATTCCCATTTTACAGTTGGGGAAACTGAGCCCAGAGAGGCTAAATTCAAAGGCCAGTCCTCTACTCGCCCTTCTGCCATTCTCTGGGTCATTTCTTTCACCCAGCTGGTTGCACACCAGCATCACAGAAGGTCAGATGCTGGCCCAGCTCTGCTTGCAGCAGCACTGGATGTTTTCCCGGCCCCATCCTCCTATACCCATCCTGCCTTGCCCTGGGCCAGATCTCTGAGTGAGCTTGTGCAGTGGCCCCTTTGCTGCTTCCTCTGGCCACAGGCTGGGGGTAGGTGTTGGTTCATCTTCCCTGCCCAGGGCTTTCTCTCCTTTAATGTGTAAGTGACAAAACTCAAACACCAGGGAACCCTGCCATAGCATCAGTAACTGAATCATTTCCCATAGTACCCAGTTTGCTGCTCCTATCTTTAGGAAATGCTCATATGTAGGAAATTTTCTTTAAATGAAAGCTGGGAATAAGAATTCTTATTAAGCAAATACAGAGCATTTTTAAACTCTTAGGTTAATTGTTTTTAATAGCCTTGCTGTGACTGTAATAGTCTTCATTTTCTCACTAAACAACTGATTTGTACTTTTCCCCATGTTTACAACAGGTGGTTCGTGTTTGACACAGAAACGAAAGACTTGGTCACCGTCCACACGGATGGAAATGAACAGCTGTCTGTAATGCGTTACTCACCAGGTTAGAATACGGTCCATTCACTCTGACAGATTGATGAAGTTCTCTGTAGATGTCTTTAAAGAAAAACATTCACAAGCCCCCTCAAGAGCAAAATTTAAACTATATCTGCACATAATTGTGGCACTTGGGCGTTCTCAACCTCCCTTCTTTGGGTCACTATGCTTGTGTGGGTTTTTTTGTTTGTTTGTTTCAGCATGTCAAAAAGAACCTTTATTATATTTATAATAGCCTCTCATGCACTCATGCTTTCTTGCCAGGTGCCTTTGGAACAGTTTACTTGTGTGTTTTTTAACTTTTTATTACGGAAAATTTCAAACGGGGACAAAATTGGACAGAATAGCGTAACGAGCCCCCATGTACCCATCACCCAGCTTCAGCAATTATCGACTCTTAGCCATTTTGTTCACCCATAGCCCCACCCACTGCCCCCTCCCATGTTGTTGCTGAAGCCGTTCCCAGACATCTTATCCTTTCATCTGTTAATGTTAATAAATAGAGAGATCTAAAAAAGATGAGGACCCTTTTTTAACAGCTTTATTGAGGTATAATTTACATACAATATTTCTCTTTATGAACGTACAATTCAGTGATTCTTAGTAAATTTGTAGAGTTGTGCGACCATCACCACCATCCAGTTCTAGAACCTTCCCATCACCCCCAAAAGTTCCCTCCCTGCCTATTAGTAATTAATCTCTACTCCCACCCCCAGCCCTAGGCAACATAAACGGCCTTTTCTGAACATTTCATATCAGTGGAGTCGTACAACACGTCACCTGTTGCATCTGACTTCTTTAAGTTAAAATAATGTTTGTGAGGTTATTCATGTTATTGTATGTGTATCAGTAGTTTATTCCTTTTTAATTGCTAGATAGTATCCCATTTTACGGATATGTCATGTTTGGTTTATCCATTCAACAGTTAGGGGATATTTGGATTGTTTCTGTGTTTTGGCTATTATGAATAATGCTGCTAGGAACATTGATCATATGTCCATTTTGGTTGGTTTCTTTTTTTTTGGCCGCGCCTCATGGCTTGCGGGATCTTAGTTCCCCGATCAGGGATCGAACCCACACCCTCAGCAGTGAAAGCTCGGAGTTCTAACCACTGGACTGCCAGGGAAGAAGTCCCCATATGTACATTTTGTACTCATAAGTCTCTTTTACTCCATAGGTGCCCTCTCTCTCTCTCTCTCTCTCTCTCTCTCTCTCTCTCTCTCTCCACACACACAGGCAAACACACGCCACCCTCACTTGCAGTTCATTTGTTGAAGAAGCTGCTTCATTTTTCCCAGAGCATTTTCCACACTCTGGATTTTTGTGAGTGCATCTCTGTGGTGTTGCTTAACATGTCCCTCTGTCCCCCATATTTCCTGTAATGTAATTTGGGATCTAGATCCTCTTCCGGCTCTATGTGTATTGGTCTCCTCTTCCTACAAGAGACACATGAGGTCTGCTTGTCTCGCTGTCTATGCCATTAGAGCCGTCACTGCCCAACACTTAGATCCATAAGGGGACTGGTTTTTCTATTTTAGCCTTTCTTCATTTATCAGATATAGTACTTCTATAAAGAGAAACTTCCCTTCATCTACTTTTTGTTACCCAAATAGTATACTATTTTGCTACCCAGTCATATGGTAGAGTTAACCAAGATAAATGCTTAGTTTCTTTCCCTTTATTTACCAGTTTCCAAGATAGTGAGTTTGTTCTCTGCTCCCTTTAACAATGATCAGTTGCTGCTGGTGGGGGTTTTGGTGCCATTATGAATGTAAGTGTATTTGGTAAGTTTCAGTCTGTGATGGTTATGGTACGTGGAACAGTTTATCCATTATTGGCCACTTCAGTTTGGCTCCTGAGTCCTTTTGACAGCTTGGGTTCCTGGGATGCTCATGGCTACTGGGTAGGTCATTGTTTCTAAGCCTCATCATTTATGCTTTTGGTTTAGGAAGCACTCTTTCTCTGTGATATGTAGGACCTTCAGCTATGTGAACACTACTGGAAATAGCAGTTTTAGTCCTTGGAAATACTTGGCCAAGACTTGCCATCACTCTGTAGGAGTCTTCTATTTTATAAGCTGATAGACGGTCGTACCTATCTCATGGTGGGGCTATGTTCTTGTTCTCTAGAGGTAACCTTGTAGAAAGAATACCCTTTTTAGACCCTTGCACCCAAAGACTTATAACTTCTCATCCTAAACAGACAACTGCACAGCCACCTTGGGGACCTTTTCTCCATGTTGAGAAGTACCTTACTTCACTCGACATTTTAAGTGTCCTATTTCGTTCTGTTCATCCTGGGCAATATTTTGCATCCTCCTACGTGCTTCTCATCATTTTCTTAGTTATTTTGAACCTCTGCTGAGTGCAGGAGGGCCTCATCTACAGCTGCTTTTCTAGAAAGCCCTCAGATATCTATTAGCTCCTGCTAACATAGCAGAGTCCTTTCGGGAGTCCATTTCTATTTCTTGTCAGTTATACTAATGACTGTCCCCTGGAGACCAGAGAGCTCTCACTACCAGTAACTCTGCCTCTCAGGTTTTAGAGTCATTGACTGGAGGCTGTGTGGGGCAGAGGTGATGAGCCTGGGCCAAATCAGGGCGACCTGCATGTGGATCCAGTGCCCTCTCTTCATTAGCCAGCTGTCCCTTGTCAAATCAGACAGGTTATTGTGGGGCTCAACCAAAAGAGGAGGTGTGAACGTGCCCTCTGAAGAGCAGAGCATTATGCAGATGGCATGGGTGATGTGATGTCATCAGCAGCAGTGGCAGTGGTGGTGGCCCCAGATCCTCGGGCTGTGGCCTCGAGTCCCATAGTGTTTTATTCAGCACTGTATGCCCAGCACCTAGCTGGGAGGAGATGCAACAGAGTACAAAGAGGAGGTAATATATACATAGACAGAATAGATGCTCGGTGAATATTAGTTGATGCATGAATGCAGACAGACTAACTACAGTGCATCTGACTAGCTGCAAAGCACACTGTGATCGTCATTATGAGTTTTCTCGTTGCACACGAGATTTTTCAGGCACGTGGGCTATACTATTGTAGATAACCGGCTGGCTCCTTTTCGGATTCAGGTATTTACAGATTTTAGACACACACACACACACACACACACACACACAATTAGATGCCCAAACACAGGCTGCCACACAGGAAACTGCTGCCAAATCCCAGCCTGCATTTGCAGCCATCTCCCAGTGGCTCCCTGAGCTGTGCTTTGCTAAGAGAAGACATCAAACTATGAGGGCTTTTTTCTCATTCCATCAGTGTCTTGCAAGTTCTGGATGTTGTGCTAGCAGCTAGAGGAAAAGCAAACAATTCTTGAACTTTATGGGTGGAGCTCACCCCCAGGATGCTGGGAAGGACCAATACACTCCAGCTGCCAGGCTTGACCGTGATAAATGCTGCCTTTGCAGTCAGTGACATAGGCAGTGTCGAGGGAAATAATCAATAAACCAGTCTATAATAGGGGTAGAAAAGAGCTTTCTTGGAGTCAAACTGAGGACTATTGCCCGGGAGATGGCCTCTCAGATAACTCTGAGGAACTTCTCCAGAGAAGTGTGGTTTTCAGCAGTTTTATGTCTTGTCAGAACAAAGAACATCAAACAAGTCAAGGGTAGATTTCTGCAAGGTTAAAAAAAACAAATCAACATGTACACAGGAAGTCAGTATGGCACCTGGTGCCTAGGAAGGGAGTCTTATCATTGAAGGAGTAACAGCTTTGGCATCCTAGGAAAAGAGGCATTTGATCCTTATTTTTAACATGGACATTCTTCTTTTTTTTTTTTTTTTAACATCTCTCTTGGAGTATAATTGCTTTACAATGGTGTGTTAGTTTCTGCTTTATAACAAAGTGAATCAGCTATACATATACATATTTCCCCATATCTCCTCCCTCTTGCGTCTCCCTCCCACCCTCCCTATCCCACCCCTCTAGGTGGTCACAAAGCACCGAGCTGATCTCCCTGTGCTATGTGGCTGCTTCCCACTAGCTATCTATTTTACACTTGGTAGTGTATATATGTCCATGCCACTCTCACTTCGTCCCAGCTTACCCTTCCCCCTCCCCGTGTCCTCAAGTCCATTCTCTACGTCTGCGTCTTTATTCCTGTCCTGCCCCTAGGTTCGAAGATATACATATTGCCAACAAACACATGAAAGGATGCTCAACATCACTAATCATTAGAGAAATGCAAATCAAAACTACAGTGAGGTATCACCTCACACCAGTCAGAATGGCCATCATCAAAAAATCTAGAAACAATAAATGCTGGAGAGTGTGTGGAGAAAAGGGAACCCTCTTGCACTGTTGGTGGGAATGTAAATTAACATGGACATTCTTTACTTCTGGTCAGTGCACCCTTTTCTTTAATGATTAAAGCAGATGTATGTTTGATAAGCCACAAACAGACTGTTTTAGTTAGTGTAAAATTCAAGTTAAATCATGTATAAGCCAGAATGATTTCTCCATGTCTCAGTATGTGAAAATTTTTGCGTTAATTGCCTCTTTTGATCATAAATCTTTCAATAGAAAGCATTGATGATCAAAATGTTTGTCCCTTGATGTCAGGGTGGTTGCTGCCTGCCCTGTGTCCATCATGTCCCTTGGTGCTTGGCCTCTTTTTTGTTGTTTATATATGTATGGAGATTTGCCTAGTTATGCACATTAGGGGGAAACTAAGCAGACATAGTGAACAAGTACAGAGGTATGCTAATTGGGAAATATTTTATAGGCTATATATTTTTTCAGTTGTATCAAATTGTCATGCAAACATTGTACATGTGCTTTTAGCAGTAGGCTTAAAGCAAGCAGTGATATATGTCATGAGTAACTTGATGGCTAGGAAAAGAATAATAATACACATTATGAAAATGATAATCATCTGTCAAGCAGAACAAAAAAATTGCCTATATCTGAGGGGAGCCAACCAAACAGATCATTTAAAGGGTCAGTTTTTCTTATATCTTATGACCGTTTTGCCTTTTGGGACATTCTTTCTAGGTGCATCTCAGTTTCTCCAGAGGTACTGATATAAGTGCAACAAACAGTATGAGCAATAATAGCACAAACACCCCCTTGTTTAGCCAGTAGAAAATCTAAGGCAGCCCTGTTATCTAATGTTACTTGGGCTAAGGAATTTAGGGATGTCTGTTGTGCTGCAATGCTTCTTGCTGTCTCTTTGGCTATTTAACCAACGATGGCTGATAGATTTCTGATCATCTTTTTTGTAACAATATGTAAACCATATATCCTGCACTAGGAATTAAGATTCCCCAAAGATTTTGCCACCAGGTATCTTAGTATCTTGCTAACATGGTTCTCTTGACTCTGTAATGAAGAGACAAAGGAGGTTCATCTATTTCCTGATGTACAGACAATGGAGTAACATAATGTCCCAATAAGAGTAAACCTTCTATTTGTCAGCTTTTAAGAAATTTATGTGCCCATCCTTGGGAAGGTGGGTCAATTCCAATACCACTTATGAAGACAAAACCTGGGGGAGCACAGGTGATCCCTCCCAGAGTGCTCTCATTGATAGCCTCATGAATTGGGAGTTTTGTCAACACAATTTTTTTTTATAAATTTATTTATTTATTTATTTTTGGCTGCGTTGGGTCTTCGTTGCTGCGCACGGGCTTTTCTCTAGTTGCGGTGAGTGGGGGCTACTCTTCGTTGCGGTGCGCAGGCTTCTCATTGCGGTGGCTTCTCTTGTTGCGGAGCAGAAGCTCTAGGCGTGTGGGCTTCAGTAGTTGTGGCATGTGGGCTCAGTAGTTGTGGCTCGCAGGCTCTAGAGCGCAGGCTCAGTAGTTGTGGTGCATGGGCTTAGTTGCTCCGCAGCATGTGGGATCTTCCCGGACCAGGGCTTGAACCTGTGTCCCCTGCATTGGCAGATGGATTCTTAACCATTGCGCCACCAGAGAAGCCTGTCAACACAATATTAAACTATGGATCACTTCTCTTGTAGACTTTCCAAAACTCATTTGCATGGTATTTAATATACAGTAGTTGCTGGCATAATTTACTCGCATTTTTCTCTTCAAGACATTTTTCAGTTAAGTAAGGGACAGATCAAGGGGCCCTAGGGTAAGTTGTGCTCGGTCTCTAAGGACTGAGGATAGTATCAGACAAGGGATGGACATATTAATATGTTGAAAAGTTTGAACCTGAAAGATTAGGTCAGAGAGAGGTTAGTCTGGGTGAGTGGTCACATTAGGAAAACCTGAACGGTCAGCGATACGTATTATGAGGGGCTTATATCGGTCTTGTATTGACCAAGGAATTTGACGACAGATCCACCAATTGGTTAGATTTTCCCCCCATAGCTATACTCTGTGATAACTTTACTAAAGAATTTTTTTTCCATCCTGAACTTTGGGGCAAAAATATAGCTAAAAATAAAACAGTAACCTTCAATTTTGATAGGGAGACAAACATTTAGTAAACAGTTCAATTGAACTGGTAGGATGGGTCTTCCAGACCTAGTCTGGATTTGTGGACCACCGGTCTACTGTTGTTGTCATCTTCTCTACCTGGCTTGATGGTTGTTTTAAGGTGAGTTTGAGGTTAGCAGTCCTCAAAGGTAGAGGTAGAGCAGTCTGGTGCGGAGGCCCTTTTTAAGTGGGGAATATGAATTCAGGAGTCAATTCCCTTCACTTTCACTGTGCAGAGTACCTGATAAGGATCCTTCCATCTAGGTTGGAGAGAGAGTTCTTTAAAAAATGTCTTTTACAGTATTCATAATCTCCTGGGTGCAGGTCATGGTGCATCTGATCTTCATCCAAAGATAAATAACTGTAATCAGCTTCAGAAACAAGCTTAGAATATCCTGTTAATAATTCAGTTAAACTTTAATGTAACATAGCAACAAAGAAGCATCTTGGATGTAGGTAGTAAATACAGAAACCTCAATATATATGAAACCTCAATATCCACAAAGGTGTGTTATTGAAACATAATTTTTCTTTCCAAATTATCCTCATTTTAGCTAATAAATATTTGAAAAACTAACAAAGCAAATAACTTGACCTTGAAATGGTCTTAAGGATGAAAAAAAAGAACTTAATCTGATGCCCATCCCCAGCCCAGATTCACGTGTGAGTGAAGAGAAATTTCGTATTTAGTCATGTGGCCAGCATTCAACGTGCTGTGCTTTGTTTTAAGTCCAGGGAAGAACATGCAGGCTTTTAAATAAATATATACAATTCTATGTTAAATAAATAGATAATCCTCATTTTTACCAAATATAGTCAAATTAAGACTAAATTGTTTGCAAAATACGTCTGGTTTCAGTAAACTTGGCCTGATTACTTAAATAAATGTAATTGATCATATAAGCTCTTTTAAATTTGGCTTTGCTGGAACTTTTCATAGGGAATCTCAAATTGAACTTTCAAAAGCCCTCTCAAAGCCAGGAAAGCCACACCAAAGACTTGCCATTAGATTCTGCCTGCGATACCTATAGACTTAGGTGAATTGCTCTTTTCTCAAGGTCCAAAATATCTTGAGGTTACTGCACCTGCCAGGAAAGGGCCTTCCTTATTCACCTGGAAAGGCTGCTGGGAACCTAAGAGTTTCCAAATTCTGGAGAGGTCAGGTAAAGAGAAAAGATAAATGCTTCAATTCTGTTTACAAAGGTATAATTTACTAAACTGCTGTAAGTCATAATTAGCTTAAGGGGAAAGGTTCCCTTATCTGGAAAACAAAGATTAAAAGCCAGTAATATTTCAGATGAAAGTCACAAAACTTATAATCATATTTATCAGTTCATTCAATCCCATGTAATTAATTTTTGTTCCACTTGAGTCCAGTTTTTCCATCAGTTCTGTTGACCTTGTCTGACGATTGAGAGTGATAGTGACAGTGATAATTTCAAGTAATTTTTAAGGTTTTTGTTAAGGCTTATATGATTTTCCCAGTGACATGGGTGCCTTTGAACACTGGAGATTGTGGAAAGTATATCCCAAGTGGAAAGCACCATTTCTAACAGTTTCTTTGTCATTGTGAGGACATTAGCCTTGCAGCAAGAGAAGGCTTTAACCCATCAAACAAAAATGGGGTTTTCCAGGGAGCAGGGAGAGCCAAGCAGCCGTCATGGGTTTCCCATAGCCCTGGCTGTTTTACCTCACAGCTACTGTCTGCCCATCTTATCTGGTTTAGGAGCAGACTGCTGCCACGTCACAAGCGTCAGGATGGCAGAAGTCTAACAATGGGGGGTTAACTTTTGTAGAAGCAGAAAATTTTTTGTATCTACATCGTTACATAACCTTTACAGATTTTGTTGTTGCCTTTGCCTGAAAGTCAGCTGGAGCATTTCCCTAATACTTGGGTTCAGGCCCTTTAGTGTGAGCCTCAATTTTGATGACAAATAGCATTTTATGTCGGGACAGATAAGATTTCCAAGAATTTCATATAATTTCTGGAACACCTATAATATATACTTACATAGACAGAACATAAAGAAGGCTTAATGTTATCTTTTATTTGACCATGCTTCCCATGTTATTTAACACACCAAATAAACCTAATTAGTTTAATATCTCTCTTTGAGATGCTTCAGGACAAAATCACTTTCTTTTCCCTTAACAAAATGCATTTCCATTCCGTATCTTCTTTTACTGAAAACACACATCTTATTTTCCTTGTATACTGAAATATTTCCCTTATTATTTCTAGTAGCATGAATTACATATATATTATAATTTTTAACCCTTAAAAAACATTAACCTCTAGCAAAAACCAAGAAGCAATTGTGAACTGTTTCCCATATTAACATTTCCCGATTGGCAAACTTATGAACATTTTCTATAACGTCTAGAAACATACATCTTCTTATAGCATAATTTCTTTTCTCAATGTGGTATAAGATGTGTGTCCCGCACCACGATGAAGAGTGGCCCCCGCTCACCGCAACTAGAGAAAGCCCTCGCACAGAAACGAAGACCCAACACACCCAAAAATAAATAAATAAATAAATAAATTTTAAAAAGATGTGTGTCCAATAAACCCAAACATCTTTAGTTTTTCTCTAATAAGAAGACAAAGTAGGTAAACTTAGATTTGCTTAGCAATTAAAGTTTTAGTATTTTATCTTATTTGGAAATGATCTGTATATTTAATGAATTTCCATAATTTATATTAACTTAGCAAAACTCTATAAAGTTTCAAGTTACCAAAATCTGGAGGAACTATTTTTAAGTAAACGTACTATATATAAAACTTAATTATTCTTAAAGAGTTTACCTAAAAAGTTTTATCTCATGTATCTCTATTTCCCTACTTATGAAAACATCATCATACTAAGTTAATTTTCTTGTTGACAAGTTTTGGAACAGAGATAACATGAGCTTATTGACTTTTTTTTAAAGATTTTTTTGGCTGCGTCGGGTCTTAGTTGCGGCACGTGGGATCTCCGTTGAGGCATTCGGGATCTTTTGTTGTGGCGCGCCGGCTCTTCGTTGTGGTGCACGGGCTTCTCTCTAGTTGTGGTGTGCGGGGTTTTTTTTCTCTTCTCTAGTTGTGGCGTGCAGGCTCCAAGGCGCATGGGCTCTGTACTTTGCAGCACACGGGCTCCAGTTGAGTTACACGAGCTCAGTAGTTGTGGCGCACGGGCTTAGTTGCACCACGACATGTGGGATCTTAGTTCCCTGACCCAGGATCGAACCTGCGTCCCCTGCATTGGAAGGCGGATTCTTTACCACTGCACCACCAGGGAAGTCCCTTAATTTCCTTTCAATAAACCTAGGTATAATAAAAGTATTTTACTTAATGCTGATGACTTAAAGACGTGTCTGTATTAACCAAACCAACAACTTAAACTTATTTTCATTTAAGATTAATCCTGGATCATATGATACTTTAAAAATGTGAGGGGTTAGTTTCTTGTTATAGTTAGAAATATTTCATTAGTAAGCACTTACTTTTAAGTCAATTAAATAGAGCTCTTTTTCAAATTAATTTTGATAATATCATTTGGAGGTAGAAGCATGTTATATTTATAATGTACATACAGACATACACACATCCAGATAGACAGACAGAGATCTCATAGTTTTCCTGCTTGAGTTTTTAAAGGTCTCATTTCCCCTTTTCTGCAGTTTTAGGTTCTACTAGTTGAGCCAAGGCTGTGGTCTCAGGCGGTGTGGGCTGTGCTTGCATTTCAAGGACATGATAAGAGTTATACCTTCAAGTTTGCTCCTAGGAGTACTTTTATTCTCTCAGGTCAGAATTTTGAAGAAAAATGATTTATCAAGCCAGCTTTCTTTAATTGCACATGCAAAAATCAGTTTTAGAATGTCAGAAGAGTCCCCTTCTGGCCATTTTAGAGCTAGATTATTTCTACAATTGTAGAAGCCAGCCGGAGTTCCAGTGAGTGGCTGGCCTGTCTGGGAGCCGTTAGGCGTTAGAAGCGCAATTTCCTGATTTATTTTAGTTTCATTTTATTATACAGTACAAATCTTTCCAATTTTAAGCCACATTTTAGAAAAAGTCAACCAACCCAGTTTACCCCAAAGTTCCTTCTAGGCCTTTCCTGCCTGGAAATTCCTTCTAGTTTTCTTACCTGGAAACTCCATCTAGATCCCTTGCCTGTAACTTCCCGCTAGGTTCCTTTCACCTAGGAAATGTACTGGTACCCCCTTAAGAGTCCAGGTCTTAAGATGACAGCTCAAATAAAAGTCACGGACTGCCACTTCATACAAGAAGACCCAGACATCAGGAAAACCTCACCGAACCAACCAACCTCAACTGAACTCAACTCACCGAACTTCAACCACCGAAGAGTGCTGTGAAGCTGGGGGTCTGGGGCTGGGGCTCAGAGGGTCCGTGCTTGATACCCAGCATCCATCCAAAGTAGACTCCAGCGACTTCCCTGGTGGTCCAGTGGTAAAGAATCCGCCTTCCAGTGCAGGGGACGCAGGTTCGATCCCTGGTCAGGGAACCAAGATCCCACATGCCGCGGGGCCACTAAGCCCGTGCACCACAACTACTGAGCTCGCACACCTCATCTAGAGAGCCCACGTGCTGCAACTACAGAGCCCATGCGCCTTGGAGCTCGCACGCCATAACTAGAGAGAATCCCGTGCGCCGCAACGAAAGATCCCACGGGCCGCAACTAAAACCCGACGCAGCCAAAAATAAATAAATAAATAAATATCAAAGGCTGGGGGGAGAAAAGTAGACTCCAGGTGACCCCACGTGGGGTTTTTTTTTTTTTTTTTGATATCCTGCCAACTACACCAAGCAATGTAGATGGAAATAATCAATAAGCCAGTCTCTAATGGGCATAGAACTGAGCCAAAGTGAGGACCATAGCCCAGGAGACAGCCTCTCAGATAATTCTGAGGCGCTGCTCCGGAGAAGCATGGTTTGCAGCACAGTTTTATTCTTGTCAGAACAAAGAACTTCAAACAAGTCAGGGAGACATTTCTTCAAGGTTTAAAAAAAAGAACAGATGAGCACATACACAGCAAGTCAGGACGGCACCTGGTGCCTGGAAAAGGAATCTTATCATTGAGGGAGGCCCAGCACTGGCATCCCAGGAAGAGAGGCATTTAATCTTTATTTTTAACGTGGATATTCTTTACTTCTGGTCAATGCACCCTTTTCTTTAATGAGTAAAGCAGATGTACAGTGTATGTTTGATAGGCCACAAATAGGCTGTTTTAGCTAGCCTAAAATTCAAGTTAAATCATGAATAAGCCAGAATGCCTTCCCCAAACTTCAGCATGATCACATTTCTTCGCTAGCAGACACCTACCTGCTGCCGCAGATGGGTTGTGTAGGATGAGCTTAGGTGGAAGTGAGACTGCTTTGTAAAACCTCTTTAAGGTTGATGTTATGTTGTGCAGGGGGGGGTGAGAGGTGAGCAGTTGCTTCCTGAAGTTAAACTGTATGGGCTGAGAACTAAATCTTTTCAGATAATTTCTCAATTCCGCAGGCACTAGTGAGAGGTCCAGGCTTCAGTGGCTAATCTGTATCTGGCGTTTGGTTGAAGTGGGAGGTTCAGAGCGATAGTCCCAGACACAGGTGCACGCTGGGAGCCAGTGAAGCAGAGCCTTTGGCGTGCATTAGAATCGCCCAGAGTGGGTGGGCTGGTGGAGGGGTTCTTTGGCATCCTGAGAACCGCAAACCTGTAGGCATTTCTGTGGGTCATCTGATAACCATTTCAGTCACATTTTATTACATGTTTTCATTTATGCAATATCTTACATAAGATGGCCTAATGCTAATAAGCTAATGTTATGTGAATTTTTACTGAAACCATAGTCAACTACGATTGCCAGGCCCCTCGTAGGTTCATTAAATATAGAACTGTAGTAGGGGCAGTTCTCAAACTTGACACGCACATCAGGAACCTTACAGAGCACTTTGTCAGTGGACCAATGGAGTTTTGATTGGATTAAATTTGTAAATTTTTTAAAAGAAGAGATAGGAAGAAGATAATTTCATGTTTGTTAAGCCCAACTGCAAACACTTAGCCTGCCTGGTCTAGTTTCAACCTGTTGAAACTTGGATTAAAAATCTAAAACCCTAAACGTGAAGATGAAAAAGGGAAGATCACAGTGAACTAATGCATTGCTCATGTGATTATACTGATCTCTTCTTTAATCTTATCCGTATCATTGAAACGTGGAGTTTCTCTGCTTTTATAAGAATGAATCAGAATCTGGTGTTCACTTGCATCACCCCAGCATCGAATCCCACCTCTGCTGCCCAGGTGGGACTAGAGACCCGCTGGGATGCAGCCCCTGCCACCCAGCCAACCTCTCTCCTGCCCACACAACGTCCCCGAGCCTGCGCTCCACCAGGCGTGCTCCCCGTACAGGTGCAGCAGTCTCCCGCGGAGCCCCGGATCACCTGCCCCGTGTGACAAGCAGGGCAGATGCACAGCAGCCATACAGCTACCCTGGAGACCCTGCTGTGCCCCCACCTGGCGCACTGCCTCCCATGCCCACAGTTCACTCGTCCTTCCAGCCCAGGCCAAGCCCTGCCACGCACTGAGCTGTGTCGTCTCAGGCAAGTTACTGAACCTCAGTTTCGTCGTTTGCACAGCTGGACAAATTCTCCCTGCTCCTAAAATACTGCTGGACTTAGTTAAGAGCTGTGTGGAAACCCATCCCCAAACCCTGTCAAGAGGCAGTCAGTGAAACTGGCTATGGTGCTATCTTTCTCCTCCGGGTGACCAGACCCCTGCTCTCTGTTCTTATGAGTCAGTCCTCCAGCTGATTTCTATTTGGGATCAAATGCCAGCTTCTTTTAGTCGAGTAAGTTTAGGAATTTTGTAGTCTCAGAGAGAGCTGGGGGTGAGGCATAGAGAGTTTATGGGTGAAAGGACGTGGTTCACAGGATGAGAAAGTGCTCTGGAGGCCCGAGAAATAGGCAGCACTTGGGTTTCATCTGGCCTCTGATTAGCATATTGACTGAAACTGCTTGGTTTTGATGTATTAGGCAGACAGTTTTATTACATATTTATGAATGAGCTTAAACCGTTACATGAAAACTTTCTATTTCGAATTTTAAGGAGAAATTACAATCTCATTAGGCTGTTAGAAGTGAATTGCCAAGGGAGATTGTGAAATCCTATTTTTCATTCATCTTTAAAAACAGATATGGAGATGGTAGTTATACAGGTATTTTTGTCAAAGCTCTTAGAATATGTGCATTTTATTGCGTGTAGATTATACCTCAAAGTTGGCTTTTAAGTGGGGGGTTTGAGAGAGGATTCTGGGAAGATGGTGAGTAGGAACCAGCAGGAATCTGTCTCCCCACCTAGACAGCAACTGGCAGAATCTGCCTGATAGAACTGTTTTGGAAAGCCAGAGTCTATTGAAGGCTTGCAACTTCCAGAGAAAGACTTGGATGGTTAAGTTGCAGTTAATTTCAGTCAGTTTCAGCTCTTAGCACAGTGGCAGCTACCCACCCCTCACCTCCAGTCCCCTGACAGGCAACTGTTCATGTGCTCCTGGAGCAACAACCGAAAAACTAGCAACCCACTCAAAAACGGGCAAAAGGCTCGAATGGGCATTTCTTCAGAGAAGACATACAAATGGCCAGTAAGCACGTGAAAAGATGCTCAACATCACTTCTCATTAGGGAAATGCAAGTCAAAACTACAATGAGACGCCATCTCACACCCATTAAGATGGCTACTATCAAAAAAAAAACAGAAAACAACAAGTGTTGGTGAGGATGCGGAGAAATGTGCACCGTTGGTGGGAATGTAAAATGGTACAGCCATTGCAGAAAACAGTACAGTGGTTCCTAAAAAAATTAAAAGTAGAGTTAGCATATGGTCCAGCAATTCACTTCTGGATACATACCCAAAAGAATTGAAAGCAGAGTCTCAAAGAGGTATGTGTACACCCATGTTCATAGCATCGTTATTGACAATAAGTAACCATGGAGGCAATCCAGGTGTCCATCAACAGATGAACAGATAAGTAAAATGTGATATACAGTGGAATATTATTCAGCCTTGAAAAGGAAGGAAATTCTAACACATGCTACAACATGGAAGAACCTTGACATCATGCCAAGTGAAATAAGCCAGTCACCAAAAGACAAATATTCTATGATTTCACTTATAAGGTACTTAGAGTAGTCAAAATCATAAAAGATGGAGTAGGCAAAATCATAACAAATGGTTCCATGATGAAAGAGAGCTCATTATTTTAGAGTTAACAAATGATGAGGTCGTTCTTATCTAAAGATCGTTGTGCTTAAGAGTGTACAAGCCAGTAGATATAGTGGGAAGCAGCTGCATAGCACAGGGAGATCAGCTTAGTGCTTTGTGACCACCTAGAGGCGTGGGATAGGGAGGATGGGAGGGAGACGCAAGAGGGAGGAGATATGGGGATATATGTATATGTATAGCTGATTCACTTTGTTATAAAGCAGAAACTAACACACCATTGTAAAGCAATTATACTCCAATAAAGATGTTAAAACAAAGAGTGTACAAGCCAGGATGCGTACATCATTTATCAGATTTTCAGCTGTTCTTTACCCTTATTCTTTGTCCCAGGGGCAGTGGCATTTAGCAAAGAAATGCTCAGGCTCTGGTCAGACTTCTGGGTTCGAATCCCAGCTTCCATAAACCTGTGTGACCTTGTGCAAGTTACTTTACCATCCATGCCTCAGTTTCCTCTCCTGAAAAGTGGAGATAATATCTACCTCACAGGGGTCTATGAGGATTAAATAAGTGAATACAGGAAGAGTTTATAATAGTACTGGTACATAGTAGTTACTCAACAAATGTCGACTGTTATGATTATTTGATAGTAATTCTTGTTAGCATTTACTGTCTACTGTCATCCTCAGCACTATCGTCAGGGCTTCATCTGCTGGAGGATCAAGTGCAGGTGGTCTGCCGGGCAGCTCTCTGGCCTTCTCTAGAACCATCAGCAGCAGAGGGTGGCCCGTCCCCCAGCTTCAGCAGTCCTCGGCCCACTTACCCCACCCACTCACGAGTCCTGCTTTGCACAGGCTAACTCTGACTTGCCGACACCTGGATTTTGACCAGGCATTGGCCAAGACTTCCGAAAATACCATTTCCTGATGGTGCCAGGCCATGCTATTTCCTGTAGGTCTTCCTACCTCGCGAGAAGGAAAACCAGGGGGAAGAGGTGGGGGGAGAACCCTTATTGACCTCATGACGTGCCACTGGCCGCTAGGACCTTTACAGACATTGTCCAAGGGAATCCTCTGAATTTCGATGAGAAGGTGCCGTGCTTCGTGGATGGAGGAACTGGCGCTCAGTGAGAGGAGGGACGCATTTGCTGTCCCCGAGCTCGTGGGCAGAGACCCCCCTTCTCTAGGCTCCATTCTGGGTGCAGGTTGTCCGCCCCCCATGTGGTTCCTTTCTCCTTCCTTCCGGTTCCTGGCCCCAGGAAAGTCTGACCTCCTCCAGACTAGTCTCTCAGGCCCTACTTCCTTCCCAGTACACTCTGGGCCTCCCCACTTTGGCTTCACACTTGGCAGGTTCATCTGCCAGAGACAGGGGCTGCTCTGCTTTTACATTACAGTGAGCTCCTTCCCTTGTGTTTCTACACGAGCGTCATGGCCTCATTCCTTAAGCTTTCCTGATGCCAGAAACCTGGGTAAAGGAGGTGCTAACTGATGGCCCATTGGAAGAGCAGCAGGAAGGGCCTTCCGGGTGGGGCGGGGGGGGATAAGGGGGGCGCTGTGTGCACAGAGGTGAGGGGAGAAGACCCTCCAGGCATGGGGGGAGGGGCAGTGTGCACAGAGGTGAGGGGAGAAGACCCTCCAGGCATGGGGGGAGGGGGCAGTGTGCACAGAGGTGAGGGGGAGGGCCTTCAGGCAGGGGGGGAGGGGCAGTGTGCACAGAGGTGAGGGGGAGGGCCTTCCAGGCACGGGGGGAGGGGCAGTGTGCACAGAGGTGAGGGGGAGGGCTTTCCAGGCAGGGGGGGAGGGGGCAGCGTGCACAGAGGTGAGGGGAGAAGACCCTCCAGGCAGGGGGGGAGGGGCAGTGTGCACAGAGGTGAGGGGGAGGGCTTTCCAGGTCGGGGGGGGGCAGGAGGAAGTGTGCCAGAGGCCTGAGAGAACCCGGTCTCTTCAATGAGGAGTGATGCGGCCGCATCCTGGAGGGCCTTGGGGGCCCCACTGAGGAACTGAGTCTTGATCCTTCAGCAGTGGGGACAACCAGGGAAGGTTTTCTTAAGGGGCAGAATCTGATCAGATGTGGATTTTCAAAAGATAGCTTTGGAAGTGGTATAAGATTCATTTAAAAGCAAATTTTGTCTCTTTGAAATAATTCATGGCTGTTTTTTCTAACTCTGTAATGGCCACTAGCATTATCGCTTGTAATTGATAAAATGTTTATTCTTAACAACTGAGATGTAATCCTGCGTGTTTTCGCAGATGGGAATTTCTTAGCAATAGGCTCCCATGACAACTGCATCTACATATACGGAGTCAGCGACAACGGGAGGAAGTACGCACGGGTCGGCAAGTGCTCGGTGAGCGTGCTGGTCTCTCCTCGTGGGTCTGTGCAGTTGTTTGTCACGCCAGGACAGTGTGGGTGGGAATCCATCAGGCGAGTGAAACTCACCCAGTGTTTTCTCTCCCAGGGTCATTCCAGCTTCATCACTCACCTGGACTGGTCTGTAAACTCACAATTCCTCATGTCGAATTCCGGAGACTATGAAATCCTTTACTGTGAGTGGCTCCCCAGGTGTGGTCTGGGTGCAGATCACGTAGAACCTTCACTCTGAGACCAAATGGGGCCTCCTGCAAAAACCCTCGCCCCATACAACGTGGGCACATGATGGTGTCTCTGGGCCTGGGCCCCTCCTCTGCGCAGTACAGGAGTTGGGCTGGACACCCCCGCCTTGGCACTGAGATACTTGGGGTTCGGGCCCCCAGGAGGAGAAGGCCGGGCCCTGCAGGGAGAGGCAGAGAGAGCGGGTCAGAGCTGTCCGGGCGAGAGGGATGGACCCTCGTGAAGGCATCACCCTCACGGGCAGAGACCCAGCAGCCCCCTGGGCCCCTCCGCCTCCTCCCTCAGCCCCTCCCGGCCAGGTCTGAGCGCAGGCAGGGCCGGGCAGCGGAGGCACGAATGGTGAAGACTGCACTTGCCAGGCGCATGCTACGTGCCGTGCACTGCTTCCTCCAGCATCTGGCAAGCACCTGCCGCGTGCCAAGTGCAGGGTCCCGGGGCAGAGGCGGGCCCAGTCTCTGCCCCAGCGGAAGGTACCAGCAAGTGCAGCGTGCTTCACCCACAGGCTCTCAAGTGATCCACAGCACTTTCTGGCTTGTCCCATTTTAAGGAAGAGGAAATATCATCTCAGATACAAGGCCACAGGCATCAAGAGCCAGTGGGTGGGGGGGGCACCCCCTTGTTGAGGAGCAGGCCTGGGCAGGGCTGCTGGTGGTGGCGGAAAGGGGCCTCCCTGGGGCGGGGCAGGAGGCCCTGCCTGATGTGGGGCAGAAGTGGGGGATGGTTTTCAGGGACAGGCCAGGGGTCTAGAATCTTCTCAGACGTGGTCTCATACTCCACTAGTGAGAGTTTAACTGGGGAACAAACAAATCACCTGCAACGCCCCAGGTACTTGGTATGACTGGTTTCCGTAAGCTTCCATCCCTGACTCAGAGCTGAAGGGATGGGGTTTGTGTGTGTGTGTGTGTGCATCTGTGTGTGCGCGCGTGTGTGCATCTGTGTGTGCGTGCGCACGCCCAAGCGTATGTTGGGAGAGGGCCAGGGAGCCTAACAGCAGGGGGTAGAGTTGTATCCAGGGAGACAGTGAGCAGACAGAGGCCTCAGAACCAGAGGTGGTCAAAGAAAAGAAGCCGGACTGGGGGAACAGACCCAGAGAAGGAGACGAGCAGAAACGGAAGAAGAGGGGTCCCTGCTGAGGCCCTGGGGCTTGGGCAGTGAGCACGGTCCCCGCGGAGCTGGGAGGTGGATGGTCTCCCCCTCCCAGAGGGCTCTGTAGCCGATGGGGCCTGGCTCCGAGGGCCCAGCCTTGCCCAAGAAGGAGAGAGGGCTTTGGCACGGATGTCACCAGACCTGCATTTGCCTTTCCAGGGGTTCCCTCTGCTTGTAAGCAAGTTGTAAGTGTGGAAACTACGAGAGACATCGAATGGGCCACATACACGTGCACTTTGGGATTCCACGTCTTTGGTAAGGTTTCTGCACCTTTCATTCTGTTCAAACGTAGGATGTATCTACTTTTAGAATGACTTGCTAATAGTAATGAAATCTCTTGGTCGGCTTCAAACTGCTCTGCTACCCTGTGGACCCCACAGGACACAGGACACAGTCCCTGCAGCCCTGGGGAAGGGTCAGGGCTTGCCCAGCTCTGGCCAGGCGAGAGGAACCAGAACCCTTTTCTCTCGTACGAAATGGGTCCTGAGATAATTCTCTAGAAGCCTCTTATATGAGGTAGTGCCAAACGTCCTAGATAAATGGACCAGATGGCACCCGATCAATTTATTTACGATTTGTTAGAGTGATTGTATCTTTTTGGCCCTTAAACTAAATTTTTCACCTCCTTCAAAGTTAAGATTAGGAATATGTTTATAAATGGTCTAAAATAAATTGCCACAATTTAGTAGAATAAAAAAGAAAAGGCAGTACTTATAATCTCTGTATGTATGACTGTAAGTAAGTTCGTCAGAATTTCACAAGCCTCCTTAGGGCTGGCGTTTTACCATCTTCTGGTGTTGAATACTAGGACGCCCTGGGTTTACTCTAGATCTGCCTGTTAAGAAACTGATGTGCCTGCAGCTCTCTCATATCCAAAGTTATTGGGACCAACAGGGTTTCCTGAAGCAATGGTCAGGAGACCCCATCCCCCAGACCACACCCCAGGCCCACCTGGGCACAGGGCTGTGGAGTCAGAGCTGCTGCCTCACCCAGCCCACAGTGAGCAGACACCCCACCTGCCCAGTACCACCAGGCAGACAGCAGCCATGAAGGGCTGACACCAAGGAACGCCTGAAACACACAGGCAGTCCCAGAGTTAAAAAGCCCTTTGGAGGGCCTCTCATATGTAAAGCGTTAGCCCCAAAAAAGAAAAGTTAGGAAACTGCAGGCTTAGGACTAGTCAGCTTCCCATCAGATGCTTTGGGGAAAAAGCAAGCCATTGTGTCCAGAACCAGGGATTCTGGCCTGCTTTCTGCTGTAGCGTCAAGAAGGGGCCCGAAAGAGGTGGAAGCCCTGAAGGCCTGTCACCGCAACTCTCATGCAGCAGAACAGCATACGCAGTGAGGGTTTCCCGGAACAGCCTGCAGGGAGATGATCTGAGACAAAGCATTCCTTGGGCCTGGTTTCTAAATCTGGGACATTTCTATTTTCGTGAGAGTTCGATGGCCAGTCCCCACACAGTGTGGCCCTGTGTCCTGGTATTTCCAGTGCTCTGTCTGGGGTCTTTGTTTTAGGAGTGTGGCCAGAAGGCTCGGACGGAACCGACATCAATGCCGCCTGTCGGGCCCACGAGAAAAAACTCCTGTCAACCGGTGACGACTTTGGCAAAGTGCACCTCTTCTCCTACCCCTGCTCACGGTTCAGGGTAAAGGCCCATCTCCTTCTCTAGCCTTACCCCACGGGGCGCACTTACCGCCTGGCCTGTTGGTAACTGAATAGAAAGCTGCTGTGAGTGATGCCACCAGTCACAAACGCAGGGGTGACCGTCCTTCGGCTGCCCCAGGGCACTTCAGGCCCCCCTCCACTGCCCTCCGGAGAGAACCCCGCCCCCCCCATCTGGTTCTGGCTCGCCCACCTCTGCACTTCGTGGGCCCCCCTCCTCTGCTGTCCACCATGGCTTCCTCTGCTCCAGCCCTGCTGAGCCGAGCCCACACCAGTGCCTGGAACACCCCTCCTCGTTCTTCCCAGACCTGACCCTCCTCCTAGGAGACCCTCCCCTCCACCCCTGCACCCGGTCCGCCCTCCTTTGGGCCGGCCTGTGCCTGGTGCAGCCTCTGGGGTTGAACCTCTCCCTGCCCGCCTCCGTCCCCTCCAGACCAGATTCTCAATGTATAGGGGCGCCATGCGGTTTGGCACGAACGTAGACGTCCAGCACTTCCAAGCCCGCCTCGATGGCTTTGCGTTCAGCTCCCTCCATGTCATTCTTCCCCAGGCTCCCAGCCACGTGTACAGCGGGCACAGCAGTCACGTGACCAACGTCGATTTCCTCTGTGACGACAGCCACCTCATCTCCACTGGCGGCAAAGACACGAGCATCATGCAGTGGCGGGTCATTTAGTCCCGGCAAGAACCCGGGGGAGCAGAACGGGCCAGGAGGTACAGACTCGAGTTTCGCTCACTCGGTCACTGTGATTTCTGCTTTGTTTGAAGAGTTCTCACAAACCTCAGGAAAATTTTGCCCTTTACTGGTTACCTTAGCTTAGTGGATCGGTGAGCGTCACAGCGGGTCAGCCATTCAGGTCTCTCTTTTGTTGTACAATATATAAAACACTTAATATAAAAAAGATGCCAAGGTTTACATTACGGTGACATCGAGAAGTGACTGGTGTATCCTTCATAACTTTTCTATGAACTCTTCAAAAACGGTCACAGATGCCTTTTCAAAGATTGTATATAGGCTTTACTATGTCACCATGGAGGTTGCTAAGTCAAATATTTATGATAACGAGGTACTGAATCATGATCGCTGTTGATTAACTGGTCCTAAAAGGATAAGTCGATGGAGAAGAGTATGGATAACTGATTTGCACAACTGAATCAGGAAATGCAAATAAGACTTTATTTGGTTAACATTTTCTAAGGTTTCATTCAGTTCTCCCTCTGGGAGGCTGGTGAGAAAGGGGTCAGATTCTTCTTGTGTTAAGCAGATTCTACTCCAGATTAACTTAACTATTGCAGCAGGGTACCCAGGCATTTCAGAGTTCCAGCTAGACTGTCTGCCTAACCATATGCAGTCAGCCACTTAAAGCCTACACGAATCACGTCCCCTCTGTTCCCTGTTCACAGGCCCTGGTGAATGGTGGAGACAACTAGCCACCTTCCTCTGTATATTAATTGGCATGATATGGTATTTGTACTTGTATAGGATTTTAGCAATTCATAATGAATACGTAAGGCTAGGCTTTACTATTTTAATGCTTACGGACATTGTATATTTGTATTTTAAGACCAAGTAGACCAAGTCAAAAAGATATCTCTCTAGTGTACCATACACCTGCAGCGGGGAGAAGTCTGGAAGGCTCCACCAGGTACTAAGGGCAGCTTCTTTTCCTGTCTTTTGTGCATGGACGGCTTATCACGCTATGAAATAAGATTGCGCTCTGCTGAGTAAAACAGAGAAGGCCTTATCCATTTCAGTTGTGTGGCAGATTGGAATTTATTGTTTACATTGGGGAATGTATCTCAGATTTTAAAATAGAAGAGTAATAAACAGACTTAAAGACGAATGTTAAGATTTTTACTTGTTCTAGGCAAGTAAATGAATTGAACCATCAACTCTACAGCACTGGTTGTTTAGAGTGGCCGACGAAGCTGAACATTGGGAAGCATTTTTTATTACATCTCCAGCCTGCTGCGGAAATGCCGGGCACCAGTAAACGATATGTATTAAAGATGATTCTGTTTGTATGTATCCTTATCAAATATATTCTGTAATGAAATAAAATCTGAAAAGTGGATTTCTTATTGACCTATAATCACGAAAGTATATAAATTAAAATATTTAAAATTAGATATGATTCACACTATATTGTTTCATATCCAGATTTTTTTTTCTCACCTGGGTCATTTGCAAATAAAACAGCAGTTTGCATATGGTGTGTAAGCATTCATCAGATTAGATAACTATAAAGAATTCAGCTTTTTGTTGTTGTTGTTGTTGTTTTTGGCCACCCCACGTGGCTTGTGGGATCTCAGTTCCCTGACCAGGGATTGAACCCAGGGCACAGCAGTGAAAGGCCAGAATCCTAACCGCTAGGCCGCCAGGGAACTCCCAAGAATTTAGCTTAATTACCATACCCAGTTGTTAGTTTACCTGGTTATGTAAATACTGGCAAAAATAATCATTTTAAAATTAATATTTAAGGAATAACCAGATCAGAGAAAGGAAGGAAACCCATTATTAACTCAAAAGTTATAAGATCTACTTTTATTTCTATACACTTTCAGTATTTCCCAAGCTCAATAATGGAAAAGGGGTATGTATATAAATCATTATTGCTACCTTCATACTTGCCTACCTTTTAAATGAAATTCTCAGTATTAACTTTGCAGGTATTCATTAACATAGCAAGCAGTGGCCACGTACCACGACTTACCATCTCTCAGGCAAACTAGGCCTAGAACCCCAGGATTCTGCTGGAATGAGAGACCCCAGAAGCAGAGCCAGGCCTGTTCCTCCCAGTGGCCTATGGCCACATCAGCTCTCAGCCCTACTGCAGAGAGTAACAGTTGAGGGACTATTACCCTAATCTTGGTGAAGTGATGGTGGCGTGGACTAAGGTGCAGGCGGTGGACAGGGGAGAGGTGAATGGAGTGTCTGAGAGAGGTTTCTGGGGTGACGTCAGCAGGGCCTGGCGATGGACGGGATGGGGGCGGTGGGTGAGGCCCAGGTCCCCGACTGTTCTCTGGGCAGATGTTGGTGCCGTCGGCTAAGATGGGGGGCACTGCAAGTTTGAAAGAGGATAATGAGTCAGGCCTGGGACAGGCTGGAGTGAGGTGAGGGGCCGCTGAGACATCCAGGTGTTAAGTGCGAAGCAGGTGTTTGGCTAGCAGGTGCAGAACAGAAATCGGGCTGGAGGTGCCATCGTGAGTGACGCTCTCCGCAGGAGGCCGACACGGAAGCCAGGGTGTGCTGAGTCTGCGGGTCCTGGGCAAGCAGGGTGAGGAGAGGGCCTCCGACCCAGCCAGGGGGACTCCGATGGACTTCAAGGGCAGGTAGAGCATGAGCTGTCAGCAGGGAAGGAGAAAAGCCAGCAGAGGGCTGGGTGGGGCAGAAAAGAGACCCACACGAGGGCTGTGGAGGACCCGGCAGCCGGGTGGCTTGATTTGGTGCTCGCTGTGGAGCCACTGTGGGCTCTTTACTCGTTTAGCAAATGGTTTTCCAGCATCTGTGTACAGAGTGATGCTGGGCAGGGATCCAGGCGTGGTGGGAGAGCCTCGGCAAGTGGAGGAGAGAGGGCACGAGGTCAGGGGTGAGGGCACGGGGTGGGAGGCCTCCAGAGCCAGCTGGAGCTGCATGGGGGGAAATTTCGTTAAGTGGATCCTGGCATCCGTGGACTCACATCTGCGGTTTCCACTGCATGAGGTGCACCCTGGCAGTGGGTCAGAGGGGCTGTCCGTGGTCCACTGGAAAGCCCACTCAGACATCTTCCCAACCCCTCCAGTTTTTCTTGAGGGATCGCTTCCACTGCCCAGAGGTTGCACACAGCACTCATTGGTCATTTTTTCTCTGATTTGGGAACAGGCTACCATCATCTAATCTTTGAGGCAGAAGAGCGCGCAGAAGAAGTAACGTTGGAGACTCTCTGGCTTTCTCAAAGGGGGTCAATCTAATACACAACCGGGAAGCAAGCTGAATAGTGTGTACTTCTTGCGAGGTAGAAACTGATTCCAGGCTACTCTTCGTACTGGTTCTCAATTTTTTTAATAGAAAATTTCAAACATACACAGAAGTAGAGAAAGCCTCTCACCCAGCTTCAAAACTTATTGGCATCTTGAAAGCCTCGTTGCTACTCTCTCTCCTAACTGTGGGTGGGGAGGGGCCTGGAGGACTTTAAAAGTCCAGCAGATGGCGGACCAGGAGGACGCGGAATTCGCGTCTCACAGCCAGGGCACCGACCAGGCCCCGGCGGGGGACCGCGGACACCTAAGGGGGCGGGAGGAACCCCCAGCGACCGGGTAGGACGTGGGGCTTGGGGGGAGTGAGGGGGGAGGTTAGGTGGAGGCGGGACAGGACAGGCGCCCCTGAGGGGCGGCTGGGGGAGGGGAAGGGATCCCACGCCCAAAGGGGGAAATTGGGGGACCACTGGGAGGGCAGAGGATCAAAAGGGAGCGTGGCCAGGTTTCCCCTGACCACGTGGGCCCCCGGGAGCCTGCTGAGATCCCGGGCCTGATCCTCTGCCCACTGAGGCCCCCTCCAGCCGGGCGGATCCTGAGGGAGAGGGAGGGAGGGAAAGGGGAGCAAAAGTAAAGGCCGGACCTCCGGGGCCTGCACCCCTGAGGGGCGGCTGGGAGAGGGGAGGAGTTCCTACGCCCAGCGGGACCCACCCACAGTTAGGGGTCCAGTGGGGACGGGGGAGACCCTGGGGGAGACGGTGGGGGAGGGCACGAAGGAACGGAAGGGAACAGGGCCAGTGCTTTCCCTGTCCACTCAGGCACTGGGGCGCCTCCTGGGCTCCAGGGCCTAATCCTCTGCCCTCGGAGCCTCCGTCCTGCCATGCAGGCCCAAGCCCTGCCCCTGCAAACCCATCCAGGGCCCTACCTCTACACTCGGAGACCCCCTCTGAGACCCTCTCCAACACGCTGGGCCTAAGCCCCACCCACACACCCTCACTCAGGGCCCTACCGCCAAACTCCGCAACCCCACACTCCAGAGGCCCTACTTCCAACATACAGCCTCTCCCCTTCGGAGCAGATCCTAAGCAGAGGCCCCGACCATGCTTGAACGTCACCCCACCTAGGCCCCGCCCCACACTCAAACGTCTCCCCCCCACCCGCCTAGGTCCCGCCCCACCCTAAACCCCGCCCCTGCCTAAGTTCCACTCCCCACCTAAACTCTTTCCCCCATAGCCAAGGCTTTTTTTTTTTCTTTTCCTTTTTCCTCTTTTAGATTGGGGTTCTGTTTTATATTGTTGATTCATTGTTGTTGATTCTTTTATATTTTTATTTTTCCTAATAAATCTTTTATTTTTCTAATTTTATTTTATTCTTTATACTTTGTTAGTGGTCCCTCCTTTTGGCTTGTTCCCTACCCACGCCCCCCCCCCGCCCTTTTTTTTTTCCTTTTTTCTGTTGTGGTTTTATTTGACCTTGTTGCAGTTGTTTCAATTATAGTTTTATTTTTCCTAATATATTTTTTATCTAATTTTATTTTATTTTTTATTCTTTGATATTATACGGCTCCTTTTTTTCTTTCTTTCTTCCTTTTTTTTTTTTTAACCACACCATGAAGCTTGCGGGATCTTGATTCCCAGGCCGGAGGTAGGGCCCAAGCTCTTGTGGTGGGAGATTCGAGTCCAAACCACTGGAGTAACACAGAACCTCAGACCCCAGGGAATATCAATCGGAGTGAGGCCTCCCGGAGGTCCTCATCTCAGCACCAAGTCCCAGCTCCATCCAACTGCCTGCAAACTCCAGTGCTGGACATCTCAGGCCAAACAACCAGTAAGACAGGAATACAACACCACCCATCAAAGATTAGAAAAATGAAACGACAAAAAAATATGTTACAGATGAAGGAGCAAGGTAAAAACCTACAAGACCAAATAAATGAAGATGAAATAGGCAACCTACCTGAAAAAGAATTCACAGTAATGATAGTAAAGATGATCCAAAATCTCAGAGACAGAATGGACAAAATACAAGAAACATTTAACAAGGATCCAGAAGAACTAAAGAGTAAACAAACAGTGATGAATACCACAATTACTGAAATTAAAAATAGTCTAGAAGGAATCAATAACAGAATAACTGAGGCAGAAGAACAGATAAGTGAGCTGGAAGATAAAATGGTGGAAATAACTGCCAGGGAGCAGAATAAAGAAAAAAGAATGAAAAGAATTGAGTACAGTCTCAGAGATCTCTGGGACAACATTAAACGTGCTAACATTCGAATTATAGGGGTCCCAGAAGAAGAGAAGAAGAAAGGGTCTTAGAAAATATTTGAAGAGATTATAGTTGAAAACCTCCCTAACATGGGAAAGGAAATAGTCAATCAAGTCCAGAAAGCACAGAGAGTACCATACAGGATAAACCCAAGGAGAAACATGCCGAGACACATATTAATCAAACTATCAAAAATTAAATACAAAGAAAAAATAGTAAAAGCAGCAAGGGAAAAGCAACAAATAACATATAAGGGAATCCCCATAAGGTTAACAGCTGATGTTTCAGCAGAAACTCTGCAAGCCAGAAGGGAGTGTCAGGACATATTTAAAGTGATGAAAGGGAAAAACCTACAACCAAGATTACTCTACCCAGCAAGGATCTCATTCAGATTCGATGGAGAAATTAAAACCTTTACAGATACGCAAAAGTTAAGAGAATTCAGCACCACCAAACCAGCTTTACAACAAATGCTAAAGGAACTTCTCTAGGCAGGAAACACAAGAGAAGGAAAAGACCTAAAATAACAAACCCAAAACAATTAAGAAAATGGTAATAGGAACATACATATCAATAATTACCTTAAATGTAAATGGATTAAATGCTCCAACCAAAAGACATAGACTGGCTGAATGGATACAAAAACAAGACACGTATATATGATGTCTACAAGAGACCCACTTCAGACCTAGGGACACATACAGACTGAAAGTGGGGGGATGGAAAAAGATATTCCATGCAAATGGAAATCAAATGAAAGCTGGAGTAGCAATTCTCATATCAGACAAAATAGACTTTAAAATAAAGACTATTACAAGAGACAAAGAAGGACAGTACATAATGATCAAAGGATCAATCCAAGAATATATAACAATTGTAAATATTTATGCACCCAAGGTAGGAGCACCTCAATACATAAGGCAAGTGCTAACAGCCATAAAAGGGGAAATCGACAGTAACACAATCATAGTAGGGGACTTTAACACCCCACTTTCACGAATGGACAGATCATCCAAAATGAAAATAAATAAGGAAACACAAGCTTCAAATGACACATTAAACAAGATGGAATTAATTGATATTTATAGGACATTCCATCCAAAAACAACAAAATACACTTTCTTCTCAAGTGCTCATGGAACATTCTCCAGGATAGACCATATCTTGGGTCACAAATCAAGCCTTGGTAAATTTAAGAAAATTGAAATTGTATCAATAATCTTTTTTGACCACAATGCTATGAGACTAGATATCAATTACAGGAAACAAACTATAAAAAATACAAACACATGGAGGCTAAACAATACACTACTAAATAACCAAGAGATCACTGAAGAAATCAAAGAGGAAATCAAAAAATACCTAGAAACAAATGACAATGAAAACATGATGACCCAAAACCTATGGGATGCAGCAAAAGCAGTTCGAAGAGGGAAGTTTATAGCAATACAATCCTACCTCAAGAAACAAGAAACACCTCAAATAAACAACCTAACCTTACACCTAAAGCAATTAGAGAAAGAAGAACAAAAAAACCCCAAAGTTAGCAGAAGGAAAGAAATCATAAAGATCAGATCAGAAATAAATGAAAAAGAAATGAAGGAAACAATAGCAAAGATCAATAAAACTAAAAACTGGTCCTTTGAGAAGATAAACAAAATTGATAAACCATTAGCCAGACTCATCAAGAAAAAAAGGGAGAAGACTCAAATCAACAGAATTAGAAATGAAAAAGAAGTAACAACTGACACTGCAGAAATACAAAGGATCATGAGAGATTAGTACAAGCAACTATATGTCAATAAAATGGACAACCTGGAAGAAATGGATAACTTCTTAGAAAAGCACAACCTTCCAAGACTGAACCAGGAAGAAACAGAAAATATAAACAGACCAATCACAAACACTGAAATTGAAACTGTGATTAAAAATCTTCCAACAAACAGAAGCCCAGGACCAGGTGACATCACAGGTGAATTCTGTCACACATTTAGAGAAGAGTTAACACCTATCCTTCTCAAGCTCTTCCAAAATATAAAAGAGGGAGGAACACTCCCAAACTCATTCGATGAGGCCACCATCACCCTGATACCAAAACCACACAAGGATGTCGCCAAAAAAGAAAAGTACAGGCCAATATCTCTGATGAACATAGATGCAAAAATCCTCAACAAAATACTAGCAAACAGAATCCAACAGCACAGGGGCTTCCCTGCTGGCGCAGTGGTTAAGAATCCACCTGCCAATGCAGGAGACAGAGGTTCAAGCCCTGGTCCGGGAAGATCCCACATGCCGTGGAGCAACTAAGCTCGTGCGCCACAACTACTTAGGCTGCACTCTAGACCCCGTGAGCCACAACTACTGAGTCCATGTGCCACAACTACTGAAGCCCACATGCTTAGAGCCTGCAACAAGAGAAGCCGCCATAATGAGAAGCCTGCGCACCACAACGAAGAGTAGACCACACTCTCCTCAACTAGAGAAAGCCCGTGTGCAGCAGTAAAGACCCTATGCAGCCAAAAATTAATTAATTAATTAATTAAGTAAAAGAATCCAACAGCACATTAAAAGGATCATACCCCATGATCAAGTGGGGTTTATCCCTGGAATGCAAGGATTCTTCAATATATGCAAATCAATCCATGTGATACACTATGTTAACAAATTGAAGGAGAAAAACCATATGATCATCTCAATAGATGCAGAAAAAGCTTTTGACAAAATTCAACACCCATTTATGATAAAAACCCTCCAGAAAGTAGGCATAGAGAGAACTTACCTGAACATAATAAAGGCCATATATGACAAACCCACAGCCAACCTCGTCCTCAATGGTGAAAAACTGAAACCATTTCCTCTAAGATCAGGAACAAGAAAAGGTTGCCCACTCTCACCACTATTATTCAACATAGTTTGGAAGTTTTAGCTACAGCAATCAGGGAAGAAAATGAAATAAAAGGAATCCAAATCAGAAAGGAAGAAGTAAAACTGTCACTGTTTGCTGATGACATGATACTATACATAGAGAACCCTAAAGATGTTACCAGAAAAACTACTAGAGCTAATCAATGAATTTGGTAGAGTAGCAGGATACAAAATTAATGCACAGAAATCCCTTTCATTCCTATACACTAATGATGAAAAATCTGAAAGAGAAATTAAGGAAACACTCCCATTTACCATTGCAACGAAAAGAATAAAATACCTAGGAATAAACCTACCTAAGGAGACAAAAGACCTGTATGCAGAAAACTATGAGACACCGATGAGAGAAATTAAAGATGATACAAACATATGGAGAGATATATACTATGTTCTTGGATAGGAAGAATCAACATTGTGAAAATGACTGTACTACCCAAAGCAATCTACAGATTCAATGCAATCCCTATCAAACTACCAATGGCATTTTTCACAGAACTAGAACAAAAAATTGCACAATTTGTATGGAAACACCAAAGACCCCCAATAGCCAAAACAGTCTTGAGAAAGAAAAACGGAGCTGGAGGAATCAGGCTCCCTGACTTCAGACTATAGTACAAAGCTACAGTAATCAAGACAGTATGGTACTGGCACAAAAACAAATATAGATCAATGGAACAGGATAGAAAGCCCAGAGATAAACCCACGCACCTATGGTCACCTTATCTTTGATAAAGGAGGCAAGAATATACAATGGAGAAAAGACAGCCTCTTCAATAAGTAGTGCTGGGAAAACTGGACAGCTACATGTAAAAGAATGAAATTAGAACACTCCCTAACACCATACACAAAAATAAACTCAAAATGGATTAAAGACCTAAATGTAAGGCCAGACACTATAAAACTCTTAGAGGAAAACATAGGCCGAACACTCTGTGACATAAATCACAGCAAGGTCCTTTTTGACCCACCTCCTAGAGAAATGGAAATAAAAACAAAAATAAACAAATGGGACCTAATGAAACTTAAAAGCTTTTGCACAGCAAAGGAAACCATAAACAAGACAAAAAGACAACCCTCAGAATGGGAGAAAATATTAATATGCAAACGAAGCAACCAACAAAGGATTAATCTTCAAAATATATAAGCAGCTCATGCAGCTCAATATCAAAAAAACAAACAACCCAATCCAAAAATGGGCAGAAGACCTAAATAGACATTTCTCCAAAGAAGATATACAGATTGCCAACAAACACATGAAAGAATGCTCAACATCACTAATCATTAGAGAAATGCAAATCAAAACTACAATGAGGTATCACCTCACACTGGTCAGAATGGCCATCATCAAAAAATCTACAAACCGTAAGTGCTGGAGATGGTGTGGAGAAAAGGGAACCCTCTTGCACTGTTGGTGGGAATGTAAATTGGTACAGCCACTATGGGGAACAGTATGGAGGTTACTTAAAAACTAAAAATAGAACTACCATACGACCCAGCAATCCCACGCCTGGGCATATACCCTGAGAAAACCATAATTCAAAAGGAGGCATGTACCACAGTGTTCATTGTAGCACTATTTACAATAGCCAGGACATGGAAGCAACCTAAGTGTCCATCAACAGATGAATGGATAAAGAAGATGTGGCAGATATATACAATGGAATATTACTCAGCCATAAAGAGAAACAAAACCGAGTTATTTGTAGTGAGGTGGTAGGACCTAGAGACTGTCATACAGAGTGAAGTAATTCAGAAAGAGAAAAACAAATACTGTATGCTAGCACATATATATGGAATCTAAAAAAAAAAATGGTTCTGATGAATCTAGGGGCAGGACAGGAATAAAGATGCAGACGTAGAGAATGGACTTGAGGACATGGGGAGGGGGAAGGGTAAGCTGGGACGAAGTGAGAGAATAGCATTGATATATATACACTACCAAATGTAAAGTAGATAGCTAGTGGGAAGCAGCTGCATGGCACAGGGAGATCAGCTCAGTGCTTTGCGACCACCTAGAGGGGTGGGATAAGGAGGGTGAGAGGGAGATGCAAGAGGGAGGGGATATGGGGATATACGTATGCACATAGCTGATTCATTTTGTTTTACAGCAGAAACTAACACAACACTGTAAAGCAATTATACTCCAATAAAGATGTTAAAAAAAAAAAAAGTCCAAGCCACCATGTCATTTCATCTAGAAATACTTCAGTCTGCTGCTCTGATGAGGACAGTTTATTTTATGTAACCACCATGACCTCATCACAGCGGACAGACTTAACAGCGATTCCTCGCTACTGTCTAATGCCCAGTCCATATGCAGATTTCTCCAGGTGTCAAACCAGCCCCATGTCTCAATGCCTAGCACTGCCTGGGGGTCCGATACAGCCATATAAAGCCTTGGGCATACAGCTGCCATGTGTGCCCCCTCCCCTGAAAGTGCAGATAAGGGCTCAAGCCTGCATGTGCCCTTAGTTCCGGACCCTTCTCTGACCCTGTGGCTCACTGCCCCATTGTACCCTTCCCCTCCCACTCCCTCCACCCCTGGGCAGTATGCTTAGCTGTCCCCTCCCCCCACCCTGCCTCAGGCCCCCTCGGGACACTCCCCTCCTAGGCCACCCATCCTGGATCCTTCCCACCTTGGCTGGCAGGTGGTACCGGACCCAAGTGCAGGTTGAGAAACCTCCGCTCCCTCTTGAAGGTAGAGCCCTGTTCAAGGTGAGCCTTTCTGGCAGGGGTTCAGTCCCTCCCAGGGGGTCCCAGGTGTTCCAACTTGCCTCCTCCATGCTCTTCCACACGTTTCAACAAAAACAGGACGCAAGCTCAGACCACCCTGGGGCCGGGATGTGGGAAGGGAGTGGAGGCGACCCTGCACTTGGGACGCCTAAGGGAGGGGTGAGCTTGTGGACACAGATTTTGTCTGAGCTCAAAATGTGGATGAGCTAAGAACAAATTTGGTTGTTTCGGCTTAGAACCAAAGTAGGTGCGTAGCACCCATAAGATGAAAACTGAAAAGGTAATCATCAAAACTTGGAAAAAGATTTACTTGTAAACCTTCCCTCTGCTACCCCTCTGGCTACAGGTGCGCCACCTGGTGGCAGAAAGCAGAGCTCACCTTCTCTTCCCCAGTTTGCCAATTCCTGTCTGACCTCCTTAGACTAGGAGTGTGGGGAGAGAGAAAGGAAATTCTTTTTTTTTTTTTTTTTGAATTATAGTTGATTTACAATGTTGTGTTAGTTTCAGTTATACAGCAAAGTGATTCAGTTATATATATATATATAGATATAGATATATATATTCAGGTTCTTTTCCATTACAAGTTATTACAAGATATTGAATATAGTTCCCTGTGCTATACAGTAGGACCTTTTTGTTTATCTATTTCATATGTAGCACAATAGTTTCTATCTGCTAATCCCAAACTCCTAATTTACCCCTCCCCCCTTCCCCTTTGGTAACCATAGGATTGTTTTCTATGTCCCTGAGTCTGTTTCTGTTTTGTAAATAAGTTCATTTGTATCATTTTTTTAGACTCCACAAATAAGTGACATCATATGATTTTTGTCTTTCTCTGTCTGACTTACTGCATTTAGTATGGTCATCTCTAGGTCCATCCATGTTGTTGCAAGTGGCATTATTATGTTCTTTTTTATGGCTGAGTAATATTCCATCATATATATATATATATATATATATGCACATATGTATATATATATACCACATCTTCTTTACCCATTCATCTGTTAATGGACACTTAGGTTGCTTCCATGCCTTGGCTATTGTAAATAGTGCTGCAGTGAACATTGGGGTGCATGTATCTTTTCCAATTAGAGTTTTCCTCTTTTCCAGATATATGCCCAGGAGTGGGATTGCTGAATCATATAGTAACTCTAATTTTCATTTTTTAAGGACTGTTCTCCATAGTGGCTGCACCAACTTACATTCCCACCAACAGGGTAGGAGCATTCCCTTTTCTCCACACCCTCTCCAGCATTTATTATTTGTAGACTTTTTGATGATGGCCATTTTGACCAGTGTGAGATGATACCTCATTGTAGTTTCGATTTGCATTTCTCTAATAATTAGCAATGTTGAGCATCTTTTCATGTGTCTGTTGGCCATCTGTATGTCTTATTTGGAGAAATATCTATTTAGGTCTTCTGCCCATTTTTTTATAGGGTTGTTTGTTTTTTTAATATTGAGTTATATGAGCTGTTTGTATATCTTGAAAATTAAGCCCTTGTCAGTCTCATCGTTTGCGAATATTTTCTCCCAGTCTCTAGGTTGTCTTTTCATTTTGTTTATGGTTTCCTTTGCTGTTCAAAAGCTCATAAATTTGATTAGGTCCCATTTGTTTGTTTTTGCTTTAATTTATTTTGCCTTGGGATATTGACCTAAGAAAACATTGCTGTGATTTATGTCAGAGAATGTTATGCCTATGTTCTCTTCTAGGAGTTTTATGGTGTCGTGTCTTATGTTTAAGTCTTTAAGCCATTTTGAGCTTATTTTTGTGTATAGTGTAAGGAAGTATTCTAACTTCTTTGATTTACATGCAGCTGTCCATCTTTCCTAGCACCACTTGCTGAAAAGACTTTTTTCTCCATTGTATATTCTTGCCTCCTTTGTCGAAGATTAATTGACCATAGGTGTGTGTTTATTTCTAGGCTCTGTATTCCATTCCATTGACTTACATGTCTGTTTTTGCACTAATACCATGCTATTTTGATTACTGTAGCTTTGTAGTATTGTCTGAAGTCTGGGAGGGTTATGCCTCCAGCTTTGTTCTTTTTCCTCAGGATTGCTTTGGCAATTCTGGGTCTTTTGTGGTTCCATATAAATTTTAGGATTATTTGTTCTAGTTCTGTGAAAAATGTCATGGGGAATTTGATAGGGAGCACATTAAACCTGTAGATTGCTTTGGGTAGTATGGCGATTTTAACAATATTGATTCTTCCAATCCAAGAGCATGGGATATCTTTCCACGAGAAAGGAAATTCTTATCAGACAACGATTGTTCTCACTCTCTGGGCAGCTGTTTCAGCCGACCCTTCCCAGGGAGATTCCAGAGGTTCTTGGGGAGCCCCTACGTTGCCAATGTTCTCTCACCCATAGTGTAGTCCCCTTGACCTGGGGAAAGGTGTTCTTTCGGTTAGGCAGCTGCTTTCTCCCGCAGCCCCTGAGCACAGGGCAGTCCACCTCTTGTCCTCTTTCTGTGGAAGTCCGACAGCCCCTGCTGGTGGCCCTGTGGATGGGATCTAAGATGATTCCTCCCCTGGCTCGCATCTGGTCCCACCCCCGACACCGACAGGTGGGCAGTTATGCCCTCCCACACAGCCTCCTCGGGCATCTGCTGAGAGCCACCCAGTTGCCTGTAGATTTTTCAGCCACTAAGTCCACAAATTCCAGGGGACACGCTCCAGCTCTCAAGAAATTGGGATGAGAGGGAAGCAATGCCCACCCCTCCTTCTTGGGGAAAGAGGGTTGGAATCAACAGCTCAACTTTCCCCAAAAGAAATTCTCCTTACAAATGCTGTTTAAGAATTTGAATTCCTGACCCTTTTATACCCTTAACGTGGACGTGAGAGGCTGAGAGGTCTCTTGGGGACCTCCTTTGTAAACTCTGCCCGTGGTCCAGCAGCACCTTTGGAACGCAGGTCTACTGGGTCTCAGCTCCTCCCCCAAGACTTGGTTGGCATGCATGCACGCATGCACACACGCAAGTACTCAGGCACACACGCACACACGCACACACGCGCACACGCGCACATGCACGCAGGCTTGCACGGGCTCAGCTTCGCTGGATCTCGCCCAGCCTTTCTCCAGTTCCCATCCTTGCACTTCCTCTCTGCACGACCAGCCTGAGAGGTAGGATCACTTGGGGATGGGATCACCCATCTTCTAAGAGGAAGAGACCTGAGGTCAGAAAGATAGAGGTGCTTGCCCATGTCTCTCAGTGAGTTGGCGGCAGAGCCAAGGGAGACCCCCCCAGTTCTCCCAAGCTACGTTCTCGGACCCGTGCTCCGCAGAGCGCCATTCAAGGAGCAGCAATAGAGGATTTCCAAATAACTTGAGAAATGCCACGTGCTACGTACAGTGTGTGGTCTATGGGGACTCAAGGGAACATATTGGGAAGCTCTGTCGTAAAGAAACCTGTTGGGACTTCCCTGGTGGTCCAGTGGCTAAGACTCCACACTCCCAATACAGGGGGCCGGGGTTCGATCCCTGATCAGGAACTAGATCCCACAAGCCGCAACTAAGAGTTCGCATGCTGCAACTAAAGATCCTGTGTGCCACACCTAAAAAAGAGTCCACATGCCACAACAAAGTTCCCACGTGCTGCAATTAAGACCTGGTGCAGCCAAAAAATATAAATACATAAATACATAAATATTTAAATAAATAAATAAATAAAGAGACCTGTTTACACCAGCATTTCCCAAACGTGAGCATTGGGCACCTGTGCTCTCAAGACACTGATTATCGGCCATAAACGTTCCATCTTGGGAAAAGCTGTGAGAGAAAGTCCATCATCCAGGAGCTGAATATAGCAAAGAAGAAAGGGGACTCAGAGGCCACGTGATTCTCCCTCCCCTCCTCCATCCCCAATTTCTGCTAAGAAGGGCTTCAAGGCCGTATTCTGAACAGCAGGGACAAGGTGCATGAGGGCTCTTCTGCTTTCCTGTGTTCCCAGCCAACTCCTTTAGACTACGTTCTGCTTTCCTCTAGAGCAAGCAGCCTCACTGATGCACAGAATCTGTAACTGGAGACCCTAGGGTGCAATGGAACGAGCCCCTAGACAGCAGAGAACACCAGCCCTCGCCTCCCTCGCCCCTTTTATTAGGCCAGTTGCCATGGCAATGGGGGGGGACCAGAATGGCAGGCACTGGGAACGAATTTGCTTAGAACGTTTCAGCTTATAACATTTGGGGGCAATCTCTCCCTCCTTACCAGGCCTGAGCTAAGGAATTGCCTGACTCCCTGCTGTGTGACCCGGTCTGTGGCATTTCTGAGATTCCCTTGGTCAAATGGGCTTCTTTTTTATTATTATTATTTATTTATTTATTTATTGTTGGCTGTGTTGGGTCTTCGTTGCTGCACGTGGGCTTTCTCTAGTTGCAGCGAGCAGGGGCTACTCTTCGTTGCGGTGCGTGGGCTTCTCTTGTTGCAGAGCATGGGCTCTAGGCGCCCGGGCTCAGTAGTTGTGGCTCACGGGCTCTAGAACGCAGGCTCAGTAGTTGTGGCTCGTGGGCTCTAGAGCTCAGGCTCAGTAGTTGTGGCGCACGGGCTTAGTTGCTCCGCGGCATGTGGGATCTTCCCGGACCAGGGCTCGAACCCATGTCCTCTGCATTGGCAGGCGGATTCTTAACCACTGCGCCACCAGGGAAGCCCCCCAAATGGGCTTCTGTATCTTTTAGGTTACCCCCAGCACCCTTACAGCCATGACTACCAAAAAAGGAGAGTGGGCTGTGACAGTCGCAATCCAGCACGCTGCCCACCCCTCACGCACACCCATGGCACTGCACAGCGTTCTGTTCTCATGCGGTTTATTGTGGTTTATTTTACTCGGATTCACACAGAAGTGGCAGGTTTAGAAACCACAGCATCGGCTCATCCTCTGGACTTGAAGCCAGCCGTGGGAGAAGCCAGACAGCACCCCTGTGCTTCTTGTTCCGGGAGCACCTGAGGTTGCCGCATCCTCACCTTCAATCATCCTCGGCATCGGGCTGCTGTGAAAGCACTCTCAGATGCTGTGGGAAAGGCCTTTCCCTTGTTCTGGCATGTTCACTCCTGTGTGTCTCCTTCCCAGGCAGAGGCAGCTCTCGGGCTCAGACATCAGCAGGGTTCAGAGGAGGGAGAGGACCCAGTAGGCTCAGCACAGCCAGATGGGGAGACCCGGAGTCCAGGAGGACGGCCGCGCGCTACTGCACCCTCACCTCCCCCGAGGTACCCCACAGTAGGGCTGTTTATCTGTAGAATGGTGGGGCTGCAAGGGAGCTCGGGGGAGTCATCTTGGGGGAGTATTTCCCCAAGTGTGTTCTGTGGAACATCAATTCCACGAGGTGTTAATAGACCCTGGGTTTGTGAGTCAATGACTTAAACAGGTTTGAGTATGCTGTTAGTGTGGATCTTCTCAGAGCTTTAATACATCGATGTGCATTGTCCAGGGGGCCATTGTGTCCATCCATCCATCCAATAAGTACCATCTCCTTTCTGCACCAGACACCATACTAGGACCAGGGATACCAAAGGATACCACAGTTCTTGCTCTTGTGGAACCAGACAGGCAGCGAGGGGTCAGCAGAGATGGAGACCCCTTAAGCCTGGGGACTCAGGCAGGTGGCCTTTGAGCAGAGAGTGGAGTGGCAGAGTGAGGGACCGAAGCATGCGGCCATCTGGGGGAGGCCTCCTGGGTGCCGAGCACGCAGGGTCCCCGGGGCTGTCTGACCACACTCACCGCCTTTCCTTCCCGGGATGTGTCTGCAAGGCAGAGTCTCTGGAGCACTCGGTGGGGAGGATGCGATCTTGTTCAGCCCTGTCTTTCTGTAGATGTAGAAACCAGCGTACTGGGAAAACAGGGATTTGCTCACGGTCACTGTGACCTTGGCAGGGACAGCCCCCCAGCCACCTTAGTTTGTTTGTTTTTTTATAAAATAAAGTTTACTGTACTTTTTCATGATCAAACTAATACATACTCATCATAGCAAATTCAGAAGGAAGCCCTCCCATATCCCTACCACCCAGAAATAGCCCTGGTATTTCTTAGTGCATTTCCTTCCTGCGTTTTATTTCTGGGAGTACATTTTTGGATGTGTTTCTGTAGTTAACATATTGCATAGACAATGCTTTGTATTGCTTTTTTCATGTAACTTTATAAGCATTTTCCCCTGTCACTACAACTTCATTATAAAGAACTCCGATCAGCTGCAGATAAACAGGCTGCTGTGACTAATATCACTCTCTTAGCTCAGTCCTCTCCCCCCTATGGTGATGGTGACGATGATGATAAGAAAAAATAATAAAGGCCACACTTACAGAGGGCATTTGTCCACAGTGCATTCTCTGAAGCCTCCTTCCATCAACATTTAAAGAGGCTCAAATCTTTCCCATTAGAAGAAAACCTCCCTGGTCTGTTCCTCAACTCTCGGTGCTCTGCCCCCTTCTCTTCCTTCTCCACCCCTCCCGGGGCTGTGTCCTCAGCTCCTGGGGTCTCGGTCACCTCTTCAGCCCTGATTAGCCCCCCAGATCAGTATCTTTGACTCATCTTCCTTAGCACCACACCTGGATGTCCATCTGCTTGCCCACTGGGACCTCAATTTCATGTCCCAGATCAATTCATCCACTTTTCTCCCCAAACCCTGTGCTTCATCCTCCCAACTGCCCAAGCCAGCAGTGGGCATCCCTCTCCACCCCTCTTTTGGACTCGCTGCCCTTGTCAACAAGCCGCCAATAATAGTCACGACTCTCCAGCATCCCTTAGAGAGCCCTTAGCCATGCCCCACACAGGGCGACTCCTTCAGCACTCTCACCACCCGAGGAGGGGGCTTCTCTTTATGATGGTCCTCCTTTTATTGACAATGAGGAAACTGAAACTCAGAGAGGTTAGGTAGCTTTCTAGGGCTGCACAGTGAGTGAGCTAGGATTTGAACCCACGTAGTCAGGTTTCAGAGTTCACGCTCAGCAGTCCTGCGTCTCCAGCGCTGAGGAGCCATCACCTGCGTCCACGTCGTCTCCCCATCTGTGCTGCCTCTGCCCTGGCCCAGCTGCAGCCCCACTGGCCTTACGCCACGTGGCAGCCGAGTGAGCTTTCTAAACAACCCCATTCTCTTGCTTAAACCCCTTTAGCGGCTCTTAGGGAAAAGCTCCTTCACGCTGTGCACGGGGCCTGCTCAGGGGTCTCTGGGCTCCTCTCCCACACCACCTCTCTCTGCTACCACTCTCTGTCCCCACACCCCAGCATGCTCCCTGTCACCACCCAGTCTTCACCAGTCTTTACACGTGCTCTCTGCCCCAACATTCTTCCTCCCATTTTTCCTGGCCAACCACCGTAACTTTCATAACTCAGCTAAAAAGCCGCCTCCTGGGGACTTCCCTGGCGGTCCCGTGGTTAGGACTCCACGCTTCCACTGCAGGAAGCATGGGTTTGATCCCTGGTTGGGGAACTAAGACCCTGCAAGCCACAAGGCGTGACAAAAAAGAAAAAAAAAAAAACCACCTCCTCCAGGAAGCCTTCCCTGAGTGCCTAGTCTGATTTCTGTTCCCTCTTATGTGTTCCTCTCCCCCTCCATTGTACTTCCCTTATCACAGTGAATTGTAAGCATGGGTTTCCTTAGTCTACTTGCCTGTAGCCCTTCTGTCCATAAGCTGCCTAACGCATACACACTCCACATCTTGTTCATTCTTCTTTCTCCAGCACTTAGCACAGTGCCTGGTGAGGACCGCCTATCAGTAAGTGTTAGGGGGATACACGAATGAATGGAGCTACAGGCAAGGTGAGCATTCGGACTTGTATTCAATTCCTAAACCTTTGCCCTTATCCCCAAATATCTTTTCCTGCTTCCAGTGTTTTACTATTGCAAACCACACTGCTGAGAACAGCTTTGTCCCCAGAGTCTTTCTTTTAGATTTACTTCAAGACAAACGCCCAGAAGTAGAATTACTGAATTAGAGGGCAAGAACATCTATATGTCCCCTGATAGGTTTTGCAAAAAGTGAATTCCAAAATTATGGTAACAATCTGGGAGGCTTTTTCTTTTGCAGCAAATGAATCCTCTTTCCTTTTCTGTGTGTCTTCCTGGTGGAAGCCGCACAAAGCTATTTTTACCTAAAGGCTGTAAAGCTCGTCATTCTCAGGGGACAAAGTTGGGCGTGTGTGTGGATAGACGGTGTGCCCGCCTCACCAGCCCATCAGCCCCTGCGTGCTAGCTAGTTCTAGGTCATCTGGGGAAAGCAAATTTCAATTATGTTCCAAATTAAGCAGCAGTTCTGTAAAAGAAGGAACGCACACAGACACAGATACACACACACACATCCATCTCCATTTGGGGACTTATAAACATCTTTAAAATCCTAAGGGACAAGCAAATTGTCAAAGCATAACCCATGAACTTTGGCAGGTGAATGCTATGAAGAGATCAAAGCTGAAAACGCTTTGGGGGCGGGGGGATCATCTGACTTCCAATGTTCGTTTTAGCAACAGCTTTCTGCAGATAAAATCTTACAGGAAGGGAGGGAGCCGCAGAGGGGGGAGAAATGGGGATATATGTATATGTATAGCTTTGTTATACAGCAGAAACTAACACACCATTGTAAAGCAATTATACTCCAATAAAGATGTTAAAAAATAATAATAAAAAATAAATAACAATAAAAGAGGCCAGTAGAGAAACAAGTATATGCTGTTGTATGATAAAGTCTACCTTGTATCGCTCTGAACTGAATAAAATCAGAAATGATTTCATTAAAGTGGACAGAGGAGAATAAATCAAAGAGAAAAAGAAAAAAGTCTTACAGGAAAATCCACGCTATAATATGGTTGAGAATGCAGCTGCTGCGGCTTCAGGGGGCGGAGGTGACCAGAAACGCTCTCATCCTGTGTTCGCTCCCTCTCCCACCTCCCCACCCTCCATCCCACCTCCACTTGGGGCTCCAAAGTCTCCCGTCCAGGATCCAGTGCAGGAGGACACCCAGGCCCAGCAAGGGCAGAGGCCTGCCCAGGGCCCCACGTGAGTGGTGGCCTCCCTGTCTGGGGCTGACTCTCCACCTGTTGTCTTGCCAGGAGCCACTTGGCCACTCACAGGCACAGTGCCTGACGTGTCTCCAAGGAGGTCCTGGAGGTGGCTGGCTTCCCCCAGTGCTTACCATCTAGGCACCCCCGCTATCAATTTGGTTTTAGGGTTCAGTCCAATTTAAGTTCTCTTATTACCAGCCTTTCTATCTGTCTTTTAAGAAAATCATCCATTTCATGTAGATCCTCAAATTTATTGAAATCCAACTGCAATAGTATCCTCATGTAATTATTTTGTTCTCATTTACCCCGTGCAATTATAAGTCCTTTTTCATTCCTAGTGTACTTTTCTTTTCTGGTCTTTTATTTCTTGGGCTTTGTGGGTTTTCCATTTTATTTCTTCGGGAAGAAGCATATTTTAATTTCGTTTTTTGGTATTTTTTTGTTTTCTAGTTCATTCTTTTCAGCTTTTTATCCTAAATAATTTCCTCCTCATAATTTTTTTATTTATTTTGTTGTGTTTTAAGTTGAATGCTTCATTCCTTTATACATATCCTTTGTTATATGATAAAAACGTGTAAGGTTTGCTGTTGGTGTATCCCATAGGTGTTACCCTGACGTCTTCTCATTTTCATTAATTTCTTATTAATTTGTAGTTTTAATATTGATCTCCTCTTTCAGCTCAAAGTTATCTAGAAGAGTATTTTTACATTTCCAAGCTAAATTTTTACCATATTTTTTATGGTTATTTAGGGTTTCTTTGCACTCCAGTGAAATTTCTGAACTCCTAGGATAAGAAGGGTAATTCCAGGAATCTTTCAGCCTCCTGGGAGAAAAAACAGATTTCCTATGTGCAGAATGCACCCTCCACCCCCTCCCTAAAATGTCCAGTCCTAATCCCAGGAGTCATGAGTATGTAGGTTCCATGGCAAAGGGGAATGAAGGCTGCAGGTAGAATTAAGGTCGCTGATCAGCTGACCTTGAAATAGATTATCATGGATTATTCAGGTGGGCCCAGTGTAATCACAAGGGTCCCTAATTATGGGAGAAGGAGGGAAAAGAGGTGAGGGACATGTGACTACACGGCAAGGTCAGAGTGATGCCCCGTGAGAAAGACCTGACCTTAGTTGCTGGCTTTGAAGATGGCCCCTTCCTAAGGCGACATGAGCCGAGGAATGTAGGTGACCTCTAGAAGCTAGAAAAGCCAAGGAACAGACGCTCTCCTGGAGCCTCCAGAAGAAGCACCGTGATTTTAGCCCAGTGAGGTCAGATTTCTGACCTCCAGAACTGTAAGAGAACACATGAGTGTTGCTTTTTTTTTTAAAATTAATTTATTTATTTTTGGCTGCGTTGGGTCTTCGTTTTTGCGCGCAGGCTTTCTCTAGTTGCGGCGAGCGGGGGCTACTCTTTGTTTTGGTGCGCTGGCTTCTCATTGCAGTGGCTTCTCTTGCTGTGGAGCAGGGGCTCTAGGCGTGCGGGCTTCAGTAGTTGTGGCACGAGGGCTTAGTTGCTCCTTGGCATGTGGGATCTTCCCGGACCAGGGATCGAACCCGTGTCCTCTGCATTGGCAGGCAGATTCTTAACCACTGCGCCACCAGGGAAGTCCCCATATGTGTTGTTTTAAGCCAGCAACTGTGGGGTAATTTGCACGGCAGCAACAGGAAAGTAATACACTGGGTAAAAGGGAGAATCAGATGTTTTATTCGGCTTCTTACCTGCATTTGAAACTCGAAGTTTTCAGATCTCTGAGAAAAGAGAAGTGCAGGCCTAAACTCCTGTCCTGTCCAAGGGTATCATACACATGGGAGAGTAAACAAGGCCGTTCCTCCCAGATTGTGGCTAGGTGGGTGTCTTTCTCCACCAATCCTCCCAAATGCCTGGTGAGCTCTCTCTTTTCAAATGGCTTTATTGAGATACCACTCACATTCCTTAAAATCCACCCATTTAAGGAATACCACTCAGTGGTTTTTAATATATTCACAGTTGTGCAACCATCACTACAGTATAATTTTATAACATTTTCATCACCCCAAAAGAAACCTCATGCCCATTGGCATTGTATTTGTTTACTAGGGCTGCCATAACAAAATATCACGGACTGGGGGGCTTAAACCACAGACATTTATTTCCTCACTGTTCTGGGGGCTGGAAGTCCAAGATCCGGGTGCAGCAGGTTTGGTTCCTTCTGAGCCCTCTTCTTGGGCTTGCAGACGGCCACCTTCTCAAGGCGTCCTTTCCTCTGTTCCAAGAGTCTCTCTGTGTGTCCTAATCTCTGCTTTTAAGGACACCAGTCAGATTGGATTACGGCTCATACTAATGGTCTCATTTTAACTTAACTCTTTAAAGGCCCTATCTCCAAATACATTCTGGGGTACCAGGAATAGCACTTCAACAAATGAATTTTGAGGGAACACAATTCAGTTCATAACAGATAGTTATTCTCTGTTCCCTTCCTGCTCCCCGCCCCAGCCCTCGACAACCACTAAACTACTTTATGTCTCTGTGGATTTACCTTTTCTGGACATTTCCTATAAGGGGAATCATATAATATGTGGTCTTTGTGACTGGTTTCTTTCACTTAGCATACTATTTTCAAGGTTCATCAATGTTGTAGCATGTGTCAGTACTTCATTGCTTTTTATTGCCAACTAACATTCCAGTATACAGAGGGACCCCACTGTGTCTATCCACTCATCAGGTGATGGACATTTGGGTTGTTTCCACTTTGGGGCTATTATGAATACTTCTGCTGTGAACATTTGTGTACAAGTTTTTGCGTGGATATGTTTTTATTTCACGTGGGCACATACCTAGGAGTTATATTACTGGGTTGTATTATAACTTTTTTGAACAGTTTGAAGAACTGCCAATCTGTTTCCCAAAGAGATTGCATCATTTTACAATTCCACCAGAATTATGAGGGTTCCAATTTCTCTGCATCTTCAACATCACTTATTTCCCTTTTTAAATTAAAACAATTTTAATTTATAGCCATCTCGGTGGGTGTGAAGTCGTATCTCATTGCAGTTTTGATTTGCATTTCCCTGATAGCTAATGAGGTTGAGGATCTTTTCATGTGCCTGTTGGCCATTTCTATTTCTTCTTTGGAGAAATATGTATTCTGATCCTTTGCCCACTTTTTAGTTGCCTTATTTGTATTTTTATTATTGAGTTGTAAGAGTTCATTATATAGTCTGGATACAAGGCTCTTTTCACATATATGTTTGCAAATATTTTCCCCCATTCTGTGGGTTGTTTTTTCACTCTAATGGTATTACTTGCAACAAAATTTTTTAATGCTGATGAAGTCCAATTTATCTATTTTTTTCTTTGGTTACTTGTGCCTTTGGAATCATATCTAGGAAGACTTTGCCTAACCCAAGGTTATGAAGATTTAAACATGTTTCCTTCTAAGGGTTTTATAGTTTTAGCTCTTACATTTAGGACTATGATTTATTTTAAGGTAATTTCTGTGTATGATGTAAAGGGTCCAAACTTCATTCATTTGTATGTGGATGTCTAGTTGTTCCAGCACCATTTATTGAAGACTATTCTTTCCTCCATTGACTTATCTTGGAGCCCTTGTCAAAAATCAATTGAACATAAGTATAAGGGTTTATTTCTGAACTCTCAATTCAATTCCATTGATCTATATTGTCTACGCCAGTACCACACTGTCTTGATTACTAAAGCTTTTCAATAAATTTTGAAATCAGGAAATATGAGTACTCCAACTTTGTTCTTTTTCAAGATTGTTTTGGCTGTTCTGGGTCCTTTGCATTTCCAAATGAATTTTAGGATCAGCTTGCTCATTTCTGAAGAAGAGATTTTGATGGGGATTGCATTGAGTTTGCAATCAATCTGCAGACTGTTGCCTTTGTAACAATATTAAGTCTTCCAATCCACGAATGGATGTCTTTCCTTTTATTTAGGTCTTCTTTAATTTCTTCCAATGACATTTTGTAGTTTTCAGTGTATGTCTTAACACTTCTTTTGTTAAATTTATTCCTAAGTATTTTATTCTTTTTGATGTTATTGTAAATAGAACTGTTTTCTTAATTTAATTTTCAGATTGTTCATAGCAAGTATATAGAAATACAATTGATTTTTTGAATATCGCTCTTGCATCCTGCAACCTTAGTGAGCTCATGTATTCGTTTTAATAGTTTTTCAGTCGATTACTTAGGATTTTCTAAACGCAAGATCCTGTGATCTGCAGATAGAGATCGTTTCACTCCTTCCTTTCCAATTGAATGCCTTTTTTTTCCTTGCCTAATTACCTCCAGTACAATCTTGAAAAGCAGTGGTGAGAGTCGATAACCCTGTCTTGTTTGATCTTAGGGGAAAGCTTCCAGTCTTCTGACAGCTCTTCTGATTTAAAAACTCTTATTTTGTCCTCAATTATGGCTTTTCCTCCTTCCACCCCATTTGGAACTCCTCTTATTTAGAAGTTAGATCTCTTGAATCCATCATTTACGTGCTTCATCTTGTCAATGATAATTTCCATTTCTTTCTTTTTTTACTCTGCTTCACAAAGTAATTTTTTCATCTGATCTTTTAGGTCCCTGGATTGCAGGCCCAATCCTGCCTGCCACCTGTTTTTGTCAATAAAGTTTTATTGGAACACACTCACATCCATTGGTTTAGGGATTGTCTGTGGCTGCCTTCACGCTGTGATGGCCGAGAGGAGTAGTTGTGACAGAGACACAGAGACCGAAAGGTCTGCAAAAAGCCAAAAATATTTACTATCTGGCCCTTTGCAGAAAAGTGTGCCAACCCTAGTTCTACATCAGTGTCTTTTCTGTTTTTCCCTGCCTCTAATTAATCTTTTAAATTATGAAATAATGGTTTTTGTTCTCACGAATTATGTTTTGTTCTCAGATTGTTCCTCTGCAAGATCTTCCTGACTCTCCTGATAACTTCTCTGTCATTTCCTCCTCTAGACACGTCACCTTCTGACTGCTCAGCGTGGTAGAGCATTTTGTGGGGGGATGGCAGTCTTTAAACTTCCCAAGCTCACGGTTTCGGAGGCCCAGGCCTCCCAGCTCTGTTGCAGAAATGAGTTCCCCACAGAGGCCTGGCTGTCAGGGTCTCCAGGGCAGGTGTGAGGCGGCCGACAGGGAGAGAAGTAACCAGGACGTTTCTTCCGCAGGCTACTGGTGAACAGCCGCCCACACTGGGACCTGATGGCTGGGGCTGGGAATGCCAAGGAGGTTGGGCTTCCTAGGTAGGAGCTGGCCGGGGCATCCTTTCCCAAAGCTCTGAAGGCTCCTGGGTAAACACTTCCCAGGAATCAGCAGCTCCCTCTAGGATTGCAGGCTAGGCTGGCCTGAGGGATGCACTTGGCTAACTTTTCTTAATTTAATGAAGCGGGAACATTAAGATCCTGTTAAGTGGGAACACTCAGGCAGCCCAGGATGGCAGGACTTGGCTCCAGGCTCCTCCAGAAAGGCAGGCCTGCTCCAGCCTGGGTCCTCGATGCTCCTCTCCCAGTGCAAACAGGCACTAAGAAGTTGCCCTCTGCTGGATGGGTACCCAAGGTCCTCCCCCTGCCCCCAACATGCACACATCTGGCCAAGCTTCCCCTAGATTGGTCCAGGTCTTTGAGTTACCCCAGCAGAAAGCTGCAGTCATCCCCGGTATGACCACTGCCGGCTCCTCTCCCAAGAGTCGCCCCCTCCTGAGCCTTCAAAGTGGGTGAAACATAATCTTCAGGAGAGTTGCTTTCTGAGCTGAGGAGCCTGAGAGATGGAGTCACAGCGAAGCTCCAGCTGTGAGCCCCACACCAGCCTCAGTGTGTGGAAGGCAAGGTGGGCCAGGAACAATTTATATTTCCCACCAGATGCAACCAGGACACAAGCGAGAGCTTCGGTTTCCAAAATATAATGCCTGTAGGCTCGTCCCCGCCCCACACAAGCACCGTTTGGATGAGGATGACATGTCAGTTCTGTGCTGTAAGAAGCTCAGGGTGGGGGGGGCGGGAAAGAAGCTCGGGGGGGACAAAGAGGAATAAGCACGGAAGACATGCCTGCTGCTCTCCTGAAGTTCACAGTCCAGCGCGGGGGCCAGCAAGTAAAAAGACCATCCCAGAATGGGATGGCAAGGGTGTGATGGGGTGGAGCCCAAAGCCCTGAAGCCTTTTGGAGAATGGTGCCTACAGCCCTGTGGGAGGGAGTGCCGAGTGTTTGGGGGGCCGTGGGGGGGAGGTGACATGTGGGTGGAGTTGAAGATAATTGGCCAGGTAGAGAGTCAGTGGGCTGGGCGTGAGAGGAAGCAGACATGTGTAGGTGCTCAATAAACAATGAATGAATGAATGAAAACAAATTGTGCTGTATTTAAGGAAAACAACTGTTGGTAATAACTTAATTGGTCAAGGAGATTAACGGTGTGAGTGGGGATTTTCAAAAAAGGGCTGCAGGGTCACAGATGATCCCAAGTTCCCTGAGACCTCTGTTGACTTCCCTTCGAAGAAGACACTTCGGTGTCTGACACGAATTAGTAATTTACTTCGGCTCCTTAATATAAACCATACATGGTCTCCTTGGTGAATCATCAAAAGCAACTGTGTTTCTTTTTATTATTAGTGATGAGTGAGGCAATTACTTTGTTTTGGCAACCCCAAGTAATGGAGAAGATGATCTATGGAGTTGGTTCCTCACCAGTGACTCCAGACTGGAAAAACTTCTAGAAACAGGGAGGGAGCATGGGATAACGTGGGCAGTCCTGGGGCTTGTTGTTTGCAGAAATGTGTTTGTTAGGCTCTTCATCCACTCACCCGTGTGCCCTCTCAGGGCCTCACCTCCACCCTCTGGACAAGGAAGTTGGATAAGATACTCTTTAAGGACTTTTAAGCTGTATTATGTATCTGGGGCTCTATGACTAGCCTCGGCTTAACACACAGCAGAAACCCCATCTTTCCTGCCTCCCCCATGAATGAGAAATCCAGTCCAGGAGTGCCTCGGAGCTGACCCACAGATAGTCAGCCTGGCCACTTGTCCTGAACCCCAATACAAAGTCACTGACTTTGGTGAGCAATCTTTTCAAATCCAAGAACTGGTGACTTCCAGATACACATCGTTCAGGGGACACATGTCCCCGCAAAATGTTAATTTTCTTTTTAGCAGCAGAATGGAAAACATGAATTCATGTATTTTTAAGAAATAAAGGCTTCATTCAGCAAACGGGAAAGATGCTAAATAGAGGATGGGTTTAAGTGCTGCACAGTCAAGAGAAAGGGGAAGGAGCTGTGAGAGAGGCACTGGAGAAGGGCAGGAAGGATCTTTTGGGAGCTGACTTTGTGCTGATCCTCAGCAGTGCCTGCAAGACAGCGTTAGGAGTCCCATCTGTCAGCAAGAAATGGAGGCTCAGAGAGGTCTGAGCTGCCGAGTAAAACGCAGGGCTCTGTCTCCCCAAGCATCCTCAGGCTGGTTGGACAAAGACCAATGCCCATTCATGGGGAAGTGGGGCTCAGCTTAGGGCACAAGTGGTCCCTACCTGCCCACCCGGCCCTTTCTGCAGCTCAGGAAGCCCTCTAACGAACAAACATCACATGCAAGAAACCTCCCAAGGAGGCTGACACAGCTGATTTCGTGAATTCACTGAGTGATGTTGGGCCGCTTAAACCTTTCTCCGTGTTGTGTGCACCGAACCCTTTACTAAGAGTAAGATTTGCGGGTCCCCTACAGCATCCATATTCTCTGATGCTCCTTAAAGGAACTTGAATGTCTTTATTGTTCCAGGAGATTAGTAGTTAGCAGGATAGGTTGACGGAGGCAAGTCCCCCTCACCTTCGGTGCTAATGTTCTATAGGAAGTCTGCCATCAACATCTCCCAGCAAATCTTCTTCCAGTTGCAGAGTCCAAGACAGCAGGGAAAGTGCTTGATCTAGAGGTTAGAGTGCGCCACATGCTTCAATAAACCAGGCTGGGAACAAACAGGCCAATATCCTGGGAGGGTCTTCTCACAGAACTTTGATACGCATGAACCAGGGGTGACCCTGCCTCTGCAGAGCACATGGGACATCTCCAAGTGACCTGGGGCTTGTCCATTTTAGTAATTTTTAGGGTCTAACAAGTCTCTTCTGTAGCAAAGAGACCAATCTTGACCCTGGAAAGAGAGGGACAAATAAGGTTAGGAGGGGCTGAAATCCTCTGGGGCTGCTAACAGGACTGTTAGAGGACCAAGGTGCCCTTTTGAGTTTGAAGACTCCAGCTCAAAGAAATCGGGTAAGGAAAGTGGAGATGTGACAGCCAATCGCTAAAGAACTCTGAGGACAAGTGGATGGTGAGGAAGGGGGAATCCATCTGCAACGTGTAAGAATGATGAACAACTGCAGCAAACAAGAATGGATGGGGGACTTCCCTGGTGGCGTGGTGGTTAAGAATCCACCTGCCAATGCAGGGAACATGGGTTCGAGAATATGGTCCGGGAAGATCCCACATGCTGCGGAGCAACTCAGCCCACGAGCCACAACTAATGAAGCCCGCGCGCCCTGGAGCCTGTGCTCCGCAGCAAGCAATGAGAAGCACGTGCACTGCAATGAAGAGTAGCCCCTGCTCGCCACAACTAGAGAAAGCCTGCGTGCAGCAATGAAGACCCAAGGCAGCTGAAAATAAATAAATAAATTTATTTAAAAAAAAAAAAGAATGGATGGGCACTGGGATTTTGAGTTCGAAAAACCTTGGCTTGAGAACTGACTCCACCACTTCCTGTATCTTGGGCAAAACCACTCTTCTCACTCTGGGCCAGGAGTAGAATAGCGACCCTTCGCTGCCCTCCTATATGCCAGAAACCGCTTAACGCTTGATGTGCTCTTGCTCAGAGGCAATTTTTTAAAAGGTAGGTACGATTTCATTGTTGCTGTGATAGAGGGGAATGGGAGCATTAGTGGCGATACTGAGAAAGCATGACGAACTGTGTCTAATTAGAACTGAGAAGTGAGACTCTGCGGGTTTAGGGTTTCCAGCCAGCTATGAGGATGGCTAACCTTTAGGAAGGTTGGGGATTTAACAACCAGAGAAAACCTGGACGACCTCGTGCAGTCGATGTGATTTTTCACAAGCTGTGGTTTGCAGCCGCCAGGTGGGGCTTTTTTGGACTGGGAGATCCTTCAGCTGTTGATACTGCCTCAAAGATACGACTCCCCGTCCCAGCCTTGGCTCTTTATTTACAAAGAGAGGGGGTTGCTCACTGCCTCGGAGCAGGCTGGGCACGCCGCAGGGCCGGGGAAGGTGGACTCCTCCGGCCAAGTCTCACGGACGCCGGCGCGCTCAGCTGCCTTTGTAGTTGAGAGAGGCGCCCCGCGCGGGGAGGAGGACACAGCGCTCCACGTGCCGCGCCAGCGCCCCGCCCACTTTTGGCCCTGCCCTCCTCCTCGGCCCCGCCCCTCACGGATCGCGCTTTCTTCTAAGCCCCGCCCCTCCCACATCCGCCAGTCCCACCCCGCTCTCAGCGCTCCTCCCCGCCCCTCACTGAGCACCCTTCCTTCGAAGCCCCGCCCCTTGCGGCCCGGCCGGGCCCTCACGACCCGCCCCCCGAGGTTCCGCCCCGCCCCTCGCAGACCCCGGCTCGGCTCTCCTGGAGGCGCGGGCGGTGGGGCCCCGCGCCTTTTGTGTCGGGCTTGGGCCACCGCGCGCGCTCTCCCCTCAGTTTCGACTCGCGGGCTGACTTCGCCCGCCCGCGCCCTCTCGCTTCTCCGTCGGCGGCCTCGCAGCCGCCCGCGCCCGCCCGGGGATCGCGCCCCGAGTCTCGGGCGGGCGCACGCTCCCCCGGCCGGAGAGACCCGGGCGACGCTCGACCCCTCCCCTCCCCTCCCCTCCCCCCGGCGGCGTGCGCACACGGCGGCCCGGGCACGCGCCCGCCAAGATGGCAGGGGCCGGGGCCCAGCTGTCAGGCGCCGCCGCCGCAGCCCGTCCCCGCAGCTAGCGGCCCGGACGCCAGCCCCGAGAAGATGAGCCCTCGCTGCCCCCCGCAGCCCAGCGAGACGCGGAGCCGCCGCGCCCGGGGCCGGCTGCCCCGCTAACGCCCCGCGCCCCGCGCCGCGCCCCCGGCCCCGCGCGCCCGCCCCGGCAGCGACAATGAGGTGAGTCGGCGGGCGCCTGGGCGTGGGGAGGCCGGGCGGGCGGCGTCCGGAGCGCTGGGCGGGCTTCGGGAGCACCGTGGGGGCGTGGGGGACCGTGAGAGGGTCTGGGGGAGTCGGGGTGGTCGGCCTTCTGGAAGCAGCGGGCGGTGCCGGCCTTTGCAGCTCGCGGGAGGCACACGTGGGGGCTGGGGGCCGCGTGGGGAGGCAGACCCCGCGGCAGGTGTGGCCGCGCCCGGCCCGGAGCCCCTCCGGCCTCGCTCCCCGGGGCTCTGTACCCTTGGTCGAAGCCTCCCTGTGCCAGCGCCCAGAGCTTACACGTTAAGTGGTCGTTTCCTTCCACCTGGAGCTGCCTGCCCGCTTTTGCTCCCTTTTTCTTGTCCCCGTCTCCTTTCTTCTTGCACGCCGGTCAAGTGCAAGACCCGCAATGTACCACTTATTGGTTTATCACCCAGCCAGGGGGACGGGTGGTTACCAGTTCGAGAAAAAACATTGCCAGCACCCAGGAGCTCGGAATTCTCTCTCCAGAGGTAACCCAATCCTGACTTTTTGGGGATAATCACGTCCTTGCCTTTTGTCTGTGTGATTTTACCTTCCAAACATATATCCCATAAAAACTATAGTGTCCGTCGTTTCATTTTGACTGTTTCGTGATCTTTATATAAATGAAATACTAATGAAATATATATTGTGTCCGGCTTTTTCAGTCAACATGCTTCTGAGATTCATCCATTATATCGTAACCGTTGTTCATTTTTATTAATCTATAGTATTGCACTGTATGAAATACTACAATTTAACTATTCTGGTATTGGTAGACATTTGAATTGTTTCTAGCTTTAGACTATTAATAATAATGCTGTTTTGAGTACTCTTATACATCTCCTGGTACATTCATTTCTGTTGGGTATATACCCAGCAGTGGAACTTCTAGGTCAAAAGGTACCCATATCTTCAACTTCAGGAGATAACACCAAGTTTCCAAAGTGTTTTTGTACCAATTTACACTCCTGCCAGCAAATGTATGAGAGTTCTCGTGCTCCATGTCCTTGTCAACACTTGTCAACACTTACATTTTAGCCATCCTGATGAGGTATCCCATTGTGGTTTCGGATTGCAGCTTCTTGCTGACTGATGAGGTTGAACATCTTTTCATGTTTATTTGGTATCCTCTTTTATGAAGTGCCTGTTCAAAAGTGTTTTCTTTTGGGGTTTACATGTCTTTTTCTTCCTAATTTGTAGGAGTTCTATTCCAAAGTCAAGAAGATAGTTTCCTATGACATCTAAATATCTTACCGTTCTGCCTTTCAAATTAAGATCTACAGTCCACTTGTGACTTTTGTGTAACTTGTGAAAAAGCGGTCAAATTTTATATTTAGCAGAACCATTTATTCAGTACTGTTTATCAGAAAGGTCATCTTTTCCCCAGTGCCACCTTTGTCATCTTCCAGTCTTCCATTTGGGATCATTTCTTTCCATCTGAGGAATACCCTTTAGAATTCCTCATGCAGGTCTGCTGGTGACAAATTCTTACAGTGTTTGTTGGCAAATGTCATTATTTATCCTTCATTTGAAAAAAAAAACAGATTTATTGAGATACAATTCACATACCATAAAATTTACCCATTTAGAGTATGCGGTTTGGTGGTTTTTAGTATTTTCACAGAGTTATGAAACCCTTACCACAATCTAATTTTAGAACATTTTCCTCCATTTTAGAAGGGTCTTTTCAGTAGTTACAGAATTCCTGGTTTACCGTTGCTTTCTTTTAGCACTTTAAAGATACCTCATTGTCTCTGACTTGGATTGTTTCTGTTGAGAAGTAATTTGTCTGTCGTTCTTTGAAAGTCGTCTTTTTCTCTGGCTGCTTTTAAAATGTTCTCTGTGTTTGGTTTTCAGCGTTTTTTTCTGTGCTGTCCTTAGTATGGATTTTTTTTTTTTTTTTTATAACTTATAACTTAGGGCTTCTTGAGTCTTTGGCTTTATGTCTCTCATTAGTTTTGGAAGTCATGAGCCATTAGGACTTCAAATACTGCTTCTGTCCCATTCTCCCTCACCTTTCCTTCTGGGGCTACCATTATACATGTTAGGCTATTTCACTGTATCTTCTTCCTTCTGTGTTTTCTTAACCTTCCTTCTGTGTTTTCTGTTTGTCTCTTTGTCCTTCATTCTGGTTATCTCCTCACTTATCTTTCCTATCAATTGACTTTTTAATTTCAGTTATTATATATTTTTGATACTTTAATTTCCATTTGCTTTCCTTTTTATAGTTTCCAGCTGTCTGCCAAAATTATCAGTATTGTCTTTCATCTCCTTGAATATATTATGTATAATTATCTTAATGTTTGTCCAATTATGGCAGTATTTGTGAGTCATTTCCAATGTCTGTTTCTCTTGGTTTTCATTCATATTGTCTTACCGCCTTTTGTGCCTAGTTGTTTTTGTTTTTTAATTCCGTGCTGGACATCATATTTGCAGAATTGTTTGTAGAAATAATTTGAGGCCTAAGAAGATGTTTTTCTCTTCCAGAGATAATTCACATTTGCTTTTGTCAGACAAATGGGGCACTTATAATCTGGGGTCACTTGAATGTAGCCTCGAGGAATTGGGCTGTTTCTAAGCTGAGCTTCAATCCTTGTGAGAGCCAGCCTGTTCTGTTCACCTTTAGTGCTCACTTTCAGCTCTTCACCAGGACCTTTACCCTCCAACCTAAAGCCACACTTTTAGGATTCCCTTCAAAGTTGGCAGACATCCCCAGGGGAAAGTAGCCCCAAATACTGAACTCACCTCCCTGAGCCTCTGATAGCCCTTCTTCTTCCAGGCCTCCAAGCAGATATTTATTCTGTTTTTTTCCCTGCTTTTCTAGTTCTTTTCAGCTGGAGGATTGTTCTCATTTACTAAGTTCATGTTTACTGGAAGTAAAAGTCCCTGATGTATGCATGGTAGGAGCAGTTTGTGTCAATATTCAATTTCGGAGGAGACTCAAGCTACCCAGTTACAGAAGCTGTGGAGAATAACAACACCAATTTTTTTGTGTTATAACTATATTAGATCGTTTTAGTTTGTGAAATGTGCTTAGAATCAAGATAACTTTAAGAATAAATCTTTATGTCCTCTTAATATGTAATTAATTGAAAAAAATGGCAGATCATTACTGTAAAGCAGAGGATTTTGGAAGCAGGTGCTTTCCTCTCTTCTTTTAATAGTCATTTCTTTCTCCTGTCTTGATTTCCTTAATTGTTTATTTGATAAAAATTACCCCTTTCTTGGCCCGCTTGAATAGAACATTTCATTTTTTGATCAATAATGACATAATAGTATTCTCAGATCCCATTTTGGGGGATCAAATGACAAGGCATGGATATAGAAATGAAAGTTTTTAAATACTTTTTCCAAAATGAGTCATTCAGTTACCCTTTTCCTTTACACAGATTTTTTTTTAAAACGCTGCTAACAGTTTAACATGGTTCTCTGTTGCAGACTGTTTGTAGTTAAACATCTATACGTGTATATTTACATGTACCTCTTGAGGTACGTGGCTTTTGCAAATGGACCTAAATGAGTCGAGGAGATCTGTTCATCATTACCTCTGTTGTCAATTCATTTGATTTGGATATTTATAAGCAATGTGGCTCATCTGTGAAAAATACTTTCTTTTTTGTTCAGTCTGAATTTTTTTAATGAAAATGACACATTTTTCTTGCTAGATAATCTCATGGGAGTACATAGATACGACGTTTTGAAAATGGTCTGAAATGGAGCCTCTAAACTGACGCTTTTCAGGAGTGTCTCAGAAAGACATAGGGCTAGAGATGCATTCTAACAAATAAACTGAACATTTGAGGCACATGTCCACATATTTTAGTTTTGCTAAAATATGTGGACATGGTGAATTATCCAAGTCACTGTTTTGCTGACTTGGATAATTAAGGCTGTGTCTGAGTTTTTCTTAATTTTCTAGACTATTGCCTGAATTCTTATTTCCCTTTTCCTAAGAGATGTTATGTATTCTCATATCTCATTCAGAAATCATTTTTCGAGGCCTTACCGTTGCCTGACACTGGATTAGGTGGTAAGGAGGTAGAAGGGGCCAAACCTCCCCTCCCCCAAATAGTCTCTATCCCTAAAAGATTTACAAAAATTTACTAAATCCTTTTCTGCATCCTTTTTCTACTTAAAAACAAAGATGCCCACATATGCAGTATACAGTATATTTCTGCTTATATACTTTAGTCATTTATCTGTTGGGAAGGTTCTTTTCTGTGAACGTTTTCCCCCTCTGCCTTTTATCTTTTAAAGATTTGATATATAGAAGTTTAAGATTTTTATGTTATCAAGTCATTTTCTTTGTGATTTTTCCATCATTTCTTATGTTTTAGCGTTTGTCTAGTAGTTCGGTAAGTATTAAGTTGTTTTCTCTTTTATATGTAAAATTTCACAAAAGTTCATTCTTCAAATTGTCTGGAATATGAGGTAAAGATCAAAATTACATTTTTCTTCAAAATTGCTGATCAGATACTTGATTATATTAGTAGATATATGGCAGAGGTATCAGGAATGTTTTCTAAGTTGAATGGCAGAACAAACATGCAGATCCCAAAATCCTCTCCAGGGCTGCATGGTAACATCTGAAGCAGGATCGCCTCCAATCTTCAGAAAGCTTGCCTGCCCCCGCCAGGGCCAGCCTTGTGTGTGTAAGGCATGGCCAGCCTACCATCTCACAGGTCTGGTTATGTGCCAGGGAACTACCTCATCTGGGCCAAGGGCACTCTATCAATTTGGAGTTCTGCAGAATGCAGTGCAGTTACAGGGTACAGCATGAGATACCCAAGGCCAGACACAGCCTTCGCATCCCGCAGTTAGCCAGCACTAGCTAACACAAGTACATCTCAGAGCTTATTGCTGCAGGATAGGGGCAGGGGAGCATTCCTCCAGGTATCTTTGGAAGGTGTTCGGGAGACCAGCTATGGGGTTGTGGCGCTTCTGTGTGTGTACCTTTGGCTCTCTTCTGTTGTTCTGTCTGTTTTTAGACCTGTGCCGTTACTATATTTACCTTGCGGGTGATGATTTTTAATATGAGCAACAGCATCTTTTTATTAAAGTAATGTCCTTTTGAATTTTGCTGGTTTGGTAGTTTTGTTTGTATCTAGTTACATAAACATAAGAAATTTAAACTTAGTTTTCTAATTGCACATAAATAAGCTACATGAAAATAAATTGGCATTGTTTCACATGAAGATTTTTTTCCCTTTAAAGGTAATCTATATACTACCCAGGTTTGAACCTTGCGGTAGACTATAAGCTTGGTGACTCCGAGTTGAGTGAATGTCAAAAGTGCGTTAATAGTGTGATGATAACTTAGAGAAGAGCACCTCCAGCTGATGTCAGGGTGGGGTGGGAAGGACAGTGGTCCCCTCAGCAAACAGCTTTTTCTCTTTCTTAGCCTGAAAGGAGAAGACCTCATAGAAGTGACTTCTAGTGGCAGTTTTTATTTTTCTGGTTTAAATGTAGTATAAAGAAGACAATAAGAATCAGCATTGATCCTGCTGTTTAGGGATAACCCATTAAACATGGGGTATAGTCTCTTTATCTTTTCCATTTGTAAGTGTAACATTTTCACAAAATTGATACTAGACTGTGTATTTGTATTGGGCATTTTACATTCAACATATATGCATTTCCCCTTCGTTAAATGTTCTTTGAAAACATTTAAAATAGCTGCATAATAGTCTATCAGATGATATACCATAATTTATTTACCAGTACCCCAAGTTTGGGACAGTTAGCTTTGTTTTTAGGATTTCATCATTGTAAATAATACGATGATAATGTCTGTAGATAAATCTTAGGGTACGTCTCTGATTAAGTTTAAGTTAGCAGAATAGTAGTATTACTGGAACCAAAGGCTGTTGATAAATTTTAAGCAAAGAAGAGAGAAAGATAAAGTTAATGAAAAGAACTTTATTCCTGGTCTTAAATTGGAGGTTCCCCTTCCAAAAAGCAAAGGACTAGGAAAGGAATCAGAAGTAAATGGTGTGGTTGCATCTGCTTGCCAGTGGGGGGAGCCCTGTTCTCAAGTCCTCTGTAGCTCCTGTGTTTGAAGATGGATTGTCTGTCTTTGTCTTTAAGGCTGTGGGAAAGGCATCTTCTGCTTCTGGGTTTGGACTTAACGTAGGAATGTGAATGACCTTTTTCTTTTTATAATATTGAGTTAGGCCACATTTGTCCCTTGTATTCTAAACAGCCTGGGTTTTAGAGTCTAATAGACCTGGATTCTGCCCCAGAGCCACTCCTCACCAGCTGACTGACTTTGAGCAAATTACTTAACCTTTATGAACTGACACTTTTCTCAAATATAAATGAGGATAACCCTACTTCTTTCTCAGGGTTTTGTGAGGATCAAATGAGAATACGTAGAAAGTTCTCGGCTTACGGTGGTGAGTAAAGGTTAGCTGTTTACTTCCCCCACCTCAATTTGTTATGTCTGTGAAGGAGATGAACCCGGAAAGATCTGGGACAATTCTGATTTCAGATATTCTGCCCTTTTGTCAGATTGCTATATAAGTTCTCTACCATATGTGATAATTTTTTGGTTTAGAAACCACAGTTGCTATTGATGCTTCAACTTCTAAAAATGATTCAGGGCCATTCTCTGTAAAAGAGGCAAAATAGAACTACTGAAATAAATACAAAACAGGAGGCATGTTATTTTGGGGTAGAGGAGATTATTGTACCGGGAAATTTAGATTAAGAAATAGTTACTGCAGTTGAGCAGTTAGCTGTGAAAGTCATGGAGGTGGTGGCAGAAAGGGCAGTGGGAGCCAATGTGACACGTTTTCTGAGTGTCTTAGGGGAAATGGGCAACATCCCTTAGGGCTTGGTTTTGGAAGCCTCTTACTCACCTTCTCCAGTCCTTCCCCCTTGTCATATATCTGCCCTGGGCCCCTCTGTAAAGCTTCCAGCACCTTAAACACTCTGGGTGCTGCCCTCCACTCTGGGCTCTCTCTGTGGAGCTGTGTCTATTGCTCTGATCTTGTCTTCTTCATTCTCCTCCAGAGGATCCTTAAGTAAGAAAAGGTCTGATGGACTAATTGATGAGTTGACCAGAGTTCAACTACTTCCTTTTCCTCTTCACCTTGCTAAGTTCTTAGCCTTCAAATCTTAGCTTAAATGTCACTTCCTCAGGGAGGCAGTCCTTGACTCCGACCCTGGCTGATGGCCCTTCCCGATTATTTGCCTCTGTGGCATTCCATATTTCCTCTTCTGTTATTTTATTTTATTTTATTTTTGGCTGCGCTGCGTGGCATGTGGGATCCTAGCTGCCTGACCAGGGATCGAACCCATGCCCCCTGCATTGGAAGCACGGAGTCTTAACCACTGGACCGCCAGGAAAGTCCCTCTGTTACTTTTTATATTTATAATTACTTATCTTTTTCCTCCTATACTTCATAAAGGATTATGCTTGTTTCCATCTCTTTTGGGTCCCTAGAGCCTAGCGCTGTGCCTGGCAGTTGGTAGATGCTTAGTGAATATTGATGCTGCCACTTGTACATAAAATAAGTAGTAAATCATGACATTCATTCTGCCTTGTCATGGGTCCTTCCAAGTACCACATTCAAGGCAGCTCCCAAGTGAGTGAAGCTGGCATCCAAGATGAAAACTCTTTCATTATGTGCTTAATGAGTTAATGAATTACTGGGTGACAGTGCTTTCATCTGGTGTTTCCGTACCACTACCAGGAGACAGGATTTGTTTATTGATGTGTGGATGGATTTTTTTTTTCCTGAATTTTCTTTGTAAGGACATTGTGCACTGTAACTCCTGATGTCCCCGAGGTTTCTCAAACTTTAATGTGCATAGGAATCCCTGTGTGTATGTCCTTCCAAAATGCAGATCCCAGGCCCCATTGCCAGGGATGGAGGAATGCTTTTCATAAATCTTTTTTTTTCCTGTTTTTATTAATAGACTTTATATTTTAAAACAATTTTAGAGTTATGGAAAAATTGAGCAGATAGTACAGAGAGTTCCCATACACTCTCCACATATATAGTTTCCCCTGTTATTAATATCTTACGTGGTACATTTGTTATACTTAGTAAACTAATATTGATACAGTGTTATTAGCTGAAGTCCATAGTATATTCAAGTTTTCTTGTTTTTACCTAACGTCCTTCTTCTGTTCCAAGGTCTGATCCAGGATACCACATTACATTTAGTTGTTAAATCTCCTTAGATCCCTCTGCTGTGGATAGTTTTTCAGACTGTCTTTAATTTTTGAAGATCTTGACTATTTTGAGGAGTACTTGTTTAGGTATACTGTAGGATGCCCTTCTGTTGGAATTTATTTCATGTTTTTCTCATGGTTAGCCTGGGGTTGTTAAGTTTCAGGCAGGAAGATCACAGAGATAAAGTGACATTCCATTCCATGTTACAGAGGGTACATACTGCAGCGTGATTTATCACTGTGGATGTCGACCTTGATCACCTGGCTGAAGCAGTGTTTGTCAGGTTTCATCACTGTAAAGTTACTCTTTTATTCCCCTTTTCATGCTGTCTTCTTTTCAAGACAGTCACTGTTCATAGCTCACACTTAAGGAGTAGGGAGTTACGCTCCTTCTGATGAGCGCTTTTTAAATTTTTATAATTAAGTATTTATTTTTGTATATTAGAAGAAAATCAGTGCACCAAATTAGTGGTATTTTAACTGGGTTCCCCAGAAAACTGTACCCGAGATGAAGGCTCCTGTGTGTTTGGAGGAGAGCACAGGATTGATATTTGTGGGGGCTGAAGGGAGAAGCCTATAGCCATTAGCTACTGTCTCCATTTGGCAAAGGATTGCTCCATGGGGCAATTAATTGCCCCTGTACATGGTGATGTTCTCAGTGGGTACTGAGAGGGCTCACGTGGCAGCCCCCTGGGGCCGCAGCAGGGACTGGACACAGGTCAGAGCCCGGGCAAAACTGGTTGCCTCAGGGGTGGCTAGAATACGAAACAGGTAAGGCAGGAGGAGCTGAAATGATGCAGACTAGGTGCTTAATGCACGTGATTTTGTGGGGATTACTTCTTTTTTTTTTAAATTTTTTTTTACTCACTGCTTCTTGATTTTCAGTCATAGCTCGAAAGTTTTCTGTGATACCAGGTTGAATTCACCTATGTTTTTTCTAGTAGTTGTACAGTTTCTTTTCTTTTTTCTTTTTCAAACATTTAAATCTTTGATCCATTTGGAATTAAATATATGGTGTGAGAGCTGGATCCGATTTTAGCCTTTTCCATCTGGTTTTTCAGTTATCCCAATCCCCCTTATTAAAAATTTCATTTTCTGGGACTTCCCTGGTGGTGCAGTGGGTAAGACTCCACAATCCCAATGCAGGGTGTCCAGGTTCAATCCCTAGTCAGGGAACTAGATCCCACATGCATGGTGCAACTAAGAGTTCGCACATGCCGCAACTAAGGCGCCCATGTGCCACAACTAAGGAGCCCGCCTGCCACAACTAAGGAACCCATGTGCCGCAACTAAGGAGCCAGTGAGCCACAACTAAGGAGCCCCCTGCTGCAACTAAGACCCAGCACAACCAAATTAATTATTTTAAAATTCCATTTTCTCCCAGTGTTTTGAGATTCTGTCCTTTGTCATATTTAATTAATTTGACCTATTTCTGGATTTTCTATTATGTTCCATTGGTCTGCATTTATTCATGTGTCAATACCTCGCTTTTGATTAAAGAGGTTCTACAATGTGTTTTAATATTTAGTAGGGCTAATACTCTCTTATTGCTCCAGTGAGTTGATTTTAAAGAAAAAGATTAATAGCACTCATGTTAAACAGATATGACAAAAATCATGAATGACCAAACAGTGCTTTAAGCCAAGGGAACAAATCCAGAATGGCATGAGTCAGGCATCTGTCTGCCCCTCGGGGAGAATTCTCACTTATAACGTGACATGTGTGGCTTTTGAATATGACTCCAGGGAGGCATCTGTGAGGCTGGAGGACACTTACAGGCAATGTGACCCCTCGGGCTAGGACTGTCGGCACAGTCGAGGCACCCCCTCGGTCACTCTCCCTCCAAAGTATTAATGAAACTGGTTTATTTTGGAGGGTTTTGACCTGTAAAAAATACTCATTTGTCAAACCATAGAAAGTTAGATTCAGAAACTTAGAAATTCTCTAAGTCCAGTGGTTTTTAACCCTCACTGGGCATCAGAAACAGTTGAAAAGGCCCTCTTCCCCACCCTCCGCCTGATGCCCGGGCCCTACCTTAGGGAGTCCATTAATCTGGGATGAGGGGTTTTGTTGTTGTTTCATTTGAGATCTCTAGGTTATTTAAGTGTGCAGCCACAGTTAAGAACTGCTGACCTAGGCTTGAGTTTCAAGACTGGGGCTGGTTTTTTGGAATGTAGTAAGTGCTCAATAAATGTTTGTTGACTAATGCATGAGCTCCCTATTTCTCAGATGAGAAAATGGACACCGACTCCAGAGGCCACTTGCCTAGGCCTCACAGGCAGTGAGGTATTAGGGGCATGAAGCTCAGATTTCTTGTCTCACAGTTCTGGTCTTATTTTTCACTCTTCTTCACCCATGGTTTCCTCTTTAGTTATAGGCAGAAGTAGGCAAGAACATTTGCTCTCTTGATTCGTGGGTTCATTTTTATGACCTCAACTCTAGTTCCTCCTATTCAGTGCAGCAAAAACTTGGGAATGAGCCTGAGACTTTGTAGTGAGACAGCTGGACTATACTGAAATTTCAGCCTGCATTCAGTGTCAGCCCACCTCTAGGTAGGGATCAGGGGGAGACAGGAGAGGAGGAGCAGGGGCACCAGGGACTGCCATTCCTTGTGTATCCGTGGTGTGTCAGGCTCTGTGCCTAGGAGTTTTCAGCTTTCTCATTTTTTGAAGGGAGCTCCATGCCTCCAGCCATAAGGCGTGTTAGATTTTAGATTACAGTGCATGATGACATTACTTTTGATTAATGCTTTGTTTGAATTCGGGCTTTATGGTTTTCTGTCAGTCAACAGTAATGCCTAATCTCTATTTTCTCACACTCCCCATTGCTTCATCCCCTAATTTGGTTAGTCCCCTGGGAAAAACTCAAATTTCAGAACTGCAGAAGTTGTAGAGACCAACTAGAGAAGACTTGAATTAAATTATGAGTGATTTATGTTAGAAAGTTGCCGTTTGGTTCAGTTTTGAACACGTTAAGTTGTATTGTATTGGGGGGTTCTACTTCTGGCAGTGTTTTAGTCCTATTAAGAGCAAGAAAAGGTGAAATGTTAAAAAATAACATCACAATGAAAAGACATAGACTGGCTGAATGGATACAAAAACAAGACCAGTATATATGCTGTCTACAAGAGACCCACATCAGACCTAGGGACACATACAGACTGAAAGTGAGGAGATGGAAAAAGATATTCCATGCAAATGGAAATCAAAAGAAAGCTGGAGTAGCAATTCTCATATCAGACAAAATAGACTTTAAAATAAAGACTATTACAAGAGACAGAGAAGGACAGTACATAATGATCAAGGGATCCATCCAAGAAGAAGATACAACAATTGCAAATATTTATGCACCCAACATAGGAGCACCCCAATACATAAGGCAGATACTAACAGCCATAAAAGAGGAAATCGACAGTAACACAATCATAGTAGGGGACTTTAACACCCCACTTTCACCAATGGACAGATCATCCAAAATGAATATAAGGAAACACAAGCTTTAAATGATACATTAAACAACATGGACTTAATTGATATTATAGGACATTCCATCCAAAAACAACAGAATACACATTCTTCTCAAGTGCTCATGGAACATTCTCCAGGATAGACCATATCTTGGGTCACAAATCAAGCCTTGGTAAACTTAAGAAAATTGAAATCATATCAAGTATCTTTTCCAACCACAACGCTATGAGACTAGATATCAGTTACAGGAAAAAACTATAAAAAATACAAACACATGAAGGCTAAACAATACACTACTTAATAACCAAGAGATCACTGAAGAAATCAAAGAGGAAATCAAAAAGTACCTAGAAACAAATGATAATGAAAACACGACGACCCAAAACCTATGGAATGCAGCAAAAGCAGTTCTAAGAGCGAAGTTTATAGCAATACAATCCTACCTTAAGAAACAAGAAACATCTCAAATAAACAACCTAACCTTACACCTAAAGCAATTAGAGAAAGAAGAACAAAAAAACCCCAAAGTTAGCAGAAGGAAAGAAATCATAAAGATCAGATCAGAAATAAATGAAAAAGAAATGAAGGAAACAATAGCAAAGATCAATAAAACTAAAAGCTGGTTCTTTGAGAAGATAAACAAAATTGATAAACCATTAGCCAGACTCATCAAGAAAAAAAGGGAGAAGACTCAAATCAATAGAATTAGAAATGAAAAAGGAGAAGTAACAACTGACACTGCAGAAATACAAAGGATCATGAGAGATTACTACAAGTAACTCTATGCCAATAAAATGGACAACCTGGAAGAAATGGACAAATTCTTAGAAATGCACCACCTTCCGAGACTGAACCAGGAAGAAATAGAAAATATGAACAGACCAGTCACAAGCACTGAAATTGAAACTGTGATTAAAAATCTTCCAACAGACGGAAGCCCAGGACCAGATGGCTTCACAGGCGAATTCTATGAAACATTTAGAGAAGAGCTAACACCTATCCTTCTCAAACTCTTCCAAAATATAGCAGAGGGAGGAACACTCCCAAGCTCATTCTACGAGGCCACCATCACCCTGATACCAAAACCAGACAAAGATGTCACAAAGAAAGAAAATTACAGACCAATATCACTGATGAACATAGATGCAAAAATCCTTAACAAAATACTAGCAAACAGAATCCAACAGCACATTAAAAGGATCATCCACCATGATCAAGTGGGGTTTATCCCAGGAATGCAAGGATTCTTCAGTATACGCAAGTCAATCAATGTGATACACCATATTAACAAATTGAAGGAGTAAAACCATATGATCATCTCAGTAGATGCAGAGAAAGCTTTCGACAAAATTCAACACCCATTTATGATAAAAACCCTCCAGAAAGTAGGCACAGAGGGAACTTTCCTCAACATAATAAAGGCCATATATGACAAACCCACAGCCAACCTCGTCCTCAGTGGTGAAAAACTGAGACCATTTCCACTAAGATCAGGAACAAGACAAGGTTGCCCACTCTCACCACTATTATTCAACATAGTTTTGGAAGTTTTAGCCACAGCAATCAGAGAAGAAAAAGAAATAAAAGGAATCCAAATTGGAAAAGAAGAAGTAAAGCTGTCAGTGTTTGCAGATGACATGATACTATACACAGAGAATCCTAAAGATGCTACCAGAAAACTACTAGAGCTAATAAATGAATTTGGTAAAGTAGCAGGATACAAAATTAATGCACAGAAATCTCTAGCACTCCTATACACTAATGATGAAATATCTGAAGGTGAAATTAAGAAAACACTCCCATTTACCATTGCAACAAAAAGAATAAAATACCTAGGAATAAACCTACCTAAGGAGACAAAAGACCTGTATGCAGAAAATTATAAGACACTGATGAAAGAAATTAAAGATAATACAAATAGATGGAGAGATATACCATGTTCTTGGATTGGAAGAATCAACATTGCGAAAATTACTACCCAAAGCAATCTACAGATTCAATGCAATCCCTATCAAGCTACCACTGACATTTTTCACAGAACTAGAACAAAAAATTTCACAATTTGTAAGGAAACACAGAAGACCCTGAATAGCCAAAGCAATCTTGAGAAAGAAAAATGGAGCTGGAGGAATCAGGCTCCCTGACTTCAGACTATACTACAAAGCTACAGTAATCAAGATAGTATGGTACCTGGGACAAAAACAGAAATATAGATCAATGGAACAGGATAGAAAGCCCAGAGATAAACCCATACACATATGGTCACCTTATCTTTGATAAAGGAGGCAAGAATATACAGTGGAGAAAAGACAGCCTCTTCAATAAGTGGTGCTGGGAGAACTGGACAGGTACATGTAAAAGTATGAAATTAGAACACTCTCTAACACCATACACAAAAATAAACTCAAAATGGATTAAAGACCTAAATGTAAGGCCAGACAGTATCAAACTCTTAGAGGAAAACATAGGCAGAACACTCTATGACATAAATCACAGCAAGATCCTTTTTGACCCACCTCCTAGAGAAATGGAAATAAAAACAAAAATAAACAAATGGGACCTAATGAAACTTAAAAGCTTTTGCACAGCAAAGGAAACCATAAACAAGATAAAAAGACAGCCCTCCGAATGGGAGAAAATATTTGCAAATGAAGCAACTGACAAACGATTCATCTCCAAAATTTACAAGCAGCTCATGCAGCTCAATATCAAAAAAACAACCCAATCCAAAAATGGGCAGAAGACCTAAATAGACATTTCGCCGAAGAAGATATACAGATTGACAACAAACACATGAAAGAATGGTCAACATCACTAATCATTAGAGAAATGCAAATCAGAACTACAATAAGATATCATCTCACACCAGTCAGAATGGCCATCATCAAAAAATCTACAAAAAATAAATGCTGGAGAGGGTGTGGATAAAAGGGAACCCTCTTGCACTGTTGGTGGGAATGTAAATTGATACCGCCACTATCGAGAACAGTATGGAGGTTCCTTAAAAAACTAAAAGTAGAAGTACCGTACGACCCAGCAATCCCACTGCTTGTCATATACCCTGAGAAAACCATAATTCAAAAAGTGTCATGTACCAGAATGTTCATTGCAGCTCTATTTACAATAGCCAGGACATGGAAGCAACCTAAGTGTCCATCAACAGATGAATGGATATAGAAGATGTGGCACATATATACAATGGAATATTACTCAGCCATAAAAAGAAATGAAATTGAGTTATTTGTAGTGAGGTGGATGGACCTAGAGTCTGTCATACAGAGTGAAGTAAGTCAGAAAGAGAAAAACAAATACTGTATGCTAACACATATATATGGAATCTAAAAAAAAAACAAGTGGTCATGAAGAACCTAGGGGCAAGACGGGAATAAAGACACAGACCTACCAGAGAATGGACTTGAGGATATGGGGAGGGGGAAGGGTAAGCTGTGACAAAGTGAGAGAGTGGCATGGACATATATACACTACCAAACATAAAGCAGATAGCTAGGGGGAAGCAGCCACATAGCCTAGGGAGATCAGCTCGGTGCTTTTTGACCACCTAGAGGGGTGGGATAAGGAGGGTGGGAGGGAGGGAGATGCAAGAGGGAAGAGATATGGGAACATATGTATATGTATAACTGATTCACTTTCTTATAAAGCAGAAACTAACACACCATTGTAAAGCAATTATACTCCAAAAAAGATGTTAAAAAAAAAATACAAAGGGGGGAAAAATCAGTTTGAAGGCATAGGAGAGCTACAAGGCAGAAAGGATTTGCAGAGCCAAGATTTGGTAGAGGGTTGTCAGGTAAGCCCGACATTGGGCACCGTTTCTTCCCTTGATGCAATTGTCATTGCTGAAATTGTCAACTAAGAAGATGGTTAGAGCTTTAGGGAGATTCATGGGACAGGGGAGATTAAAAAAAAAAATTGGTATTTGCACCCTTGCCAAGGAGGAGGAGCCCTAGTAAACGCCGCAGTTTTCATAAGGGCTCTGCTTAGGGACAGTGGTGAACTAGGCATAGACTGGCCTTCTGAGGAACTGGAGTACTGCTTTGAATCATCTCAATATCTAACTAGATTAAGGTGACCCAGAGTGGTTTTTACCCCTGACCTACCTGCGCATTAGAAACAAAAGCAAATCCTCCTAGAGGAGCCGCGAATTATCTGTACAGTTTTTCTTTTAATAATAAATTTATTTGTTTTTATTTTTGGCTGTGTTGTGTCTTCGTTGCTGCGCATGGGCTTTCTCTAGTTGAGGCGAGCGGGGGCTCCTTTTCATTGTGGTGCTCAGGCTTCTTACTGTCGTTGCTTCTCTTGTTGCAGAGCATGGGCTCTAGAGCGCAGGCTCAGTAGTTGTGGCGCACGGGCTTCATTGCTCCGCGGTTGTGGGATCTTCCCAGGCCAGGGATCGGACCCATGTCCCCTGCATTGGCAGGCGGATTCTTAACCACTGTGCCACCAGGGAAGCCCTATACAGTTTCCATATACAGTGACTGGCACTCGATCAAAAATTATCAGATGGGGCTTCCCTGGTGGTGCAGTGGTTGGGGGTCTGCCTGCCAGTGCAGGGGACGCGGGTTCGAGCCCTGGTCTGGGAAGATCCCACATGCCGCGGAGCAGCTGGGCCCGTGAGCCACGGCTGCTGGGCCTGCGCGTCTGGAGCCTGTGCTCCGCAGCGGGAGAGGCCGCGATAGTGAGAGGCCCGCGCTTGCCGCAGCTAGAGAAAGCCCTCGCGCAGAAATGAGGACCCAACACAGCTAAAAATAAATAAATAAATAAACTCCAAAAAAAAAAAAATTTATCAGATGTATGAGAAGATAAGACTTAACCAAAAACCAAGGGAAAACATAGTAAGGACAGACATAATAAAATGATCGACTTGGATTTTAAAAGAACTATGATTAGCATATTTAAGGAAATAAATTGTGTTTTACCTTTTCTTGTTCACCATGGCCATCTTAGCTTAGAGGATGACTCAGACTCCAGACAAGAGTGTTTATAGTATTTCAGTGGAGGGCAAGTGTGAACAAGTGTGACTGTCAGTTGTCCTCGGGCATATTTGCATGGTTGTAATCATCCTTGCTTAATCCCCTGCTATGTAGCTTTGAGGTAGGGACAGAAGAGAAATTGGAATGATGATCACAGGCTTTTAGATCTTAGAACTAGAAGAGCCCCTGGAAGTCAATATGTTGACCTTATTATTTTTATCTTTGAGAGACGTGTACATGGTGATTGGTTTAGGCAATGTAAACACATGTGGAAGTTATTTTACACAATAAAGGTGGTGTTAAATACTTAATGTAAACATAATTTCAGTAAATGTGAATACTTTTTTTTTTTTTTTTTTTTGGCTGAGCCACATGGCTTGTGGGATCTCAGCTCCCCGACCAGGGATTGAACCCGGGCCCCAGCACTGAAAGCGCCAAGTTCTGACCACTGGACCTCCAGCGAATTCCCTAAATGTGAATACTTCAAAACTACTTGAGAATTTTAAATGTACTATAATAAATGTGAATTTTTTTTTTAAAAAAGTATAGACTTCTCTGTATTATAAATACATAACTACTGCTTATTTATCTATTTTCACGTGTCATATCTGCTTAAATTTTTACTTGAAAGATAGATATTGAGTACCTACCGTATGCAAGACAGTGGTACTAGGGATAGGGCAAGTGAAAGTTGGGCCTTGGGTAGTAGTATGTAGCCAAGAAGGGGAGCCTGGGGCATCTGAGATGAAAGTGCCAGAAAAGAGGTATGGACAACACAATTTTTTTAATTTATTTTTTTTGCATTTGCAGTGGGCTAGGCTAGGCTCTTTTATCTTCTGTTTTCGTTCTTCTACACTTCTTTTTACTGGTTTATTCTTTCATCCAGTTGGCTTTTCAGTTGCTTGAAAACAATAGTCTTCAGAAAGTCTCTCATTAATTTAGTTTAATGTCTCCGGTTCTTCAAGTTATTCATGATTTATCTCTAATTAGTGGCCCTTTAGAGAGCTTTCCTTTCACTGAGCTCTGACCCACTGAAGTCATTAGCAATTTAAAAATTTAAATTCTCTAACATTGGCCTGAACACAGAAAACTGTTGGGCCTGGCACACGTTTGAAGCCCTTTATACAAAGTAGAAACACCACACCTTGGAGCCTCGGTGCCTATAAACAGATGAAAATCAAATATACCCATTGACGCTATGTTCTTCTACCAGCTGAGATTTCTAACTGATCAGCTTTAGGGACTTCCTTTCCTAGGAAGAAGGAAAATGCTCTCCTCGATTTGTGTCACTGTGCAAAATAGAAGTGTAAGCAATACACTGAATCAGAGAAGAGTCCCAAATAGAAGAGCAGCGCTAGAAAGAGAGCCAACTGGTCCCTTCACTAGAGCAAAGAGTGATATGCCTCAGAGTGTCCACATCTGTGGGTGATGAGGCAGCGACTGTGAATCACACAGATGGATAATCATCCACTGAATTCATCGAGTTCACTGATTCCTGGGCTGTGAGTAGAAGACATGATTATCCACGTATGTAGCTTATTCCCAAGAAGACAGAGCCCAGGTACCTCAAGTTCAGCGTGTCTAAAACTAGACTCACTACCACTATTTTACGAGCAATTGATTTTTGACAAAGATGCCAAGACAATTCAATGGGAAAAATAGCCTTTTCAGCAAATGCTGGGACAACTGAATATCAACATACAAAAGAATGAAGTTGAACCTACCTACCTCCATATACAAAAGAACTCAAAATAGATAGTGAACTTAAATGTGGAAGCTAAAACTTTAGTCTCTTATAGGAGAAAATATGAGTAAATCTTCATGGCCTTGGGTTAGGCGTGATTTTTTTAGACATAACACCAAAACACAAATGATATCAATAAAAAAAAAATAAATAAATTGGATTTCATCTAAAGTAAAAACATGTGTGCTGCAAACCATACTATCAAGAAAGTGAGAAGACAGTTCACAGAATGGGAGAAAGTATCTGCACGTTATATATCTGATAAGGGGCTTATATCTAAAATATACAAAGAACTCTTACAACTCAAGAATAAAAACACAACTGACTTTAAAAATGGGCGAATGATTTAAATGGACGCTTCTCCAAAGAAGACGTACAAATGGCCAATAAGCACATGAAAAGGTGCTCAGCATCCTTAGACATGAGGAAGTACAAACCAAACACAGTGAGATACCACTTCACACTCCCTGGAATAAAAGGACAGATAATAACAAGTGTTGGTGAGGATGTGGACGCTCTTCACACGTTGGGTAAGTGGCTGTGTGGATAAATCTCATGTTGGAACCCTCAGACATTGGCTGGGGAGAATGTAAAAGGGTGCAGTTGCTTTGGAAGACAGTTTGGTAGTTGTTCAAAACATTAAACAGAGTTTCCATGTGTCTCAGCATTTCCCCTCTGAGGCATATACCCGAGAGAAATTAAACATACGTCCATACCAAACTTACACATGAATGTTCATAGGAGCATTATTTATAGTAGCCAAACAGTGAAAACAACCCAAATGTCTGTGCGCTGATAAATGGATCAATAAAATGTGGGCTCTTCATACAGTGGCATATTATTCAGCAATAAAAAGGAATGAGGTACCCATACTGATACACCATGGATGAACCTTGAAAACATTATGCTAAGAGAAAGAAGCCAATCACAAAAGACCACATATTGTTTGATTCCATTTATATGAAATGTCAAGAAAAGGCAAATCCATAGAGACGGGAAGTAGATTAGTAGGTGCTGAGGTTAAGGGGTGAGAATGGGGAGGGGCTGCTGAGGGGTATAAGGTTTCTTTGGGGGATGATGAAAACATTCTGAAATTAGATTGCAGTGATTGTCATGCCACCTTGTGAATATACTAAAAAATCATTGAATTGTGTGCTTTAAATGGGTGGTTATTATGGAATAAAAAATCTCTTTCTAAATAAATCTGTAAAAAAAAAAAAATAACTGAGCACACTGCTCTCCTTCCCAGACGTTTCTTCTTCCAAAATCCTCATTCTCAGTGAGCTGCGCACTGCGGTCCAGACTAGAAACCTAGAGGCTTGATGGAGTCAGATCCACGTGGATGCATCACTGTCATTATCATGTCTTCTTCCTTAAACTCTCTTTTGTCCCCTTTTCTTCAGAGCTGTGATGCTGACGTACATAGGTCTTCATCATTATTAAAATGCCATAATTATATTCCACTTTTGTTCTCTACCTCTTAAACTGTCTCCTCTGTATTTTGTTAAATCGTCAATATTCAAATCTGAGTTAATATTCTCTTCCGAAGTTTCTTCAGGATATTTCTGTGTCTTTCTGGTTAAAGTTATGACTCCTTAGCTTAGTTTATAAAGTATGGCATGAACTGGCCTCTCTCTCTCTCTTCAGATTAATTTCCTCTGTTCTCCATGTCATAAGGAGCCTACCCTCACGTGTTCTTTCATATGATAGTCCTCCTGATTATAATGCCAATCTCAAGTGGTCAGCAGCCACCCGTGGCTACCATGCTGGACGGCACAGATTACGGAACTTCCATTATTGCGTCATAAGCACTCAGTAAATAATTCTTGAATGTAATCATAACCATTATCTATGATAAGCATTTACCCAGCTTCTGCTTTTATACTTTTGGTGGTAAGGTGTTCCCTGGGTTGTTACGTTACTAACCCAGCCCTGGGTATCTCTTCCTTCTTCTTCTTATATTCAGCTGGTGTTTGCTTCTTTAAAATGTCTACTAGTTGATCCAAGTACTGCCTCATCCAAAACAGCACCCAGACTATGGCAGTCATTTCCTTGACACTGCCCCAGATTAAACACATTGCTCACTTGAGCTTTGTATAACAGGCTCTAGTTTGTCAGTGGTTCTTACAAATTGTTGACTCCAGTTAAGATGTGGATATGGTATGACTGGTGCACAATTCAGGGCTTTTATCAGCTCTCTTTCTGATATGTACATTTCAAGTTGTGCAGCCCTAATTGTTATAAGTTTCGGCATCGGGCACAAAGTTCAGCGAGTAGGCAGTGAAAGAATTATTCATTGAATGTATGTTGAATAAGCTTAAGACTTTTAAAGCTTTTTTGGAGGGAGTGTTTTCTGTCACTGAGTTTGTGATCAAGTAAATTCTAATCAGTCTTGTCTGAAATTATTTATTGCCTCACTGCTATTAAGGCACCTCTTTTTTTTTTATAAATTTATTTAATTTATTTATTGTTTTTTGGGGGGCTGCGTTGGGTCTTTGTTGCTGCGCGTGAGTTTTCTCTAGTTGCGGCAAGCAGGGGCTGCTCTTCGTTGCGTTGCTTGTGCTTCTCATTGCAGTGGCTTCTCTTGTTGCGGAGCACAGGCTCTAGGCGTGGTGTGGGCTTCAGTAGTTGTAGAGCGCAGGCTCAGTAGTTGTGGCTCGCAGGCTCTAGAGTGCAGGCTCAGTAGCTGTGGTGCACAGGCTTAGTTGCTCCGTGGCATGTGGGATCTTTCCGGACCAGGGCTCGAACCCGTGTCCCCTGCATTGGCAGGCAGACTCCCAACCGCTGCACCACCAGGGAAGCCTCTCTTCTTTTTTTACATCGTAAGAATATTTGATCATTATAGAAAAATTTGAAGACGACGGATCAGCAAAAATAAGAGGAAAAGTAGTTGTCATCACATCATCCATCGAGAGTCACTGTTAACTTTCTGCTGTGTATCCTTTTCCACCGGGCGCACGTTAAAAAAAAAATGTATATATTGTGGATTTGTACTGTGCATACAGCTTTGTAATCTTTTTTATTTACCAGTACATCATGTTTGATGACATATTTGTGTTATGAAGTATTCTAGAGCTTAACCTTTTTCAACATCTTATTATGAAAATTTTCAGACTTAGAAAAATCACATTATCCAGTAATTATCTATACTCCCACCACCGTTTCACTGTATATGCTTTGCCACTTCTCAGTCCATATACCCATCCTTCTATCCTTCTGTCAATTCATGTTATTTTTTTTTGATGAGTTTAAACTTTTTAACAACCCACTAGTATTTCATTGACTGGAAGTAGCTAGATTATCTAACCAATCCTCATTGTTGGATATTTAGGTTATTTTCAGTTTATATTATGGTTGTTCTCTCATTGTTGAGTTTTGAGATTCTGTTACTCAGTGTGGATATAAGCATTTATCAGATATGTGATTTCTCCCAGTCTGTAGCTTGCCCTTTCATTTTCTTAGCAGTGTCTTAAAGCACACACATCTTTAATTTTGATGAAGTCCAGCTTACCAGTACTTTCTTCTATGGCTTGTTCTTTGCCTAACTCAAGATCAGAGAGATTTCTCTTATGTTTTCTTCCAGAGGTTTATAGTTTTATACTTAGTCTATGGTCCGTGTTATATGGTACGAAGGAAGGGTCTCAGCTCATTTTTTTCATATGGATCTTCAATTGTTTTGGCACCATTTGTTGGAAAGACTGTCCTTTCCCCATTGAGTTGTCATAGCACCTTTGTTAAAAGTCACTTGACTATCTACTCATTCATTTTTAACTTGCTACAGCATATAATAAATCTCTCATTTCTGTTTTGTTCTTTTTTACCTCTGTTCCTGATGGCTTCACTCACCAAGCATTTTGGAAACAGTGTACTTCCCAGGGTGCCTCTCATCTTGATTGTTGATGCTGGGTGGCAGAGATCTGAGGGCATTGTGAAGAATTGGGAAAATACGGTGGGGGGGGCCCTGCGTCTTACCCCTTCTCCCTTCCACCAAGGTTGCTTATTTGCCTGGGAAAGTAAGTGATAACTACTGAGTGCCTAATTGGTGAAAATTTCATAAGAACGACGATTGAATAAATGCTTTAACTGTAAAAAAAAAATACCATCTAACATGTACTAGGATATCAGCAAAGTTCAGAAAACTGTCTTAAGACTAAAAGTTAGTTTCTTCCACTACTCTCTCTTTTGAAGTCAGCTTTCTCTGGGCAGTAATTTAATTGTTTTATAGTTTGTGAAAACGTGATTAAATGTAAAAGCGCAGCTTGGTAAGAAGATCTGAACTCTGTTTCTCAGTTAATGTACTCGATAATAGGGATTGCAATAGCTTGTATTAATGAGTGCTCTTCACGTGCCATCACTGTCCTAACCACTTAACATACGTTGTCTCGTTTTATCTTCGCAGTACTCCCAGAAGGTAGGTGCTGTTACTGCTCTCTTTGCATGGCCAGGAGCCTGAGGCACAAAGAGACAAGTGACTTGTCCTTTTGGCTGGAAAGCATGGACGCCAGCGGGTCCCAAGCTCAGGAGTCACAGCACTGTACTGCTCAAAGATTCACAGCACGGGAGTTCCAGATACTCCGTTTATCTGTGATCCTAGCCTTCAGTTAGTACTCGATATTCCCCATGTTTGCTATTGCATTCATGTTTTAAATCACTTGTAAGTGTAATTGTTTGCCCGAGCGTAGCTCCTTCAGCATTTCTTGTATGGCTAACGTAGCTATCTGGCTTCTCGTTGAGAATTTCAAGCTTTGAGGAAGTTGAGAAGCAGAAGGAAAGGACAATTCAGTTTCTTTTGTCAGTTGCTGTTTGTGCCTAAAGGGCAGGTTGATGGCCATCCTGTATCTATTAATCAGCATGTAGGCTCATCCCTTACGTAGTAAAGGTCTGGAGATTGGGGTGTTTTACTGCCGCAGTTGAGCATGTGGTATATTCCGAGCGTCCACTTACCAAGATGCATGACTTCGATTCCGAGAGAGGAAAGGATTAGGACAGGGAGGGCATAGGGAGCGAGGACGGAGTAGGGCTGTTGTCACTGGAGATAGGTCTGCGGTCAGTCATTTGAGGAAGGCGGTAAAGAGGGCGTTGGGCCTGGATCCGGGAGAGCTGGGTTCTGGGCCTGCGCCGCCCGAGCTCCCTGGTGGCCTTGGTGAGTCATTTCCCTCCTCTGAGCCCCATCGTCACCATCGATCTGTTTGTGAAAGGAGGAGAGTGAACTAAATGAAGTCCAAGGACCTTTCTGGTATGCTAGCCTGTGGTCCTGTGGATCTTTCAGACTCGGGAGGACAGTGTGCTGACATCCAAAATTAGGGCAGAATAAGTCAGCAGGAGGCGTAAACATAAATATCTCTTTCTCGGTTGTTCGCATTAGGGAAAAGTGATCCTGATGTAAGTAAACTCCAGACTCTGCTCCCTGGTGTCAACCTCTGGCCCTGCCCTTGATTAAGCAAGGCTAAAGGCACAGCTTTATTTTCCCTCCCCTCTCATCTTTCCCAAAGGGAAGTACAGGGTTGGCCAAAAAGTTCATTCAGTTTTTTACATAAGCTGGCTCTAGTAGCGCTTAGTTGTCTTTAACTTCATTAGAAACAATTTTGTTAGATCATATTGTGACAGCAGTCATATCAGCATGCATTTTAAAAAAACTTACCAAAATTGGTAAATTTTTGTATAGCCATTTTAGTATTGAAGATGGAAGAAAAACAACGTTTTCGGCATATTGTGCTTTATTATTTTAAGAAAGGTAAAAACACAACTGAAATGCAAAGAAAGATTTGAGCAGTGTATGGAAAAGGTGCGACGACTGATCAAACGTGTCAAAAGTGGTTTGCGAAGTTTCGTGCTGGAGATTTCTTGCTGGACAGTGCTTCACGGTCAGTAGACCAGTTGAAGTTGATAGCGATCAAATTGAGACATTAATTGAGAACAATCAACGTTATACCACGTGGGAGATAGCCGACATACTCAGAATATCCAACACTATGTGCAGTTCCCTGTCTGTTATCAAGCATGGTTGGCAGTGTAAGGCTTGACTTTGATCAAGGGCACTTTAACCGCTTAGATCCATAGTTTCCCCCCTCTAAAGTCAGCATAATAATCCCTGCCTTGCCCACCATGGCAGATGATTCTTTGGCCGTAGAAGATGGTGTGGAGAACTGCTTTTAAAGGGTTCTGTAGATGTCAGCCGTCATTGAGGTGCTCCACGGTGAGAGTATGGGTGCGTCCGTTAGGTAAGGGTTTCAGCTGGAGGCATCTCAGATGGGTTAGTACTTTCTCTTAAACAGTGGGAAGAAGCAAGAGTTCCCATCTTTCTCATCAGGAGAACAAAACCACAAGCACCCAGCACTTATGCCAGCTGCCTCGTTCCGTGCTGTGCAGTCTTTAGCAACGGGCTGAAATAGACCAGGGTTTCTTGGGAGGCAGTGATTCCAGCCAGATCAAGGCAGACTTTATTTTCGGGTAGACAGGGATTAGGCTATTCTGGGAACGTTCATGAAGGTCAGTAAATTATTACTAATTAATAAAATCTGCATGTTTCTCAGATTTTAAAGGCTCTCCAAGTTTAGTTTATTGGAGCCAAGAGGCTATAAAATAAATTAAACCAAAAAACTCCCATAATAATCATAGTAAGTCTTTCCATTTGTATAGTACCTGGTACTATACAAAAAGCTTTTACATAATTATCACAGCATCCCAAGGGGTAGGTGAATATTATACTCATTTTATAGGTGAAAAACTGAGAAACAACTTGTCCAGTGTCACACAGTTTGTCATTAGCAAACTTGAGACTAGAGGGAAAGAAATCTTTTATTGAACTTTTACTAAATGCAAACTGCTTTCACATTTACTGTCTCATTTAATCCACATAATAGTCTTGTAAATTGGTACAATCCCATTTTATAGGTAAGGAAACGGAGGATCAGAGGGGTTAAAAATGAATTGTTCAAGCTTAACAGCTAGAAATTGACAGAACTGATATTTGAATCCAGCTGTTTGGCTCCAAAACTCAGCACTGCTGCACTCTATTGCCTCTCAATTCATCTTTTCCTTCATTCATTCAACAGTGTTCCAGGCCCAGGGTCTCAGGCTCCCCAGCTTGCTCTGTTTCTAATTTGAGATATTGCCTATCACGTGAATTCTGTTGGAATAGAGAGCACGTTCATATAGTACACTTATCTGTATGTTGGGAGGGTATATACAAAGTAGTGTTGTTGTTTTTATAAAAACCATACCTATTCATTGCAAAAATTCAGCAGTACGGGAAAGTACAAAAAATAAAGCACAGATGGCCGGGGCATATTCAATCCCCTGGAGATAAACAGTTGTTAGCATTTTGACTAACGTGCTTCCGAACATCTCTTTATGCACGTATATACACAGATACAGCGTAGTAATAATGAAACAGCTCTGCTTAAGAGCTGTTTCATAGTGGCTCCATGTGCATTGATTGCCTCATTTGAGTCTCACCAAAACCCTATGAGATGACAGTGTTACCCCATTTTACTCAGAAGGAAACTGATGTTGACAGCAGTGCAGTAATTTGCTCCTTAGTGGTGAGCTCTGTGATCTAAAGACTTAGTCTGTAACTACTACGCTGTCTTGTATGTGATGTTCAGGCCGACCTGGCTTTACTGCGCTTCGCAGGTACTGCGTTTTTTTATTACTGGTGGAAGGTTCGTGGCAACCCTGTGTCCTGCAAGTCTGTTGGCACCATTTTTCCAACAACATTTGCTCACTCACTTCATGTCTCTGTGCCACATTTTGGTAATTCTCGCAATATTTCAAACTTTATTATTATTATTATTTTATTTGTTTTGTAATCTGTGATCAGTGATCTTTGATGTTCCTGCTACGACTTGCTGAAGGCTCAGATGATGGTTAGCATTTTTTAGTAATAAAGTATTTTTTAACTGAAGTATGTACATCTTTTAGACATAATGCTATTGTACACTTGATAGGCTGTAGTGTAAATAGAACTTTTATATTTACTGGGAAACCAAAAAATTTGTGTGATTCATTTTATTGCATTATTGTGGTGATCTGGAGCTGAACCCGCAGTATCTCTGTGGTGTGCCTGTATATGATAGGGCATAAGTGAGAATACACTATAGGCCTTTCTATAACTTGTTTTATTGTTTGATTTCTGGAAGTGTTTATCATACGATAATTCACAGTTTGTAATAATCCTCTAATGTTTTTACTCAACAGTAGTAATGTCTAGGCAGTTAATGTAGATCTATATTTATAATGACTCTGTATATGTACTTTATTTGACCAATCCCTTGTTGAGGATATTTAGTTTATTTCCAGTTTTTTGCTATTTTAAGTTATGCAAGAATGAACATCTTCGTGCCCTTTGGGTTTTAACTTGTTCTGTAGTGATTAAGAGGACAGAATCCCCCCAAGTTGAGAATCGCTGGTGTTAGAGCAGTCAGTAATTCTCCAACTTGACCATGCATCAGACTCCCCTGGAGAGCTTGTTAAAGAATACAGCTTGCTGGGTTCCATTCTCCCAAAGTCTCTGATTCACTTAGTCTGGGGACAGGGCTGAGAATTTTCCTCTTTGACAAGCTCCCAAGTGATGCTCACACAGCTGGCGAAGGACCCCACTTTGAGAGCCACTGATGTAAAGGAAAAGTACTTAAATTGGAAATCAGAAGACTTCAGTTCTAATTCCAGCTCTGACAGTAGTTCTGTGACCCTAAACAGGGTGCTGTGTTTTTCTCTTTCTTTGGTCAAAGTGGGAGGATCGGACTGACATTTTTCTTAGGCCACTTATCATTATCAATGAAAACTATGAAATCCTTCAAAATCCATGTTCTTCTGATGTCATACAGCGGCTCTCAAGGTTTGGTTCATTCAGTGCCTGTGTCCTTTTTGCCCTCTTTTTCTTTCTTTTATTCAGTATTTACTGTGAGCCCATGGAAGGTAGTATCATAGGAGAGTTGAATGGTTTGATAGTGAGGCTTAGAAAATGATCAAGTGCTCATTTTTTTCACGTTAGCAAGAATACATCTTTTAAAAAAGAACTGCAGTTCCAAATTTAGTCAGCTACCTAACAAATCCCAGCTTAGCACTAGCAATCCACAGGAAGGTCTTTAATCAGTTGTCCTCATACCTATTAATTTAAACACCAGGGTTATATGCTGGGTGTCAGAGATTTTTGTAAGAAGGAATATAAACACCATTGTAAGATTCATGCAAATGGAACTTTTTTAGAAACTAAGAAGCAGTGCTATTTTGGATGAGGAAAAATACTACCCTGTACATTTTAGTAGGAAATCAGAAATAGAGAAAGGCTGATTATCAGAAATAAAACATGAGAAAGAAAAACTAGCTTTTAGAGGGAAAAAAAATACATTTCTCTAAAGCAGGACTTTTCAGATTACACCTCTCTTAGACATATATTCATGCAATTTCTTTGTCATTATCTCTGCTCTCAGAACATGTGTGAAATGAAGGTTTTCCTTTTTAGGGCTTGCAGGTTAGGAAGAGCTTGCATGGCCTGGATTGGTGCCTAGACTTCAGACCTTAGGGAGGACTGCTGGCTTTGAGGGCACCATAGGTGCCTTCAGACCTGTGTGGTTTGATTTTACATGTATGCATTTATACCCCTCCTTTACTTCCCTGCCTTCAAAATCAAATATCTTCATCCCTGCCTTGCCAGTAGGTGCTAGAAATTCCCACAGTGTTCATTCATTTGGTCTTTGCTATGATGTGAATGTTCGTGTCCCCCCAGAATTAACATGTTGTAATCCCTATGTGATGGTGTTAGGAGGTGGGGCCTTTGGGTGATTATGTTACGAGGGTGGAGCCCTCAGAAGTGGGATTAGTGCTCTTGTGAGAGAGACCCCGCAGGGCTTCCTGGTTCTTTCCACCGTGTGAGGGCACAGTGAGAGGTCTGTGACCTGGAAGAGGGTCCTCGCCTGACCACGCTGGCACTCTGATCTCGGACCTCCAGCCCCCAGAACTCTAAGAAATAAATTGTTTATAAGCCACGCGGTCCGTTACGCCACAACCCAAACGGACTAAGCCAGTCTCCATTTCTGAAGGCTCCCACTGGACTAGTCCCCGGAAATTCCCTTCCTTACTTAGCCTCTTAAAGAGACACTTAACATGCCAAAGCCTTTGGAATCCATTCATTCTTTCAGTTCCTTAGAGCATTTACTTAATTAATCTGTTCGTTTATTCATTCTAACTTCCTAGCCTCTGTGGAAAATACAGATATGAACAAGACATTCTCTGATTCATTAGATTTCTTCTTTGACTTCATATTATTGTGCAGTTAGTGTGGGTTGGGTTTATATGTGCCTCTCTGTAGTGGGTTTGGTTTGTGACTTCCAAGCACTGCTATATTGGAAAGGAAGGAGTGATAGGGTTGGTTTTGTGAAGTTAGGAAATTAGAGTTAATTATGGTAACTGCCTCAGAATATCCAGAGCCTGGGGGAGGGGGCTCTGTGAATCAGTGCCTAAGAATCAGATGTTCCCTTTTTGTCTTTAAGAGACTCACAGTGTGATAGTTGGAGAGAATTCAGAGAAGCACTGAAGGCTGGAACTTCTGGAAAATAGGGCCCCCCGGATTTCAGATGATTTGACCTAGGAAGACAGAGCAATAATTTAGAATTGACTTCAGTTATTTGAAGGATTTCTTTTACAAATTAAGAGGATATAAATGAGGCAGAAGCAAAAAATGGACCAGATAGGAAAGACTTCTTATCCTTTCCAACCAGTTCATTAGAATTGATAATAAGCTAGGTTTAGATATTTTAGGAAAATTACCTAAAACTTGGAGAAAAGGCAAATTGATTATTATGTGCCCTTCCAATGTCACTCAAGAGCATTGTCTAGCAAGCCTGTCTAAGGGGTATCTGATATTCTTGGAGTTGATTTACTTTTGTAAAGTTAGATTTTAACTTGTGAAAAATTGATAAGTGACAGGCGATCTTTTTTTGTCCAGTAGAGATCTAAATGATTTCTGTTTAGTAGAAGAGATAACCTCAAAAGTTATAGTTTAATTGCTCTGTAGGATATTAACCAGTTTTGTATCTAATTTGGCAAGATTATTACAGCATTCTTTTTTTCCACCGAGTTTATATGTTTCTTTCACCACCTTTGAACCAGCTTTGCCATCCTGCTGGTTCCCTCATTAAGGACTTACTTAATACATGCATATTATATATTTGTGTGAGAGTTATGTTTTTAGCTTTTTGAAAATTATACTTTGACAGAAATGAGTGCTTGTGGAGGATATAAGCATCTTAGGTAGCTTACCCAGGAGTGGTGTTTGACTAATTTGACTTCCGTGTCCTTTCAGCCCAGAATTCCCACAATTTTGGATGTTTATCTGAATTCTCTTGGTCGCTTGGGTAGCAAATTGCATTTATGGATCATCTAATTATCTGACCTGAATGAATACTTAAAATTCCTGCTTTATCAAGATCTCAGACAGCATAAAGTAGAAAAGGATCATTTCTTTTGTTGTTAAGAATAGCACTATTGGGGCTTCCCTGGTGGCGCAGTGGTTAAGAATCTGCCTGCCAATGCAGGGGACACGGGTTCGAGCCCTGGTCCCGGAAGATCCCACATGCACCACAACTACTGAGCCTGTGCTCTAGAGCCCACGAGCCACAACTACTGAGCCCGTGTGCCACAGCTACTGAAGCCCACGTGCCTAGAGCCCGTGCTCTGCAACAAGAGAAGCCACCACAATGAGAAGCCCGTGCACCACAACGAAGAGCAGCCCCCGCTCGCCACAACTAGAGAAAGCCTGCGCACAGCAACAAAGACCCAACACAGCCAAAAATAAATAAATAAATAAATAAAATAAATTTATAAGAAAATAATTTAAAAAAAGAATAACACTATTATTTATTTATGTAGCACTCACAGTTACAAAACACTGGCACACCTACTGTTGTATCTGACCCTCTTTCTTTGTGAGGGAGCAGGACAGGAATTATTGTCCCCATTTTATAGGTAACTAAGCTGAGCCTCTGGTAAAGTGCCCTTGCCAAAGGGCACTCGGCTGGTGAGGAGTGGAGCTGGGATCACAGCCCAGCCCTTCACACTCCAAGCTCATCAGCAGCTGCACGAGGGAACCAGGGTTCAAGAGGGTCTTGATAAGAACAGTGAGCTGAAGTAGGGAAAAACCGAAGCAACCTAAATGCCCATCGACGGACAAATGGATAAAGAAGATGTGGTGCATAGGTACAATGGAATATTACTCAGCCATAAAAAGGAACGAAATTGGGTCATTTGTAGAGACGTGGATGGACCTAGAGACTGTCATACAGAGTAAAGTAAGTCAAAAAGAGAAAAACAAATGTATATTAACGCATACATGTGGAACCTAGAAAAATGGTACAGATGGACTGGTTTGCAAGGGAGAAATAGAGACACAGATGTAGAGAACAAACGTATGGACACCAAGGGGGGAAAGTGGCGGGGGGGCTTGGGGGGTGATGAATTGGGAGACTGGGATTGACACGTATGTATGTATTATGTATGTATTACATAATATGTATTAAATGGATAACTAATAAGAACCTGCTGTATAAAAAAAAAATTTTCAAAAAAAAAAGCAACTATAAAATCCTACACCACGGCTCCAGACTCCTTGCGTACTGATTTACCAGTGCTGAGTCTCATACTGTAGTTTTGTTAGTCTGTGTGCTCTGTTCCTAACTGTTGGAGAGACCTGAAATGTGTCTGAATCTTCCTTCACCCTCCCTCCCCTCTCAGGGATAGAGCGTTGCTGGACACACAGCAGGTGCCCAGGAAACAGTTCTTGATTGAATGTAGGAATTTGTTTTACGTGCTTTTATATCTTGATTCTCCCTTTATTCCTGGTAAGACTCTCTTGGCAAATTTCTGTCTATCTGGGTGACATTGGAGCAGCTGCACTTGTTCATTCAAAAGGATAATCTGCCCTTTTATTTGATGCTTGCACTGGAAAGAGGACTGCTGACTTAACCCAATTTCATCTTTTTATGAAATCTTCCCTAAATCTACAAACTGCTGATTCGTTAATTCAGCAGATATTTATTGACTAATTCTGTGTTCCAGGCCCTGGGGTAGAACGGTAAAGACGAGGCAGGGCCTTCTCTCATGGGGCTCCCACTTCCTTTGGCTCATGGTCCTGGTGGTGTCTTAGTATTTCTTTTTTTTTTTTCTTTGGCATGCAGGATCTTAGTTCCCCGACCAGGGATCGAATCCGCACCCCCTGCAGTGGAAATCTTAGCCGCTGGACTGCCAGGAAAGTCCAGTGTCTTAGTATTTCTGTTGAAATATTTTCAGTCTTTGCCCAGTTTCATGAAACACAACATGAAACAACCGAGTTGTGAAAAAGACTCTCTAAAACATGCCCCCAACCCATCAACTTGTCTCTCATCTGCTGCTGGCCCCGGAGTCCACAGCCCACCATCTCTCACCTGCACAGCTGCAGCAGCTTCTCCCACTTCCATTTCCTTCTAAAAATGAAAATCAGGTCATGGTACTCCATTGCTTAATGCTTTCCAGCGGTTTCCCTGCTGATAAAGCCCTGCTTTCCCCTCTGTCTCCATCCTCCTCTACTCGCTCCTTCTCCGTTCCAGCCACACTGTGTGAAGGGGCAGAAGCCAAGCTAGTTTCCTCCTACCTCGGGCCTCTGTACCAGCTGTGTTGTCTGCCCACACTGATCTTCCCCTGGCATTTGCACAACTGTCCCTACTTGTCATTCACATCTCAGCTTAAATATCCCTACCTGAGAGGGGCCTTTCCTGTCACCTCTTTTAAGTTCAGTAGCTCCTCCCCCATCACTCTGGTACTTTGCCCTATTTTATCATCTTTTTCTTATTTATTATCTTCCTTCATTAGAATATGAAACTGAGGGCTTTAGCTTTTCACACAGAAATTTGTTGAGGGAATGCAAAGACAGTTTTCAGTAACCTGGTACAGATACTTAGAGAGTGCTTATTGGGTGAGAGGGATTGATGTAGACAGGAATGAAGACGTAATTACCAATAAACTCCTACTTTTGAACAGTGGTAGACTGAAAAATGGATTGTGATTGTGTTTGAATGATTTTTTTGGATAGCTTTTACCTTAAATAGAATTCTCAAAATGGAGGTAAAGGATGTCTTTAGAACTTTTGTTTTGAAGTTAAATGTCACTGTAGGAGTTCAGGTGACATGTAATTTGGGGGGAGGAGTTATTGGAGGAGGACTCACACATTCCCTGTGCTTTCAGTGAGGTGGGGGTTTTGTGTGGTTTAAATTTTTGAAAGGTTAATTCAACTGAAATAAAAGCACGTTCAGTGCATTCAGCACCTCTCTGACCAAAGAAATCTGTGCCTAAGATTGTGCTCTGCCTTGTGAAGGCTTAGAAAGGACTGAAAACAAAGGTTGCTGTTAGTGGGCTCCCCACCAATTCAAAATAGGAGAGTTCAGAGACGGTGGCTCCACATTGTGACGGATTTCTCTTGAAGCTGTATTTGCATCGCAAGCATGTCGTTTCACCTGGAATGTCTGTACATTTCTCTTTTTTTAATATTTATTTATTTGGCCACACCAGGTCTTAGTTGTGGCGTGCGGGGTCTTTAGTTGCGGCGTGCGGGATCTAGTTCCCCGACCAGGGATCGAACCTGGGCCGTCTGCATTGGGAGCGCAGTGTCTTAAGCACTGGACCACCAGGGAAGTCCCTGTCCATACATTTCTGACGGAGGTTGTGAGGAGCTAAACTCCTCAGGTCTCCTGTCACCAGCCCCCTTAGCCCCTGTCCCCAGTGACTCTCACCTGGTCAGAGGCCTAAGACACGTGATGGACAGAGATTACTCCTCAGTACAAGACTTTTGTACAGTATGTGAAATTTTTTAAAAAATAGCTGTTGATTATCATAGGAATTGCTGAGTTTTAGAGCTTATTGTAGGCTGGCTTTGGTCAGGAGGGGGCTCGATGGGATTTTGCAACATGCAGTAATATTAGCTCCCGTGGCGTGCGGTTAACGTGTGCCGGCACTTCCTCTCCCCAGCGTCCCGCACACACGCTGTCATCCCCGTTCTCAGATTAGAGACTGAGGCTTAGACGGGAGAGAGTTTTCCCAGGGCTTCTCAGGCAGGTAGTAGTAGAACTGGGCTCAGAACCCCACTGTCCATAGCCTCTGTGGAGAGGAGGCGGGGAGACCCCTGCGTCCGGGTCCCGGGTTGGCAGGGTGGGAGGTGGGTGGAGGAGGCAAGGCCCGGCTGGGGTGCCGAGACTCCATTCTGCAGACGGGGAGGAGGAGTTGTGCGTTTTCACCGGGCGGTGCTGGGGTGGGTGACTGTGCAGGACGGGGTCAGACGGCAGGGTGGGTAGGAGCTGGGGTGAGACCAGGAAGGCCACTGAGCACACTCTCGAGCGTCTCTCGTTGTGCCCGTCCCCCTGCTCAGTGGAACATCTGCGGCCAGGCCGTGAGGACAGAGTCGGATTTTCAGTCTTGTCTGTAGCTCGTTTCCCTTTCTGTTCCCTCCTGCTTGGTCTGTACGCAGCGCAGCCTCGAGCGTACCGGCCCGTGCGTGTCAGAGCGTTCCTGCTCACATGATGGGAACACTAGTCTCTGCTCAGGTGCCCAGTCTGTGTTTTGTTGCACATACATCGTGGCTGTGCAAACCTAAAAGCCTAACAACCTAAAAAAGTGGCAGAGGAAACATTGGTTGGCGATGCCTCAAACCCATGGGACCTCAGGGCCTGAAACTCATAGATTGTCGTCTCTAAAGGAGCTGTGATGAGGATTCAGTGCCAAGAATTAAATCCTAACTTCACTTTCTTGGGAAATTGACCATTTCACGTGGAAAGCCATGTTGCTGGCAAGCTGGACGTGTGCACGTTAAGCTAAGGACACCAGTTTCAAACATCCTTCTCATGTGGCTTTCCGAGATTGTCCCAGGCCTGGGGACGCCTCCTGTCACCCACCGTGCTTCTGCTCCGTTTTCCCCACGCCTGTTTCTCTGCGGAAGCCTCGGGCAGCCCGCACGGCCAGTACCGGCAGCAGGTCAGTGCTCTGATGGCACAGCCGGGCCCAGTCAGGAGGCTTCTGTTCATAGGATGAGACCGGGAAGAGGAAGCGAGTCCAGAGTGACAAGGGTGAGCGTGATGACGTGTAGCTCGGAGAGCCCCCAAAAGGTCAGCGCTGATGGGGCTGCCAGGTCATCTAGGCCTGGTGTTTCCAGGCTGACTCTGGGCCTGACCCTGGTGGAGGGAGGGGAAGGCCCGGTAGCAGGTAGTCTGGGGCTCTTCCATTTTTATCAGGTTTGTGTTCATATCAGTTTCATGTTCCAAGTAAGTGGCATTTAAAAAAACAAAAGCCTAAAAAATTACTGTCTGGTTAGTCCTTCGTGTTACAAAGGGAACATAAGTCCCAGAGTAGGAGCGTGCTTTGTCTGAGCCTTGAGTCACTGGTGGATGGCCTGGGATAACTCTTTTTTAAAGCATTGTGTGGTCACAGAAGTGCCATTTGGAGAGGAGTGGAGTGGTCAGGAGTCCCTGTTCCTGACACTTTGGTGTCATCAGTTATCGAGTGGTCAGGTGCGATTGCCCAGACTTTGAAGCACACTCCTTCCCAGTCTGGCCCGAAGGCCATGTCAACTCAGGTTTTCCTACTTCCTGGGGCAGCTGAACCACATTTTCAGCCCTTAGCAGTCTCTTGTCTGGCTGTGAGATGTGGGGATTAGCCAGGGCCAGCTGGATGAAGGAACTTCAAAGGTTTGCCATGTCCCAGCCCTGTCTCAGGGCCACGGCTGCCTGACAGTCTGTGGAAGAAGTCCTCTTAGGGAGGTAGCCTGAGGCAGTTGGATCTGTGGTGTTGGGACCCCAAGTGGGCACAGGGGTTAAAAACGTTGGCATTAAACCTACCCAGGTGCAGGAGGGACTTCCCTGGTGGTCCCGTGGTTAAGACTCCACGCTCCCAATGCAGGGGACCTGGGTTTGATCCCTGGTCAGGGAACTAGATCCTGCATGCATGCCACAACTAAAAATCCCTCATGCCGCAACTAAGACCCAGCACAGCCAAATAAATAAATAAATAAACCTACCCCGGGGGCAAGTCATTGCTCTGCCACTTCATAGCAATATGATCTTGGGCAAGTTACTTAACCACTGTGGCCTCTGTTCTCTTATTAGTAAATTGGGGAATCTCATAAAATTATGTCTCAAATACACTTGGTGCTAGGATTTGGTGATCTTTCACCATTTCTATCAACTCTACTAGGACCTTAAAAGAATTGCCCTGAAAGGTATAACCAGCTCTCCAAGAGGAGATTCTTGAGTCACCGGTGGAAACCAGGCGTGAAGTCCAAAGGTTCTCTAACCCACCAGGCCTCATCACCACGCTGGACCTTCCTGGTGGCCATGGTAGAGCACATCTGGCAGTTCCCACCATGCCAAGTCTCTGGGAGTTAAGGCCCCTGCTGCTCCCCCCATACCTTGCAAAGAGTACCAGGAATGTAGGTTTTGACCTTTAGACCAACCAACAGATCCGTCAAGTCATTGTGGGGTGTCTGCTGTTTCCTACCCCGCCCTCAAGGGTGGGAAGGATGGGCAGTGTGTGCTCGATCTGGTGTCTCCTTTCCCTCAAGAAGCTTGTCCCTACCCCTATCCATCTGTGACTCTAACCAGGTAGTTTAATAAATTTAAACATCATATCATTTTATTTGGTATGGGTAAATTGTTCTTCCTAAGACTTGGGTAAACTCTACTGCTTTTTTTTTTTTTTTTTTTTTTAAGGACTTAGGACAGTGATTTTATCTACATATCCATTTATCTTATATTCCTGTCCTGAGAATCACAGGACAGAAATACCTTGCCCCTCTTCCCCCTGGGGAAAAAAAATTAAATGAGCTCCTAGTGAAGAGACAGAACTTCAGTGACAGGGTGGCCTCACGTAAAGAAGAGCCATCCAGCTGTCAGCCCCGTCAGCGAGAGACCACCTTGTGAAGTAGTGGAGACGACGAAGAACATCTCTGTAACTTTACATGCCTGTAAAGAATTTCCACAAGTCCTGCCGTGTTGGGTCCTTGCCCCCATCCTGTGACAGAGGCCCGGGCAGGATCCGCATTCTTCCGGTTTTACATACAGGGAGTCTCAGGCTGCCAGTGATCACAGAGTTAGTAAAGTGGCAGATCTGGGACTTAAACTTGGGTTATTTAGTGACTCTGCCTCTCCTGCGTTTTCTGATCTATCACAGCGCTGCCAAGAAGCTGCCATCACTGGAGGGTCTGGGCAGAGGCTGTCAAGAATACTGTGGAAGGCATCTGGGTCGGCTTAGTTGACGATTGCTGTGTGGCTTGAGGGGCAGAGAATTCCCCAGAGTATCCTGCTCACCAGTCAGTCGCCTCAGTTGGCCGTCATCACTTCATTTCTTTAACGAGGAGCACCTTTGTGTGAATACACACACGCCCTAGCTTGCTTTTCGCCCTGATAGAAAGCTGAGGCGGTTTGCCCAGCAAACCTCTACTGAGTAACTCCTCCCTGTCAAGCTCTCTGCCGGGCCCTGGGAATATGGAGATTAACCTCACACAGACCCCGCTCAAGGGCCTCATAGATGTGGGGTGGGCAAGATGCTGTAAGGCAGCGTAGTTGACAGCAGAGAGAGCAGCTGACAGTCCTGGGGGTGGTTCAGGCTCCTGGGGAAGGAGCAGCGCGGGAACAACGTGGGCCACGTGGGAGGGTGCAGGCCATGTGGGGAGCAAGAAATAATCTGGGCTGCTTGGCCTGGGGACCAGAGGACAGAGGGCCTGGCTTATTTTGGGAACTGGGAGTGTCTAGCTGAATTTTGGGGTTTGTGAAAAGTTTTAACGGAAGAAAGTTGGAGACGTAAGACTTTGTGTGTTGCGCTGAGACGTTTTTACTTAATCCCGTGACCACCGAGGAACTAAGGGTTAAAATAGGCGGACATCAAAATCAGACTAAGAAAAATTGTTCTGGCAGGTTGTTAGAGAAGGGACGGAACAAGGAAGACCAGTTACTAATACGAGAGACTAAGAGGGAAGTGCTGGAGGCGAGAGCTGAGGCAGTGGGTCTGGGAGTGGGGAAGGGTCGGATTCAAAGAAACCTTCCTGAGGTAGAATCAGAGGTAGTGACCGGCGTGAGGGAGAGAGGAAAAGTCAAGAGTGACTCACAGGTTTTCATTTGAGATCCGCCTCCCTTATTTTATAAAGATTTGCGATCCAGATGCTGACAGCTCTCCTTAATGGCAACTTTCAGAGCACAGCCTCAGCGCCCTTGCCAAATCTCGCCAGCTCGGGCTTTACAAATGGGCAAACGTTCCTCTTTTTTTGGCTGACGTCTCGTTTCCTTTTTCTTAACTTCTGTTCTGAAATTGTTACAGCAGTTTTTGTACTTCAAGGAATTGGAGCCCGGTACATATTAGATACTCAATAAATGAATAATCAGATAAATGAGGTCACGCATCCTGGTTGACCTACAAGGTGATGTTGTTCGTGGTAAAGTGCTGGGCATAAAACGTGAATTCTGTCATTCCAGAGCAGCTTGTGCATTTGTGCTAAAATAATGTTTGATAGTGGAAGGGTAAAATACAGAATTCTGAGGAATTTCCGGTAACACGCAGCCCGGTGTCGGGCTCCTCTGCGTTCGCTGCCCACGGCGGTCATCGTACCTGACCCTGAGCACAGCGGCGGCCGCGGGGGGGTGAGGTGGCCCGGCGGAGCGCGGGGGAACAGGTTGCGCTCTCGTGCCTTTACGCTCTTGCCCCCCACCCCATCCGCCGCACGGTTCGGAGGGGGCGTGTGTTGTGTGATTTCCCCAGGATCCCAGGCGTGCCTGGGGTTCCACTTCTTGCCCGGGACTGACCCAGCTCCCAGCGTGCAGCCTCGGCATTCGCTGCGTTAATCAGACTCGCTGGAATGATCACGTGGTCCTCTAGCTGCTGCTCGTCAGCAGCTGGCTGAGCTGGAGGCTGCAGGCCCGTCTGCAGAAAGCCTTCTACTTCAGAAGATGGGGGGTTGGGGGGTGCAGACCCCGCCTCTTTCTTCTGCACTTTGCACCATCTGACTGACTAAATGGTTGTCCTCCGAACCAGGAAGGCTACCAGGCAATATAAGGAGATTGTCTCTGACTAGGTCATGTTTGCATTTGAAGAATTCAGGTATGTTCTGGGTTTTCTACATCAGTCTGCCGCTGGGTTTTTGTTCTCGCTAGGTTTTTGCTGTGTAATGAATGACAGCTTAGGCTCTGGCTGGTTCTCACAAAAGAAGGGTTCTTTTCTGTGGCGGGGTTTCTCCCGGTCACGGGGGTGGGAGGCGCGGAGGTGGTACCGGTCCAGGCTGTTTACTGCAGGACAGATGCAGCGTGGGTAATTGGTTTGATCGTGTGTGAATGTGCCGAGGACCCCACCTTGTGCCTCATCTGAGCTGTGCTGTTGCTGGTGTAGAGGTATGAATACAGAATAGGAACTGCTTATCCAGAAGGAGTCTCTTGCTGCCTTTTGTTTTTCTTCCTTTGTCAAACTCATGGAGCCTGACTGCTCTTTTAAAAAACACTAATTGTAGCGGTGAAGGCGAAAATCCTGCAAGTCTGTCTGCTTAGTCAAGATTTGATCTTGGCTCTGATTTTGCTCGTTGTGAATAGTGATCTCGCGGCTGGGCAGTTTTCTGGGAAGTACCCTCATGATGTTTTGTTAACAGGGTCCTTCTTTGCTTTCGTCAGCTTTTCAGCTGCTGTAATTATTAATGCTCCAGATTAGAGTCTTTTGTGAATCTTACGCCTTCTCTTTCCTCCATCTCTCCTCCCTGGGTATGAATGTGGGGAGGGGTGCTCCAGAAGAGATAGTCTCTAAGAAATGAAAATAAAGGAGGTGGGATGGGAGGGTTACCGGCTCATTCTTGTGCAGGTCTCCCCCTCTTCGGAGCATACGGAAGACAGTGTGTCTGTTTCAAACCTCTGACAGCTTCTCATTTCTCAGATGGAATTTCTGTGTATTTTAGAACTGAACGTAAATACCATGTTGATGGGCGAAGAAGTGATTGTGTGGGAACCTCCACAGGCCTTTTTCATTCCCTCCATATGTTGCTGCAGTAGACATTAAAATGGTAATAGAATTAACCACCTTTCATTACTTGTAAGAGGAAACTAGAGACCTTTCGATCAAAATCAAGGGAAGGATGAGAGCATTATCAGCTTTCCACAAAGAAAAGCCGGGCTACGGAGGTTGTTCCCTCCCTTTCTATAAACTTGGGGCTTTGGATCCAGGAAGTTATCCTTTGTTTAAGAGCGTGCCTCTGCATTATTTCTAATGGACTGGGTTTGTGAAAAGAACATTCTTTCCACGTGGCAACATGCTCTGATGACATGGGGTGACACCGTGACCAGAACTTACAGTTTTATGATAGCTCCATTAGATAACTAACAAGAATTTATTTAATGCCTGTCATGTAACAGTAGATAGGTCCTTAGGGAATGAATCGTTAAGTCCTGGGTTCTAATCCGAGTTTCTAAATTGGCTTTCCTGATCCTTGTGAGAGTTACGGAAGAGCTTTGTAAATCGTAGAAAGTAGTACAGTGGTGAGGCTCATATTTTATTGCTAGCATTCGTTTGAGATGGAGTAAGTCTTGGCTTCTGCCTTGAACAAGCTTGGAGCCTTTCGTTGCATTTTGTAGTCAGTGGGGAGGGATGCGTATCAACAAACCCACTCCCACCGTGGCGGCTCCTAGTTCAGGAGCCAAGAGCTGGGTCTGATGAGGCGGAAGGGGGTTGAGTTAAAGGCCACTGCTCTGCTGAGCTGAGAAAGTGGGAAAGTAGAGCAGAAAGGGGAAGTCTGTTACCCTTCAAGTTTCTGCCTAAGCTGGCCCTGAAGAATTTTGCTGAGTATGATTGCATTTTATGACGGCTGCACGGGGCCAGACAGGTGGCTTTCTTCTTTAGTCATGGGGCTTATGCGCATGGGGGCCAGGGGATTGTGGTGGGGCAACACGGCGCTCGAGAGGAGCTTATTAGCTTTTTAGTTTAGGTCAGGTTGGTCCTCAAGCTATAGCACGCAGCAGAATCACCTGGAGGGCTCATGAAAACCCACCCCCAGAGTTTCAGATCTAGCAGGTCTGGGATGGGGCTTCAGGATCTGTGTGTCCGATAAGTTCCCAGGTTTTCTGATGCTGCAGTTCTGGGGACCAGACTTTGAGAACCATTGGCTTGGGGAAAGCAGACGTTGTCGTTGTTGTCGTTGAGGTGGGAAGTCTGAGGCAGAGGCAAGGAGGGAGGTACAGGGAGGAGCCAGAAGCAGCAGTTCAGGTACGGGCAGGTGGGCCAAGGCGGGGGTGGAGGTGTGAGGGGGGCACGCTCCTGGGGCGGCGGTGGAAGGGACACTGGGACGAGAACCAGGGAACTTGCTTTATAAGCCTCGTTCTGCCGTGTGCTCCTTTGTGGGCTTGGCCAGCCTATTCATCGTTCTTAAGTCTCAATTTTCTCAGCTGAAAATGGGGATAGTTGTTCTTGCCAAGAAAGTCTATAATACTGTTAGAATTAAATGAGATAACATAAACTTACTTTATAAACTATAACACTCTTTCCACATGAGATATAAAGGGAGGAGAGGACCCTGGGGGTCTCCATCAGGTTATCTGTGGACACAGCCCTCCGTACACACACCCAACTCCAAGAGCGCAAGGGCCACGTTCATTTTAAAAGGAAGTCTGATTGACAGACACGTTTACCTGCCGTTACTCCCTATTGGACTCTGAGTTCCAATGTGGTCCGTCAATCCTGTCTGTTTTTGTTTTTGTTTTTTTTTAAAATTATTTATTTATTTATTTATTTTATTTATTTATGGCTGTGTTGGGTCTTCGTTTCTGCGCGAGGGCCTTCTCCAGTTGCGGCGAGTGGGGGCCACTCTTCATCACAGCGCGCGGGCCTCTCACTATCGCGGCCTCTCCTGTTGTGGAGCACAGGCTCCAGACGCGCAGGCTCAGTAGTTGTGGCTCACGGGCCCAGTTGCTCCGCGGCATGTGGGATCCTCCCGGACCAGGGCTCGAACCCGTGTGCCCTGCATTGGCAGGCAGACTCTCAACCACTGCGCCACCAGGGAAGCCCAATCCTGTCTGTTTTTAACTTCTGTTTCCTTAGTGCCTAAAACCGCTTGACACACAGTAAGGCCTTAGTAAGTGGCGGACGCAGTTCATTTTCACAAGGACTTAATAAGGAAGAAAAAGCAAGCAAGCTCTCTGGCTTAGCTCGGCGCAGGCCTGGGATGGTGCCATGGTGCCCTCTGAGTGTGCTGGTCCAGAAGAGCATGTCGAAAAGCTGACATCTGACCTCCTGAGAAAAATGTGAAGTGTCCTCAGCACACCCCCATTGCAGGAGTGCCAGAGAACTCCGACCACATTTCATAAGGAATCTCCGCGATGCTGTCACTCTAGAATGGGCTGCTGATGGTCATGACTCGCGGGGGCCCAGGGCCTGAGCCTAGAGAGCTGCAGAGTCCCGAGAGCTTGAGAGGCCGGGCCAGCATTTTCCAGCTGGTCAGGGGGTTTCTGCCTTCCACTGATTGCAAGACTGTGTTGTCCTAACACCAGGCCAGCTGTTCTAGCTGGCTGTGCTAGGAGACACACTGCATTTGTGTTTTTGCTTTAAAAAAAAAAAAAAACTTCTTAGGCGAGATGTGTGCTGAACTGATAGTTTAAGTCAACATTTACCTGTTACTGCACACCACAGAGGCTGTCCTCTGAGCCCTGCTGGAGACAGCTTTGTGGAATACTGTCTAGTTTTTCTTCCACCTCTAGACCCAGAATAATGACTGCATCCCCTTACCGACCCTGGAATAAAGAGTTTGAAATGTGATTTTCGGCTTCATAATCCCTCAAGTGAGAATGGAACCCAAATCAGAAACCGCTGTTTCTCAGAATTCCTGCCACTTATTCTGATTTATTTCCAGAAGGAATGTGGCATACCCATTCCAGGATTTAAAATCCACAATTGGAATGTGTCCATCACATAAAAATGGGAAGTTACTACTTTGGGTCTGTTTTGTTTTATTTTACTTTTAAGTAAAACATTATTATGGAAGGATTGGATTCAAATTCAAACTGGCTCTTTATTAATTTAAATTTATGTCTTGTCTTGGGACGTGTTAGCGCTTTTCTTGCCCTTTCCCTGGAGTATTGAAACGAGTTAAAATGAGTGGCATCAGGGAAGACCTGAAGTTCGCAAACGAGGAGAGCCCCACCACCCCGTTCGAGGGTCCAGAGCCCAAGCCAGCTTAGTCCCTCTCGTTTCCCAGGGTCCTGTAATCCCTTGAAGAAACAGATATTTAGGTACAGTGACTTTCACACTGTGGTGAGGAAATAAATCTCAGATCAACAGGAGATGGAAACTGGGCTGGGCAGGGAAAGGGAAGGTACAGAAACGTGATCACTGAGTACCTACTATGTACCAGACACTGCTAGCTGCTTTGCCCCTGGTCACTTTAACCCACATAAAAATGAAAACAGAGGCTCAGAGACATGGGACTGTCCCAAAACCTCCACTCCATAAATAATGTTAAGTGAGTGAAGGAAATGAGAACAGAGGCTCAAAGGGGTGAGGTAATTTCCCTGAAGTCACCCAGCAGTTATGGGGGTCTGGTCAATTTCAGTTCAGTCCTTCTTTCTCTGATACTCTGGGCCCAGAATGCCATCCTATGAATTGACCTTGTGTCTTCCAGCCAGCACAGCCTTTCTGAGTCTCTCCTCTGGGCCCAGAGCCTGTTGTAGCTCCAGGCACTTGGCTCACCTCCCTGACTGTGGGAAAAGCCCAGGAATAGAAGAGGGATATTCTGCCCCCAAGGGTAGAATAGACTGACCCCTCCTCCTAGCTCCCCCGGCTCCTAGTGATGTAGCTATGCATTAATAGTGCTTACTGTAGTGCGACTGTATAACAATCAGCTTCTTTCACATCCTTCTACCCTACTAAAGTGTGAGCTCTGTGAGCTCTTGGAGGCCAGGAGGCATATCTTAGTCATCTTACCTCCCTACCAGCTATTAGCCTAGTGTCAGCTCTAGGAGGGATTAGTAAATGTGTGACTATTAAATGTCTACACTGCTGATACTGTGGGCATTAGGATAACTTTAACTGAGTAAGCCACAGTCCCTAACTGTGGGGAGCTTACAGTCACGCTGTCCGGTCCCCCAGGGCTGTTAGTATGCACAGCCACGCGGGTCTTTAGTAGGGGGTGGTAGGGGCACCTGGTTGGAGTACATGGGCGGAGGGTGGAGGGTTGAGGGAGAGAAAAGTAGAGCAGCAGAGAGGGAAGGACAGACAAGTTTCGTTGACTTGACAGTTTCGCCGAGTGTTTGTCTAGCCACAAGCAAAAGTTATTTCGCGAAACAGATAATTTAGCTGTAGGATGGCAACACAGATATATTTAAAAATACCAGTCTGTTCTCCATTATTAAGTACGTGTTACAGTTGTTGAGTTTCACTCAAAGCGAAGCAGTGTTGTGGAACCAGACTCCCCTGCAGTTCATACGATGTAAATTTAAAAGCTGGGACCTTGCAGAAGTCGCTTTCTCTCTCTCTACCTCACTTAGAGGAAAAGGGCTACTTGGAGGTAACGTATAGGAAAGAAGTGTATAAATTATAAAACTTCGCTATAAATGTGTTTGCGTTTTATATTTCGGAATCAGTTAATAGTTCACCGGTTCAGGTGCTGCTTTATAGAACAATTTTTGTTTCCATCTCCCATTTCTCTTTGCTTAGCATTCTGGTCTCTTATATAGAAAACAACGAAGCAAAACTGAACGAAGAGGAAAGAATTTTAACTGAACTCATTACCTAGAGGAATAAGCCCCGGAATAGGACACCACCTTGGGTCTGTGTAACTCTTGCTCGTTACTTAGGGTGGTTGCAGAAGAGTCTCCCAACTGTGTAGGTGTGTCCTTTTGGAGGGGGGAGGGCCTTTTTGCTATTAGGATAGCCGTGCATCCAACAAACCACTTCCTGAACATCAGTAGAAAATGCAAATATGTGCCATCCTTGGTCCTGCCCCCAGGGAATTACTGTCCCGAGAAGGTGCTGAACCAACACCAAAAGCATGGCGTGGGGGTGGCCAAAGACAAAAGGAACACAGGGAAAACCAGGAGAAGTTCCACAGGGCTCCAGATAAGGTGCCTGGGCAGGGAGGAGGGTCTGGTTTTGCTGTTGTGGAAGTTAGGGAGACCTGTGGGGCGGGCCGGGCCGTCTCTTGGAGCGAGTCTTAGAGAAGCATAGGGTTTGGGTGGGTGAGAATAAAGGGAAGGGCTGTTGGCAGCAGTGCAGGAGCTGAGGCCCGGGAGCCGGGAGCCAGGGGCTGTGTGCTCTTAGCCATATTTTGGCTGGTAAAACCTGAGGAGAAGGGACTTTTTCTCACTCTTTTCAGGGTAACCCAACCTGGTTGTCTTTTCCTCATGAGGGTCACTTCTCTCTGCCCTGAAGGTCACTGTTTTGCAGAGGTAGACATTTTTCACCTTTAGGGAATGTGTAGTATTCGTGGGAAACGCATGTTTTGCAGTGCTGGCTTGTTACTTCGCACAAGTTACCTAAGTTCTTCGTGGTTTAGTCTGCCTGTCTGTAAGATGGGGGTATTACCTACCTCCCAGAGCTACTGTGTTGATTAAATGAGATTACTTATATAAAGCATCTGGCAGGGTTCCTGGCACTTAGTAGATACTCAATAAATTAATTCCTTTAATTTACCTTAAGCAGCAGAGCATTTAATTCAGACCCTCATCCTGGATTAGAAATTACATAGGAGCCAGGAAGGAGACCTGACACACTCTTAAGGATGGGGAGCACCTCTGATCTCCCCGTTTCCTTGGCGTTCAGACTCAGAATGCCAGCAATCAGTCCGTGGAAGATAATCCTGTTTGCTGCTGAAATGTTTATGACACAGTGAACTGACTGTGGTGTGACTAATCAGCTGAGAGCCTGGATCTCGGCTTGGTTGGCACACAGATTCACTGGGCTGAGAGATTAATTAAGTTCCCTGAAGTTGACATAACTGGGACTCTGCCGCTTTCTGGCTAATCGTGATAACATAGCCAGAGCCCACCGTCACGCGTCAACATTGTCCCAGCGCCTCCCTGGTTAGTCCGCAGCCCGTTACTCATTGTTCTGTGTTCCTCCGGGTCATATCTCTTTATCTCCAGAGACTGACATGAGCAGTAGATGCCTGTTGAACTGACATGGGCCGCACTGGACCGGTTCGGTGTGTGAGCTCTCCTTTGGGGGAAGCAGAGTGAATTACGGGTGGGAACTCTGTGGAGAGCACCATTCCAACCAGCAGGAGCTGCTGTGGGTGTGGTGTAGCACATCCTGGGGTAGCTCTGCCGGGCCTCAGGAGAAGCCACGGAAGACCTCGACTTGGGGGGTCCTCCATAATGGCTCCCTACTGGGAGGGTGCACTGAAACCTGGCACAGGTGCCCAGGTCGCACCTCAAACCTACCGACTCCAGGTATTCGGAGGTGGAGTCCAGGCGTGTCCATTTTTTTTCAAGGCTCCACTGATGACACACCTCCCTGGTTGGAGTTTGTGGGGAGAACCTGAGCTTGGGAACCTGAAAACCCTAGGTTCTAATGATACTGTGTTACTTTAGATACGCCACTTAACTTCACTGGGATGTAGGTGGCCCACCTGGAAAATACAAATAATAATTTATGTGGTTCAGAGAGAACAAGATGACGGCCATGCGGGAGCATGGGAAAGTCAGGAGCCCTGGATAATGAAAGGCGCTGTCACACGTGCTTTCAAGTTCAGCTGGTGCCTCCTGCGGCAGATTGAACCCAGGTGTGTTGAGTGTGTGGGGCTCGTACAGACACAACACTGGGTCTAGAACTGACGGCCCGCTGGTGTGTGGTCTGTTGGGTTTGGTAACTGGTCATGTGGCTCTCAGGAGTTCATCCTGAACCCGGTTACAAGTGAGTGGGATTGTTTTCACTCCAGTCAGCCACTTCAGGGCCTGCCCGACGCCAGGACGGATCTCGCTGTGCGTCTTTGAGACTAGCTTGGCCTCCATCTTCCTCAGCACGAGGGCTGGAGGAGAGAAAAGGCAGCCTGCGTTTATTTGTGGAGGCACTGGAGAAAACTGAAAACTGGGAGCCCTTCCGTCCCTGAGATCACCCCTATGCCCCTGGAGCACAGGGTCATAGGAAAGAGAACCCGGAGCAGGAAGGTGGGTGTCCCTCCGGGGCTCCCTCCAGGGTATTCAGAAGCTCTGTCCTTCCTGTTTCACTGTGTGCCGTGGGTCAGAAGCTGTGTATTGAGTCAAGATAGAGCCTTCTGAGGAGAGGTGGGGAGATGGGTAAAACTATGTGGTTGGATATGCTTTTATGAACAGGACATCAAACAAACTGTATGATTTAAAGAAGTGTTTGTACTCAGTGATGAAATTCCTTTTCCTGGAGAGAGGATGCTTTCACAGTCAAATGAACCTTGGAGCACTTCCAAAGCCAGAGAGTGAAGACTGTGTATTTTCCTTATTCACCAACTTACTGAAGAGTTGAGGGCATTAGAGATTCCTAAGGTGGAGGAAGGCAGATATGTTTTGCTACAGTTGATGAAACTGTTTGCTTTCCTGGTCTTGGTTGGGGCATTATGATAATCAGGTTCCTGTCTTGATTCGAAGTGTGAATCAGCTCACCCCGCCCTGACTGAAAACTTAAATGCAGCCTGCCTCAAAGAAAGGTGGGCAATGCGGGGAACACGTCCTAGTGTTTGGGGGACGGCCCTTTACCAAGTTGCAATATAACTGTCCACCGCCAGTCCAGCTCCTCTTTGTCTTCTGCAAATGAAGCCCGCTGTGGCCTGACTGCGTGCGCTCTCGTAAAGCTTAACTCCCAGGAATCTTCCCTCCGCTCTAAAAAACGGATTTAGTCACAGATCTGCACGTGCCACTTTGCTTCCCCGTCTCTAAACTGAAACCACAGAACACGTTTCAAGAATTCAGCGAGAGGCAGAGTGACAGGTAAGGAAAGAGTTTATTAGTAAGTATAGGACGCTTGTGAGAGATACAAGGGGGCAGGCAAGGGAGTGCCGCCCCCAGAACTTAGTGGGCCACAGTTTATAATCAAAGGAAGAGTGGGGCGGGGGAGAAGACCACCTTCTTCCTCGCTCCTAAGCAGATGTCAGGCTTCCATCATCAGCTCCTCCTCCTTCTCCACGTCAGGCGGGGGAGTTCTCTTGTCCCTACATGGTTAAACTGGGACTGTCATGGCGCAATGGAAATGAGCAAAAAGGCGGCAACATACACTGAAATACAGTAAATCATCTCAGGTTTCAGTATAATGTCACCTTTTCCTTATATTTTCGTTTTTCGTGTGTGTAGAGGAGCATGTCTTAGGAATCATTAACTTACTGACCTCCCTGGGCAGGATGTGGGCCTCATTCCACCATGGTTTTATTGTTTTTGGGGGGCATGTCTCATGCTTCTGTTGCACGGTTTTGTTGCTAAGCAAGCCTGTTCGGTTTCGTGGTTAAGCAAACCTGCTTTCTTGACTGATCATTAACTTACAGGATTCGCCCATACCTTTTTCTTTGCTTACGATTCCCTAGTGCAATTAACTATTTAATCACCTACTTTGTCCCTTTACTCTTTTCCTGTCAAAACCATTGTTTTCTTCGCATGAAACCCTTCAAAACCCAGGACTGCACACACTACCTTCCGGAGCCTTTTCTGACCTCTGTCGCCCAAATAAACTTCTCTTTTTCACTGAACTCCCATAGAGCACTCAAGCTGTGTAACACTTAATCTAGTATTTAATGTTTCTCCGTCTTATTTTCCTGACTAGATTGAGGCACGCTTGAAGGCAGAAGCAGTGTTCGATGCATCTTCATCCCGTCTGTCACACTTGAGCAGAGCTGGGTGAGGCCTGGCTTCTCAGCACTTTTTATTTACTCATTTTTATTACTTATTTAAAACCTTCTGCCATATGCCAGTCGTTGTTACAGGCCCTAGAAGGGGAAACGGCAGGAAAATGGACAATTTGCTGCCTCTCTGACATCTGTTCATTACTGAGCATGAAAGCATGATTGGGGTTTTGAGAGAGGTACCGAGTGGGGAGCAGGACCTGCTGTGCACGGGCCGGGTTTGTCCGGGCAGTAGATCAGCAGGAAGGCCTGAGAGGGCCAGGTGGTAGGTTTTCAAAGCTGTAGGGACTTACAGAAGGTTTGAGCTAGTAAAAATGCATGTGAAGTTTAAAGAGTCGTTACGTATTTAAATGAAAAGTTTTTCTGGTTCTTCTAGATTCAGATGCAAACAAGATAACACGTGTGCACGTGTACCCGCCATATTCCAGGCACTTTTGCTGTCATCTCTAATCTTCCCAACAATCCTATGAGCTAGGCATTATTATTACCATTTTATCTAAGAGGCACCTAAGGTTCAGAGAGGTTAGGTCACTTCCTCAGAGTCACACATCGGCTTAATTGGTAAAGCTGGAAATTGGATCTAGGTCTTCTAACTAAAAAGTCAATGCTTGTTTTTATCATTCTGACCCTAATTTTGTAAAACAGAGTCTGTGAGGCATTCTGGCACTATTTGTTTTATATAATGTTTCATTGGATAAGTGAATATATCACATTTACTGAGCCCTGACTGTGATAATTGTAACCTGCTAAGCACTTTATAGGCATGAACACATGTACTACCGTCCTCATAGGAATCCTGTGAGACAGCTGCTGTTATTGTCATGTCTGTTTCACAACTTGTCCAGCATCCCACAGAGCTGGCACTTGAACCCAGGGCCGTCTGACTCTGAGACCTGTGCTTTTGACTGCTGTCTTAGTCATACAAGGGGCTTCATGGGGAACAAAGTTCTGTGGTCAGCTGTTTGAGAAAAATTGCACACCCCATGCCCAGGAGAGTAGCATTGAAGGCTCTGAGAAGTCCTGTAGCGGCGGGTGTGTGTATATGTGTGAATTTTGCCCCGAGTTTCCCATGTGTGTTTGATGAAGGAACTTTTATTGCCTAACACTTAATTTTTAGTTTTAACTCTGGAAAATGCTGCTGTAGCAGAAGGAGAATCTGAGCCTGGGAATTAGAAGAGGGGGGAGAAGAGAATATTCAGAGCAAAATACATAAATGGAAGAAGATAATAAATAGAGCCTGTGATTTGAAGTCTCATTTAGGTGTGAGTTCAGGCTTCTGCTCTTACTGGCTGTGTAATTTGGGGCAAATCATTTATTCTTTTTGGGTCTCACTTGCCTTATCTGTAAAATATTGTTGTGAGGAAAAGTGTCATTATATACGCAAAAGTGCTTTGTTAACAGTAAAACGCGTAGTTTTTTTTTCAGTTGTTATTTGCCAAGTTCATTTAGCGCCCTAGTACCTAACACGGCATCTACTAGCTATTTGAAGGACAATTAAAAGTTGTTCCATGAATGAATGAATTTTGTCTTATGTGTCTCTGAGTTCTGTAGCTGACATGTTACAACTGAAAAATTTTTTTAAATGTTCCTTGAATTTTCTTTCTAAATTGTGTTTTTGCTAGGTTTTATGTTTTTGAAGTTTAATGAAGTCACTCAATTGGAAAATCAAGAACCATATTTCTGTCATTCACTTGTCGTACCCCAGTTTGGACTGCCAAGACAGTTTATTTTGTGTGTTTCTGACATGTCCCTGACAGCAAGAAATTTTTGGACAGTTCCAAATGGTAAATTTCATTCAACAGTGTGCACGTGTTATCTTTTTTTTTCTTTAATAAATTTATTTATTTATTTTTGGCTGCGTTGGGTTTTCGTTGCTGTGCGCGGGCTTTCTCTAGTTGCAGCGAGTGGGGGCTACTCTTCGTTGCGGTGCGCAGACTTCTCATTGCGGTGGCTTCTCTTGTTGCGGAGCACGGGCTCTAGGCACGCGGGCTTCAGTAGTTGTGGTGCGCAGGCTCAGTAATTGTGGCTTGTGGGCTCTAGAGCGCAGGCTCAGTAGTTGTGGCGCACGGGCTTAGTTGCTCCGTGGCATGTGGGATTTTCCCAGACCAGGGCTCGAACCTGTGTCCCCTGCATTGGCAGGCGGATTCTTAACCACTACGCCACCATGGAAGCCCTCTTTTTTTTTTTTTCACACTGCTCGTTCTCTCAGATGTGCCCATCTGTGGGTTGTTTTTTTTTTTTTTTTAAAGGAATTTCTAATGTATCACCCTCTTGAAGGAATTACTCTTGATGTTTCCATGATAAAGTCTAGCTCTTTTAAAGGACTATAAGGAGGAGAAACTTGCTGTGGTTTTGCTTACCAGTACAGATCTTACTGATGGGGAGTGCTAAGATGTCAGGGCATTCATTCTTTACCCACTTCAAATAAGTCATTTGTTTTTTAGCACCTGGCCAAAGAGACAGAGATGAGCTTGAGGTTATTTCAATAAGTAAGACGTTGCACAAAGATCAAGAAATTTTTAAAAAGAGAGAGGCAGTCAAAATATTTTTTAGCACACCTGTTTGTTTGCTGGAATAGCATTTATTGCTAGAAAGATACTGTGTTTTGCCCAGCAGCCATTTTGGAGAGGAGGGGTTAAGTAGAGCGGAACTAGCTTTCCGTTCCCTGGTAACTTGACCTGGTCATGCAGTTTGTGTAGGTCTGACACCTCACCGCCACTCTGGGGTGGCACACAACCCAGGCCTGGCCCGGCCAAAACTCAATCCCCTGACTGTGGTGATTGGCTTAGGTGCAGGCATGTCATCTAAGAGTCCTCCATGAGACCCCTGATGGGCTAGAGCTATTAGGAAAGATGCCGGTTTTCTCTGTCAGGATCATGAAAGCCTCAAGTCATTGGTAACCTTCTTTCCCACCATGTGGGGAAAGATGGTCTGCTAATGAAGCCAGAGAGAGAAGTAGGGTTTAGCAAAGGCCAAAGAAACTGAATTCTCCCATCATCGCTGAGTTTGTGTGTCCCGCTTTCTGCCCTGCTTAATCCAGGCTTATTCATGAGTCCACTTTTTTGTACTGTATGAACTAATAAATTCCATTTTTTCCCATTAATATCTGTCACTTACAACCTAAAGAATCCCAAATGATACAAAACCATGCAAGATAAATAAAAACAGACTAAAAACTGTATCATTTTTACCTCCAGAGGAGATGACTGTCCCAGTAATCTTCAAAATTGTCAGACCACATTTACAGTGTTGTATTCCATCTGGGTGTTAAACAGAGGACTGTGGTCTAGGAAACTGATATGGATGGAATTGTGTCCCCCTGAATTCACAGGTTGAAGCTCTGATCCCCAGTGTGACTGTATTTGGAGATGGGGCCTTTAAGGAGGTACTGAAGGTTACATGGGGTCCTAAGGGTGGAGCCCTAATCCAATACGACTTGTGTCCATATAAGAAGAGGCAGAGGGCTTCCCTGGTGGTGCAGTGGTTGGGAATCTGCCTGCCAATGCAGGGGACACAGGTTCGTGCCCTGGTCTGGGAAGATCCCACATGCCGCGGAGCAGCTGGGCCCGTGAGCCACAGTTACTGAGCCTGCGCGTCTGGAGCCTGTGCTCCGCAACAAGAGAGGCCGCGATAGTGAGAGGCCCGCGCACCGCGATGAAGAGTGGCCCCCACTTGCCACAACTAGAGAAAGCCCTCGCACAGAAACGAAGACCCAACACAGCCATAAATAAATAAATAAAATTTAAAAAAAAAAAAAAAAGAGGCAGAGTCACCAGGAGAGCTCGTACACAGAGGAAGGCTGTGTGAGGACACAAGGAAAGGCGGCATCTATTGTACAAGTCAGGTGAGAGACCTCTAGAGAAACCAACGTTGCTGACACCTTGATTTGGACTTGCAGCCTCCAGAACTGTGAGAAAGTGGATTGCTGCTCCTAAGCTCCCACTCTGAGGTATTTCGTTACAGCCACCCAAGTTGACTAATACAGGCTCATTCATTCATTCATTCATTCATTTCTTTTTTTTTTAGGTTTTATTTTATTTTTTTTAACATCTTTTTTGGAGTATAATTGCTTTACAGTGGTGTGTTACCTGATTCATTGCTATACATATACATATATCCTGATATCTCCTCCGCCTTGCGTCTCTCTCCTACCCTCCCTATCCCACCCCTCTAGGAGGTCACAAAGCACCGAGCTGATCTCTCTGTGCTATGCGGCTGCTTCCCACTAGCTATCTATTTTACATTTGGTAGTGTATATATGTCCATGCCACTCTCTCACTACGTCCCAGCTTATCCTTCCCCCTCCCCGTGTCCTCAAGTCCATTCTCTACGTCTGCATCTTTATTCCTGTCCTGCCCCTAGGTTCTTCAGAACCATTTTTTTTTTTTAGATTCCATATATATGTGTTAGCATATGGTATTTATTTTTCTCTTTCTGAATTACTTCACTCTGTATGACAGTCTCCAGTTCCATCTACCTCACTAAAAATAACTCAATTTTGTTTCTTTTTATGGCTGAGTAATATTCCATTGTGTATATGTGCCACATCTTCTTTATCCATTCATCTGTCGATGGACATTTAGGTTGCTTCCATGTCCTGGCTATTGTAAATAGAGCTGCAATGAACATTGTGGTACATGACTCTTTGTGAATTATGGTTCTCTCAGGGTATATGCCCTGTAGTGGGATTGCTGGGTCGTATGGTAGCTCTATTTTTACTTTTTTAAGGAACCTCCATACTGTTCTCCATAGTGGCTGTATCAATTTACATTCCCACCAACAGTGCAAGAGGGTTCCCTTTTCTCCACATCCTCTCCAGCATTTATTGTTTGTAGATTTTTTGATGGCCATTCTGACTGGTGTGAGGTGATACCTCATTGTAGTTTTGATTTGCATTTCTCTAATGATTAGTGATGTTGGGCATCCTTTCATGTGTTTGTTGACAATCTGTATACCTTCTTTGGAGAAATGTCTCCTTAGATCTTCTGCCCATTTTTGGATTGGGTTGTTTGTTCTTTTGATATTGAGCTGCTTGTAAATTTTGGAGATGAATCGTTTGTCAGTTGCTTCATTTGCAAATATTTTCTCCCATTCTGAGGGTTGTCTTTTCGTCTTGTTTATGGTTTCCTTTGCTGTGCAAAAGCTTTTAAGTTTCATTAGGTCCCATTTGTTTATTTTTGTTTTTATTTCTATTTCTCTAGGAGGTGGGTCAAAAAGGATCTTGCTGTGATTTTTGTCATAGAGTGTTCTACCTATGTTTTCCTCTAAGAGTTTTATAGTGTCTGGCCTTACATTTAGGTCTTTAATCCATTTTGAGTTTATTTTTGTATATGGTATTAGGGAGTGTTCTAATTTCATTCTTTTACATATAGCTGTCCAGGTTTCCCAGCACCACTTATTGAAGGGGCTGTCTTTTCTCCATTGTATATTCTTGACTCCTTTATCAAAAATAAGGTGACCATATGTGCGTGGGTTTATCTCTGGACTTTCTATCCTGTTCCATTGATCTATATTTCTGTTTTTGTGCCTGTACCATACTGTCTTGATTACTGTAGCTTTGTAGTATAGTCTGAAGTCCAGGAGCCTTATTCCTCCAGCTCCGTTTTTCATTCTCAAGATTGCTTTGGCTGTTCAGGGTCTTTTGTGTTTCCATGCAAATTGTGAAATTTTTTGCTCTAGTTCTGTGAAAAATGCCATTGGTAGTTTGATAGGGATTGCATTGAATCTGTAGATTGCTTTGGGTAGTATAGTCATTTTCACAATGTTGATTCTTCCAATCCAAGAACATGGTATATCTCTCCATCTGTTTGTATCATCTTTAATTTCTCTCATCGGTGTCTCATAGTTTTCTGCATACAGGTCTTTTGTCTCCTTAGGTAGGTTTATTCCTAGGTATTTTATTCTTTTAGTTGCAATGGTAAATGGGAGTGTTTCCTTTATTTCTCTTTCAGATTTTTCATCATTAGTGTATAGGAATGCAAGCGTTTTCTGTGCATTAATCTTGTATCCTGCTACTTTACCAAATTCATTGATTAGCTCTAGTAGTTTTCTGGTAGCATCTTTAGGATTCTCTGTGTATAGTATGATGTCATCTGCAAACAGTGACAGCTTTACTTCTTTTCCTATTTGGATTCCTTTTTCTTCTCTGATTGCTGTGGCTAAAACTTCCAAAACTGTGTTGAATAACAGTGGTGAGAGGGGGCAACCTTGTCTTGTTCCTGATCTTAGTGGAAATGGTTTCAGTTTTTCACCACTGAGGATGAGGTTGGCTGTGGGTTTGTCATATATGGCCTTTATTATGTTGAGGTAAGTTCCCTCTATGCCTACTTTATGGAGGGTTTTTATCATAAATGGGTGTTGAATTTTGTCAAAAGCTTTCTCTGCATCTATTGAGATGATCATATGGTTTTTCTCCTTCATTTTGTTAATATGGTTTATCACATTGATTGAGTTGCGTATATTGAAGAATCCTTGCATTCCAGGGGTAAACCCCACTTGATCATGGTGTATGATCCTTTTAATGTGCTGTTGGATTCTGTTTGCTAGTATTTTGTTGAGGATTTTTGCCTCTATGTTCATCAGTGATAATGGCCTGTAGTTTTCTTTCTTTGTGATATCTTTGTCTGGTTTTGGTATCAGGGTGATGGTGGCCTCATAGAATGAGTTTGGGAGTGTTCCTCCCTCTGCTATATTTTGGAAGAGTTTGAGAAGGATAGGTGTTAGCTCTTCTCTAAATGTTTCATAGAATTCTCCTGTGAAGCCATCTGGTCCTGGGCTTCTGTTTGTTGGAAGATTTTTAATCACAGTCTCAATTTCATTGCTTGTGATTGGTCTGTTTATATTTTCTATTTCTTCCTGGTTCAGTCTCGGAAGGCTGTGCTTTTCTAAGAAATTGTCCCTTTCTTCCAGGTTGTCCATTTTATTGGCATAGAGTTGGCCTGTAGTAATCTCTCATGATCCTTTGTATTTCTGCAGTGTCAGTTGTTACTTCTCCTTTTTCATTTCTAATTCTATTGATTTGAGTCTTCTCCCTTTTTTTCTTGATGAGTCTGGCTAATGGTTTATCAATTTTGTTTATCTTCTCAAAGGACCAGTTTTTAGTTTTATTGATCTTTGCTATTGTTTTCTTCATTTCTTTTTCATTTATTTCTGATCTGATCTTTATGATTTCTTTCCTTCTGCTAACTTTGGTGTTTTTTTGTTCTTCTTTCTGTATTTGCTTTAGGTTTAATGTTAGGTTGTTTATTTGAGATATTTCTTGTTTCTTGAGGTAGGATTGTATTGCTATAAATTTCCCTCTTAGAACTGCTTTTGCTGCATCCCATAGGTTTTGGGTCATCGTGTTTTCATTGTCATTTGTTTCTAGGTATTTTTTGATTTCCTCTTTGATTTCTTCAGTGAGTTCTTGGTTATTAAGTAGTGTATTGTTTAGCCTCCATGTGTTTGTATTTTTTACAGATTTTTTCCTGTGATATCTAGTCTCATAGCCTGTGGTCCGAAAAGATACTTGATATGATTTCAGTTTTCTTAAATTTACCAAGGCTTGATTTGTGACCCAAGATATGATCTATCCTGGAGAATGTTCCATGAGCACTTGAGAAGTAAGTGTATTCTGTTGTTTTTGGATGGAATGTCCTATAAATGTCAGTTAAGTCCGTCTTGTTTAATGTATTATTTACAGCTTGTGTTTCCTTACTTATTTTCATTTTGGATGATCTGTCCATTGGTGAAAGTGGGGTGTTAAAGTCCCCTACTATGATTGTGTTACTGTCGATTTCCCCTTTTATGGCTGTTAGCATTTGCCTTATGTATTGAGATGCTCCTGTGTTGGGTGCATAAATATTTGCAATTGTTATATCTTCTTCTTGGCTCAATCCCTTGATCATTATGTAGTGTTCTTTGTCTCTTGTAATAGTCTTTATTTCAAAGTTTATTTTGTCTGATATGAGAATTGCTACTCCAGCTTTCTTTTGATTTCCATTTGCATGGAATATCTTTTTCCATCCCCTCACTTTCAGTCTGTATGTGTCCCTAGGTCTGAAGTGGGTCTCTTGTAGACAGCATATATACGGGTCTTGTTTTTGTATCTATTCAGGCAGTCTGTGTCTTTTGGTTGGAGCATTTAGTCCATTTACATTTAAGGTAATTGTCAATATGTATGTTCCGCTTACCATTTTCTTAATTGTTTTGGGTTTGTTAGTGTAGGTCTTTTCCTTCTCTTGTGTTTCCTGCCTAGAGAAGTTCTTTTAGCATTTGTTGTAAAGCTGGTTTGGTGGTGCTGAATTCTCTTAGCTTTTGCTTGTCTGTAAAGGTTTTAATTTCTCCATCGAATCTGAATGAGATCCTTGCTGGGTAGTAATCTTGGTTGTAGGTTTCTCCCTTTCATCACTTTAAATATGCCCTGCCACTCGCTTCTGGCTTGCAGAGTTTCTACTGAAAGATCAGCTGTTGACCTTATGGGGATTCCCTTGTGTGTTATTTGTTGCTTTTCCCTTGCTGCTTTTAATATTTTTTCTTTGTATTTAATTTTTGATAGTTTGATTAGTATGTGTCTTGGCGTGTTTCTCCTTGGATTTTTTCTGTATAGGACTCTCTGCGCTTCCTGGACTTGATTGACTATTTCCTTTCCCATGTTAGGGAAGTTTTCGACTATAATCTCTTCAAATATTTTCTCAGTCCCTTTCTTTTTCTCTTCTTCTTCTGGGACCCCTATAATTCGAATGTTGGTATGTTTAATATTGTCCCAGAGGTCTGTGAGACTGTCCTCAATTCTTTTCATTCTTTTTTCTTTATTCTGCTCTGCAGTATTTATTTCCACTATTTTGTCTTCTAGGTCCCTTATCCATTCTTCTGCCTCAGTTATTCTGCTATTGATTCCTTCTAGAGAATTTTTAATTTCATTTATTGTGGTGTTCATCATTGTTTGTTTGCTCTTTAGTTCTTCTAGGTCCTTGTTAAATGTTTGTTGTATTTTCTTCACTCTATTTCCAAGATTTTGTATATCTTTACTGTCATTACTCTGAATTCTTTTTCAGATAGACTGCCTATTTCCTCTTCATTTGTTTGGTCTTGTGGGTTTTTACCTTGCTCCTTCATCTGCTGCGTATTTCTCTGTCTTCTCATTTTGCTTAACTTACTGTGTTTGGGGTCTACTTTTCGCAGGCTGCACGTTCATAGTTCCCATTGTTTTTGGTGTCTGCCCCCAGTGGCTAAGGTTCGTTCAGTGGGTTGTGTAGGCTTCCTGGTGGAGGGGGCTGGTGCCTGTGTTCTGGTAGATGAGGCTGGATCTTGTCTTTCTGGTGGGCAGGACCGCATCTGGTGGTGTGTTTTGGGGTGTCTGTGACCTTATTATGATTTTAGGCAGCCTCTCTGCTAATGGGTGGGGTTGTGTTCCTGTCTTGCTAGTTGTTTGGCATGGGGTGTCCAGCACTGTAGCTTGCTGGTCATTGGGTGGAGCTGGGTCTTAGTATTGAGATGGAGATCTCTGGGAGAGCTTTCGCCGTTTGAGATTATGTGGCGCCGGGAGGTGTGTGGTGGACCAATGTCCTGAACTTGGCTCTCCCACCTCAGAGGCACAGGCCTGACACCCGGACAGAGCACGAAGACCCTGTCAGCCACATGGCTTTAGGCCGGAGGGCTCTGGGGTCAAGATTGCCAAATTCAAAACTCAGTTTGGTCTTCTCTGGCTCTGTGGTCTCAGGTGAATTTCATCATCCACTGGGTCCTAAAATACATCAACCGTTCCCTGTGACTGCGAAACTAAAGGGCAGGAGTGGTGGACTGAACTCTGAGGGGAAAAAAAATGCAAGAAAACCCAGAAGATGGACAGCCAGTGGTAGAAACCTGAAGAAGGAAGACTAGGCAGGGTAAAGCTGACGCTGCGCAGCAACGGCGGAAGCGGGAGGAGCCCATGTCAGGCTTCTTAAAGTGGAACTTTAAGTAAAGTGAGTAACCTCGGGTGCACAGTGTAGATAAAAGAACTAGGTTTAAACCTGCAAGAAAGTTCTAAATAAATGACAACATGAGTCCATCCCTCCACACTAAGGGGGTCCTAAGTAATTTCCTCTCCTGGACTCGTCAGCATCTTAACCCACTCTTTTCCCTTGGCTCGTGTGTCCCGGTGGTGGCTTCGAGCTGGTCCTGGCTGGTGTCTGTCCCTCTGCGTGCTGGCTTCTGGCACGTGGACAGCTTGGCCAGCGGCTCAGTACATGGTTATGGTGTTGCTAGCACCTTGCTCCCTCCGCAGTTTCTTACAAGCTCCTTTTGTTTCCCCGCTGTCTCTCTCCTCCCTTTTCTCGTCCGCTGTTATCAGCTGCTGTATTTTTCTCTTGCGAACTTCTCCTTGCTCCTTGTTCATAATCTGCTGTGTGGGATTACTCCTGCCCCTGCCTCCTCTGCCGCTGGTCCACACGCAGGCTTCACCTTCTCCGCTGTACTTGGGTTACTTCTGTGTCTCACTGTTTTTCCCATATTTTGACTTCAAGCTTCAGGGCAGAGGGCGGATGGAGTGTGATTGCACTCTTGCTCCTCAGGAAACTCACCTGAGGACAAAACAAGACAGAACAAAACCAAACCTGACTCCTACACAGCGGATGCACTTCCCTCTCAAGAAGTTAAACCTTTTTATGAATCTTTCTGTGCTTTTGCTTTTACATTTTCCCACCTGCACCAAAGAGTTTATACATCAATCAGTCAGACCTTCCCTGGGCTGTTAGAGACCAAGAAGAAGGGCTTCTCCCAGGCGCTTCTTCGTTTAACCTTTGCTGCCTGTGTGTTTAATTTGTTTGGTCCATAAGTAGCTCTGAGAGCTTTTGTAAAAGTCACTCAACTGTCCTATGTCTCAGTTTCTTCCTCTTTCAAAGGAGTATGACACTGTAAGCGTGGAAGAGCTGACGAATACATAAAATATCACACTAAAAATTCACGGTGCCGTTACTACGTTCATAATATAAGAGTATATAATATGCGGTAATATGTGTTTGTCATCGAATATGAATATGACTATTATTGACAGTAATGGGCCCCCTTCTGTTGTTCCCTTAATTCCAAGACCAGGAACGCAGTCAGTATTAATTAAAGGAGGAAGTTATGTTTGGTCGCATGGAGAGGGTGCATTTGAAAGGATATTGGACTTGTTTTCAGAACTCCTAGAGGTAAGATGGTGCTCCACCAAGCTGTTAGGTGTAGGGCAAGTCCTTCACACAAGCTTTTAATACCCTGCTTTTAATATGGTGATCGATAACCTCCATGTCTACCTCACAGAATAGCTTGGATAATTAGATGATATAATGTATCTCAAAGTACTTTATGTTTGCCTCACCCTTTACAGTTTACCAAGGCAGAATGTTGACAGAGGGAGGGATGGGGCACTGTGCTGTGGTACCAGGACCGGGGTTCAAGGTGACCTGCCACGTACAAGTTAAGTGGCCTTGAACCACTCTCTGAGCTTCAGTTCTCTTGTATTTAAAATGGAAATAATGATAATAAATGTGAAGAGCCCAGCATGCAGTAGGTGCTCAGTAAATGTCTGTAGAAATAGATTATTATTAGATGTATATCCTGGATGTGACATTTTCACCTGCATATTGCCAAGTGGATTTCACCATGGATTTGGACCCCATAAATAAATTTGTCTGTCTTAGTGTATTTTCCCAGGTATTTTTGCCAAACTGTTTTTTATTTGTGTGAAAATACTAGTATCTGACTTAGAAAATCCTCTCTGAAAGTTTTGCTTTTGATTTGCAAAGAGTAGAACGATTCTAAGGTGGGAATCAAGCAGTGATAGAGTGAATAGAAGCACAGAATAGTGGCTAGTGTGCCACATTTTCTAGAGCAGCCCTGACCAATAGAATAGAACGCAAGCCACAAATGGGAGCCATATGCCACATTTTAAATATTTAATAGCCCTATTAAGTAAGAAGAACAGATAGGATTAATTTTAGTAATATATTTATTTAAAATACTGTATCTAAGATATAATTTCAACATGTAATCAACATAAAAATTATTAATGAGCTATATTAGATGACTTTTGGTACTAAGTCTTTGAAGTCTGGTATGTCCTTTACACTAGCATCACTTCTCTACTCGGACTGGCGACATTTCTAGTGCTCCTGGTCACGTGGCTCGAGGCATGGCACTGGGCAGTGCAGCTCCCGTGTCCCCATGAACTGAGAAGGAAGAGTAACTCAGACAGAGATCTCTTTTACATTGTTGCATTTAGCAAAGGGACTTGAAAGTGCTGAGCTAGATAGAATTTCCAGATCTGTGCAGTATTCCTTGCTCTGTATTAGGTTGCACTGATATTGGAGGCTTCCAGATACTCCTTGTTGCTCCTGATTTCTCTGCTCCTGACACGAGCCCCATGGGCATGGTGCCTCCTTTAACCCCTCGTCTGTGGGCGCAGGGGTCCCTGAGCAGGTGAACGTACCATGACAGGGCTTCAGCAGCAGCCCCCGGGCTGGGGGCAGTTCATAAGCTTTCGGCGGTGGGAAGGTCTCCTTTTGGAGATTTGGAGCAACTTTGAAACATTCATGGAAGTTATTAACACGATCCCTGGGAAAGTCCAACATGCTTAAACCACAGCATTATGTGCAGTTTCAGGGGGGTCATGGACCCCTGAAGCCAGTGTGCGCCCCTCCGCTGTGGAGCGGGGTGTATTGCCTGCACCCGTTTGCGAGGGAGGGAAGGGGCTGGGGGCTCACCACACACTTGACTGCGTGGGGGTGGGTGGAAAGAACAGACGCGGAACTAGTACCAGCAGTTACCCCCGGACGGAGCTTTTTATTTAAAAAAATTTTTTATGACATGCCACATTGCCTAAACACAGAGATTTTGCTTCGGCACACATACATACAAACACACCACCACCCCTCCATCCAGAACCCCATGTTAGAACTGTCCAGAAAGCGTCAGCCAAAGCCACAGGGAGATAAACGTGGGCTGAGCACCCTCAGGCTGCCAGGTGCTGGGGAAGGTGAAGTAGAGCCTGGTGGCTGCCCTCCCGGAGCCCACAGCGGCAGACAGACCCGAAACAGACCTCGCAGTGGGGCCCAAGCGCGCCCGAGGCAGACCTGGGGGAGGGGGTGATTATATGCATAGGCCCCTCTGGTGAGTCCTGAATTCCCCCAGAGACAGAGCCGAAAGGGACCTCGCAGTGGGGCCCAAGCGCGCCCGAGGCAGACCTGGGGGAGGGGGTGATTAAATGCATAGGCCCCTCTGGTGAGTCCTGAATTCCCCCAGAGACAGAGCCGAAAGGGAGCCCTGTCACATCAGCGGGGGGGACCAGAGTGGCCGCCGGTGGGGGACGGCGTGGGCCGTGCTGGGGACAAGCTCCCCCGCGCTGAAGCTGGGGCCGGCTTTACACCCCTTCCCGCAGGAGATGGGTCTTCTTCGGGGGGTTTTGTGTGAGGACCTGACGTTGTCAGATGTGCATTTTACCCAGTTACTCTTGGAACTAACTGTGTGGAAGGTGGGTTTGAAGGAGCTATAGCTAGAGGCACGGCAGCCAGTTAGGGAGCTGAGTTAGTCCAGGTGAGGACTGCTGAGGTTTAATCTGGGTTGCCAGTTCTTGGCAAATAATTGGATGAGGAATAGGAAAGAAATTCCAGATTGCCTGCCAAATAAATTGTGGTAGCATTAATTAAAGTAGAAACTATTAGAGGAGAAGCTGGGCATAGAGGCGATGAAAGAGTAGCTAATTCCAGCCAGTGTGTTGATACCGTCCTAGGCTGGTGAGCCTCCTGCCTGGGGTCGATGGAGTTAGAGCCGCCTGTGAACTCTGGGTGGGGGAAGGGCTGTGAACAGAAGGAGGCCCCTGAGAGGCAGGAGCCGGCAGGAGGAAGCTTTGAGAGGATCTGAGCGTCTCTCTTCTCGTAGGGACACTGAGGCCCAGAGAGGGGACTCACTTGGCCAAGGCTGATGGGGGACTGACAGGAGACCTGACGGGAGACCCAGGACCAGCTGCCCCAGTCACGTGCCTTCTGGGCCAGGGCTCTTTCCTCTGTGCCCCAAAATGAGCATCTCCTAAGTTTAAGATTTTAGGGAACATGCTAGCACGTGGGATTAGCCTGGCATCCATCATGTTTGCAGAGCACGGAGCACCCAGGAAAAGTTCTGGTTGGCAGTCACTATCCCAAAGGCCAGGCTAGGAGAGGTTTTTTTAAAATAAAAACAACTGATCACTTTTGTACTTGCTTTATAGAATACCCATGGCTTCCAGGTCTGCTGTCTCCTCATCAGTCCTAGGCAGAATAAGGACCAGTCACCTCATCTTACAGGTGATGAAATAGGCCAAGGGTAGAGAGGTAAAGAGATTTGCCTGGAGTCCCGCTGGTACTAAAGGACAGAGCTTGGGCTTGTCTAGGTCTTCTGGTGCCAAGGTCAGGCCATTTCACTCTAATGTACTGTACTTCCCAAGTCAGCCTTCCTCCATCCAGTAATCCTCCATTTATACAACAGCCCGAATCCAGTCCTGTGTCAGGGCCTGGGGCTGCAGAGATGACTAAAACACTATCCCTGCCCGATGGCTCAGCTTGGTGGTGGTTTCCCAGAGGACACAGTGCTGCAGTAGATACAGGTGGATGGAGCAGAGCGTGTCTGCACTCCATATTCCCTTGCTGGGTTCTCAGGTAGGTCTGTTCTGAATCAGTTTGGGCAGGACCTTAGGCAACTGTTTCCTGGCTGTGAACTCAAGGTTGAAAGAGAGACTGGTATTGGTGGAAAATAGAGGTTGACTATTACTAAAATTTTAGACCTCAGATGCTTTGTGAAGGGCAGGAGATTGTGATCTCCTTTAGGGCCTGACAGACGGAGCAGCTGGACCTATCTAGTCCCTGTCGAATAGATGACTTCAAGGCAGCGACTTTGAGGAGTTTCTACTGAAGCGTTGGGTGAGTGGGCATCCGGAAGAGGCAGAGTTCCGTGGACTTACGTGCCTATTGTTATCCTGCACAGATTTTAGTGGCATGTGTCAAAAAACAGATACATTAGTTCATAGATTTCAGGCCAGCCTGATAAGGTCTTTTTAAATTTTTAAATCACGAACTCTGTTATTAGCTAGATCTAGACTGATGAAACTGGAGTGGAGTTCAGCAGAAGTTGAAGACAGTCCCCCAAACCAGGAAGTGACTGTCAGATGGGTGGTAGTCGCTTAGAGGTTGCCCAACCAGGGTTGTATGGAATGTGATTCCACCTCTCTGCTAAAAGGATCATATTGTAATGTAAAGTAGCAAGAATGATGTTATAGGGGTAACTTTGATTCATCTTGGTGATGGGGAAAAAGGTAGTTCTTGCAAACGTTGATACTTCATAGTAATAACTTGCAATGTAATTTTCTGTAGAACTTTTCCTGACACACCGGGTGAGCTGCATTTCCTTAGTTGAGAAGTGCTGCTAAATACCCCTTGCGTGCGTAAACTGGCATCCACGTGCATGGCCTTTCGTGTATTAATTAAGCGGAGCGCTAAGCTCCACACCCCTCTGACAAGCTTCTCTGACAAGTGAAATGTTCTACTTTTCAAGAATCTTCCGCATTCACTGTTGTATTTAATCTTCACAAGCAGCATGGTAATGAAGAAGCAGACTCGGACCAGTTGAGACTTAAAATAGTTTGAGACAGTCAGTGCTGGCTGTGCGCGGGTGGCCTCCCAGTCCCGTCCCTCATTTTAAAGGTGAGGAGATTATGGCCCTGAAAGGTAACTCGTTTCCCTGAGACCCAGAGCAGGTGTAGCTTGTCTCCCGACTCCCCACTCCCAGCTCGTCCCATCGCACCTGCCCTGTGTGTCCGCGAGGTCGTGAGGCCCAGTCAGGGCGTCAGTCACAGGAGAGATGTCAGCGTGAGGAGGAGCTAAACCGTGGTCAGCAAAGCCGCCTGAAGCAGCAGCCAGGATATTTGGGCAAAGATTTCTTTTAAGGATTCATTTTTTTGAAAATTAATTCATTAACGAAGTAATTATATTTCCTGTCGGCGTAGGCTAAGGCACTAAGCTATACCAGCTGCCTCCCCCATAACAGTTTTTGTTGGCTACACTTAAAAGCAGTATCATCGGCTTCAGGAATAGAGAACTTTAAAACAGCACGGACTTCGTTTTCAGAGCAGGGAGGGCTCTCAAAGGTGACCTCGTGGTTCTCACCGTGCGGACAGGCAGTGACGCCCAGAGAAGCCAGGAGGTTCCCTGAACTTAGACACCTGATCTCGAAACGGGGAGCAGCCGGGCCTGCAGCGCCTGCCTGCTCGGGGCCTCGGTTCGCCGCTTGCCGTCTCAGGGAGCCCTTTCAGGGACACCTGTCCCACCCCCGTGGGCCGCAGGGGGGCCGGGAAGCTCGCGGCTGGTGCAGGGCTGGGGTGCAGCGCCTGTCGACTGCCCGAGGGGGTGCTGACCGTCGAGTCCTGCCTCTCTCTGCAAAGCTCAGGGAGCCTGGGTACCGCGTTTCGCCCTTCTGGGCTTCCGAGAATGTGAGTATATTTTTATCTTCACCTCACCCACCTGGCTGATGAGGCTGCTGTGAGCGTGTGAGACCCACTGCTTTAAGTGCAGACCACCATAGAGATGCTAAAGGGAAGAGTCGGAAATAGCCTGCCAGCTGCCTGCTTCTTCCTCTGCTTTTTTCTTTCTCCCCTTCTCTCTCCTTCCTCTCTCACTGCTCCAAGTCTGTGCTGCTCTGATACTAGGACTCAGGTTTGTCCTCCAGCATCAGTCAAGCTCCTGCCCCAGCCCCTTGTCCTTCACGCTCGTTTCCTCTGCTGCCCAGGTGTAGACCTGTACAGGCTGTGACCTGGGACACCTGTCTGAGGTGCTCGGTCATGGGAGACCGGTGTTCAGGTTCCGGCCCTTCCACTAGCTTGCTGTGGCCTTTCGGACGAGTTGCTTCTCCTCTGCAGGCCTGTCTCCTTTACAGCAGGCCTGCTCAACATTGGCACAGTCGACATCTGGGGCCAGGTAACCCTTTGTCGGGGAGGCTGCCCTGTGCATTGTATTAATAGGGTGTCTACAGCATCCCTGGTCTTGCCTGCCAGGTGCCAGTAACCTCCCTGGTTGGAAGCCACTGCTTTATGGTACAGTAAGGGTAATAGTAAAATCATGGCCCACTTTGCAGATTATCTCATGCATCATATAAAATAAAGAGAATGAGGTATTTTCTAAAATCTAGTACCATCTTCTGCTGCCTTAATACCCTGTTCATGTTCATGCCATATCTTCACAGTCGTCATTTCTAACTGCCCAGCCTGGGAATGGACCCCTCCTGAGCTCTCCCATCACCCTGTACTTTCCCATCATTGTGCTTGCAACAGTATGTTATATCTGACTGTCTGGTCTTCAGGGATATATTTTATTTTACTTTATATCCGTGAAATTTCACATGGTGCGTTCCATTTAATAGGTGCCCGGCACGTGCTTGTTAAATGAATAAATCTCTCCCTTAAGTACAGTGCTTTTCACTTTTCCTATCCGTCATCTCCTTTGATCCTCACCAGAACTCTGTCCGCTAGAAAGGGCTGGGGTTATTTCTTCCCTTTTGTAACTGAGCACACATTAGAAAGGAGGAGGTGGGACTGTCAGCCTCGGCCCTGTGCTGACTTCCTCCTGCCTGCACCCTTGCTTGGGGAGCTTGGGGAAGGAAGGGACTAGCAATAAACTGAAGCGTTAGCTATTTTTCTGCTTTGTCCTGTCCTGGGTATATTAGTTAATACTGAATCATTCAGTGATGTTTGTTCTCCTTGTGTGTCTGTGTTTATGGTTAATCGGTGGAATGAATTATGGAATGAATCAGTGAATTCCCGGAATGCTCTGAGGCCACTGTGGGCACTGATGATGTTAAGTAGTCTTGACAACTTTTTCCTCCAGCCATAGCCTGAATCTCATGAAAGCCAGGTCTACTTCCAGCCTAATTAGAGTAGTAGGTCACCCAGAAGCATCTCAGAGCAGAACTAAAATCTTCAGAAGAGCCCTGTCTGATTTGATATGATTTTTTCCCCCATCTTGTCATTGAAAAAAAAGTGTTGGAATTTCAAATGTAGGATTCCTTTCTCTTTAAAAGGCCTCTGAGACAGTGAGCCTGCAAGACTGAAAACCCAAAGGGTCAGAAAAACCCAGGAGACACTATATACAAGAGGAGGCATCGGGTTACTGAGTCTTCAGCAAATACAGTGTTAATTAATAATTTTGACAAACAGTAAAAAGGAGTCCTGGACTAAGCATTAGGAGGCTTGGTTTACAAATTCAGTTCTGCAACCACTGTCTTGAGACCTTGGGCAGATCTCTTTCACATGACCTGAGCCTCTTCCTGAGGCCATTAAACCCAAAGACAGAAACAAGTCATTTGTTCAGAATAGAGTTGTTGGGGCACCTTTGGCAACCATGCAAAATCAGAGGCAAACAAGTCATTCAATCCAGTCTCCTATAAAGCAGATGTCGTTACGCTTAAAATTGATTGGATGGCCCACGTCAAACCAAAACAGTTTTTCCTGTGGCTTCCCCCTCTGAAAGCAGGAAGCATATCTTGTCTGTCTCTGGACTCCCAGCACATAGCACAGTGCCTGGTTTAGCCACTGGTCCTAATCATCTCCTAAAGATCCCATAAAAGAAGTACTCCCTCTTTCCAGTGAGCTCCACTTCATAGGTCCAGAGCTAGTGTTCACATTTTCCTTTCATCTCTCCAGGCTAGGCAGCCCCAATTTTCTCAGCCAGTCCTCATGTGTTATGATATTTGTTTGCCTCACTATCTTAGTCACCCTCTCAGAATGTTTCCAGGTGGGCAGTACCTTTAATATTGCAATATCAAAAACTGATCTCAATATTCCATGTGTGGTCCAGCCTGGAGAGGGCATGGGTTACATACTCCACAGCCTGTATCACAAGATAAATGAATCAAGTACCTAATCACTGTTCCTGATTCAGGTTCTGAGTTCTGATGTTGAGACATGTGTGAGATACCAACAAGCTTGCCTTGTGATTTTTCAAGATGACTTAGAGACATGTTGGACCCTTGGGTGGAAAATCCGGAAATAGGTCCATACAGATTTGTCAGTTGATGTTTGACAAAGGTGCAAAGGCAATTCAATGGAGAAAGCATTGTCTTTTCAAAAAATGGAGTTGGAACAATTAGATATTAATCTGCCAAAAAATGAACTTTGATCTAATCCCCACACATTATACAAAAGTTACCTCAAGACAGATGCTAAATCTAAATGTAAAATAGAAAACTATAAAAATTCTGGAAGAAATCTTGAGACAACCTTCATGACCTAGGGTTAGGGAAAGGGTTTGAGACGTGACAGCAAAAGCAACCATCCGTAAAAGAAAAAAAAGAGAGATGAATTGGACTTGTCATAATTACTTTAATTTGATTAAGGCAAGAGACAGACTTGGAAAAAATAATTGCTCATCCCAAAGGACTTGTCTTCGGAATGTATAGAGAACTCTCAAAGCTTAACAGTAATAAAACAGCCTGATTTTTTTTAAATGGGCAAAAGACTTGAATAGACATTTCACCAAAGACGATATACAGATGGCAGACAAGCACATGAAAAGATACACAGCATCATTAGTCATTAGAGAAATGCAAATTAAAATTACAATGAGGGCTTCCCTGGTGGCGCAGTGGTTGAGAATCTGCCTGCCAATGCAGGGGACGCGGGTTCGAGCCCTGGTCTGGGAAGATCCCACATGCCGTGGAGCAACTCGGCCCGTGAGCCACAATTGCTGAGCCTGCGCGTCTGGAGCCTGTGCTCGGCAACGAGAGGCCGTGATGGTGAGAGGCCCGCGCACCGCGATGAAGAGTGGCCCCCGCTTGCCACAACTAGAGAAGGCCCTCGCACAGAAACGAAGACCCAACAGAGCCATACATACATACATACATACATACATAAAAAGAATGTAAGCAGACAAGAATAGCATTAAAAAAAAAAAAATTACAATGAGATACTACAATGCACTTACTAGAATGGCTGAAATAAAGAAAATATTGACAATGCCAAATGCTGGTGGGGATGCAGCTCTCCTGCATCTCTGGTAGGAACAGAAATGGTACAGCTACTCTGGAAAACAGTTTGGCAGTTTCTTATAAAGTTAAACATATAACCCAGTAATCTCAATCCTGGATGTTTACCTTACAGAAATGAAAACTTACATTCACATAAAAACCTGTGTGTGTGTGTGTGTGTGTGAGAGAGAGAGAGAGAGAGAGAGACTGTTTACAGTGGCTCTATTTATAACAGCCAAAAACTGTAAACAACTCAAATGTGCTTCGGCTTACTGGGTAAACAATTCGTGGTATATCCGTATAATGGAGTACTACTCTGCAAAACAAGAAAAAAGAACCAAATTACTTAATAAATACAGTAACTTGGATGAACCTCAGAGGCATTATGCTGAGTGAAGGAAGCGTCCTAAAAGGTTACATACCATAGAATTCCATTAGTATACCATTCTATGAAAGAAAACTATAGAGCTAGAGAACAGATCAGTGAGAGCAAGGCCGGGGGGCCGGGGGAGGGGAACGTGTGACCACTAAGGGACAGTGGAGGAGGTTTAGGGGGTGATGGAACTGTATCCTCTGATTGCGGTGGTGGTTACTCAGATCCATATGGGTGTTAAATTCATTGAAATGAAATAAAATCACAACCAAGCCAAACCAAAAGTTCTGAGGAACAAACAAACAAAAAGCTCCAGTTGTTTGGATGATGAAAAATGGTTTCTCATTATTGTGTTCCTTTGGATTTATTTGATTTATAGTTAACCAAAACTAGCTAATGTGTCCTTCTATCTTCAAATGATCATTAAAAACATTGGAAATCACTGAAAGGAGGCAGAAGGCTTGGAAACATTAAAATACCCAACATATAGCTTGAGATATGAATTGTTCTTGGGTTAGGTTCGTGGGCTTCCCTTGAAGCCTGAGCATAATTCAAGTTCATAGGCATTGCCTTGAAGCCGAAGAGCACATATTCCGCAACTGCTGGATTCTGGGGAGGCCTTTTTAGTCAGAAGTCCCCTTGATTCATTTTATTTTCTCTATATTCTAGAAGGCTGAAATAATTTGAGAGTTGTCACCCTACGTGAGGTCCTTTCTACTGGGTATTTTTTCTGATGTGAGCCAGAATGGTTTTCTTCAACAATCTCAAAAGTCCCACTAATTCATAACCCATTTGGAAGCATTATATTCGCTGCATTTGGGGTTAGTTTTTAATCATAGCTTTGTTCAGACATAATTTACATACCATAAAATTCATCCACTTCAAGTGTACTGTTCAGGGGTTTTAGTATATTCAGTTTTGCCACTGTTACCACAATGAATTTTGGAACATTATCGTCACCCCACAAGGAAACTCTGTACCCATTAGCAGTCCTTCCCCAGTTCCCCCAGTCTCTTCCCCCGGCAACCACCAGTCTACTTCTGTCTCTATGGATTTGCCTATTCTGGGAATTTCATATAAACGGAATTGTATGATGTGTGGTTCTTCGTGTTGGGCGTCTCTCCCTTAGCCTGAGATGCCTGAGATCCCTTTTTGAGATGCTAAGTTGCACGACTCCCTCTACAAAGCAGGGCTCATTTTAGTCCATCCCCGAATTACACCTGACACAGGTGTAATGGAAGCAGCGCTGGACCGTGGTAAATGAAAATTGTGACCCCTTATTCCATACAAACATTTTCCCCAGCATGAACAATGGTTCTCTTTGGGGAGAGAGGACCAGAGGAGAGGAGAGGGGCCTTAATTTACTTGCCATATCTTTCTATAGTTTGAGTTTTCTAACTTTAAACAAATATAACTTTAAAGCAAGGAATAGCTGAGTGGAGAGCTAATGCCTCCCACTTTGTTTACTTTGTATCTCTCTGTTTTAAGAAAGATCTAATAAATCATATGTTTCTAAAATTTCACTGGGATGGTTTATTTAACTATTTCTCCTCATAATTTTTTGGTTACTTTACATAGTTGAAGCTATATTACATACATATGTGCTCATGATTATTTTTTTTGTATTTAATATTCCTCTGGATCCTTAATCATGTTTTTCTCCTTAAATTGTATTTGTCTCATATTAAAATTGCTAATGATGTTCTCTTTGTATTTGCCTTATAACTTTTCCATTTATTTATTTTCAATCTTGAAGTATCCTTTTGTTTTAACTGTCTTGTGTTGACTCCATAACTCTGGTTCTTATTTTTTATGAAATCCAGCAAATCCCCGTCTGTTGACCAGTGATTTTAACCCATTTATGGTAGGTCATGACTATTACATTAGCACAGCCATCTTCAAACTGGGGCACATTCATTCCTGGGGGTGTGTTAAAACTTCCTGGGGCTACACTGGCAAAGATAGCTTGAAGGGAATCAGTTTCTTGAGTTCCCAGTTCTGTGTGCCTGTGGTATGCTGGCTCCCCTTCCTCACATCACCTCTCATGATTCCTCTTTTCTCACCGTGTGGAAGAGAGGCGTATCGCCTGCCCTTTCCAAATCTTATGAAGATTCATTGCCTCAGGATATAATAACCTTCAGTAGACCAAGCAGAGGAATAATTTGAGAATGCATTGGCCCTGAAGGAGAGTCTCCTGAGAGCAGAGCAAAGAAAGCGTCTATAGAAAATACCAGGCTTCCCTGGTGGCACAGTGGTTAAGAATCTGCCTGCCAATGCAGGGGACACGGGTTTGAGCCCTGGTCCAGGGAGATCCCACATGCCGCGGAGCAACTGGGCCCGTGCGCCACAGCTACTGAGCCTGTGCTCTAGAGCCTATGAGCCACAACTACTGAAGCCTGCGAGCCACAACTACTGGAGCCCATGCACTTTAGGACCCGCGTGCCGCAACTCCTTGAGCCCGCCTGCTGCAACTACTGAAGCCCACGTGCCTAGAGCCCGTGCTCCACAGCAAGAGAAGCCACGGCAATGAGAAGCCCGCGCACCGCGATGAAGAGTAGCCCCCGCTCACCACAACTAGAGAAACCCGTGTGCAGCAATGAAGACCCCATGCAACCAAACAAAATGTAAGTTTTAAAAAAAAAAGAAAATACCGAAGAGGGCAGCTCTTATTTCATCTAGGCTGCCAACTCGTGCAAAGTGCCGTGCCTTATATGTGTAGCTCTCTGTTCTAAAATTAAGGGTTCTCTCACTGTGATGTGTATAAGCATGTTAGAGTTCAAAAGTTAGTCAAGGACAGGACTTCCCTGGTGGCGCAGTGGTTGAGAATCCGCCTGCCAATGCAGGAGACACAGGTTCGAGCCCTGGTCCGGAAAGATCCCACATGCCGCAGAGCAACAAAGTTTGTGGGCCACAACTACTGAGTCTGCACTCTAGAGCCCACGAGCCACAACTACTGAGCCTGCGTGCCACAACTACTGAAGCCCGCACACCTAGAGCTCATGCTCCGCAACAAGAGAAGCCACTGCAATGAGAAACCCGCGCACCACAACAAAGAGTAGCCCCCACTCGCTGCAACTAGAGAAAGCCTGCGTGCAGCAACAAAGACCTGATGCAGCCAAAAAATAAATAAATAAATTTATTTATTTAAAAAAAAAAAGTTAGTCAAGGGCTTCCCTGGTGGCACAGTGGTTGAGAATCCGCCTGCCAATGCAGGGGACATGGGTTCGAGCCCCAGTCCGGGAAGATCCCACATGCTGCGGAGCATCTAAGCCCGTGTGCCACAACTACTCCGCATGCGCGCCACAGCTACTGAGCCCGTGCGCCACAACTACTGAAGCCCGCATGCCTAGAGCCTGTGCTCCGCAACAAGAGAAGCCACCGCAATAGAAGCCCACGCACCGCAATGAAGAGTAGCCCCTGCTCGCCGCCACTAGAGGAAGCCCGCGCACAGCAACAAAGACCCAACTCAGCCAAAAAATAATAATTAACTAATTTTTTTAAAAAGTTAGTCAAACTTCTTCTGATAGAAAGTAAAACTGATTTGGCCGAATGGTTTGATAGAGCAAACAAGTTCTACCAGTTAAGTTTTATGGCAGACCTTTTTCATAAATTGAAAGAACTTAAGCTTACATCTTAAATTGCATTTATAAATTTAACGTATTTAGTGCACATATACCATATATGATGTTTCTAAATATTAAATCCTTCGCAACCATCTACACTTCCTGTGAAAAATTATACATGTCGCCTTAAAAATATGCAGCAGGATATATAATTTTCTAAATATTTCTAGAAGGTACATAAGCAGAAAAATTGGGTGACCAGAGTAATACACTCATTTCTGCTGTCTTATTCTATATTTCTATTTTTTTTTTAATATTTATTTATTTATTTATTTATTTATTTATGGCTGTGTTGGGTCTTCGTTTCTGTGCGAGGGCTTTCTCTAGTTGCGGCAAGTGGGGGCCACTCTTCATCGCGGTGCACAGGCCTCTCACTGTCGCGGCCTCTCTTGTTGTGGAGCACAGGCTCCAGACGCGCAGGCTCAGTAGTTGTGGCTCACGGGCCCAGCTGCTCCGCGGCATGTGGGATCTTCCCAGACCAGGGCTCGAACCCGTGTCCCCTGCATTGGCAGGCCGATTCTCAACCACTGCGCCACCAGGGAAGCCTATATTTCTATTTTTAATGCTTTTTCTCCTTGTTTTTTTCCTCCCGCCCTGCCTTCTAGTGTATTATGTATATTGAATTTTCTTAAATTGAATTGAAAGCTATAAATTCTGTTTTTATTCTCCTGGTTGCTGCTCCTAACTTGCTGTGACCCATGCTTGCTCCTCTTTCATTATCATTATTGTTTTAAGGCTTGTCAGTGTCTGCACTTCCCTCAGTCTTTAATGTTCTCTGACCTCCCTCTGTTCCTCATAGGCGATACTCCCCCACCCCCCCAACACACACACACACACACACACACACACACACACAGACACACAAGTTGGTGTATCTGGAATTTTTGTTCAAAATTATAGATACACTTTCTTAAAAAATGGTTACTGATTATCATTGCTTATTCAAACATAATTAAACCTCAGGCTATAAGAAGCTTCACTAGCTATTTCCCCCCGCCCCCAATTTTTCTAACCATTTAAAAAAAACATTTTAGTCATTCTGCAGTTTGTAATTCAGTAATATTTAGTACATTCACAATGCTGTGCAACTGTCACTACTATTTAGTTTCAAAACCTTTTTATCACTTCAAAAGGAAACTCCATACTCATTAAGTAATCTCTTCCCATACCTCCCTCCCCTCCCCTCCCCTCCCCTCCATATTAATTATATTTTTAATGTGTTTTTTTTTGATGTCTTGACATCTTTGGGGGGCCTTGCTGGCTGGGGAGAGACGGCCCTCCCAGGGCTGGCTAATTCCTCTAGACAGTAGATTTGTTGGTGTGTCCCCCTTTCATATACAAGACCAACCAGTCTGGAGTCCATACCCTCAGCCACCTCCTTTATCTAACTCACACACCAAGCCAGTATTTCCCCTGCCCTAAATCAACCCTGGGCCAGGTACCAGACAGCCAGGGACAGCCCCTGTGCCCCGCAGCCTGCTGGAATTATTCAGACCAGCCAATCCTAATCTGTTGACCCTGCTCTGCTCTTCCCACGGAAACTCCAAGAGGGCTGTGGCCTCTGCCTTCCCCTTGCTCCTTCCTGCCTCCTGACCAATACTGGTGCTTTTGCAATCCCAAACCTCTTGTTTCAAGGGGAACTGTGAGTAATGTTAAACTTTTCTTTGAACGGCCTTGTCGTCACTCAGTCACCTTTATAAATGAAGATCCAGGCACAAATGACCCCCGCCCCACCCCCCATGACGGCACCAATCTGTGTTCTGTCTCTGTGAATTTATCTCTGTGAATTCTGGATATCGCATGTAAATGGAATCATACAATATGTGGCCTTTCATGTCTGGCTTCTTTCACTTCGCATAATGATTTCAAGGTTAATCCATGCTGTAGCGTGTGCCAGTACGTACCTCCTTTTTATGGCTGAATAGTATTGAATTATATGCTCCCATTTTTTATATCTTGTTATTTCTTCCTTCGTAAATTTTCTTTTGTGCCGGAATATATCCAGTAAAAGTTCTTCAAAATAAGGTCTGTACCTGGTAAACTTTCTAAGATCTTATATACCTGAAAGTACATTTCCCCCCCCCACATTTAAATAATGGTTTAGCTAGGTATGAAATGTGAGTATCAAAGTTTTTGATCCAGTATTCTGAAGATAATATCCTGTTGTCTTACTGCAGCTAGGATATAGAAGTCTGGTCTGATTTTCGTTCTTTTATTGGTCATCTCATTTTACTTGGAAAACTTTTTAGAATTTTCTCTCTTTCTGATTTTTTTTACTTAATTTTGTTATATTTATTTCTCTTTGGCTGCATTGGGTCTTCGTTGCTGCCCGCAGGCTTTCTCTAGTTGCAGCGAGCAGGAGCTACTCTTTGTTGCAGTGCGCAGGCTTCTCATTGCGGTGGCTTGTCTTGTTGCAGAGCACGAGCTCTAGGTGCGTGGGCTTCAGTAGTTGTGGCACGCGGGCTCAGTAGTTGCGGCTGGCAGGCTCTAGAGCACAGGCTCAGTAGTTGTGGTGCACGGGCTTAGTTGCTCCGCAGCATGTGGGATCTTCCCGGACCAGGGATTGAACCCGTGTCCCCTGCATTGGCAGGTGGATTCTTAACCACTGCACCAGCGGGGAAGTCCTCATTGTCTGATGTTTTTGAATATTATTATAATCCGTGTGTGTGCACATGCACACTTACATTTTTTACTTATCAGTTCTGTTTGTCACCCTGTGAGCCTTTTCAGTCTGAGGTCTTACATCTTTCTTGAATTCTGAAAAATTCTGCCATTATTTCTGCAAATATTTCATCCCTTTGTTTTTCTTTCCTTCTCAGATGGCTTTTTCACAGAAACTGGTACTTTTCTCCTGTCCTCCTCTTTTTCCCTTCCTGATGTGTCTAGGTCAGTTCTTTGACCTGATTTTGTGTTTTTCATCTCTCTCAGTTCTTCTGCTGAGGCTATCCATTGAGTTCTTTATTTCAACAATTATATTTTTATACTAAAATATTGCTTGGTACTGCTTATTCCCACGTCATTATTATATCTTCCCTTATATCTCCAATGACTTTTATTATGCTTATTAAATTTTCAAATTCCGTTTCCCATGGTATAGGTTTTCTAAAGGAGAAACTCCTGTGTGTTTCATTTACTGTTACACTGCTCTACTACAACACTGCTTCACTTCCTACTTTATTTTTTTTTATGTTTTAGTTTTATTGAAGTATAGTTGATTTACAATGTTGTGTTAGTTTCTGGTGTAAAGCAAAGTGATTCAGTTTTTGTTTTTGTTTTTTTCTTTTTCAGATTCTTTTCCATTGTAATTTATTACAAGATATTGAATGTAGTTCCCTGTGCTATATAGTAGGACCTTGTTGTTTATCTATTTTATGTACAGTAGTTTATATCTGCTAATCCCAAACGCCTAATTTATCCCTTACTCCCTTTCCCCTTTGGTAACCATAAGTTTATTTTCTATGTCTGTGAGTCTGTTTCTGTGTCGTAAATAAGTTCATTTGTGTCATATTTTAGATTCCACATATAAGTGATATCACATGGTATTTGTCTTTGTCTGATTTACTTCACGTAGTATGATAGTCTCCAGGTCCATCCTTGTTGCTGCAAATGGCTTTATTTCATTTTTTTATGGCTGAGTAATATTCCATTGTGTATATATACCACATCTTCTTTATCCATTCATCTGTCGATGGACACTTAGGTTGCTTCCATGCCTTGGCTATTGTAAATAGTGCCACTATGAACATTGAGGTGCATGTATCTTTTCGAATAATGGTTTTCTCCAGATAAATGCCCGGGAGTGGGATTGCTGGATCATCTGGTAACTCTATTTTTAGTCTTTTAAGGACCTCCATTCTGTTCTCCATAGTGGCTGCACCAATTTGCATTCCCATCAACAGTGTAGGAGGGGTTCCTTTTCGCCACACTCTGTAGCATTTATTATTTGTAGACCAACGCTGCTTCACTTCTGACACCAGATGTGTGGGGTTTTCACAAATCAAACAATTCTGCAGTACCAGCTGGGTGTTCTAAGTTTAACTCAATTCTGATGCTGTTTACCTGGAGATAGCATCAGATCCCACAGATTAAGGGCTCTGTCCCACAAGGCTGTTCCTCCCCCTCCTTCAAATGCCAGTCACAAATCCAGGTTATTACGTGGGCTTCAGACCAACTGGCTATTAATTGGAGGCTCCCACGCCCCCTTCCTGGGGTTCAGTTAATTTGCTAGAAGAGCTTACGGAACTCAGGAAACCAGATTATTACAAAGGATATTAAAGGATACAAATGAACAGCTAGAGGAAAGGATATAAAAGGCAGGGTCCAGAAGGGTCCTGAGCGCAGGGGCTTCTGTTCTCTGTTTAGGTTGTGCCACCCTCCCAGCTTGTGGATACATTCTCTTCACCAACCTGGAAGCTCTCCAGACCCTGTCCTTTTGGGATTTTATGGAGGCTTCATTAAATAGGTGTGATTGAGTAAATCATTAGCCATTGGTGACTGAACTCAATACAGTAAGTCCCCTACATACAAACGAGTTCCATTCCGAGATTGCATTCGTAAGTCCAATTTGTTCTTAAGTCCAACAAAGTTAGTCTAGGCACCCAACTAACATAATCGGCTATATAGTACTGTACTGTAATAGGTTTATAATACTTTTCACACAAATAATACATAAAAAACAAACACAATAAAACATTTTTAATCTTACAGTATAGTACCTTGAAAAGTACAGTAGTCCAGTACAACAGCTGGCATACGGGGGCTGGCATTGAGTGAACAGGCAAGAAGAGTTACCGACTGGAGGAGGGAGAGGAGGTGGGAGATGGTAGAGCTGAAGGATCGTCAGCAATAGGAGACGGAGGGCAAGCTGCAATTTCACTCACGCCTGATGTTGATGGAATGCACATTTGCATCTTTGAAAGTTCACAACTTGAAGGTTCGTATGTAGGGGACTTACTCTATCAGCCTCTCTGCCCTCCTTGGAAGTTGAGGTGAAGGATGTGGGTTGAAAGTTACAACCCTCTAATCACATGGTTGGTTCTCCAGGCAACCAGCCCTCATCCTTAGGGGCTTTCCAAAAGTCACCTCATTAACATTAATTCAAGGGTGGTTGAAAGGGGCTTGTTATCAATAACAAAAGACATCAGTTTCACTGTTACCACACAAAACTATTTTAGGAAGTGGAGACAAAAGACCAAGTATTATAACAAAGGATGCTTCCATTCCTCTTATACTTTGGAAATTCCAAGGGTTTTGAGAGCTATGAGCCAGAAACAGGGACAAAGACCAAATATATATTTCTTATTATATATCATAGTTTTCTTCATTAGTTGCCTTTCTTTTAAGTCTTTTTTTTTTATAGTGCTTACACTTCTCAGAGATATTATCATTTTCCCCTGTGAGTTCATCATTGTTTCCTTGGAAAATTCACTTGCCTCGGCTAGTCATGTTGATTTACGCTGCAGGTGAGTTTGGCCAGGAGCTTAGTTGGGATGGAAGTTCCTTGGGGCCGAGGACCGTGGTATTATGGACAAGGCTCAACCATTCCCTTTCCAGATGCTGAGATCTGAAAAACAAGGCCGTATCTGTACCCTCTCTGTACCACTAATAATTCATGTACTTTTTGAGTCCCAGTCTCTGCAGCAGAATAGCTTAACAAACATTCTGAACACCCAGTATGTACCAAGAATTGTGCTGTGTACAGGTGGTTATAAAAGATGAATAAAACATGGTAGCCCTTACCTAAAGGACAATGATCTATGACAACTGAATTGATAATGCTATAAAATGCTGAAGAAACACAGCAGCAAGAATAATTTTCTCTGGGGGCCTGGAGGGCATTAAACACCTCACTGAAGAGGCGATATGTAAGTTGGGTCTTGAAGGACAAATCCACGTTTGACTACAGTTGGTCATGAACCTTGCTAGTAGGTTTTCATAACATGTCAATGATGTTAACTAATTCTGTGTAGCCATTTCTCTATCCTCTTTTTCTCTACTCCTAGAACACAAGGACCTTCTGCTCAGAACACTCTGCCTCTTTTTAACACAAATTCTCGTGAAAAGCCAGTATTACACAAGCATAATTTTTTTCTGTATTTCTTAGTCAGAGACCCTTTTATGCTCAAGTATACCACTGAGGCAGAGTAGAAGAACAGTTAGTCTGTTTAGAGAAAAGGAAACTAAAATCCACAGAAGGTGACTTCCCCAAGCAACTAGATCTTAACTAGATCTCCTAAGTAAGGTGTCTTTTAGTATAGCTTCCTGATTCGTTTTCAACCATTCTGCTTCCTTTTGGGATCTAGCCACATGGAAAACACCTCTTTCAAGTCAATATAGTTGTTGTTTATTGAGCATGATCAAGGGCCATATGCTTTAGCATTTAATATCCTGTGTGAGATTTGGTGCCCTTCTCTTTCATTTGTTCATTCATACATTCATTCATGCAATTAACATCTACCCTGTACCTACTATATCCTAAACAGTATACTAGGTGCTGAGCTCAATTCATAGGAACACATTATAGGGTGCTACCTTAAACGACATTTCTTAACTCTCTCACTAAATTGCTCTTCAAGTGTCAACAGCCCCTATCCTATTTTTCCAGTACTTTCTATTTCCCTGACACAGTTGATTTAGGAATTGGTGCTGTACCTGCAGCCCATAGTTATTAATATAACCAGTCCTTTCATTGAACAGATGAGGAAGCCAGGGTCGAAAGTGAGGAAGTGAATGCCCAAGGACATACAGCATGCCAATAATAAAGCATGGGCTAGAATCCATGTCTCATAACACCCTGTTCATAAATCTTTCCACATTTCTTGCTCCATCTCATAATCCTACTCAAGTGCTGTATTAAGCCAGATGGTAGAGTTTTTAAAAATGTCCCCAAAAGATTCACTCTTACCTGTTACCTACTTATTGAAACCAAGAAAAAACAGTAGTAACATGTTTGGAGGACAGAGGAAATGAAGGATGAAAGTCAAAGGCACATTTCTCACAGTGAGGATATTTACACCCAAACTAATATCTTTAGAAAATGCTCAGGAAATGAAAAAGAATACCCTTTGGTACTTTAATAATCATAATCAACCTCTGCTTCTGGCCATGACAGAGTATTTGTAATAGACTTGTCATGTTGACAAAAACAACTGTGAAACTGAACAAAATATACAAAATTCCTAAGTATATGAAGGATAGTGAAACTCAGACAAAATATTAAATTCTTGCTGTTTTCAGGCATTGAACAGGCAGCACAGTACTCTGATCTTTGAGTGGAGAAATGCACATGATAAGCCCCACAGTGGCTCTAGCTTTCTACCTGGAGCCTCTTTCTGGTCTTGGCACAGAATGGTGGAACCCAAGCTAAAAGTTGATCTTAGTGAGTGGAAGGGTCAGTTGTTGGAATTCCAAGCTACTGAAATAGCTGGATGTTGCAGGGCAAGGAGATAGGGAAGAGGAAGCCATGTTGAGTTTTGTGTAGGGAATTCACTTTGGGTTGTTGGCTAAGGGCTGGCTCTGAATGAGTAGAACGACACTCTCCATGAGACCTAGCACAGATTGCCTTCTATAGGGCTAAGAGCTGAATGATGATGCCAGAGGTCATGCAGTGTAAATGCTGGAGATCCCTGTCCGCATGAATGAAGAGACCTCACTGAGCACCTAGGCATTCAGTTGAGACCCCAGAACAGCTACACCTTAGGAGTAAGGACTGTGCCCTTGAGTAAGGGACATACCCTACGGCTAAATTCAAAATGGAAGTAGAACTTAAGAAAGAATTAATCCAAGCTTGTTAACACTGAAAGGAGCTGCCAATAATTTACCTAACTGCCAGGACAAACTCAATACCTTTAAAGGAAGACAGCATAGCCGAGACTCTGCAGTGTTATCATAACTGCAGTGTATCATAATGGAAGAAAAATTATATAGAGAGGATTATATGAATGACGGCTGACTTCTCACCAGATACCATGGATGCCAGAAGACAGCAGAACAACATTTTTAAGGTGCTGAAAGGGAAAGAAAAAAATCTCAGAATTCTCTATTCAGAAAAAAAAGTGCCTTTAAGTATGTAAGCAAAATAAAGATATTTTTCAGATAAAAGAAGAGTAAGAGAATTTATTGCCAGCATACCTGATGTACAAGAAATGCTAATGGCAGTTCCTCAGGCTGAAGAAAAAGGATACCAGGCAACTGAGATGTTTAGGAAGGGATGAAGAATACTGGAAAGAATAAATATATATGGGTAAATATAAAAGACTTTTTTCCATAATTAAAAAATACAAACACACATACAGCGTTCTACTGAGAATATATAATGCATAGGACTACTATACCATTAAGGATGGGAGTGGATTTATGCAGTTATAAAGTTCTTACATTTTACATGAAGTGTACAATATTAATTCTAAGTATACTGTACGAAGTAAAGAATGTATATTTTAATCCCTAGAAAGACGTCTAAAACGTAATGTAAAGAGGAATAGCTAAAAAGTCAATAGAAAAATTGAAATGTAATTCTAAAGGGTATTTAGTTTACCCAAAAGAATGCAGGAAAGGAGCAACAGGGGAACCAAAAACAAATGAGATAAGCAGAAAAGTAGCAAAATGATTGTAGGTCTCTACCCAATCATATCAATAAATTAAATGTAAATGGACTAAATATTCCAATTAAAAGGTAGAGATAGGGCTTCCCTGGTGGTGCAGTGGTTAAGAATCCACCTGCCAATGCAGGGGACACAGGTTCGAGCCCTGGTGCAAGAAGATCCCACATGCCGCGGAGCAACTAAGCCCGTGCACCACAGCTGCTGAGCCTGCGCTCTAGAGCCCGCGAGCCACAACTGCTGAGCCCGTGTGCCACAACTACTGAAGCCCGTGCGCCTAGAGCCCGTGCTCTGCAACAAGAGAAGCCACCACAATAAGAAGCCCGCACACCACAATGAAGAGTAGCCCTGCTCGCCGCAACTAGAGGAAGCCCGTGCACAGCAGCAAAGACCCAACACAGCCAAAAATAAATAAATAAAATAAAATAAAATGAATAAAATCTATCTTTAAAAAAAAAAGGTAGGGATGGATATGTTCATTAGCTTACTTGTGGTGATTATTTCGTAATGTGTATGTATATCATGAGCCAAGGAGTACAGGTAGCCTCTAGAATCTGAAAAAAAGGCCAGGAAATTCTTCTCCTTTAGAGCCTCCAGAAGAGACTGTAGCACTTCCAACACCTTGATTTGAGCCCAGTGAGGCCGTGAGATGTATGTCAGATGGCTGGCCTACTATTATCTTACAAAGCTAAGGTAATAAATTTGTGTTGTTATAAGCCACAAGTTTGTGGTAATTTGTTATAGCAGCAGTGGAAAACCAATAAGGATGGAAGAAGATATACTAGGTAAATAGTAAGCATAAGAAAGTTCCAATGGCTACATTAATATCAGATAAAGTAACCTGAAAGACAAAGAGTGTTACCAGCGATAAAGAGGGGCATTTCATACTGATCAAAGGGTCAGTTCATCCGGAAGATAGAATAGTCTTAAAAATATACGTACCTAACAAGAGCTTCAAAATACATGAAATAAAAATTGACAGAAATACAAATCCACAATCATGTTTGGAGATTTTAACACCTTTTTCTCAGCAATTGATACAACAATTAGACAAAAATAAGTCAACAATGACAACAAACCAATAAAGACATAAGAAGATCTGAACCACACTTTTTTTTTTAATTCATTTATGGCTGCATTGGGTCTTCGTTGCTGCATGCAGGCTTTCTCTAGTCGCAGCGTGCAGGGGCTACTCTTCATTGCTGTGCAGAGGCTTCTCATTGTGGTGGCTTCTCGTTGCAGTGCATGGGCTTCGGTAGTTGTGGCACGTGGGCTCTAGAGCACAGGCTCAGTAGTTGTGGCACATGGGCTTAGTTGCTCTGCAGCATGTGGGATCTTCCTGGACCAGGGCTCGAACCCGTGTCTCCTGCATTGGCAGGCGAATTCTTAACCACTGTGCCATCAGGGAAGCCCCCAAACCACACTTTTAACCACCTTGACCTAATTGACATTTTTAGAAAACTGCACCCAATTTCAGAACACGCCTTCTTTTCTTGTGCATGTAGTACATTCACCAAGATCAACTACCTGATGGACCATCAAACAAGTCTCAATAAATTTAAAAGGACTGCAGTCATACCAAGAAAAACAAAAGAAGAAATTCTACTAAGTATGTTCTTTGACCACAGTAGAATTAAATTAGAAATAAATAATAATAACAGAGGTAAGATAACACCAAATATTTGGAAATTAAACAAAATATTTCTCAATAATCTATGGATAAAAGAAGTCACAGGGAAAAATAGAAAATATTTTGGACTAAGAGAAAATGAAAACCACAATATGTCAAAGTTTATGGTTTGCAACCTGAAGCTGTGCTTAAAGGGAGATGCGTATCTTTGAAATCCTTTGAAAATGCACTTTCAGCCTTCAGCTCTCACTGCCTGTGCTTTCAGCTCTCTAGTTAGAAGTGATCTTTCTTTTGTACTGTTCTCGGTGTAGCTGTTTTCCACTATATCAATAATAACATCTTAACACATCAATTTGCTAACCTGTCAGTCTCTTCCTTTCTAAACCGCAAAAACCCTTTAAGGACAAGTAACTGCTGTTCCCATCAATGTTTTGTCTCTAGTTTCTGGCACAGTGCATGACACTTTGTGGGTCCTCAGTCAATTTTGAATGAAAGATTGGGAATGGACCTTATCTTCATGAGGACCCTGTGGAGACAAGCAAACTAAGAATTATTAGCCCCATTTTACAGCTCAGGAAACAGAAGCCCAGTTTCCCTTAATGAGCCGGTGACAAAGCCAGGTTTCCATCATTCCTCAGAAACTTTCCTTTCGGGTCCTAAGTTGCTGACAGAAACATCACCATTAGTGAGAAACGTCTCCCCAACAGAAGTGTAGAATTTATACCGGAGTAAAACTGAAGCCTCCACCAGCTCTACCCTCATCATGTCATCTTTTATTCTCTGGAGGATGGGCCAGGGCACCTTTCCCTGAAGGCCTGTAGGAAGCCCTCGGCGTCCTGACCGGTGGGGGAGTCTGGGCCTTGACCTTTCACACGCCCTGCCGCCTGCGACCTCATCCCGGCCCTGCAGAAAGCGCTGGAGCTTGAGGCTGCAGCCTGGCGCTTTCAGGCAGCCCACGCTGGTGGGTCTGTGCACCACGAGCTCTGTTTCTCTATTTTCTACCTAGGTTTCAGTTCTCAACTGGGGTTTGTTTCTCCTTTGCCTCTGGTTCAGCTTCCTTTTCCTGTTTGGTTTTAAGTAGAGTCTAAAAACCAAGTTGCTGCCTTCCGAGGGTCTGTGCCCTCTGATCAGCTGGCCTGGTGGGAATACAGGACTTACCTCCTCGGGTTCGCTGTGCTACAGACGTGCAGCCATGGCCACAGTGTGAGTACGGGGACCAGAGGGGACAGAGGGACGTCAGAGGAGACGGAGAATCACGGGGACTGTAGAGATCTCCGCAGATCCCCTGGTTGTGCTGATGGGGAGACCGAGGACCAGAGGGCAGAGGACTCTCTCACGGCCGCACAGCGGGTTACGGTGGAGCCTGCCCGCTCCGTCTGCTGGCCTGTGCCTCTGGACGCCTGTCGTCTTTAATGGCTCTTTTGTGTGTGTGTCAGAATCACTTCCTCAGAAGTCAGGCGCCTGCCTCGGATGGTAGAGGGGGCTCTGAACTCTCTGAGGGGACTGGGGCTTGGCTGAGAGGTGCTGTGGACAGGTCCTGGCTCTTCTCTCAGAATGGCCTGAAAGCTTCAGGGGGTTTTCTCTGAATACTGGGCACAGAAGGAGGAACTGGGGTGCCTTTTGTACAAGTTGAGACCTCATGGGCTGTCACAGCAGAACCCTGACCTTCTGCTTGAGAGACTTGGGACTGACTTTAGACCGCGGACCACTTAGGCTGCTGTGGTTTAGCACATGTGTGGGCACCGGCCGGTCTGTGTCCTGCACTGGTAATTGTGAGCGCCCTTTCCAAAGGTGAGATTACGATTCGGACATGACTTCCCCCTGCCCTGCGACCCCATAAAATATTGTGGATCATAGGACAGAGCTTTATCCTCTGGGATTTGGGGCATTGACTTGATTGACTCACTGCAGCTTTGTGTCTCAGCATAAATTATAATCCCTCCCCTTAAAAATTACTTCACAATTCCCAAACTGCTGTTTCACCAGTTTTCTTGATTCTTTCAGCCGTGTTGGGTGGTTAGCTCAGGAAGGGGTCATCACTGCTGCTCTGTGGGCGAGGAGGCCTGGCCTCTGATCGGCTGTGGCCCTTGCTCAGGGCTGCCTGGCTGGTTGAGGAGGGGCTGGAGGGAGAGCCACCCAGAACAGCTGCGCCCAGCGTTCCTCCCAGGATGCAACACGGGCTCTCTAGAAGCGTTTTGCAGGGAGTTATGACCGTTGACACACAGTAAGTGGGGCCCGTCCGATGCTTCTGGTCGGCAGGGGAGCTTTGGAGAGGGCGGCGCTCTCACGCCGTGGCGCGGCCTTGGGCAGGCTGCCGGAGCCCCTTCCTCCAGGCGCTGGCAGCTCTCAAGGCCAGGGCCTCAGTTGGTCTTTCCTGCTCCTTTGCAGCCAGTTTTCTATCATTTTAGTAACTTTCCTTGAGCTCTAGAGGACATGTGGGTGGAGCTGCGGCAAACAAGACTTTCCGTTTCAAAGGCTTGTTAGCTTCCAAAGTGGGCAGGCACCAAAGTCATTACCAGCCGAAAACTACACTGAAAAGCCGAGTCTACTCTATCCTGTCAACTACTGATTGCAGAAAACAGTATCAGAAGTAAACCAGGAGGAAGCAAAGCGATGCTTAAAAATCTTTTAAAGTTGTAGAAATCTTAGGAGTTTCCATCGTGAAAGCAGGTTGAGACCATCTGCAGTAGATCACCTGGGTTAGTGGTGCTTCAGGCATCTTACCCTCCACTTCAACCAGATCCACTCTCTTTTATCTTTTTAAAGTATTCCTCAATATTTCTTTGAGGAAAAGAAGTTGTATTGTTGCTGGTGATGATGATTTTGAAATCTGCAAACTACTTAATTTAGTCCAGCTCTGAGGTATACACAGTTGGGGAAATTGAGGCGCAGAGCTGGGGCAGAACTCGTTCTTTGGTGAATGAGTTAGTGGTCCAGCCAAACCAAAACCCAGGTTTTCTGCACCCACCCTCCCCGTTCCAGGCTGCCTGCGCTCACGGTGCCAGTGAGGCCACACGTACAGCAGCCGTGAGAGCCGTAGGTGGTTTGCTTTCCACATGCTGACATAACAGAGATGTGATCGCTGGATTCCTAGGTCACCGTGGTTCCTGTGGTGGGCATGGAAAAGGCCTTCCCATCATGAAAACGTGTCAGTCCCAGCTCCGGCCATCCATCAGTCAAGAAACATTTCCTGAGCACTTAACCCTGGGCCGGGACCGGGGAGTTCTCTTGAGCACGTGCCAGCGTACAGCACACTCTCTCTGGCATGATTTCATTTAATGCCTACAGCGGTCCTGAAGGTGGCAAGTATTGCTTTTATTGTTCCCACTTCATAGCGGAAGAAACCAAGGTAGAGAGGCAGTGAGTAACTTGCCCAGGAAGTGAGAGACCCAGGCTGGAGCGGGTCTCATGATGCAGACGCTCTGCACTCCTGCTCCTGAGCTGGAGGGGCCGCGGCTTGCAGCCTGGTCGAGTGGGAAGACGGCGTTCTCAGGAATGAAGGGATCACAGGTCCTTAGTCCAGTGCAGTGTGGACCATGGTGAGTGTAGACAGGAGGAACAGCAGGAGTTGAGAAGTTGGGGACTGTCAGGAAATACTTCAGGGAGAAAGTGGGGTCTCAAGTAAACTTGAAGGATAGGGAAGAGTTTTATTTTTATTATTATTATTATTTTTTTTTTTTTGGCTGCTCTGGGTCTTAATTGCAGCATGAGGGATCTTCGTTGTGCCATGTGGGATCTTTTTAGTTGCAGCATGCCGGCTCTTAGTTGCGGCATGCAAACTCTTAGTTGTGGCATGCATGCGGGATCCAGTTCCCCGACCAGGGATTGAACCCAGGCCCCCTGCATTGGGAGTGCAGAGTCTTACCCACTGGACCACCAGGGAAGTCCCAGGGATGAGTTTTTTTTTTGTTTTTTTTTTGTTTTTTTTTTAATTTTTTTTTTAAGTACATATTTTTTTTTAATTAATTAATTAATTATTTTATTTTTGGCTGTGTTGGGTCTTCGCTTCTGTGCGAGGGCTTTCTCTAGTTGTGGCAAGTGGGGGCCACTCTTCATCGCGGTGCGCGGGCCTCTCACTATCACGGCCTCTCTTGTTGCGGAGCACAGGCTCCAGACGCACAGGCTCAGCAGTTGTGGCTCACGGGCCCAGTCACTCCGCGGCATGTGGGATCTTCCCAGACCAGGGCTCGAACCCGTGTCCCCTGCATTGGCAGGCGGACCCTCAACCACTGCGCCACCAGGGAAGCCCCCAGGGATGAGTTTTAAAAGGGACCGAGGGGCTGCTCTCGGTGCCAGGGAGACAGAGGAAACAAGACAGATGTCCTGAGGCTGTACTAGGGGCAGTAGGGAGCAGGCGCACGGTCAAAAAATCGTGGCGAAGCGGAAAGACCAGCTAGAGCGATGGCAGAGACAGGGCCCCGCTCACGCCCGGTGCAGCCTTCACCTCCAGACCTTGGCGAGGGCACGAGGCAGCCACGCAAAACCTGAGCATGAAAACATGAGGAGGGGCCACACGGGGAGGGGAGGGACAGAGAGGGGAAAGACCCTGAGACGGGAACGGTTAGGTGCATTCAAAGGTCAGGAAGAGAACGGGGAGGCTGAAGCGACATAAGGGGAGAGTGAAGGGAGCTGGGGCGGAGGGGCTGCCAGGCCTCATCACGCAGAGCCCGGGAGCCCGGAAGGAGTTCAGGCTCTGTTTGTCGTGTCATGAGAAGCCTTTGGAGGGGGTTACGCAAGGGGAAAGACATCCGGTAGAGCTTCAAGAAAAGTCACTCTGGCCACTGGATAAGGGTCTGTAGCGCGACCAGAATGGAGGCAGGAAGGCATCGGGGAGGCTGCTGCAGTCACGCAGGTGACAGGCCACAGTTGGGACCAGTGATGGCGCCAGTGATGTAGCGGGAGAGTGGCCGGATTCGGGAGGTGCTGTGGAGGTCTAGCCTCTGGGACCGCCCGCCGGATCCAGGGTGGTGTGAAGGAGGGAAGTGAATCAAACCCAACTCGGGCGGACGCGGGGAAGGCCGGTGCAAGCCTGCGTACTGGCGGGGTCGGTGGGGTTAAGCCGGTGCAGGACGGCTTCCCAGGGAGCGTTGGCTGAACGAGGCTGCGGAAGTGTGAACGGAGCACGTCACCGCAGCGGGAGGACCGCACGCGTCGGTGATGCGTCTGACCCTTCCTGGTGCAGCCGGCTGATTCCAGCCCCTTCCCTCGTCTCCCTCTTGTCCTCACTGCGCTTGCTTGGTTGTTTTTCTAATGCACTTGTCACCTTCTGACACATTACATGACTTTTTAATTCGGTGTTTGTCATCTGTCTCCGCCCCACAAGGATGTAAGTTCAAAAGTGGAGGGATTTTTGTGTTTTGCTGACTAGTGTACGCTCAGTGCCTAAAACAGTGCCCAGCGGTACACATTTATTAACTTGCTGGGATTAATTAACGACTTTCGTTACGATGCTGGAGATGGCTGGGCCACCAAAGCTGCCAGTGGAGCTCCGCGGTGTGGCCTGTTGGAGACGCGGCCAGGAGAGCGGATGTTCCGTGGGCTCTCAGCTCGCGATAGAGCCAGGGCTCCCCGTGCGACCGGTCAGTAGTCAGCTGCCGGGGCGCAGCAGTCACCGCTTAACCGCACAGCCCTTCAGAGCTTGCATATGCGAACGTGGAAGAAGTGCCACGGCCCGGCCACCCCACAGTCCCCCCCAGCCCACACCCTTGCCTCTGCTGCAGGGTTCGGAAGACCGTCTCTAAGGGCGGCTGGTGTTTCCTTTGACGTCTCGTCCTCGCAGGCGAGTCCGAGTCCCGGCAGCTCACGGCCAGTCGAGCCCTCGGGGATCACGCTGCCCGTGTGCTGCCCCGGGACGTGTAGCCCAGTCATTTGAAGAGCGTCTTGAAACTTCGCTGTCGTCTTCTATTCAAAGAATCCACTGTGTCTCCAGTGGAGAAACACTCCCGTAACGCCTCTAAGTTATTCTCATGGGAGTGTGCTGTGTTCCCTGGGTTTCCTGAGGCAGGAGATGGTTGAGAGCTGGTCTAGACTTTGACACCTGAACCCTTAAAAGAGAAAAGTAACAGCAGTACCCTTTTTTGAGTGTTACACGCTGAGCACCGTGCTAATTATATTGATATGATTCGACATGTGTTGTCCTTAGCCCTCGTCCTCGGAGGCGTTACGTTGCTGTTCCCATCTCACTGGCAGAACAGGGGTGAGCAACGTTAGCTTACTTGCTCCAGGTCACACTGGTATCACTTGGCAGAGTTGGGCTTTGAAGCCAGGGCTCTTGTGTTTTCAGAAGCTAAGCTTAGCTATAGCCTCTCGAAGGAACTTGCCCAGAATTACAGTCAGAGTTAGAATCAAGGCGCCTGATCTCTGTCTTTCTTTGTAGTCGCCGATTTTCCACTGTTAATACCACGGGAGTCGGGAGACCTCCTCAGCCCTCCTGTAGCGCCCACGTTTCTCTCCGTCAGTCATCTGTTCATTCACCACCTCCCCTCCCAGCCTAGAGCTGTTCATGGGCAGGGTCTGCGTCCGCCCCTGTGGCCAGGGGACAGCACACACTTACTCTGATGCGAATCTGAGCCGAACTGCCCTGCCGATAATCAGGGGTGTCAGCCGGGGCTCAGCCAGGTCTCATTCCCAGGCGATTAATTTACCCTTGGGGATGCGCGTACTGCCCCAATCCTTGGCCCAGCCAGATCTCTACAGCTGTCCCGAGGCTGTGTTGAAACCTGTTCCACTCCCACAAGTGATCAGAGGCACAGACTCTGGGGACACAGGCATAGAGTGGAATTTAAATATGTTTGAAGTTGGAGCAGTCCTCGTGTCCACATGGCCTGTCAGATGGCTCCCCAAGGGAAGGGCTGCGTCGGTGGCCTCGAGAGAAAGTGTGGGAGGGGTTGAGACAGGTTCAGTCTAAGGATGTCAGGCTCTCTCAGTTGGTCGGAGTGTTTGTTCCAGATTCCACTAGACTTCACAGGAAGTGGAGCCAGCTGTCCAGGCACCTGGGACACTGGCATCAGAGCGGAGAAAAGGCAAACAGTCTTGACCGCACATGACGTGGCAGTCTGACTCTCCCAACCAGCTTGGGTAGAAGAAAAGATATTTGGGTTTGATACCAAATTTATTCTTCATTTACCCAAAGCCTTTCTTTAATTCCAACACTCACAAAAATGGGGCTTAGTCACCATTTGAGATTATGCATGTTATTCTGTGCAGATCTAATTTATTGTTTTCATTACTGTAATGCAGCAGTTCTCAAAATGTGATCAGAAGACCTACCCTTTTAGGGGTCTGTGAGTCAAAACTATATTTGTAATAATACTGAGACATTATTTGCCTTTTTCACTCTCATGAGTGCAAAGTGGAATTTTCCAGAGGCTACATGACATGTGTTGACATTGTCACGGTGACAGCCAAGGAAGTGTATGCTTGTGTTTTTAAAAATTCTTAGTTTTAATTTCAAATATGGTAAATACAGATAGACTTAATCTCCATAAACAGAAGCTTTTTGGCACCCTCAATAATTTTTTAAAATTTATTTTATTGAAGTATAGTTGATTTACAATGTTGTGTTAATTTCTGCTATACAGCAAAGTGATTCAGTTATACATGTATATACATTCTTTTTCATATTCTTCTCAATTATGGTTTGTCACAGGACATTGAATATAGTTCTCTGTGCTGTACAGGAGGACCTAGTCGTTTATCCATCCTATACATACTAGTTTGCATCTGCTAATCCCAAACTCCCACTCCATCCCTCCCCCACCCCCACCCCCACCCCCACTGGCAACCACAAGTCTGTTCTCTGTGTCTGTGAGTCTGTTTCTGTTTTGTAGATAAGTTCATTTGTGTCCTATTTTAGATTCCACGTATAAGAGATATCATATGGTATTTGTCTTTCTCTTTCTGACTTACTTCACTTAGTAGGATAATCTTTAGGTCCATCTATGTTGCTGCAAATGGCATTGTTTCATTCTTTTTTATGGCTGAGTAATATTCCATTGTATATAGATAGGTACCACATCTTCTTTATCCATTCATCTGTTGATGGACATGTAGGTTGCTTCCATGTCTTGGCTGTTGTAAATAGTGCTGCTGTGAACATAGGGGTGCGTGTATCTTTTTGAATTATAGTTTTGTCCAGATATATGCCCAGGAGTGGGATTGCAGGATCATATGGTAATCCTATTTTTAGTTTTTTGAGGAACCTCCATACTGTTTTCCATAGCGGCTGCACCAATTTACATTCCTGCCAGCAGTGTAGGAGGGTTCCCTTTTCTCCACACCCTCCCCAGCATTTGTTATTTGTAAACTTTTTAATAATGGCCATTCTGACTGGTATAAGGTGGTACCTCATTGTAGTTTTGATTTGCATTTCTCTAATAATTAGCTGCCATCTTCAATAATTTATACGGGCGTACAGGGGTCCTGAGACCAAAAAAGTTTGAGAACGACTTCTGTAAAATAGTCCATTATGTAACCGTACTATGAAAGGCATGCACAGAATTGGTAAGCACCCAGTTCAGGATGGTGGCTCCCACTGGTCGAGAGGAGGGCACTGGGATGCAGGGGCCTCTCGGGCTAAACAGCTTTCTGAGATGACATCACATTTCCTGGCCTGAGTGGTGGGATCATGGGAACCTACTTCTCACAGGCGTGAACTGTTTCAGAATACCATTTTAAGTTTAGATGAAAACACCAAACCTGTAGGCATGAACTGTTTCAGAATAAACATTTTAAGTTTAGATGAAAATACCAAACCTGTTTCAGGCCTGTTTCCATTAAGAGAAAAAAATGTCACCCTATAGGGGATTTACTCATTACCAAGAAGAAAGGCACCTTTCCATTGGAGAGATCTGGCGTCTGCTCCCGTAGACAAGCTTGCCTCTCAAAGAGAAGGCACCTGAATGTGCTGCCCGACGTGATGTGATAGAATAAATGCCCACTCCCCCCTGTGCTGTGTTCTTCCTATTTACCCTGAATTTAGTCACGAGGAAACAATCCAGGATGGGGACAGCCTCCAACACAAGTGGCCTGATCTCTTCACACACACAAAAATCAATATCAGTGAAAAACAGGAAAAAAATATGGCCTAACATTCTAGCTTAAAAGAGAGTAAGCAGACAACACAACCAAATGTAATGCATGAGTGGCTCCTAGATCTATAAAAAAATCAAAACATTTTGGGGAAACTTGGGTGACTTTTAATATGGGCTCTGTATTAGATCTATTAGTAAATTACTAATTTTCTTAGATGTAGTAATGGTGTTTAAGTTATATATTAGAATGTCCTTATTTTAAAGAAATGTAAAAACCTTAGGATTGATGTATCATGATATCTGGAACTGTCAAATGGTTCAGAAAAAAAATAACATAAAAAAGAGAAAACTTGCATGTGGTAAAAATGCTTTACTCAGGAGGCAGAGAAGCCCTATCGTGTAGCAGAAAGGGGTCTGCAGTCTAGTCCCGGCCTCCCCGATATTAGCTGTGGGACATTGGTAAACTTGCCTCCGTCACTTGGCCTGACTCCTCCATCTAAAGGGTTCCTTCCGAATGTTTCTGGGCTCTGACAGGGCTGTGTTTCCATCCCTGTTCCTTGGTCCCTGGATTGGGATGCAGTGCCAGTACGCCTGGTGCGGGCTTCCTGGTTCCCCTGGAATGTGTGCGTGTTGAGAAGTAACGGGCGGCCCAGGGTGATGGCCAGGGGCACCGGGCACTCTGCCCGAGACGCACGCACCCCCACCCTGGGCCAGACGCGCCAGGCTCCCCTTCTGCTACGGGCGTTCTGCACCCCTGGAGTGCCATGGGCTGTGCGCGTGTGCCTTCCCTTGATGGCGCAGACCATGGCTTCTGTTCAACACACAGTCTGCTTTCTAAGTACCAGGCGTGGGGATATACTTGGTACGTAGTCAGTACTCAGTGAAAGGGGTGTATTCTTAGTTTATTTGTTAAATTAATGCGGGAAGAGAAAGCAGTGGTGGCCCGATCTCAGGTGGGTCGTGACCCCCTCCCCTCCCCACCCCACCCCAAGGAATCTTCGAAGGCTGAGAAGTATGATGCGTGGCAAAACTAGGCACACTGAAAAGCAAGCATTTATTCAAAGGTAATTACTGAGCAATCCAGCAGGTCCCAGTTACTGGAGCTACAGAGATGAACAACATTTTTAAACTAACCACAGAAAACCTGCCTCGTGGGGGGGAGAGAAAATCAGCAGACCTTCAGGACAGTGGCAGTGAATGGATAGGTGTTTCCTGAAGGCAGTGGCACTGAGCTGAGAAAGGTGAGATGCAAACTGTGGATGTAGGAAAGAGAAGTCGTTTTGAACAAGGGACATACTGGCTCAAGTAAACAGCACATCTGCATGAGGTAAGACTTGAGGTGAAGCCCGTGTGAGGCGCCTTCTGTATCCACATTGGAGCTGCCCTTACGCCTTATTCTTTTAACCTCTAAGGAGAAAACCAAGGTCAGAGGCTCCTGAGTGTGACCTGGAGAGCCACCTTGGGCGTTCAGGTAGCGCGCAGGCTGTCGGGTCCTGCCTTTGCCGAGAGCCCCAGGGCGGAGGCTTGCCCACTGGGGGCACAGGCTGTGCTGCGGGGGCGTCTCCCACGCCGGGTCTCCGAGCCCTGCTTTGCCCACTTCCTCTCCTGAGTGCCTGCTCCTGGGAGGGTGATGGCCCACCCCACGGAGAAGATGCTGGGTAGCTTTTCTTCATGCCACTTACTGTACCTGCCACTGTTCTGCAGGTCTGTCTGGCCAGGTATCATATTTCTCAGCTTGATGGAAGAGAAAACGAGAGCTAGAGAGGTAGCAGCTGGGATCAGGGAGTGGTGTCAGCTCATATCAACTTACATCAGCCAAACTCACCTTCAGTGGGTGTTTATTAGGTACTTAATCCCGTGACAGTTGCTGTGGAGAGAGAGGGAGCTCCCAGTAGGGCAACCACTCCCTCTGCTTTGCCTGGGACCATCCTGCTCTTAGCGCTGAGTGTCCTGCCCCACCTCCCGGGAAACGCCTCAGCCCCAGGCGAACCTGGGTTCCCGGTCCTGCTGGGGCGACGAGATCAGCCTTCAGGACAGAGTGTGGGGAGTTGTTCTGTCTGAAGGGAGCCACCGAGCTGGGCATTGGGTTGGGCCAGTGCCGGCGGGGAGGGTGAGATGTGATCCAGGCGACGGGGGTGCGCTCCTAGGCCGACCCTCCGGGGGACCCCGAGAGGGCAGCCTGCACTTTCCCAGAGCAGCGGGTCTGTGTCTCCAGCTGGCCCCCTGGGAGCCTCACTCTCAGCAGGCCCCCCCTCAGCACTGCGGCCTCCCAACTCTCAGACCCCAGGCCGCGGCGATCTACGGTGCTCCGTAACCGAGGCTTTTGTTCGGCAGCTACTCTCTCTGAGCATCAGCGGAGGCGGATTGTAGATGGAATGTTCCCATGGGCACGCGGTCGTAGATGCACTTATTCACGGTTAGAGAGTCATGTATTCAGCAGTTTGTAGTGTCTGCAGCACACAAGGGACCAGATTTACGAAGGGGAAAGCGATAAGAGCCCTTGCCTTCAAGGAGCTCACCGTCTAGTGGGGCAGACAGGTGCTGATGCAGATACTGAGAAGCAGGACAGACAGGTAAGAGCTTTGGCGAGAGGCAGAGATGAGCACAGTGCTGCGGGGGCCGGTTCTTCCCGCAGGTCCAAGTGCTGTACGGGTTCCAAGCTCAACCCTGCACCTAGTTTTCCAATGAGCCTCTCTTCGTTGGCCCTGTTGCTCTCTGTTCCCTTTTTGGCTTTGCACCTTTTTGCCCTTACTTTATGAAATGACACTCTGTCCTTCAAATTTTTGTAGTAAATGCCTGGAAAAGCCCCGAAAGGTATTTGTAGAGTGGAAAGGATTCCACATGCACTGTGCACAGGAAAGGGCGTGGCCAGGATGGGGTGTCACCGCAAGCCCGAGGGAGGTTCGGAGACCTCATTCCCGGTCATGCAGGGAGCGGTGGGGCGGGAGTCCGACAGCTGGTGGGACATAGAAGCTGCGCTTTTCCAGAAGGAATAGACAGAAGCAGAGGTGGAGACTGACTTCAGGCTACCTTCACTGTGTTTTCCCGTGTATTAGTTTTATCCACAAGTGCATCGGTGGTTTCTTATGTCAAGTCCAGGAATATCTGTGAGTATGTTTCACAGTTATATGCAGAAAGTTGGGGTGTGTTTGCTGTTTTTCTTTTTAAGTGAGAGATTTCAACAGGGATTCAGTAGTGGTCTCTGACGTATAGCCTAGAAGAGTTAACTGCCGAACCAGTGACAAGACACTGACTGCTGCCCCGGGGCTGGGCTTATGGGCAGAGCTCAGCATGAACACACGGCTGTCTGAGGGGGGCCCTGAGGTCAGACTAGCCTTGTACAGATGAGGAAACTGAGGCCCAGAGGACGCCGTCTTCCTCCTCTAAGGTCCTGACGAAAGAGCTGTCCCAGCTTTGTTAGTGTATGTCTCACCTGCCACTGGGAGGGAAGTTATAGACTTGAATTTTTTGCCAGGCCCACAAATACCCATACAAAAGCCCAAAATGAGACTGGAATTGGACTGCTCGCTCTGAAAGAGCCTTCTCCTGGGAGAGAAACTCTGCTTGTACCTGCAGCTCAGAGCAGCCTGTCAGGTCCCAGGGGGCAAAAGTCCATCAGCCTGGCAGTTCAGCACCATGTGGAACAAACCAAACGGCATATTGGACTGATTCCCACTGGTCAGTGGTTGTTTGCTCACGTGAAGGCAGCCTGTCCGAGATGAGCCCTCAGGAGGACCAGCTTTGGCGCAAGTTGTATGGGGCCAGGGCTGGGGGTGGGGGGAGGGGAGGGGTAGCAATCGTCTTTTTCAATCTAGTGAAGGGAATTTTGTATATATGTGTTTAAAAAATAGTTCAGTCGTTCTAATATTTGTCTACCAAATTAACTTTCCTCAAAAAACTGATTTAGACAAACCAAGTGTCTGGTGCCTGTGAACTCCGCGTGTAGTATAGAGTTTGCGTATTCCTCCCAATGGAGGTGTCGAGAAGACAGTGAATATATGGGGCTCAGAGGCAATGTCTAGGCTGGATAGCAATCAAGAGTTTATTGAAACAAAACAACACAAGAAAAAATGTTCATAACTAGGTGTGGTGATGGGTATTAACTAGACTTGCTGTGGTCATCGTTTTGCAATATATATAAATATTGAATCATTGTGTTATACCCCTGAAACTAATATAATGTTACATGTCAATTATATCTCAGTAAAACTAAAAAATAATAAAACGCTGACTCCTGCAAAACAAAGGGATAATAAGTAAGACGAATCTTAAGTAAACAAGTATTTTCTTGCATTTAGGGTTTGTTAGTGGTAATAAAATAAGCAGAGATAGACGAGCACTAGTCAAATGGGAACAAAAATAGGGATTTTTGATTAACCACAAGTTCAGTTTGAACCTAAACTGCTAAAAAAAAAAAACCCAAAAAAACCAAAAAGGGAGCCTGTGGCTATGATTACAATTTAAAAAAACAGTGGCTGATGTTGAAGCGCCTAGCAGGGGCAAGCACAGTGGTCGGCCCGGTGCTGTATCGTGCCCGTCGCACAGCCCCGAGAGGTGTATGTGGTGCCCCAGGTAGGCTCTGCACGCAGTGCGCTGTGCTTGCCTCGCTGGCTGCTGGCCGCCCCCGCCCAGGATCCCACATCCCCTTCCTGAACCCGCCCGGGGTTGAGAGCTCACTCCTCAGCTTTAAACCCACACCGCAGTTTCTTCAGAAAGTCTCCCCTGTTCCCCCAGTCCCTCCAGGCAGAGTAAGGTGTGTAATCATTTGTCTTATTTCCTGAGTCGCTGTGAGCAGAGACTGTCATATGCCTCTCTGCATCACTAAATGTTTTTTGACTCACTGGCATCTGTGCTTGTCAGACGAAGACAAGAGTATCATACCAGATCCCAAGAGAACGTGTGACAGGTGGGGACTCACTGGAGCAGAGCGACTGGGGTGGCACGGGGGCCTGTAGCTGCGTTGTGTGAATGGTGGATGGCAGAGCCAAGGCGTTCCCTCAGTTGTCCACTAGACCGGCAGAGCTGTCCAGAGCACCTTGGTACCTCTGCAGGGCAGGGAGTGGGCTGACCCTCAGAACAAGGACGACTCAGACCCTTCCACAACAAACAGACTGCTTTGGCGAGCGGAGTTCCCCGTTGCCAGCAGTTCCATTCAGGGGCTCGGCGTGCTCCTAGGGCTGCTTTAGGAGGCGTGCTGCGCTGAGCTGGAGAGGGACTCGGTCCTCTCCAGAGCTCTCTTCCCAGGGAGCAGCCATCCGGGCCCTGCTCTCTGCCGGGTTCTGGAGATAGTGGACAATGAGACCCCTGCGTCCCTGCCCTCAGGGAGCCTGCACCGTGCAGGCCGTGTTACTTTGGGTCTTCCAAAAGCAGACACCAAGACCCCCAGGACGGTTAGATACCAGAGATTTATCAGAAGGTCAGTGAAGGATGGAGGGAGCGGAGAGGCCCGGAGAGCCTCAGGCCAAGATGCAGGTCTGACGTCTGCAGGAGGAGAAGGGGCAAGAAGGACTGAGTAGGAAGCGTCTCAGCCCGCAGCACAGTTCCGAGAAAATTTGGGCCTGGCTGATGAGGAGGTTTCCCCTGGGGAGGAGCCCTGCGTGGGCCAGCTATCCCTGCCACCATTTAGTCACTGGCGGAGAGTGGCCCAGAGAACGTGGCCTCTGTGCAGACGTGGTGGGCGTCCAGAGGGCAGCAGCTGGGACCACTGGTCAGCTCTGCTGCAGAACAGGCTCGTTGGAAGGTGATCAGAAGGGCGGCACTCCACGGCCTTCACACAGGGACTCTACCACACGCTTCCTTCCTGGTTGGCTCCCACAGAGGCATCGCAAGGGCTTCTGTGTCACACGCCAGTAAGCGCTACGCCTGGGATTTTGGCTCAGGTCCCTCTGACTTAATCGAGTCTGTGCTTTGTTACCTCACCCTGTGCTGCATCTCAGGATCTCTCCCAGCTCCTGAGCCAGCATTCAGAGCACACACCTACTTGCCCACTGGCACCGTGAGCGCCTAAGTGCGTGAGTAGCACTAAGTGACACAACTGAGCCCAGAACTTGATTAGTAATTAGTTTATGTTGGTGTGGGACTCTGACTTGATCTGAACCAAGGTCTGTCTGATTCTGTGTACAGTTTACTCTGATTCCTACGTTCGACGTCATGAGGACAGGGCCCCAAAGACTCAGCTAGGGGAGCGGCAACCCCTCCTAATATTCTCGTAGAAGATACATGGTTTCAGGCTGCAGAGCTCAGAGAAGGCAAAGCACAGTGCCGTGTTTGGTTTTCTTTTTGTTTTTCTTTTTTCTCCCTGCCAGTATGATATGGCTGTCTTCTGGGGAAGCCCATGCCTGCTCGGGTTATCACTGATTTCCCCTTAGTTATTTTTTATTTATTTATTTTTTTAAAGGAATTCCTTTATTTTTATTATTTATTTATTTAATTATTTTTGGCTGTGTTGGGTCTTCGTTTCTGTGCGAGGGCTTTCTCTAGTTGCGGCACGCGGGGGCCACTCTTCATCGCGGTGCGCTGGCCTCTCAACTATCGTGGCCTCTCTTGTTGCGGAGCACAGGCTCCAGACGCGCAGGCTCAGCAGTTGTGGCTCACGGGCCTAGTTGCTCCACGGCATGTGGGATCTTCCCAGACCAGGGCTCGAGCCCGTGTCCCCTGCATTGGCAGGCAGATTCTCAACCACTGCGCCACCAGGGAAGCCCCTCCCCTTAATTATTTGTTGAATGAATAATGAATGATGAGAAAAAAGATGTAGCACAATTGCACAACAAAACCCATATAATTCACTCCCAATACATGTGTCCACAGAAAGAGCCTCAGCACAGGGCTTGGACAGCTGACGTCCAGTGTACCCCAGACTCCTGCACCCTAGGGCAGAGCTGAGGGGCCAGCAGAAGGATTGAGACGGAGCAGCGCAGGCCTTTGGAGTGGGTCTGAGAGCGCTGGCACGTGAAATCTTAGCTGGACAGCCATCAAGTGTACCTAGGGATTCGTGTAACGTGAAGTGAGGGAATATGTACGGACAGGTTTGTGTGTGCACATACCCAGAATTGTTGTTAAGATAGTAATAATCTGTACATGGCTCCTCCACCGTCTTGGAGTCGTAGGGGAGCCGGGTCCCGGGGAAGCTCAGCCCGCGAGAGCCCTCAGGCAGGCTGCCTAGGCCAAGGTGAGGTTTCCAGGTCCCTGAGGGCCAATCTCCTAAATACCATCATTTTGTCACCTGGTAACCACTGGGACTGGGGAGAGGGAACTTCTTCGAATATTTGGTTTCCCTGCCTTCTTAGATATGGTGAAGGGAACAGACTGAGACTTTCTCCTGACTGCCTGGTCTCATCATCATGATTATCACAATTACACACACTTTCACTTCTTTATAAATTGGCGCCGACTAGCTGGGCTTTAACTTTCCGTTTCTAATTCTTCAGCCTCCCTTTCCGCTAACAGCCACTCCTCGCTGCTGTTGGTGTGCCCACCTTTGACAGCCACGTCTTACCTTTTTAATTGGGGGATTCTAATATACTAGAGACTGAGAAAGTAAATGTTTAAGTTTATTAGGCTTATATGTAAATGAAGAGGCCGGTGGGCTCTGGGAGACTTGCCCTGAGTGCTGTGGCGGGAGTTGCAGTGTGCTGACTTCAGTGATGACTTATCTTCTCTCTCCGGGTGCTTCTTTTGCTTCTTCCCTGGTTTTCTGTCATATGCTGAACAGGGGAATTTGCTTGGAAATGTCTCCATTGAAGCAGGGTGAACCATCTATTTATTTTGATTTTCATCACTCTGTTCTTTAGAGGATCACCTAATCATGTTATTGTCTACATAGCTTGTGTGAAGCCACACTATCGTACTATCATAAATTGAGCATTTTGTTGGATGTTATGGAGAATATTATCTATATCATGTATTCTAGAGTCAGACAGAACTGGTTGGAAATCCCAGATAAAATCGCTGAGTACCTATGTGAATTTGTATAAATCTTTCCAAGTCTCTGAGCCACTCTTTTGTCATCTACAAAATGGGGGTAATAAATGGCTGCTTAGTAAGTTGCAAAACTTACGTGCTTTAGTGCATTGTCTTATTTAACACCATGCCTGGAATATTGTGGACAGTTGGCAAATTATAGCTGTAATTCCTTTCTAGTTCAAGCACCTTTTCCACTGAAAGTGAAGCTGGGAGTCTCTTCCATGCTATCAAAAACTTTGGCATAGAACCTCCTGTCCACTCCCCCTGGTCTTTGGAGAGTCAAAACGTATCGCCTCACAGAGCAGCCCTTCCACAGACAGTTGGAAGCTCTGGCAACTAGGAAGTTCCTTTGTGTCAAGCGGCAGTTGGCCTCTGTTTCAGAAAAGGACAAAGCCAGCATCCATCCCTTGTAACTGAGGCTGACGCTTAACGTTTTCTCTTGGTCTGCAGTGAACAGAGTATCTGCCAAGCCCGGGCTTCCGTGATGGTCTACGATGACACCAGTAAGAAGTGGGTGCCAATCAAACCTGGCCAGCAGGGATTCAGCCGGATCAACATCTACCACAACACTGCCAGCAACACCTTCCGAGTCGTTGGGGTCAAGCTTCAGGATCAGCAGGTGAGTGCTGGGGTGACAGGCCGTCCACACACACGCCTCACACACATACACACCTCACACACATACACGCCTCACACACATACACACACACCTCACACACATCTCACACACACACCTCACACACATACACACCTCACACACATACACACCTCACACACACCTCACACACACACACACCTCACACACATACACACACACCTCACACACACACCTCACACACACACCTCACACACACCTCACACACATACACACCTCACACACATACACACCTCACACACACACACCTCACACACACACACCTCACACACATACACACCTCACACACACACCTCACACACCTCACACACCTCACTCACACCTCACACATACACACACACCTCACACACATACACACACCTCACACTTCACACACACATACACACCTCACACACATGCCTCACACACATACACACACCGCACACACACCTCACACACCACACACACACACCTCACACACACACCTCACACACACCTCACACACACCTCACACACACACCTCACACACCCCTCACACACACACACCTCACACACACACACCTCACACACATACACACCTCACACACACACACCTCACACACACAAAAGCTCACACACCCCTCACACACACACACCTCACACACACACACACACACATACACACATACACACACACTGGTGAAAAACGGTCAGAGAACAGCAAGGTCACGATGTAGAGTCAAAGGTCTGGGTTCAGAGTCTGGCTCTGTATTCTCATACTCCAAGGTGTAAGACCTTGAGCAAATTATCTTTTCTGAACTTCATTTTTCACAGCTGTCTTACACAGGCAGTGATCCACACCCTGCCTACCTCACTGTGTTATTGTCATATTAGAATATAAATAAAATAATAGATGTGAAACAGCTTTGAAAAATATATCGTACGAATGTGTTAGTATTATTCTCTGCCTGCGTACCCGTAAGTAATATAGCTGTGAAGATTTTTGGTCCACCAACCCCCTAAGTCTTACTTTGGGGGGAATATCAAGATGATTTAAAGAATCTGGGATCATTCATCTCCCTAATAGTACATCCTGGACAAATCAGATGAGATAGTTTGTGAGTGTATCTGGTAGGTACCTGTGCCAATAAGTACAAGGTAAGTCCACCTATGTCCGGGGTAGTCGTGTACACGTAACTCAGAGTGGTCTGACGTGACGTGGACTGAAATAGAGACGTGGAGAAAGGGCTCTTGTGGCTTTGCCACGGCGATTTCGTTAGGGCTTCAGGCTCTCTCTCCAGCTCTCTTCTGAGAGGTGGACGAGGACACTTTTCAGCAGGGAAATCAGCAGATCTGTAGTTCAGCATTTGTGAACACCTCTGCCTTAAGTAGGCAGCCTTTGTCAGTCAGCCCATGGCTGAGCTGAGCAGCAGGTTTGCTGCTGTCTTTGCAAGAACCATCGTGTTCGCAAATAGAAAAGAGAGAACAGAAACTCAGGACTCTGTTTTCAGTGTGTTGCCTGTTGAATGGGTTTCTGCTTTTGCCAAAATAGTCCTATTAAATTTCAGGTTCCTGTGGCTAAAAGGTCCCCACTTCGGAACCCCTCATCAAAGATGGTCCTTCTGACCTGGAACTCTGGGTACCTTCAGGGGCATCCCTGTCCCTTGTCGAGGAGCCTTACGGGTAGGCAGGTTATTCTAAAAACCTTCTAGAAGCTGCTTCCCTGTTCTTCTAGCTCACTGATTCCAGCTCTGCCTTTCAGAGGCACACTGCACCACATACTGCAGGATTTATAACACCTTTAGCCCCACCTATAGCGACAGCCAAAAACATCTCACACATTTCCGTAACACCCATGGATGGGGACAGCCAGGGCAGTTCCACCCTGGTACTCGCCTTTGACATAAGGCCCATTATCTCATGCAGTTCCTGAATCACAGTGGGTGCTCCCTAAGTGGCTGCTTTTATTATGACAAGTTTTCCATTCTCTTCGTGCCTCTTGGTTGCCCGGCAGGGCACACTAGGAAGATACCATGGTGTGTGGGAACCAACGTGAACCTTGTTCTCGGAAGCCTCAGCTTCCTTCGGAGGGAAGCACATGTTGGGGCTCATTCAGGAGGAGACCTTTCCCGCATTCAGGGAGGGACTGGCGGCAGTCCTCAGTGATCTCCTGGGGAAACTCAGGGAGACTCTGTTGCCTCTAACTTAGAGACCTTCTGGGACCTGATGGAGACGTTACCAACATAGCCTTCCAGTTGGCATTACACGTTCGTCAGACGGGCTCCTGGAACATGGTTGCAACTCTGCCCAGCGGGGTGGGACACATGAGCCAGGAACACAAAAGAGATTCTTCAGTAAACCAAGGTATTAGAGAAAGTGGCAGGAAACCTGGTCCGTCATAACTTTTATGGAGAAAATATGGATTTTCACAGGTCTCATTTCCAGTCAGTATGGATTACAAGGTCAAACATCTTAAGAGAGACAGAGATTCCTGGTCTTAAAACCAGAGGGGGATGTCTTACATGTTCAGTGCTCTCTGTGGCTTACAGAGCACTCTTCATGTTTGTTATTTCAGTCCCCCAGTAACCCCATGAGGATAATGGTGTAAGAATTCTCTCCCCCGTTTTGCTAAATAGGTGGACATAAAACCAGGTCATCATTTGTGGGGAAAAGGACTGGTAAGTTATAGTATCATTAGCCAAGGTCTAACCTGAATCTCACATTGAAGGTGAAGAAACCAAAAGATGTTTGGTTGAGAATGAGTTATGGCCACTAAAAATGTTAGTGAGTCTCAGGCTGAATTAATAGAAGTAGAGGTCCAGAAGGAGGGATATTACAGTCCTGCTCTGCTCTGCACTGGTTGTACTTTACCATGAATGTTGGGACCAAATCTGAGTGCCGTAAATGGAATCTGTAAGGAGGAGGGCGTCCAAACTGGTGAGAGGTCTGAAAGCAGCATTAATATGTGGAACAGTTGAAGAAGTAGCAAGAGATATTTACTTGGAGGAGAGAAAAACTGAAAGGGGCATGGCCACAGTTTGACTCAAAACCCTCTGCTCAGTCCATGCACCTAGTACAGTAGTTGTGTTCAGAGCAGTCGTAGACCCTTGTGGGCTGTGTCTAGGCTAGCAGACACAGCACTCGGTGAGCAGCCTTTATAACTCTGTGCTCTAGGTGTAGGTGGATCAGAAATGGTAACCCAAGAGCTGCAGTCGGAGGAGAGGCCAGCCATGTGCAGCAAAGAACCCAGAGAACTTCTGGAACAGCTGTATCCCACTCTCCCAATCCAATATCCGAAAATCTCTAAAAGTAGAGAATCGATTTCTGAGGCTTTAGAGGTTAGAGCTAGGACCAGAGAAGGAATTATGGGAAGAAAGATTGCAGCTCATTATGCTGGCAGTCAGAAGCAGCACGAAGTCCTAGGCTGCAGGCTTGGATTCTAAATTCAGTTCTACCATTACTTACCTTGTAACCTTGGACAAATCACTTATTCTCCCTGGGCCTCAGTTTTCCCACCTGTAAAAAGGGAGGACTGAGTCAGACGTTCTCTCTGGTCTCTGAGTTCCTTACGCCACACTGTTCCTAGAGTCTGGCCAGGCATCCACCTCCCCCAGTTCCCGCTCCCTCGAAGTCCCCCTCCAGGAACATAGCCAACCAGAGATTTCAAATCTTAGGATTCTTTTTTTTTTTAAATTTATTTATTTATTTTTATATTTTTTGGCTGTGTTGGGTCTTCGTTTCTGTGCAAGGGCTTTCTCTAGTTGCGGCAAGCGGGGGCCACTCTTCATCGCGGTGCGCGGGCCTCTCACTATCGCGGCCTCTCTTGTTGCGGAGCGCAGGCTCAGTAGTTGTGGCTCACGGGCCTGGTTACTCCGCGGCATGTGGGATCCTCCCAGACCAGGGCTCGAACCCATGTCCCCTGCATTGGCAGGCAGATTCTCAACCACTGCGCCACCAGGGAAGCCCCAAATCTTAGGATTCTAAATCTCACTTCCCCAGATCATCCCCTCAAGTACCTGGAGAGAGTATGTGATACACTGAAGAGTCTTCTTTTATCTTGCTTCGGTATCCCTCAACCATTCTTGATAGGAGGTGGTTTCCAGACCTTCTTCCATTTGAAACACATCCCTCTGGCTTGCTCTAGTTTGTTAATGTCCACTGAAAGTGCAGCACCAAAACCACACAAACACAGACCTTCTGGTATAGACTTAACCACGCAGAAAGGAAGAGGGTCTTATCTCCCTCATTCTGGTCACTGTACCGCTATTATTGTGCCCTCTCCTCTGAAGAGCTGTGTTAACCACAAGTCACTATGCTTCTTATCATGCATGTAGCCACAAAACCTCCAGCCCTTTTTCTGACGATCTAGAGCTAAACCCAGAGAGAGAACCACCGAGGAACCTGGGTATAGATCTGGCCAAAACTGCAGTGTCAGTATGTAACAGCTAAGTTAAGAAACAGTTGTGTTTCTTTAGCTAATTTAGTACATGTGCTTCTCTCCCTCCGTCTCTCTCACTTGCTCGCTCTTTTTTCACTATCGGACAATCCAAACCTACCGTCCACCTGGCTGAGACTTGGGAAGAAGCTCTTGTGGATATTGACCATATTTGCTGTCCTCTGGCCTTACTTTATCCAACAGCACAGCAGGATGGAGCAGTAAAGGAGAGTTCTCATCTTAGCGCCCCAGCCAGCACACAGGGTGTCTTGGCCATGTCCCTTTGCATCTCCGAATCTTTTCCTGATCTCTCCTTCCTGACCGGGGGCGGAGGGGGGGGGGGCGGGGGGGGGGACAATAGACTGAGTTATCTCCACTTCAGGTCACAAAACCCTAGAGCCTCAAAGCCAGAGGAGACCCGAGAAATCATCTTGTACCTCTCCTAAAGCAGAATCTTTCCATTGTATCACTAACAGCAGGCCATCCAGCCTTATCTAGACTCTGCTTGCATATTTCCATCTCTGAGGACCTTAATATTTCTCAGTTAACACTTGTTGACAACCTATGTGCTAGCAGCTGTGTTAAGTGGTTTCATATGCATAATTTCTCCCCCACCCTTCCCTACCCCCCCTCCACCACCTCTGACAACCATCAATCTGTTCTCTGTATCCATGAGCTTTTTTTTTTTTTTTTTAAGATTCCACCTACAACATAGATCATATGGTTTTTGTCTTTCTCTGTCTGACTTCTTTCCCTTAGCATAATGCCCTTGAGATCCATCCATGTTGTCACAAATGGCTAGATTTCATTCTTTTTTATGGCTGAGTAATATTCCATTGTGTATATACCACAGTTTCTTAATCTGTTCATACATCAGTGGACACTTAGGTTATTTCCATATCTTGGCTATTGTAAATAATGCTGCCATGAACATGGGGGCGCATATATGTTTCTGATTTAGTGTTTACATTTTCTTCGGGTAAATACCCAAAAGTGGAATTGCAGGATCATGTGATAGTTCTATTTTTAACTTTAAGGAACCTCTATACTGTTTTCTGTAGTGGCTGCACCAATTTGCATTCCCACTGACAGTGCACAAGGGTTCCTTTTTCTGCATATCCTTGCCAACACTTTATTTCTTGTCTTTTTTTTTTTTTTTTTGTCTGTGTTGGGTCTTCGTTTCTGTGCGAGGGCTTTCTCCAGTTGTGGCGAGCAGGGGTCACTCTTCATCGTGGTGCGCAGGCCTCTCACCGTCGCGGCCTGTCCCGTTGCGGAGCACAGGCTCCAGACGCGCAGGCTCAGTAGTTGTGGCTCACGGGCCTAGTCGCTCTGTGGCGTGTGGGATCTTCCCAGACCAGGGCTCGAACCCGTGTCCCCTGCATTGGCAGGCAGACTCCCAACCACTGCGCCACCAGGGAAGCCCTTATTTCTTGTCTTTTTGATAGCAGCCGTTCTGACATGTGTGAGATGATATCTCCTTGTGGGTTTGATTTGCATTTCCCTGATCATTAATAATGTTGAGCATCTTTTCTTGTATCTGTTAGCCATCTGTATGTCTTCTTTAGATAAATATCTATTCAGATCTTCTGCCCATTTCTTTATTGGGTTGTTTTTTTTGCTATTGAGCAATACAGGTTCTTTATATATTTTAGATATTAGTCCCTTATCAGATATATGTTTTGCAAACACTTTCTCCCATTCAGTAGATTGCCTTTTCATTCTGTTGATGGCTTCCTTTGCTATACAGAAGCTTTTTAGTTTGATTTAGTCCCACTTGTTTATTTTTGCTTTTGTCACTTTTGTTTTTGGTATCAGATTCAAAACATCATCACCAAGGCCTATGTCAAGGAGCTTACCACTTATATTTTCTTCTAGGGGCTTTATGGTTTCAGGTCACAAGTATGTGGAGATTAAACAACATGCTATGGAAGTGGGTTGAAGGAGAAATCAAAAGAGAAATTTTAAAAGTACTTGGAGACAAATGAAAATGGAAGTATAACATAACAGAATTTGTGGGATGCAGCAAAAGCAGTTCTGCATTCTACTGCTAAGTTCATAGCAGTCAGTGCCTACCTCAAGAAACAAGAAAAGTCACAAACAACCTAACTTTACACCCCAGGGAACTGGAAAAAGATGAACAAAAGAAACCCAAAGTTAGTAGAAGGAAGGAAATGACAAAGATGAGAGCAGAAATCAATGAAATAGGACTTCCCTGGTGGCGCAGTGGTTAAGAATCCACCTGCCAGTGCAGGGAACACAGGTTTGAGCCCTGATCCGGGAAGATCCCACATGCCGCGGAGCAACAAAGCCTGTGTGCCACAACTACTGAGCCTGAGCTCTAGAGCCCGTGAGCCACAACTGCTGAGCCCACGTGCCACAACTACTGAAGCCCACGCGCCTAGCACCCGCGCTCCACCACAAGAGAAGCCACTGCAGTGAGAAGCCTGCGCACTGCAATGAAGAGTAGCCCCCGCTCGCCACAACTAGAGAAAGCCCACGTGCAGCAACGAAGACCCAACGCAGCCAAGAAAGAAAGAAAGAAAGGAGGGAGGGAGGGTGGGGAAAGAAAGGAGGGAGGGAGGGGAGGGAGGAAGGAAGGAAGGAAGGAGGTGATCATTTAAAAAAAGAAGAAATCAATGAAATAGAGACTAAAAAGAGAATAGAAAAGATCAAGGAAACTAAGAGCTGATTCTTTGAAAATGTAAACGAAACTGACAAGCCTTCAGCCAGACTCACCAAGGAAAAGAAAGCGGACTCTGTGCTCATGTTAGAATGTCCACACCACCCAAAGCAATCAACAGATTCAATGCAATCCCTATCAAAATGCCACAGAACTAGAACAATAATCCTAAAATTTGTATGGAACTACAAAAGACCCCAAATGGCGAAAGCAATCTTGAGAAAGAAGAACAAAGCTGGAGGCGTCACACTCCCTCATTTCAAACTGTATTACTGTAATTTTAGTATAGTAATTAAAAACTACAGTAAATAAAAAGCATGATATTGGCATAAAAACAGACACAAAAATCAACGGAACAGAATAGAGAACCCAGTAATAAACCCATGCAGATATTGTTTTATTAATTTATGACAAAGGAGTCAGGAGCATATAGTGGGGAAAGGAACAGTCTCTTCAATAAATGGTGTTGAGAAAACTGAATAGCCACATGCAAAAGAATGGATAGTTGTCCTTTTAACTAATAATCCATTTATTAATGCATTCTAAGTATTAGACACTATGCAGAGGGCTATGGGAGGCATAAATATGAAGTAGAAAAGACTCTTGCCCTTAAGGATCTTTATATCTAGAAGTCTCCATAAGATATGTGTCACAATGTGACCTTTGCAGTAACCCCATTAGGTCAGTAGAGCCAGGATCATTATCCCCATTTTATGACTGGCGAAACTGAGCCCCAGAGAAGTGCGGTGCCGCCTAGGGTGACACGGCTGGGAGGCAGGGCCAGGACCAGGACCCAGGGAACCTGACTCCCAGCTTAGGGCTCTCATGTGGAGGTCACAACCACACTCTTTGTTAGTTAAATGAAATAACTGTTTTTCAAACCCTCACTGTTGTATAGATCATGTTGGAAAGCTGCCTGGTCGTGCTTTCTCCTTCTTCTGATCCCATCCCCCTGTCCTCTTGTAGCCCCAGGGGACACAATATCCTTGCCCTACACAGCTCCCTCCAGCTCACTTACCTTTTATTTATTTACATGTATTTCTCTCTCTTTTCCCTTTCAGGTTGTGATCAATTATTCAATCGTGAAAGGGCTGAAGTACAATCAGGCAACGCCAACCTTCCACCAGTGGCGAGATGCCCGCCAGGTCTATGGTTTAAACTTTGCAAGTAAGGAAGAGGCGACCACGTTCTCCAATGCCATGCTGTTTGCCCTGAACATCATGAATTCCCAAGAAGGAGGTAAGCGGGGCTCTGTCTTGGCCTGGTGCCTAGACCTTCTCTCGTTCTACCTCTGCCCTCCTACAGTTCTGGCTTCCTGGGTGTCCTTGCCCTGCAGCTGTGCCGAGCTGATGCTTTGTGGGTTCTCAGAGAAACCCACTGCCTGACTCTGGGTTTAAAGCTATGTTAGCAATTTGAAGGAGGAGAGAGTGGCATTTATATCTTTTTTGCCCTTGGTGAGATACAGATTTGTACTGTGTTCCTAGAGCCGAGTATCCAGATGCGTTTTACATTTGTCATCCTAATTCCGTATTCTAGACACATGTTTGGCAGAGATCGGAGGGAGCAAGCAAAAATGTATTCTTGTATTCAATTATGCATATGTTTAGCACACTTTGACTAAACATTTACTGAGTGTTAGAAACTGACTAGACAGAATAGGTAAGAAATGGGTAGATGGAGTCCTTTCCCTCAAGGCACTTGGTATCTTGGAGTAGACGGATTCACGAACTGCTAACTGTAACGTGTTGTGATAAGTGTGCTGATAAGGTATGAGCAGGGCAGGGACTTCGGGAACACAGGAAGGGAAATAAGGGACTGCCCATCTGGACTGCCAAGGGAGGCTTTGAGCGGGTGGTGACATTTGAGCTGGAGTTTTGAAGGGCAAAGAGGTGAGAGTGGGCATCCCAGGCAGAGGGAACAGCAAATACGAAGGCACATGGGCCTGAAAGTCCAGCACATGCTGGGAAAGAGAACACTGCAGTGTCTCTGCAGACTGCGGTGCCGATAGGAAAGAGATTGGTTGTGAAATTAGAAGGGTGGCACGGATTGCACAGTGAAAGGCTCCAACTTGGAAGACTTGGGGTGTAGACAATGGGCTGGGGGCAGCGAGTGGCGCTAGCAAAAGCTTCTGTGCAGGGCAGGTAAAGCAAAGGAGCAAAAACACACGTGGCTGTTCTCCGAAGTTTGTAGTGTTAGCTTCAGAGGGAGGTCAGAGGCCTTCCAGGATGTTGGCATCTTGGTGGCCACAGAGACAGTCTTGCACTTTGCCGGAGATCTTACCTTGGTAGGGCGTGGTAGTGAGGAACTGGGCCTCGGGGTGCCCTGCTGGCCTTGAGTACCGGTCATTTTTCTGGGCTTCAGTTTCCTTAGCCATAAGATGGGAGATATGTGGTTGTTTCTACGTTTAAATGAACTCGAATGTATGTTCGCAGGCTGCCTGACACGTATTAATCACCCAGTATTAGTATTTGTGGGCATTATTACTGTCATTGCTGCTGTTGCTACTGCTGCCAGAATTGGGGTGGGAAGTGGAGAGACATAGTACTTGGAACCTGGAGGGAGATGGCTTTTAAATATCTATTGTGCCTGACAGGTTGGAGCTTTGGGACCCAATTTAAACCCTAGGAGAATTTTTTTAAGAAAATAAAGAACATGTTTTGAGTATGCTTCCCGCAGGTCGTACACAGAACCAGTAGTTGTAGAGTTCTGTCCCCACTGTGAAAAGGCCCCAAGGTTTGTGGATCTTCTGCTGAGAACTGGGGGTGCGCGGTGAGGAACCACAGCGGTGTGAGTGATGAGTGCAGGGCCTGCCTGCAACATTGTAGGCACCAAAGAACCGCTTAGTCAGCTGTCTTTTTTTCCACCCAAGAGCCTTGAGCTTCGTGGTAGAGTGAGCTGAGTTTAAGGTTTCCGATCCGAGCTGCCTCACTTGCCCCGGGATGTGGGAGTTAAGCTTTATTTGATCTGTACATAGAGATACATTAAGGGGCCAAAAAAAAAAAGACGGTTTTAATTTATTCAGATGACTGACGCAAAGCAAATACTAGTTATTTTTTTAACTTCACCATAGAATCACAAGGAAATCAGCTAATCCAACCCTCATTTTCAGATAAGAAACGTGTGACCTAGTATGAAGAAATAACTTCCCGGTGCCAGGTAGTAACTCAGATTCAGAACCCCGACCTCCTGCGTCTCCTCTGGGTTGAACGGATGTCTTTGTTGGGGTAGGGGGTGGATATGTGCTCACGAGGTGACAGTGGCCTGACTTGAAACTTTCATCATGAACGGTAGTCGCCCGTCCCGGTTCCACGGCCTTTGGTGGAGGGGAGACCCTGGGCCCACTGAGGAGGAAGCGTTTTCTTCACCTGGGGTGTAGCCCACTGTACCGTACAGAAACCTGAAGTGTGAGCTCGATGAGCTTGTACAAATGCATATGCAGAACCCCTGCCAGGCCCTGCCAGGCCCTGCCAGGGACCACATCCCTCTGCCCCCTCCCAGGAAAACCAGGATGTCAAGTCCTGTGACAACAGAGCACTCTTACCTGTGTTCGAACTTCGTGTAAATGGATCACGTAGTGTGTACTTCGGGGCCTGATTTCTGTCCCTCGACATTACGTCTGAGAGACCCGCCCCTGGACCCATGTGTCTCTGCAGCCGGCTCTGTCACTGTGGAGTGCCGCTCCACGATACGGCTACCACCCTGACCTGTAGTTCAGGCCTCAGGGTGCGGGCAGGACACAGGCAGCCTCTCCACCAGCTACCACAGGAGGCCTCTGCTGCAGGACAGTTGTGAGCCTTCTGTCAAATCCCCTCTGTATTGGCAAATTGTGTTCTACCCTCCTCGGCGGGAGGCCGTTTGCAGTGCAGTGGACCCTTGAACCAACACGGCTTTGAACCAAGTGGCCCACTGACAGTGGCTTCTTTTCCATGAATGCGTCTCCGGCCCTACATGATCCGCAGTTGGTCGCATCTGCGGGTGCGGAGCCGTGGGCGTGGAGGCCGGCTGTGCAGTTACACGCAGGTTTTCACCCGTGCAGACTCAGAGCCCGACCGCCACGTTGTTCAGGGGTCAAGTGTAGTGAGAAAAGCATGTGTTCAGAGGCAGTGAGATCTTCTATTAAGTCTTTGCTCTGCCACCTGTGGCCTTGGGGTAATAAACCCTACTTCCTAGGACTGTCATGAAGGTTAAATTTTAAATGTTTATAGAGTACTTAGTGTACAGTGCCTGGTGTGTGATAAGAGCGTGAATAATACTGGTTCTTTCCCCTTTGGTCCTGTTGCATTTGCTTATCTTCTGTAGGCTTCAGCATCCTTATTTGTAAAATGGGGTCATAAGTCCCACTTACAGAGTTGTGGAGAGGATTCAGTTGCCCGGCATGGGGCCTGGCACCTCGTGATGCCCGCCTCTGCTCCTTCCTCTCCTCAGTGGCATGTCCTGTCCTGTGCTAGGCATCTGGGGCTTGGGCCATCGGATCGTGGACTTTCTGAGACTCAGGGTCTCATCAGCATTTCCCACCTCCCCCTCATGCGTGAGCGACACTAGTGTGGCCTCCTGGGGTCCAACAAACCTGGCAGACACAAGATGCTTAGATACAAACCTGAAAGCAAAGCAGAGCAAATCGTGGCCGCCCAGTCTTCACACCCCTTTCTCTTACCTGATTCTCGCCACAGCCCTGGGAAGCGAGTCCCCAGACAACATCGCTGGGTTAGGAGGCCGGGGCTCAAGAGGGGAAAGGGGCTTCCCTGGATGTACACGCAGGACTTGACCCGCTCTCGCAGTTTGCACTCTCTGTGTGCTGAGGACAGGCCACGACTCTGTTCTTTCTTTGTTCCTTCCTGCCTGTCACCCTGGTGAAACCCATTGTTCAGCCAGAGTTCACAGTTTAGTGGCCTTATAAAGGCAGCTGCTTCTATATGCTTCCATGTGAGCCTGCTTCTGACCTTAAACAGGTCATTTCTCTGGGGGCCCCAGTTTCCCCATCTCTGAAAGGAGGGATACAGACTTGATCCAGCTCTCTACAGGTCCTTCTAGCCCTAATGGTTTAGGTTTTATGTATATTGTCTGGACAGAGTGAATGCTAGCTCACTGCTTACAGATGTGGTCACTGTGGCCGATGCTAGAAGCAGGAAAAACCCTGTGAAGAAACCGGACGGAAGAATGTCCTTCTTTACTTCCCAAAGGACTTAGCACGTCCGGGAGGCAGCGTCCCTCATCATCCACAGTCCTTGTTTATAACTGAAAAATAGAAAATACAGACAAGCAAACAAAAAGTTACCTCTGATCCTAAAACCCAGAGATGACTGCTCTTAACACTTATGTAGCCTTCCAGAGTTTTCTGTGTTCACATATGACTGAAGAGCTATTCCCCAGAAATAGTCTGTATGTACTGTCTTGTACGCTCTTCTCACTTGGCACTATGGTACGCATGTCCTTCTGTGCCAAGGAAGTCGGATCTCCTCACCATTTAAGTGGCCAGAGTGTTGCACTGAGTACCATATAGAGATGTTACTACAGTTTAACCAGCCTTCGGCTTGTAAGTAAGTTGTCCCCATTTTTCACTACTACATTCGTGTAACAGAGGGCTGACTCTCTTGTATGTTTGTATGTTAATTTGTATGTATGCTTTGTGTCTTATGTTCATCTTTACACACTTGTCCAGTTATATCTTGGGATATTTCTGAGTCAAACAATACACTTCTAAAGCTTTGACGTATCTTGCTGAATACACCTTCTGGAATGAGAGTACTAGTTTGTACTGTGTCCAGCCCAGTTGATGGTCACCCACTGCTGAGACTGCACCAGGACCAGGCCTTAGTACTCCTGTAATCTTAGCAAACACAAGAGAAGGGAAAACGTATCATTTTAATTTGCTTTTTTGTTTACTAGTATGATGACCATTTTTCATGTGCTAATTTGAGATTTCATTTTTCCCATTATTTTCAGCAGTAGCTTTAATTAAGTGCAGTACAACACAGAGGGCTGCAAACCTCCTGCGCCTTTAGTCACGTCTGCATAATTTCCCACTCCCAAAGCAGGTGCGTCCTCTGATGACCAAGAGAACTTCTATTTCCTTTGGCAAATGAGTGGTGGCAGTCTGCTCTCATGTAGCGTGTTTCAGGCTCATGACAGATAATAAATACACCTCCCTCACCCGGCTGCTGTGAAGTAGTGTTACGTCATCTGTATCTTAGGAGTCGTTGTTATTCATGCTCGTCTGCATAGACGTAGAAGAAAACATTCACTTTCATTCTCTTTCATTCCCTGGAACTTTACTTCTGCTGGAGGAACTTCTTTCTGTTTAGAATCTAGAATCATGTCAGTAGGTCAAAGAGATTCCTTGGCTATTCCTTCATTTGGCTTCTTAAAGCAGGGAGCGGGTCTAGGAGTTAGAGGACCTAGCTGTTTCGAGCTCTCAGGTGTCTGGGTGCCTGTTTGAGAAAGCGTTTCCCTGAATGATTCACTCGGTAACGTGAAAAAGAAAAACGGCTGTTTTGTTGGAAAAGCAAATGTGTAGGTAAATAATTCCCTCATTGACCTATATTTAGAAATAAATTTAAAGATGGGAAGGATCTTAGAGATACTTAGCCAAGTTTTTTTTTTCCCAAAAAAACTGGGGTTTTTTTTTGTTTTTTTGTTTTGATATTTGGAGCTACTTCTCTGGTTGAAGGGGAAGGACGGAGGGTAGCTGGCCTCCCCAAGGGCTCTGTGGCGGCTCCGGAGAGCACAGACCTCAGCGGGTCGTGCCAGCACCCGGCCCGTGCACCTGCTGCCGCACCCCGTGGCCTCCCGTCTCGGGCAGCTACAGCCAGCACCCTCGGCCCTGCACATCCCCTCTGCCGGGATACTTACGTGTTTTACTCACAACACCTCTGTGGGGCCTGCTTCCCCGCCACCTTACTGGTTCTACTGGTGGTAGGACTGGTGTAGCCTTAGTCACCAGCCATTCTCCAGGACCAGAGCCGGTCACCAGCCATTCTCCAGGACCAGAGCCGGAGAGGCACACAGGGAGCTCAGGAGATGCGTGTGAGAAGCAGCGGCCTTTGTGACCTTCTGAATCTCAGGAGCCAAGTTCTGTTCTTCTGGGCTAGGCCTCAGGAGGCCTGGCTCTGGTCCCAGCTCCGCTCCTCACGTGTGCCCTTGATCGGCGCAGTGACCTCCGTGGGCCTCAGTTTCCTTGTCTGAAACATGCAGTGCTGGTTGTCCTCCAAGGTCCCTCCAGGCCAGAGGCCCCCAGAGCCCTTTGTGTGTGCTGCCCTGTCGGCTCCGGGGAGGAAGAGGCCATGGTGGCCGGGAGGTTAGCAGGCCTGGGTGCTGCTCGCCTACATGCAGCCTGGGCAAATCACCTCCCGTTTCTGTGCCTCGGTTTCTCCATCTGTAAGATGGGCGGATTCTGAGGCATTCAGCGCAGCACGGCGCATGAAAGGCTGTGATGGCGACCAGCCAAGCCCCGTCCGACTAAGGAAGAGGCTCCCCCAGCACAGCGTCTGGGTTCCCCGGGAAACTCCGCCCTTGGTGGGAAGAGCCTGGCCTGGAGGTCGGGCATCTGGTTGTTGGCCAGCTCGGCCGCCGCCTCGCCTGTGGCTTCAGGCGTGTCTCCTCTGCTGTGCGGCGGGCGTCGGTGCTTAGGCTGGACTAGTCAGGTGGTTCTAACAGGGACAGTGTGGGAGCGGAGAGGATGCGTTTGGTGGCCGGTGGACAGAGGGCCAGGAGCGCTGGACGCATCACAGTGTGATGGGCAGCCCCGCACGATCACGTATCGTCCTGCGTGTCCCACCAAACACGTGGAGGCGAGGAACTGAATCATCTGAGCCAGAACTTTACTGTGTTGTAAGAAAAAGCACTCCTTTTTTTATTTTAATTAAGTTATTTATTTATATTTGGCTGTGTCGGGTCTTTGTTGCTGCGCGCGGGCTTTCTCTAGTTACAGCGAGCGGGGGCTGCTCTTCATTGTGGTGTGCGGGCTTCTCATCGCGGTGGCTTCTCTTGTTGTGGAGCACAGACTCTAGGTGTGCGGACTTCTGTAGTCGTGGCACGTGGGCTCAGTAGTTGTGGCGCGCACGCTCAGTAGTTGTGGCGCACGGGCTTTAGTTGCTCCGCAGCATGTGGGATCTTCCCAGACCAGGGCTCGAACCCGTGTCCGCTGCATTGGCAGGCGGGTTCTTAACCACTGCGCCACCAGGGAAGCCCCTCCTTTTTTTTTAATACCAGTTTTAGTATGTGCTGAATTTTCTAGGAATGCAGCCACCACGTGCTTCAAAAGGAAATTGTGCTTTAGTTTTTTGTAACTTTACCAAGAATTGTTTTCTCTTTTGGAAAATCTTATCTCCAGCATTATCGCTGGTGAGATACACACACAGCACCGCATTATTGAAACCGCTTATGTCAGTAGTGGTCACTGTGTGTCTGGGGGTGGTGCCAGCATCTGACTGACGATGTCTCCTACTGTAGTTGTCTGAGCTTTTACGTGGTGCAGTGCTGTCTTATTATTGGTTACTTCTTTCTCTTCTCTCCTTTATTATTTTTTTCTAATTAATGTAGGTAGGTTATATAATCTTTGAATTTCACTTCAGTATAATACAGGGAGCGTTATAAAATGTTTGCCATAAAAAGGGGCCATTGAGTCTGAAAGGAAGGGCTAGAAGTTCTGTAAAAACGAGACAAGTTCTGTCTTCGTCACGTCTGTTATCTCCTTGGATCGTCACCTAACGGTGCCGGCTGGATAAGGGAGGCTGGGTTCCGGACACTGTTCCGCTTCTCCTCCAGAGACAAGCAGGAGAGGCAGCGGGGCCCCCGGGAGGGGGAGGGGGGCGGGGAATGTACATTTTGGAGCCAGGGTACCGCGGTGTGAAGGAGAGCCGCGCGTTCCTCCCGCCTCTCCTCCGAGCACGCCTCTGCTCCGGCACCGCGTCCCTCCGACGGCGCACCAGGCGGTCCAGACACTGCCTGCCTGCAGGCAGCGTCCCACAGGCTACGGGCTCAGCCCCAAAAGACCGCCCCCACCCCCTTCAGGAGCCAGTCACCTGTGCTTCTGACCAACAGGCCATGAGTCAGAGGGGCCTGTGACCTCCTCAGGTTCAATTAATTTGCTAGAGTGGCTCACAGAACTCAGAGAAATGTCTGACTTACTAGATTACCGACCAGTGTATTAGAAAAGGATGGAACTCTGGAACAGCCAGATGGACGAGATGCACGGGGCAAGGCGTGTGGGACGGGCCCAGAGCTTCTGTGCCCTCTCTGGGCAGCACGCTCCCCAGTCTCCACATGTTCACCAACCCAGGATCTCCGAACCCCATCCTTTTGGGTTTTTTATGGAGGTTTCATTACATAGGCCATAGGTGATTGAACCCAATCTCTAGCCAGTCTGCCCTCCGTAGAGGTCGAGGGCGTGGGGACTGAAAGTTCCCGCCCTCTAATCAAAAGTCGCTGCATTAACATCACCTCACGGGTGGTTGAAAGGGCCTGTTAGGAGTAACAGAATACACCCATTTCACCTCCATGCCCTGCAGCTGTTTCAGGAAGTGAGAAGAAGACTAAATGTTATCACGAAAGATGCCCCTTTGGCTCCTATTTAGGAAATTACAAGGGTTTTAGGAGCTATGTGCCGGGAACAGTGTACGAAGACCAAATATACATTTCTTATTATAAATTACAATATCACCCTTGGGTTCGAATTTCTGCTGCTCACAAGCAGTGTGACCCTGACAAGTCACTTCATCTGTAAAATGGATGTAATAATACCATTGATGGCTGGAGGATCACCCAGCACAATTCCTGTGTGACACCTGTGCCTGTAGGTGTCCAGTAAGTAAAACTTGTCTCCTCCAGGCTTCTGCTGTCCTCCCCCTCACAGGCACTGCTGCTCCTTGTCAGCAGATAAGCGCTCTTTCATTAAACTGGGTTCTCTCAGAGCTTCCCGCAGTCACTGTCTAGTTGTCTTTCCTTGTTCCTGAAGGGTAGGGCCCTGGTGGCACCGGATGCAAGGCCCCAGGCTGATGGCCTCTAGCCATCTGGTGGGAGTGGGCTTTTGAGAATAATCTTCCCCCTCCAAGCCTCCACTGGTGTGGAGGACAGATGCTGGAGGCCCGGCCGGCACTGATGTGGGACCAGAGAAGGGCTTAGACATCAGGAAGCTGGGCTTCCGTTTTGCAGCTGGGACCCAGTGAGGGGAGGGACTTGGGCGGGTTGCACAGCACATCGGGGCGGAGCTGGCACCTGTGCCCAAGGCTCCTCCCGATGTCCCACTGTCACGCCCACTCCTTCCTAAAGAAGGATTTTCCCTGGGACCCAGACCCAGGGTGGGGCTAGGAAGAGAGCTGAGGAGCCTGGAAGGCGGGGCTCGGGAGGGCTTGAGAGCTTGGCTTTGTCCGTGTTCTCTCCAGTGACATCCCGTCCGACCCTCCCAGTGGGCAGAGCAATGCTGTCCTGCAGCTCACTCTCCCACGGCTTCACCTTCTTACTGTCAACTCACAACAGAGTGGGAAGACCCCAAACCAAAACTGAGGGTCCCCTCCTCCATTCCCGCTAAGACCCCAAGAAACTCTTCAGATCAGAAGATGCGGCAACCCTCAACTCATCCCAGAGTCATAGACGCTCCCAGTAGGTCACCAGCAGCGCTGAGGGGAGGGGGCCAACGTCATGTGCATGTGACCGAGCCTGAGTGTGCCGGGAAGAGTGGAAGAGACGGCCCAGAGGGCCCCCCACGGCATGTTGGGCCTTTCGCACAGACCGCCAGGGTCTGGGGCCCAAGAATGCTTCAAGCAGGAGACCGTGACAGCCAGCGCTGGAGGCGGGAGCCCGTTTCCCCAGAACCTTAGGGCTTCTGGAGCCCCCGGAGGGGTGCCGGGAGGACCTGTGTCCCAGTGCCTGGGCTTCTGGAGCCCCCGGAGGGGTGCCGGGAAGACCTGTGTCCCAGTGCCTGGGCTTCTGGGGCACCCGGAGGGGTGCCGGGAGGACCTGTGTCCCAGTGCCTGGGCTTCTGGGGCACCCGGAGGGGTGCCGGCAGGACCTGTGTCCCAGTGCCTGGGCTTCTGGGGCCCCCGCAGGGGTGCCGGCAGGACCTGTGTCCCAGTGCCTGGGCTTCTGGGGCCCCCGGAGGGGTGCCGGCAGGACCTGTGTCCCAGTGCCTGGGCTTCTGGGGCCCCCGGAGGGGTGCCGGGAGGACCTGTGTCCCAGTGCCTGGGCTTCTGGGGCACCCGGAGGGGTGCCGGCAGGACCTGTGTCCCAGTGCCTGGGCTTCTGGACCCCCCCGGTGGGGTGCCGGGAGGACCTGTGTCCCAGTGCCTGGGCTTCTGGAGCCCCCGCAGGGGTGCCCGGCAGGACCTGTGTCCCAGTGCCTGGGCTTCTGGGGCGGGACCGTGAAGTTGCATTCACAGGGGAGAGGCCAGGAGCAGCCCTGCTGCTGTAGGCTGTCAGACCTTGGGCAGGACTCCTCCCAGCCTCAGCTTCTTCATCTGTAAAATGGGGTGGTCAGGCCTACCTCAGATGAGATCATGGGTGTACAGCAAAGCATGGTGCTGGTGGCAGGAGTTCTGAAGACTCGCTGGCTTGTCACGAGCAGGAGGTAACACCTCAGAGCATCTACTCCGTGTGGGAGTATGGCTTTCCTTTAAAGGCCTTGGGCTCAGGATTAGATGCAGGAATGCCTCAGAATGTTAAAAGCTGCTGTTGGCGCTGGGCAGGGAGGGGAACAGGAGCTTGCCTGGTCAAAGACAACTTTGCTTACAGTTTGGGGGTTGAATGCAGTGAATTTCACACTGTCTATGTTGTGGAGTTCCAGGGGTTCACCAGGCATGTCCTGCCATCACCCTGATAACAACCAGAATAGTTCCACTTTATCTTTTGGGACTCTGCAAAAAAGGAGAAGGAACACCTGGTAGCTTGGTGCAAATCCACGCAGGGTGAGTTAAAGCACGTCTCTCAGAACATAGCGGTGTGGCCTTTTGTTAACCTGGTTTGCTTGTGATAACATCATTCGTTGGTACATTTCAAGCTGGTGCTGGTGATAGATGTTCCCCCAGCCTTTCCAATGTCCTTAACTGCTGCAGCGTCAGCTCCCATGGGAGGGCGCCCAGGCCAGGGGCCTCTCCTGAAGAGTGGGGCCCAGAGCCGTTGCCGCTCACTGCCCCACCTCCCGGCTTGGGAGAGCCGGGGCTGGATTCTGCTTTTCATAAACCTTTTTTCTTCTTAAAATTACCTGCTTTTTTCTCCTAAGGAAAAAAGCTGTCTTCACCTCCCTCCTGCGGAGGCCGTGGGCACTTTCTACCCCCGACAGAGGGTCACTGAGGACACCCGCTCCCTGAGGCTCCGCGTCCTCTCCTGCCTGCCCCCTGGTGGCCGCTTCCTGCGCACCAGACACCAGGGGCGTCCTACCACCCGCACCCACAGTGACTCACCAGGGCGCCTTCCCCAGACCACCCCCCCAGCGTGCCCTGCTGTCCCTACACTTCCAAGCCCCACTCCTTCTGTGGGACCCTGGCTCTGCAGACGAAGCCGTTTCCGGCCACCGTGGCAGGATGTCCCGCTCCTTCCCCGCACTCCCACGGTGCTTCATTTATGCCTCCTTCACGGGGGTTAATGCCACCTAGCATGTCATATTGTCCTCAGCATGTGACTTCGGTCAGGCTGGGAAGTCAGAAAGTGTCCTGTTTGTCTCTGGACCCTCAAAAACCAGCACACTGTCTAACTGACAAGCTCTGGCTGCATCCATACGGGTGAGGGGGGCAAACCAAGACCCGGGGACTTGCCGGTCTTGAGACCTCCAGCCCCATATTGCGATCGCACTGGATGGCCTATCCTGACGCGGGCATGCGCCGGGCCCGACCACAAACCCCAGCCTCACATGTGGTGTGTTGTCCTCACGCTTCGTGCTTGGGCTGCGAGCCGCAAGGCTCCCCTCCCCTCCCCTCCCCTCCCCTCCCCTCCAGGGGCCTCCTCCTGCTCTCAACACGTGGTCATCCACTTGGTTTGAGCTCGCTATTTGCTCATCTAGACTGTGAGCCCGTTGAGGGCAGGAGCCCCGAAGAAGGGCCAACACGTCCCAGGTGTTTGGACAGTAGGTGAGCTCGCTGGTGTGGTCACACATCTGTCTGTCTGTCCCTCACGTGGCCTGATGCTTCCTGCCATCACGCCATCCTCTGCAGACTAAGACGACGTTCCTGGACCAGCACCACTTCTGGAACTGGGCGCGAGGCGAGGGGTGCTATCTGTGACTGAGGGACATGGCACATAGAATTGTCTCACACAGAAATCGCACCCGTCACCTTGGCCCGCCTAGCAGCACCCTGAACCGAGGAATACGCCTTCCCCAGCCAGCAGCCGTGTTCTCACCGACCTCCAGCTCTTTGTGGCCCTGGGGTACAGGTGTATCGGACGTGGAGTCAGGCAGATCTGGGTTCGGGCACTGCTCGTGCCAACGGTGTGCCCTTGGGCAAGTCACTTCACATTTCTGAGACTCAGTTTCTCCATCTGTACAATGGGTTTACCACACCTACCTCACAGGGTTGTTGTGAGGATAACATGAGATGATGTTTGTGCAAGTATTTTATCACCTGTAAATTACTATAACAATTCGAAGTTACTTTTTTTTTTTTTTTTTTTTAATATTTGAAAAGTTAACTAACATATCAACTCCTGTGGTGATGCCTTGGGAGACACAGGGAGGCTGGGCTGCTTGGACTGGGATGGTGAGTTCAAGTCAAGGGTCCAAGGAGAGGCTGTGCCTGACCCTTGGGGTCCCCTCTGCACCTTGGCAGTACTTTGTAGCCTTCTTGGGGCCCCTAATTTCTGAGCATCCCAGCAGCAGCCTGCTGCCGTCATTGTCTTCCTTTAAAGCACTGCTGGTTTGTGTGTAGCTCCCATCCCGGAGAAGGAGGACCTCCTTCCACCAGCCCCAGAGTCATCTTCCTAATGCTAATGGGAGGATTTCTTTGGGGCGTTTCGTTTTCCTTAGATCTGGCCTGGGCACCACATGCTCAGTCGGGGCTTGAGCTCGTGAATGGTCCATTATGGATGCCCGCCTCTCCGGTGCCCACCAAGCACATCTCGGGTTGGGTCGTGGTGAGCAGCCTGTGGTCAGCACAGCGGCTGACAGATGACACAGACTCTGGGGGCAGAGGACAGAGTGCCACGCCCGTGCTCCAGGCCCTGTCACACAAGAGCCTGTGAAACCTTGAGCAAGCCGTTTCCTCACCCCGAGCCTCAGTTTCCTCATCTTTAAAGGTGGTTATAATAACCGCCTACAAAGTTGCTGTGAGACTCAGATGATACCATAAGTGGGAATGTGACTTGCAAGCTGTAAAGCACCCTAAGAATGCAAATTGTCACGCTTGGCCCTGGAGCACCCCATCCCAGGACACTGTCTGAGATCTCAGCCCTCAGAAACGGCCAGCGTCCTCAGTGGTGTGGGAAGAAACAGTGACATGCCCGGGGGCTGGCCCACATGCTTCTCAAGGAAAGGAACATGTCTTTTGTTGTACCTGTCCCACCTGGTCTCAGTGGGTCTCCTGGCATCCTCCTGAGACTGTCAGGGACAGGTTAGGAATTCCTGTCCCCACTTTAAGGCTGAAGAAACGAAGGCTCACAGCAGTGATTCGCCAAAGGCTACACTAGTGAGTGACAGAGCCCAAGTCTCCGATTCAAAGTCCAGGCCTTTGCCCAGTGAGCCAGATGGCCTGTCAAAGAGACCCCAGTCAGCTGGTGGCCTCCACACTTTCTAAATCATAACCCAGCTTGATCACGGGTTGATTATTATGGGCATTTAACCTGGCCCATCTTTATAGCGAAATGCCTACTTCTTCTGAAATAAGTCAAAACTTAATGAGCATCCATTTCTTTTCTCTCAGTTAGCATACTTAATATCTTTCCTAAAGAATGATAATTTCCAGGTCAGCCTTCTGCCAACTTTAGCTCATATTGGATAAGAGCCAGCTCAAATATTTTAGTAAGTGACCATCCCAGGGACGCAGAAAGCCAGGTGCTGAACTTGGATGCAACTTGCAGCTTCTAGAGTGAACAGGGTGTGAGCATTTGAGGCCCTGCCCCCCACCTGCTTGTCAGCTGCCTGCCTGCATTCATCATTTATTCATTCAACAAACGACTGGGCTTTCACAGTGGACACCTACTTGATTTGCCTGCTTCTGCGCTTAGTCTGTTCTCCACGCACAAGCAGATTGATCTTTCCACGTCTAGGTCAAGCCAGGTCAACCCTTGCTCAGGACTCTCCAGAGACTTACAGTCTTACCCAGAATCAAATCCAAACCCTGACCGAGGCCTGCGTGAACCTCCCTGGCCCTGGCTGCCTTGCTCATTCACTTCCACCCCACTCTCTACCTCACCCGCTTACTTCCGATCACAGCGGCCTCCTGGTCGCCCCCCGATTGTGCCACACGTGCCCCTTCACCCCGGTGTCCCTTCTGCCTGGAATGCTCTTCCCTCCGAGTAACCCATGGCTCACATGACACCTCGTCAGGGAGGCAGGACCCACACACCTGCCCCTTCAGCTCTTCCTGCTGTGTTCCTCCTGTTACGTGCTCCCGTGTTGCCTGTCTTTCCTCTCGAGAACCAAGGGCCCAGGGGAGCGGTTTGTGTCCACGGCTGTATCCCCAGTGCTGTGCACAGTGACGTTTGTGTGATGGATGAAGAACCAGGCATATCCCAGGCCTGTTCTGTTCTGGGCCGTGCACCAGCACACAGAGAGGCCCAAGACACGGTTCCCACGTCTGCAGAGCTCAGTCAGGCAGAGAAGAGGGACTTGACAGTACAGTGTGGCCAGTGCGGGGACAGAGGGAAGTATAAGTCCAGGGCCTCGGGAGCCTGAGATGCAGGGACAGGGCTCCAGGAAAGCCTCTGCAGTGGGCATGCTGGATCTGGGGCTTCAAGGATGGATAGAAGTTTGCCAGTTAGAGAAGAGAGAGGGCAGTCAGGTGAGGAAGCTGCATGTGCAAAGGCACAGAGGCGTGTTTGAGCCTTTCACAGGGGCACTTCCCACCCTGGACAGGTGTGGGGGAATCAGTGAGGCTTACGGAACAGTCCGGGCCAGGTCTTGAAGGGCCTAGACCTTCCCCTCGAGCCCCAGGCCTTCATGGCCGCCTCTCCCTGCCAGACAGATCTTCAGAGGTGAAAAGTGACATCCTGATATCCTGCCCTGGCGCCGTGGCTCTTGCCAGGGCTTAGAAGGAGGGTCCTTGCCGATTCCCAGCTGCCTGGGACTTCCTGAGACCTGAGAGCCTCGAGCTCTGCCTCTGTGGCTCCTGGGCAGCTCTTGGCCGCAGCCCGTGGCTTCCAAATGGACTCAGCGATGGTTTGCCCCGGCCAGCCAGCCCCAGTCGCCGCTGTCCGTGGCTAGCACCCCGCCTGTCTCCCAGCTTCGGAGGGACACGGCATGCTGTTTGCGGTGGCAGACGGTGGGACTGAAAGAGTCCGGCTTCACCCATCTTTACCACCGATTGGGGGTAATTCATGCCTCTGAAGCTCCATTTCTGATCTGTTGCACGGGGTTGTAATAACAGCCTGTCAGGTGGTTTTGAGAAGTAGACACGGTGATGTGGAGGCATAGACGTAGGGTGTTTCTCTTCCCAAGGTGCTCGCAATCCAGCAGGGGTGCACACAGGCACCTACACAGCTCTGATAAAAGGCAGCCTGGGGCTTGGTGGGCAGGGCTTCACCAAGTCCCTGAGCAAGCCTGGGGCCATGGGCTTGTGGGGCAGAGGTGGGAACGTGCAACATCACAGGCAGAGGCAGCGCCAGAGAAAAGCGGGAAAGCAAGAAACATTTCAGGAGGATGCCGGCGACCTACTAAAGAACAGAGAGGTTAGGAGAGCACACCGGGCCGAGGCTCAGAGAGTGAGTCGCAGGGCCCTGGATGCCAGTCAGGATCCCGCCTGTCCTGGGGCTGGTGTGCGGTGGAGCTGCAAGAGACCCCCAGTCTCCAAAGTCCTTGCAAGTCCTGGGCCGTATTGTAAAAACTCATGCAGATTTTATGTTCTTCTCCATGTGTATCTGTGCCTCCTTCCCTATTTGGAATTATTTCCCATTCAGTAAAACTGATGCTCCAGAAGGGTGGTCTGTGCCCCCTCATTTCTGCACATACCGCAGAGCACCCCAGGCTGTGGAAGGGTCTGCCCAAGGCACAGGGGCCTCTCCAGTTGAGGCGTGGAGGGCGGAGAGTGGCCTGGCCTCAGCAGCAGAGTGCAGGAGCAGCCCTACTGTTGTGACCTCAGTGACTCAGGCACAGCTGGGGATTAGCCAAGCCACACATAACTGGCAGGACGTTCTTACATGAGCTCATCTAGAAAACTTAGACTAAATCCTTGCTGAAGAAACAAATACATTTAATTAGCTAGTTCATAGGCTCATAGTGTAAAAAAGGACTTCACAAGTCATATCAGCCAAGACCCTCGTTTTATACACAGAGAAACTAGCTCGGAAAGTCCGGCACCGGCAGCAACAGGGCTCAAATCCAGCTGTTTGCCTGACTGTTTCGGTAGCTCCTGATTCCCTTTGCAAACACTGCTGTTGAAATGTCATCACGCGCTTCTGGAGCATCTAGCAGCTGGAGGTGGAGCAGGCAGCCTAGTTGGGGTCCGAGCCCTCCCACCTGCGGGGTGTGAACTCTGCGGATCCCATCCACTGCGCCTTCAGCAGTCGGAGGTAATGGAGACACTAAAGCCCAAAGAGAATTAACACTCGGCTCTGCTGACCCGCATCCTAGGTTCGGTTACAACTTCACCTTCAGTTTCTCCAGCTGCTTGCACCTAACACGTAGTGCTTTTCTAAGTAGAAGTGGTCCATGGCTGGTGGGGTGGGCCCGGAGTTGGATTTCTGACCACTGGTTACCAAGAAGGGAAACTGCTCCTGAAGTCCTCCCCTTTGGGGAGTTTTCTCAACATGGCGCATTGCAGAGCTGACCTCTGGAGAGACAGGAAGCTGATGGGGACAGAACATGGGCTCAGAAGCTGCAGGAGCTCGTTCTGCTTCTGACTCTGTCACTTACTTGATGTAGACAAGCTTTTAATCTCTCTGGGCGTCCCTGGCCTGCTGAGGTAATGATAATGTCACTCCCGGGATGTGTTATGAGAATGTAATAGATACAGATTTGAAATCTTAGTCACTCAGAATTCCCTAAGAAGAAGAGGCCCTGGCAGGGCTGAGTTGTGCTGTGTCAGACTCTAGGCTGACACTAACGCGTGGAAGATCCACACCCCGAGATAAGCGATGCTCTCGTTGTGTTTCAGACCAGAAAACAGAGTGAAAGAGCTTCAGCAGTATGCCCAAGGTCAAAGAGTGACAGCACCAGGACTCAAATTTAGCTCCAAGTGGCTTCAGGTCCGCGCGCTCTGTGAACGGGGAGTGCTGTTCTCAGCACCTGACGCCTCCGCTGGCTCAGCCCCACAGGCGGGAAGTGAAGTCCCAAAGAGGGAAAGCGACTCGCTACCCAAGTCCCCCAAGCCCAGCAGAACCGATGTGTTAATCATCCCGGGAAAGATACGGACAGGCAAGGCCGTGTGAGCCCCACATCAGGGAGGAAGGGGTGGGGGGTAGGAGGTGCCAACCTTGAGATGCCCCTCCTAGGCAGCAAGTCTGGGGGATCCCAGCTTCCTTTGAAGTCCTTCGTTATACCTTACAAATCCGTACGTATTTGCATTTTAGCTCAGGGAAGTAAAGAGGGAGCAGTCAGTGTCACAAGGGAAGGTGGTAAGGGAGGGGGTGCCTGACCCAAGTAGGTCCCTGGTAGGGAAAGAGGAGTCTGGAGGAGGTGGCTGGGGGCTGGGAAGCATTTCCCGAGGGACCCATGGGAATGATGTTTCCCACGTGGGGACCAGCACAGAAGGGCTGTGCTTTCTGATGTTTCCTGTGAAAGCAGGGCTCAAGGGGAAGAGTCAGAGACAGAGAGCAGGAGGCAACCTAGGAGTCGGGCAAGGCTCCACGGGGTCGGAGACCCACTTGGCCGGGCTCTGTGGGCCCTGGGGCTTCGCCAGCTGGGGAAGTGCAGAGGCGCCTTCACGGCGGAAGGAGCAGCCCCTGCACCCACAGGTATGATGGCAGAGCGGGGTCCAGGGTGGTGGAAGGGGGTGAAGGATTGACTTCCCACGGGCCTTGAAGCCGGTTGGGCTGGAAAGCAGGCAGGAGAGGCAGGGATTGGCTGAGAGAAGCAGCGAGGAGAGGAGAGGAAATCCAAGGAACAGCCGGATGGAGCTCGGGAAGAGCGGGCGGCCACGGTCAACAATGCCTGGGATTCTTCCTTCGGTTGGTCACCTGTTCCCTCTGGCTCCGCACCCGCCTCGTCCCCTCCCACGGCCCACAGGGGACAAGAGGAGAGCGAGCCACGGTGGGAGTCTCCTTCTGGAAGGCACCTGGCGTCACCAGGGCCCGTGGGCTGGCCCCACGAGGGGTCTGGACCCTCGTCCAGGGCCCCCAGAGCTTTCTGGAATCGGGTAGGCAAGCGGGTTCTGATAGGTTAGCTGGGAAGCCTCATTAAACATTGAAGCGGCGAAGCCCATTTGACCGCTGCCCGGCGTATCGGTTTCCCAGTGCCCAAGCCAGGCGGCTGAGGAAGGAGAGGTAAGTGGGCAGGATGCGAGCAGCGCGCCTCCGGACTGCGCCCCGGGGCCTGCCCGTAATGGTCAGCAGGGAGTGGACCTTCCACTGCTTCTGCTTCTGCCACTGCGACTGCACCGTGCTTTGCAGAGTGAGCTGTAGGTGACGGGGGCCCCTCCCCCTCCTCCCCGCTCCTCCCGGGCCTCCCCTCTCGCTCCCAGGTGCTGGGGGAGGCGGGGCCGGAGCTCTGGGTCTTGCGACGACCTCCCTGTCACTGGTGGTCGGAGGGGCGAGACGCTGTCCTGACCGAGGCCTTGCAGGAAGGGTGGGCAGACGCAGCAGCACGCGGGCCGGGCCGCGGCCAGTGTGGGCTCCGGTCCCAGCAGCCCCGTCCACTTGGGGTGCCTGTGGCCTTGGGAAATCGCTCACCCTTTCCAAGCCTCAGTCTCCCCGTCTGTGACATAGGTCTGACAGGCTCTGCCCTGGATAATTGGGCAGATTAATCACGAAAATGACGCGAAGGTGCTCTGTCACACAGACAATAAATGTGTGACCGATTTTATTGCACTTTATTCTATTTGAGATTCTTTTCAAGGTGTGTAATGTGTTCTGAAAGGAGCTTATTAAGAAAGGGAGAAAAAATATTTGACTAGGATGATAATTGGCCTGAGGACGGCAGCCTGAGTGGGACTAAGCTGGCTGGTTGGCAGCTCCCTGGCCTGGGAGCCAGGAGACCTGGGCTCTAGCCCCGTTTACCCCCGTTTGGATGTGTTCTTGGGCAAGTCCCTCGCTTTCCCCTGGCCTCAGGATCGCTCTACGCCAGGAGAGGAGACCCTGCTTGCTAGCACCCAGGGTGGCACACAGGCCTCCTGCTGTCATTGTCAGAGTGAAAGGGCCTTTCCTCTCTGGCGTACCATGCTGGTGCTTAATTGCAAGGCTGGTAGGTGCTTCTTACTGTGTGGCCTTGGGCAGTTCGCCCCTCTCTGAATTGCAGCCTCTGCATCTGCACATGCTGACCTGGGTCTACAGGTCATTTCGACATTGGCGTCTTAGACACAGCTTTAACCACTGTTCACCCTGGGGTTGAGCCATAACTGGCGGGCCCAGGGATGAGGGTGTATTACAGGATTGCAGTGGATGATAAATCAGCTGGCCCTGGTGATCTGAGTAAAACAAAACAAGCTGCCTCACGTATCAGCCACTTTGAGCCTAAATTCGCTCATAAGACCTGGCAGAAAAGGCACTAGAAAATTTACACGGGGTAACTTTAAGCAAGCAATCAAACTGGCAGGGCGGCGGCAGTCGGGATTTGCCTGCTGCTGAGCCAAGCCCAGGAGGTGGGTTAAGCACCCCGCCTGGGCTTCCTAAGCACAGAGGTGGTGAGGCAGCTGTCTGTCTAACCAGAGCCGAGCATCAGCATGCTGGTGTGGACAGAGCCCTGGGCTGGGAGACACTTGCCCTGGGCGCTGCTCCCAGCTCTGCCGATTCCTGGGTGGCCTTGGCAGGGTGGCGCTGAAGACCGTGGCCAGGCCGGAGCTTAGGCCCGGATCACAGGCTCCGTTCCCACGTGTGTGTTTGCTTGCTTGGCAGCAGGAACCTAGACACGAGAAGGGAAGGCTGCACCCCATCTCAGAGTGTGACTCTGAGCCGGTCCAAAATGGAGGCACCTCTGGAGAAAGGAGAAGGAGTCGGCCAGAGAGATGGCAGAGGGGAAGGGGGCTCGAAAGGGCTTGGGGCTCTGCCCAGCCTGGGCCAGGTGGCTGTCACTTGCTGGCCAGAAATTCCATCAGGCATCACTGGGCAGGTGCTGGATCCTTGGTTTCCGGTGCTGCTGGGATCTCAGGTTCCATCTTTTCAGGAGGCCCAGGGGATGCCTTTCCTGTAGAGACGGCCTGGAAACCTGGCCTGTCCCTCCTGTCCCAGAGGAGCTGGGGGCTGGTGTCCCAGGGCCTCATAAATGTTAATGGGCAGCAGGAGGACGGCCTTTCTCATGAGAAGGTGTCCGCAGTGCTTATCTGCCTACCTCAGCTGTGTAACTTGAAGTGCAGTACCTGGGGCAGGAGCGGTACGGCCTCTGCCTTGCCCTGCACAGCCAGACTCAGAGTGGAGTCGCAGTGGAGCGCTTATCCCCTCCGTGGGGACTCTTAGTCTTTTGTTTCTTTATTATAAGGTGATGCGTCCTGCTTGTGCAGAATTTGGAAGTTCAGAAAGAGGGGAAAAATCCACAATCCAGAGGTAGCCACTGTGAACATTTTGGTATATTTCCTTCTTTGTCCCTTTAAGTTGCAGAGATTCAGAACTAGGAGATCCTTGGTTCCATCCTTCTCACTCTATAGGAAACTGAGGCCAGGAGCGGGGAGGGGCTTAACTACGTCGTGGCCGAACTCCAGCAAGAACCTGGGTCTCCCCGGCTCCAGGTTCACTCCAAAGGGGGTTTGGACAAACTGAAACAGTTCAGGGAGGGTAGCCAGGAATGGGGAGGGGCTGGAAAAGAGGAATGAGGGGCACCGGGAGGACGGGAGGGGGCGCACGAGCGCCGCGCTCCACTGTCCGGGCCCCTGTCTGGGCCTGACCGGCCCCAGTGCGAGCAGTGCCAGCAGGACGGGCTTCAGCCCACTGGGAAGTAGACCCCGGGCAGGCTCTGGGGTCTCTCCTCACTGCGGCCCTTCAGGCCCTGCACAGCTGAGAGCCTGTGACACAGATCTTTCTCCTGGGTCAGGAGCGTTCATTTGCGCTCACTTCACCCAAGCACTACGTGGGCAGGGCACCTGCGTGGGCTCAGTCAGGATGGCGGCAGGCAGGCCGACCAACCCACGGTCTCCCTCTGCAGAGGCCAGTGGGTGCTGAGAGTCTGCGGGGGCTGGACTTGGGCCGGGAAAGGGCGCCAGGGCTCCCGCCGCCCTTCCTCCCCTTCACACTCCCGCCCCTGTTGGACCCTCTTGAGGACCCTCTGCCCCTCTCCTCCCATCCGGTCTCCCCCACCCTTCCTTCCCCGGGAGGCGGAGCGGTTCAGGGACATGTGTCTAAGGCAGCTGAAGTCACGGCGGGTGGTGGAGGGCAGTCACTTGCCGTCTCGGCTCTCGGGCTTTCTTAGGGTAAAATGCGGATGGTGCCAAGGCTCCCGGGACGAGTGTGAGGATTAAGTGAGGGACACTTGGGAGTCTCTGGCGCAGGACCCAGCACACAGCGTGGTGGCTGCCGGATAAACTTGAGTTCTCTCTTCCCACATCCCGTCCCCTCGAGTCTGCCAAGGGCCACCACCGCCGGCGACCACGGTGTCTCCCTGCTCGCGTGTCTCCAGCTTGTGAGGCGCGTCCCCAGCTCGGCTGCGGCCTGTTTCCAGCGTGAGGGGAAGGCTCTAGAATGTGCCACCTTCACAGCCTCGGCAGTTGTTGGAGATCATCAGACAGTTTGCCTGGGGCCCGATCATTCATTTATTCAGCAGATCTTTGTCGAGTGTTGACCAGATGCCAAGAACTACGTTAAGTGCTGGGCACGTGCAGAGCAGGACAGTTACGTGCCTGGAGGTTAAGTCGGACGGCTGTGCGCCTGGGTCCTGGCACGTACAGGCGCACGTAACACGTCCTAGGGGACGAGGAGCCCGGGCTCGCCGAGTCCCCGTGAGGAGGTGCCCCCTCTCAGCAAGGCTGGGGCGGGGCCGAGGGTCCGCCACTTTGGGTCCCTTCTCCCGAAGCCTGACCCTGTGCAGCCAGATTTTCCTCATCTGCTCTCCCCGGCCCCTTGCTGCTGAATGAGGGCAGCGGTCCCGAGGACGATCGCGTCTCACGCTGGAATCTGCGTCACAGGTGGAGGCCGTGGAAGTCTTCGGGGTGCAGTACCCGGACCGGGCGCTCTCACCCCACCTGGGAACAGCCCTGTGCCCTGTGGAGGGCGCGGGGTCATTCACGCCCTGCTCGCTGGTGAGGCCCCAGGTCTGACCTCAGTCCTCCTGGCCCCTCTCTCCCCTTCAGTCTGGCCTCCGGTCACTCAGTGGCTCGCCCTAGGGCCCTCGGCTGCCAGCCCCCCTCTCTGGCAGCCTCCTCGCCCCCTCCCGGGCGGGCTCGTGGCCTGGGTCTGGCCAGCCTCACCCTCCCCTCTGGTTTTGTCTCTCCTTCCCATTCCCCCACCTCGTGACCCCCAAGGGTGAAAGGGCCTCCTCTGAGTCAGCAGCATGTTTGTAGGAGTGGGTGTTTGGTGGGCCTCCGACCTGAAGCTGGAACGTGGGCCTCAGGGGACAAGAAGTCACTCCTTCCCCAAGAAGCGTCATGTCGGATCGACTCAGAGCAGACGAGCCTGTCTGTCCCATCGCCAGGCCCCTCACTGTGGTCAGACAGGGGCTCCATCAGGCACGGGCCGCCCTCTGCCCTGGCCTGCCACCAGGGTGTGAGCTCCAATGCTGTGGGCTGGACCCACAAGACACCAGAAGCTCACAGGCACCCTGCTTCTCCCGATACTGGGTCCATGTTCCACGTTAAATTTTCCTCTTTGTCATGTGTCTGTAGTGCAAATTAGCCTCTTTATTGTGACTTTGCAAAACTTGTTTGAAGTGAGTGAGAGAAGGGCGGGATCTATCTTAGTTGGAGCTCCCAGACTTGGCAAGCTTGTGACACCGAGCCCCATGGCCTTGGGCAAGCCCCCCCACCTCTCAAAGCCACCAGCACCCCTTCTCCGGGCGGCAGTGGGCCCCTGGTGCCGGCGGGGAGTAGTTAGCCTGGGAACTGTGCCTCAGCCGGCCTCCTCTCTGAACAGGCACGGACTTGGGGAGCCCTGTGTTTCTGTGGCTCACCTCTAGGTAGGTCTTATTTTCATCTGAGCGAGTTCAGTCCCATTCCTTCACCTGTGCTTTCTTCCCTGGGCTTGGTGATCACATGTTCCCTCAGACCTTCCCAACTCCATTTGATAAAATACGCCGAGTACCTGACGTGAGCCGGCCTTGAGCAGGGAGTGATGAGTGACAGGCATGGTCTCTGCCCTCCAGTCACTGTAATATCAGAAAGTGGTGTGGGAGAGGCCGAGCAGTGGAGGCGGGAGGAGGTAGGGCAGGCTTCCGGGAAGAGGCAGCCGTGCAGTTGGGCCTTGAAGACTTGGTAGGTGAGGAAGGTGTCCCGGGTGGACAGGGGCCACACAGAGACGAGGAGGTGGGGAGCACGGCAGGTGATCCAGGCTTAGTGAGCAGGTGCAGAAGGCCTGCTGGGCGGTGAGTCCAGGAGAAGCGGCTGGGGGGATGGGCTGGACTCTTAGCTCCATTGAGCTTGGACTTGACCCCGTAAGGGTCAGGCTTGTGGTTTCCAGAGATCACGTGGTCTGCAGTGTCAGTGTGGAAGCTGGATGGGGAGAAAGGGGCGTGGGTAGAGGCAGAGGTCCCTTTGGTTGACTAAGGCACGGGTCCAGGAGAGATGCTGAGGCAGCCACGTGAGCAGGGAGAGGCAGGTGGATTCTGCTGGGGTCTCAGACGCAGCAGCAGAGGACTTGGTAGCTAAGGAGATTGGGGGGCGGGCCGGCCTGCGGTGGCTCGGGCACGGGACACTCCGTGTGTTTGGCTTCTGATTGCACCGCTCGGAGAATCATGGGAAGTAACTTGGGACGCGGGACAGACGGGAGTGATGAGCAGCCGCCCGACGCTCCCGCCCTGAGATCTCAACACAAGAAGCTCTACGGATGGGCTCTGCCCAGGTTTCCCAAAGGCCCTAGACCGTTCCGGAGGGCAGAGCCTCCTCCCCGTTCTCCTCCCGCCTCTGCCAGGGGGGCGCCGTGGCCAGTGGGTGGAATGGGCCAGGAGGAAGGAGGCACGCCCCGCGTGACCCTGGACAGACCCCTCCCCTCTGAGACAGAGGGCCTGTGCTACCTAATGCTAAGGACCCTCGTAGCTCGAAACATACCCACGTTTTCTGAGGTTAAGAAGAATGGGAGGCCTTACACAACCAGTGTTGTCTCTTCCTGCTCCGTAGTGTCTAAAGTTCCAGCCGTCTCATTTTGAGATGCCTCATGCGCAGGGACTGGAGCCCCCTGGGAGCAGCGAGGGCTCCGCCCGGTCCTCCCACCCTGAGGAGGACCAGGCCAGCCGGCTGAGGGTGTCAGGAGGCAGTCCAGGCCGGCGGGCGGAACAAGGGGCACAAGCGCAGGACCTCCACAGATCACGCCGTGGCAGCTGGCAGCCAGCGGGGGTCCTGACAGCTGGCGGGGCCCGGCCAGAGCGAGGGTGGGCTCCCGTCTTCAGACCAGGGGCCAAGCGGGGGCTCCGGGGCAGGGGCTTGGCCCCGGAAGAGGGGCAGATCCGGACGCGGGCACGGGCCCAGCAGCCAAGGCCGGGTCTTGGAACAAGGCAGGAGTCCAGCTGTCAGGCCTGAGCCCCAAATGCTGGGCTGAGTGGGTGGCGCTGTCCGCCGCGTGGACACCCGGCAGAGCCTGGGCGCCATCTGAGGGCTGCAGCCCCTCACCCGGGACTCTTCTGGCCAGTCTGCCACCTGCACTCTTCATCCTACGGGCCGGTCTCAGCCGACACCACAGTGCGATTGAATTTAAGAAAGAAAGTGGCGTTTTACTGGTAGTCTGAGCCTGGTTCTCCTGCTTACAGGTGTGTCACTTACCCTTTCTGGGCTGTTCCCTCACCTGTTACAAGCCTTCCTGGGAGCTGTCCAGTAGGGTTGTGAGAATTAAAGTAACTGTAAATTAAATTAAGAAAAGTGCCTTGACACTGCTGTAAAGCAGTGTTCTCATATTCTTGCTCTGGTTTCCTGAGAACAAGGAGGGGAGGAGCCCTGAGGCCTGGGCCTCACGGAGTAGGAGAGAAAAGAGATCCTCTCCACCATGGATTTTTTTTTTTAATTAGGAATGTTTTTTCTTTATTAAACTTGAAAATTTTTCTAATGTCTATACTGGACATATTTATAGAAAAACCAATTTTTAGAAAGAGCGAAGTTACTTTACGTTAAGCAGAAAAAGCATGTTTAGAGACAGGAAAAGAAAACCAGTATTTATTTCACACCTACTGTGTGCCAGGCCACCAGATATTTATGTAGTCACCTCTGTAAAGAGTACGCAGGCATCTTCTCTCCTGCCGGGCCCTGAGTTCAGCAGTTGGCATTGAGCAAGGCAGGGTCAGGCAGGGCCACCCAGGGGAGAAATTTATCCTCAGGTGCTGGGGGGCCCTCCTCCCATCAAGCAGCTGGCCCACTGCCCACCATCTGGATCCTCCTCTTTCCACAATTGAAGCATCCACACAGGGGTCCAGAAGCAGCAAAGCAAGGCTCACTGAAAACTTGACTGAAGTCCATACTGGGGCCTAGGACTGGGCACTGCCGAATATGGAAGCAAACTTCCATATTGGAAAGGACTGTCAAGCATAGAAAAGTAGAAAAGGATTCAACCCGTGTTGTCACACCTGGGGGTGGAAATCGGGCCTTCCTGAGTGGGTAGATTTGGGACCTCAGTGTAGGAAGGAACCTGCTCCCTTGGGAGGTAAGGCTTGCATTGCGGGGATCATGCTAGGAGAGCCGGCCTGGAGGGCACCTGTGCTGGGCAGGAGCTTGCCCCAGAACCAGATGACCTGTTTCAGCTTTGAGATTCTGTTACTCTCTGTGCCGCTGTGCGCCTGACCCAGGGGACACCCTGCTAATGTCTCAGCTGTTTGAAGCACCTGTGGGAGAGGCCTTCTGCCCGCCGTGGATTTTGTCGTGCGCTGAGCGTTGCTGGCACCTCATCCTAGAGAGGAGGCAAGGCCCCTTCCCCATCTAGGCAACGAGGCACGAGGCCAGCTTGCCCAGGGTCCCTCCCCCATTGCTGTGACTCTGCAGTTCCCCAGTGACACCTGAGCTGGCAAAGAGAAGGAACAATCGGCTCCTTCTCAGATTGGAGCAAAAGCCTGATTCTCCTGTGACTGTAACACAGCACCAGCCCCGGTCTGAACAGGAGGTACACTCGTCAGACCTCGCCTGCTCTGGGGCCCTGCCTTCAGGGTCAAGGGCCAGAATGTGGCCTGGAAGCCTCCACGGCTGCTCTGTCCTCTTCTGCCCACCCCCCGCCTCCAGACTCCTCGATGCAGGCAGGAGGGCGTCACATCGCGGTGAGGGGCACGGGCTGCGGCCCAGACCCGGTGCTGAAACCCCGGCTCTGACACGTACCTGCTGTAAGGGTCATTCGCCTGCTCAAAAGGCGGAATAAAATGGATCTACTGGGTTCGGTGATTCCAAATTTTAGTTACAACAGCTTTGTGGGACATGGAGAGGCCGGAGCCAGATGTTGAGGGTTGAGGGCACAGTGGCAAGTGAGGAAGTGGCAACAGCAAGTGCGGTTTGAGAGGGAGGCCAGAGGGGTCAGGCGAGGAGGGGTGGTTCTGAGCCGTGTGAAATGGCACCCCCTTTACTGGCGCCAAGGCAAGAGCCGCAAGAAAGGGAGAAGGAGGGATGACTGAGAGGATGAGGTGGGACAGGGGGTTGCAGGGCTGAGAACCAACAGTTGAGACCATCTCCGGTGGGACCGGAGGGCAGAGGCAGGGAGAGTCCCGGGGGTCCTTTCTTCTCTGTTAACCGCTGCGCTCTTGTGCTTCTCTGCCCCACAGGCTCCTCCAGCCAGCGTCAGGTGCAGAATGGCCCGTCTCCTGATGAGATGGACATCCAGAGAAGGTAACCCCCCAGCAGCAAGGGCCAGCCTGGAGGACACACCTGTGGCCGCAGCCAGGACTCCCAGAGAGACACGGGGGCGGGGGAACAGGCCTGACCAGAAAGGGAGGGCAGCCAGCTCATTGCTGCTTTGCCAGTGACCTGAGAGGGTGTGGTTTCACAGGGGGAGAGCTCGCCGACGCTGCAGCTCGTGATCAGCCTGGCAGTGTCCTGTGTCGTTCACTTACTGAGCACAGCCCTCCCGGGTGTATTAGGAGGTAGTCATCTGGGGATTCAGTAACGTGGCCAAGGCTGTACTGCTGGAGATGGGCGGACGCGACCCGCCAGGCCTGTGCGACCGAGGTCCGTCCTTGACCCCGTCCTGTGCTCTGTCCGAAGGCCTCGTGAGCCCTGGTCCTGCCACTCTCTCACTGGATGCCCTGGGTGGGTGCCACGGCCTCTCTAGAGGATCTTAACCCCCTGCCTGCTCACCTCCCGGCGGAGGTTAAAGCAGGCAGAGGCTGTGAGAGCACTTTGTGCGCCGTAGTCCTCGTTAGGCCAGCCGGCCGAGGAGGCAGCGCCGGTGGGATTTGGGCCATAGGGTGATGCCCTGCCCCCCGGCCCCCTCCAGGGAGCTTTTTATAAGTGTTAGAACTGGGAGGAAGGGCCAGTGCCATTGTCCTGAAGTTACAAAAGAGGTCGTGGTGGCCAAGGAGGGAGCAGCCTCCCCAGGTCCCATTGCCAGGTAAGGCAGCGCCAGGGCTTGAGCCTGGTCTGTGCCGCCTGGGTGGGGACTCAGCATCTCTGAGGGGCTTGGAGTCCCAGCTCTGTGGGAGCCGTGCTGCGGAGGCAGGCCTGGGGCCTGCGTGCTCACCCAGGTCAGCGGGAGAGGGCGTGCCTCCAGGGGCCTGTGGTGAGACTCAGGTAGAGCCCGGGACCGGGAGCTGGGGAGGCCGACATCCCCACCCTCACCTGGCTCTGAGACTCTCTCAGGGGGTTCTCTTCTCGAGCCTCTGCCCTCCTCTGAGCGCCTTCCGGCCGCCATGGTGTACTTTGTGACCTTGGGCCAGTTACTGCTCTAGGCCTCGGCTTCCTGTTTGAGGGTAACAGTGTTAACGAAGGAAAGATGGGAATATGCTTCCCAGACTCAGGTTGGAGAGGTTCCTTTTTTTTTTTTTTTTTTTTTTTTTTTTTGCTTTTTAACAATTTATTTAAAATTTTAAAAATCATCAAATATACCATTTTAGCCATTTTTAAGTGTACAGATCAGTGGTATTAAGGACATCCACGTCGTTGTGCAACCAGCATCATCACCCACCCACAGAAAGTTTACATCAAACATGAAACTCTGTCCCCATTAAGCACTAACACCCCATTCTCCCTCCCCTCCACCCCTGGCAAGCACCTCTGTACTCCCGGTCTTCATGAATTTGACCCCTCTCAGGACCTCATGTGAGTGGAATCATACAGTATTTGTCCTTTTGTGACAAGCTTTTTTTTTTTTTTAACTGTGGTAAAATACACATAACATAAAATGTACCATCTTAACCATTTTTAAAGTGTACAGTTGAGTGGTACTAAATCCATTCATATGTTGTGCAGCCATCACCACCATCAATCTCCATAACTCTTTCATCCTATAAAATGAAACTCTATACCCAGTAAACATTAACTCCCCCTCCCCATCCCATAGCCCCTGGCAGCCACCATCCTACCTTCCGTCTTTATGAATGTGACTACTCTGTGTACCTAACATAAACAGAATCATACAGTAAGTCTTTTTGTGACCGGTTAATTTCACTGAGCATAATGTCTTCAGGGTGCGTCCAGGCTATAGCATATGTCAGAATTTTCTAACTTCTAAAAAAATTTTTTTTTCTTTCTTTTTAAAGTCCATAATATTCCATCGTATGTATAGACCACATTTTTCTTATATTATTTTTCTTGCTTTGACATTTTGGCTATTTTAAATAATGCTGCTATGAACACGATTGCCCAGTAGATGAAGGTGGCAGCCTGGCAGCGAGTGGCCGAGACCAGTTCCCCTGACCTCTGACCTCAGAGGTTCCTTTTTATTAATTCCACTGGCCTGTCTTCTAGCCTCTCAGGAGTATAACATATTGCGGTTTACAAGGGGCTTTTACACACTTTGTCTCATTTTAATCCTCACGTTAGCCGTCAGGGGTTGTTACTACCCGTACTGTTTCTCACATGAGCCAACTGAAGCTCAGAGAACAGAAATGACTTGCCCAAAGTAAGCAAAACTTCGAAGCAGAACCAGAACTGGCCCCAGCTCAGCCCTGTGCCAGGTCCCAGGGCTGCCTCCACCCAGAGAAGGGCCTGGGTCCTAAACAGACCCTGCAGTTGCGCTCTCAGAACTGGTGAAACACCACGCACTTTATCTAACGCCCCCCGCCCCCCAAGTCCAGTGTTCCAGGCCGCTGGCTGCAGAGGGCCGTTCAGTTTTGTCTGCAGTCGACTGTGCACAGACCGAGCGACCCCGGGAGGTCAGTCTGTGAACCGCAGGCGTCAAACTGCAGAGCAGGGATCCTACTCCCCCTGCGTCCCTGGCAGTCACCACGGAGGGGGGCCCAGAAAGAGAGGAACTGCGTGGTGCCCAGCAGTGAGGTAGGGACTCTTTAGTGTCAAAAGGGTCTTTTTCATTATTTTTTAGATCTCGGGCATAATCCTCAGAAGAACCCCATGAAACCGGTGTTCTTATGCTTATTTATGGAGAGGAATCTGAGGCCCAGGAAAGGGAAATGACTTGCCTGTAATCACAAACCAGTGAATCCCAGAACGGGAACCAGAAAGCTCTCTACCTCTAAATGACCTTGCAGTAAACTCCGGGTCCCACTTGACCTTCCTCCAAGGTGAAAGCAGCTGGGCAGCCCCGTGTCGCTATTCCACACAAAGCGCATACTGAGCAGCTGCTACATGCACACCCCGGCCCCAGCCCCAGACGTGAGTGCGCTGTAAACCAGCGGAGCAGACGCATGGCCCACAGCCTCTCACCCTGGGGGCGCCCTCCCGCGTCAGAGCGCTGCTCAGCCCCGCGCCCCATTACAGGCCTTCAGAGTTGGCTCTCAACAGTTGACGCCCTGCTGCCACCCGGGCCCACATGACTCCTCGAGCCCCTCCTGCCCCAGCGTCTCAGCCCCAGGTTCTCTGGATGTATTTGTGGGTCAGTGTCTTCACTCGTCCAACCTTGAAGAGCAACCCAGGGCCGCTCATGCAAGGAGCTAGGAGGTTAGTCCCCGCAGAGGTAGACCCTGCACTACAGCGCAGCCAAATGGCCCTCCAGATGGAGGCCAGGCCGCAGCTGGATCAGTGGGAAAGGAGGAGGACGGGTAGCCTTAGTGTCCGCTTCTCTCCCAGCCAACGATGCCTGGCAGTTGTTCCAGGAAACTGAGCCAGGTGCGGTAAGAGTGGGTGCCCCTGAGGTCGAGTCTGTTGTGGCCATAGGCCCCCAAAAGCCAGGCGCGCTTGTCCAGCCTGGGGGAGAGCTTGGTCTGCCCAGGCGTCTTAAGACTCAGCGGGCTGCTGGCGCTCCCCTGTACTCTGCCTCTGGAAGCGGGGCGGCAAGCCCTGCAGCCGGAGCCCAGGGTGGGACGAGGCGAGCTCGTTGCTGAGCCCCCGGGGGCGCCGGTGAAGCCCAGCTCTGCAGCCTGGGCTCCGGCGCGGAGCCGCGCTGCTCTCTCTGCAGGAGGTCGGACCCGCTCTGCCGTGTTTGTTTTTCAGACCGGTGATGGAACAGCAACGCCAGGAGCCTCTGGAGAGAAGAGCCTCCGCCACAGGTGAGCGCGCCCCGCACCCCTGCCCGCTGGCAGCCCCCCCGGACGGCGCTCCGGGCCCGCTGGGAGCGCTGCGGCCGGCCGCTGGCTGCACAGGCCCCGGTGAGCTGAGCGTGGGGAAGCGAGGGGACGGAGCAGGGGTGCAGGGTTAGCTCAGCTTGGTCTAGCCTCTGGGCCTCCCCCGACTCATCCCCGGAGTAGAGCGTGTCTCAGGCCCTGGACTAAGTAAGGGCTGAGGACATAGCGGTGAACGAGGCGGCACCCCCTGCCCCAGGGAGCCCACTGTCCAGTCAAGGACACAGGCTAATGCCCCTGGATCACCGCAGGGCGCATGCAGTTACCGAGTCAGTGCAGGCGTGGAGGCACATGGAGGGGGCCCCGGCTGCCCTGGGGGTCAGAGGGGACCCCAGGGGAGGGGTGGCTTCAGTCCTGAATGGTGACTGGAACTCAGCACAGTAAAGCAGAGGGGTTTTCTGGGAAAGGGTAATGTTGATTAGTAAGTGTGGGACTTCATCACTTACAGAGCACTCCCACGTCCTTCGTTTCACTTAATTCTCCCGAGCCCTGTGAAGTAAGCAGGTGAATGTCTTCCTGTCTTACTGACGAGGACACCGGGCCCCGGCTGGGTGCAGAAGCCCTTGCTCGTGGCGGTGCTGGGCAGTGCCGCCCCCCTCAGCCAGGCTGCTGCACCCCTCGGGCTCCTGCCCCGCTCTGCCCCGCCCCTGCGTTACTGACGCGGGTCTCGCCCTGTCACCGGGTCACCCTTGTCCATCACTCCTGAGCAGCCTGGGTCCTTGGCACGGGCTCCAGGTGCGCAGGCCCAGCCCCCGCGGACCCGCTGCCCTGCGCACTCCCTCCCAGCGGCTCCTTCAGTTCCGCGGGGCCTCCTCCTCCCTCGCACTCACTCACCCTTCACCAAGCGTCACTCCTGCTCTTCTGTCCTGTCCCAGCACAGTCATCACTTCCCCAAGGAAGCCTTCCACAGACTTCTGGTCAGGTTGGAGCGCCTCCTCACAGGCCAAGGTGGCCCTGTGCACCTGCCCTTGGTGGCACTTGTCACCCTGCCGCAGTGACAGTTCTGCATTCATCCGTGTGATTGGTTTGCTGCTACCAGGCCATGAGCACCGTGAGCAGGGAGCCTGTGGCCGCTTGTCCCCAGCGCCCTGCACAGGGCCAGGCCTGCAGCGGAGGCTCGGGCGTTGGATGGTGGGCGGGGGACAGGGGACTGGCCAGCACGCAGCAGAGCTCCTGGACAGGTGCCCTGGTCTGCCCTGTGACCCACAGCTGCCTGCTGCCGTCCCCAGAGGCCAAGGGGCAGTCACAGTTGTATCTCAGGGACTAACAATTGCTGATGCCTAGGGGGGTGCTAGGAGCTGAGGAGAAACAGAGATGGAAAAAAAGATACAATTCGTGCCACCAAAGAGCTTCTTGTCCCACTGGAAGACCACAGTTGAGCAAGAGAAAGTTAGCGGAGCTCAAGGGCTGTTAAGCAAGTATGTGACGCTGGGTCCAGCCCGGCCCCCGAATGTAGGGAGAGACAGGAACATCGCCAGGTGCATCCTGCGGGGGCTTCCTGGAAGAGGCCACCTTGAGCTGTTCCTCGTCCCTCAGGGCAGTAGGCTGCCCTCTGTCCCTGCTCCCGGGGAGGCGCCCGCTGGGGGCTGGGCACTCACCGAGCCCACTGTTGTTTCAGGACCCACCCTCCCAGCGGGGCACCCCTCCGCTGCAGCCGGCGCCCCCCTCTCGTGTAGCGGGCCTCCACCCCCACCTCCACCCCCTGTCCCGCCTCCACCCACAGGGGCCGCCCCCCCTCCCCCGCCCCCCCTGCCAGCCGGAGGAGCCCAGGGCGCCAGCCACGACGAGGGCTCCGTGTCCGGCCTGGCCGCCGCCCTGGCTGGGGCCAAGCTGAGAAGAGTCCCACGGGTAAGTGTCCCGGGCCCCGGCAGGCGGGGGGGGGGGGGGGGCAGGGAGGACCAGGCTGGGGGACGGGTTTCTAACTGGCGGAGGGGCGGACCCTTTCTGGCCGTGGGGGAGAGCGCAGCACCGCCCTCCCCAGCCAGATGGCACCTCCCGCCTCCTCGGTCACAGTTACCCGGTTACTGAGACCACTGGGACAGGCAGGGCTGCGTGTGAGCCGTAAGGTGCCTCCCGTTACATAACCTGCTGCTGGTCCTTTACAAGCGAGGCAGGAGATCTCTGCCCTCGTAGGTGAGGAAACCGAGGTGCAGGCATGAACAGCTTGTTCAAAGCACGCAGGTCATCAGTTGCAGTTTGGACTCAGGCCCTGGGTCTCCTGCATTTAAGTCCACCAGCTCCCTCAGGCTCAGCTGGCCCTCCCAGCCTTCCACAGTGTCCTGGGAGGTGGGGCTTCTAGAAGGCCGTTCGTGTGGCTGTGGGATTAGGAGCACCTGGGATACGGAACTGTGCCTCCTCCCTCCTCAAGCCACGCTGGCCTTGGCAAGGGTGCTGACTGTGAGCCAGCGAACCTGGGGCGTGCCTGCCAACTGTGACCCTCCAGCCCCAGTCGCTCTCTGGACTCCAGCTCTTCCACCAGCAGGTGGGGTTGGGGGATTAGATGGCCTCGGCCCCTTCCAGCACTGCCATCACACGTGGCCCCGTCTCCCCTCAAGTGACGTCCTGCCACGGACACCAGACCGAAGCGCTTCGTCCTCTCCCCTTAGCCAGAAGATGCGTCCGGAGGCTCCAGTCCCAGCGGGACCTCGAAGTCTGACGCCAACCGGGCGAGCAGTGGGGGTGGAGGAGGAGGCCTCATGGAAGAAATGAACAAGCTGCTGGCCAAGAGGTGAGTGTTTAGGCTTCCCCCAAACCCAGCCACTTGTCAGGAGCTCCTGTTCCTCAGGGGAAAAGAGAAGCCTCGCCTGGCCGCAGGACCCATTGTCCCCTGGGTTCAGCCAAGCAGGGGGGACTATTCGTCGAGTTTTCCCTTCTCCAGGGGTCAGTCTGAGACATCAAGCCAAAAGGAGTCCTCTAAACTCTAAATCCGTCCTCATTTCTGTTTAACAAGTATTCGTTGAAACATTTGCCATGTATCAGCCTTGTCCTGAGCGGAGGAGAGAAATTTGGAGATAATTTCAGAGATAAATTCCGAGGGAAAAGGAGTATTCCCAGCGGTGAACGTATGATGAAGGGGCCCGTCCTGTGGGGGCCGTTACGGAGGACTCAGGAGAAGGGGTGCTGAGGTGGCAGGAGCCCAGAGGACGTTACCCCTCAGGGACAGAGCAGCAGTTCCCTCCCCATCACGCTCGGCTCTGCGGCCTCCGCCTCCATCCTCACCGGCACATGTGCCTCCAGCTTGCCCAAGGCCATCAGCCTGTCACTGCGGCTCTTGGTTGTTCCCCAACTGAATCCCAAGCAGATGGAGAGATCAGACAGCTCCCTCTCGGAAGGGTCGCAAAAGCTTGGGTCTTACTTGTAAATGTGGTGTGGCAGCGGGAATGCCCTGATGGGGTTCCCAGGGCCATGGCTCACCCGGGACCAGAGGACCCAGGAGTGGGCCTCACCTGTCAGCACGCTCCTTGTCCAAGAAAAGCAACGGCGGGGGCCTTGCTCCCCCGTGACCCCTCCTGCCTTCTCTCAGTCTCCAGGCTCTTCCCGCTGCCCCCGTGGCGGCTGACCCTGGGCGAGCGCTTTCCGTGCCGGGTCTTCAGTAAACCCACACGGCCCTGCGAGGACACGGGGGAGACAGAGGCCCCCAGGGTGCAGGTAGCTGGTCTGGCACATCTCGGCGGGGCCGGCCCAGGGCCCTGTGTGCCCAGCAAGGGAGGGCGCAGGGGGAGGGGAGCAGCCAGGTGGGTCCACGTGCCGTGACTAGAGGTGAGCCGGCGTCTGCGGCTGCGCAGTGCAGAGCAGCTCCAGGGAGCCGGGGGCGCTTCACGGAGGAGGTCCCGCGCGTCCTCTGGGCCGAGGCAGCAGCGGAGAGCGATCCCTGCAGAGGAGGAGCGGAGGTGGGTGCGGTGGGCGGAGTTACACCACCTGGAGAGGCTGGGACACCCCCCGCCAGAGCCCAGGACCTGGAGGAGGTGGACCAGAATGCAGGCTAGAGGGGAGAGCCCCGTGTGCACGTGCGTTAGATTCCGTTCCAGAGGGGCCTCGCATAAAAATAGAAGGTTCTTTAAAAAAGAAAGTGTTCACACTCTCCCCAAGTCCAACACCAGTGCGTTCCCAATAACAGCTTGGCCTAGATGGTTTAGACCGAATGGAGAGGAAGTTTCTGAGAACAGGAAAAGGCCGGCGTGCCAGGAGCCAGTGAGACACCAGAAGCTGGTGGCAGAGCCGGGCCCACCGAGAGCCCTCACCCTGCACGACCGGCAAGGGGCAGTCACGCTGCTCTTTGAAGCCCACCTCGGCGCAGGATGCTGGGTGGGGCCTACAAGGAGATGCGCTCGAGGGCTGCTTTTTTTTTTTTTAAGAAGATCTCTACTTCCACTTTGTACAGACAGCTAATTCTCTCTCTTAATCAGTTTGCGATGCTATAAAAAAAAAATCATGATGCATGGCTTATAAACAGAGAATTTTATTTCTCACAGTTCTAGAGAAGTCCAGGACTAAGGCACTGACAAATGCAGTGTCTGGTGTGAGCCCACTGCCTGGTCCATAAATGGCCATCTCTCTGCTGTGTCCTCACATGGTGAAAGGAGCAGGGAGCTCTCTGGGGTCTCTTTTATTTATTTATTTTTTTTTGGCTAGGCTCTTGTTAAAGCCCTTTTTTTTTATTTTTTAAATTGGGGTATAGTTGTTTTACAACGTTGTGTTAGTTTCTACTGTACAGCGAAGTGCAGTTCCCAGTGCCATACAGCAGGTTTTATTAGTTATCTGTTTTATACATATTAGTGTATACACGTCAATCCCAGTCTCCCAATTCATCCCACCGCCCCCTTCTCCCCTTGGTGTCCATACGTTTGTTCTCTGCATCTGTGTCTCTATTTCTGCCTTGCAAACAGGGTCGTCTGTACCATTTTTCTGGATTCCACATATATGCGTTAATATACGATATTTGTTTTTCTGACTTACCTCACTCCATATGACAGTCTCTAGGTCCGTCCATGTCTCTACAAATGACCCCATTTCGTTCCTTTTTATTAGGGCTTCTTTTTCTTATCTGTCAAACAAGCATAGTAACAGAGCTTAGCTGACCAAAGGTCCTTGCGGAGTTGCTGCCTCCTCGGGTGCTGAGGCCTGTCCCAGCAGTGGACCAGGCGGGGGAATCGTGTCGCTGGGAGCTGCTCGATGCCGAGCGTGTCCACAGACACTCAGCCCAGGGAATCTTCACAGGCCTGGAGGGGCCTGGTCTGCTGGATATCCTTAAAAGATTAAACGCAGGCTCTGGGTAGGAGCAGAATGTCACGGGCGCGGTGGCAGTAGCAGGCCAGGCAGGAGCTGGTGGTGCTTGCACGCAGCGTTGGGAGTGAAGACGGGCCAGACAGCCCAGAAACAAAGTGCAGAGCCAGAACTGAGCGGGAGCACTGCCATGAGGAAGAAGTCGGGGATGAGTCCCGGGTTTCTGGGAAGTGCCATGGGTGGGTGGACCTGTCCTTCCCGGGATGAGAAGATGAGGAAGGAGCCCCCCGGGGCCGGTCCCTAGACGGGGACAGCCAGCCGGTGGCCCTCACCCCCTTGACGGACGGCTCACCTCGTGAGCTCTGAGAGCTTTGTGTTCTGGTGGCTTCACCGAGTCGAGAACGCCCAGGGCCGGATCTTTGGAGAGTAGGAAGGGGTACGTGTGTGGATTTGGGAATTAGCCAGAGGTAGGCCACTACTGAGGCCAGAAAAGAGCAGCGAGTTTTCAGAGTGTCTGAGAAGGGGGCTCAGCCCTGCGGGGAGGTGCGCGCCGTGACCAGAGGGCGTCTGTTGGGTTCTTTCCTTCCTGCGCACGTGCCGCTCTTCGTGGTGTCCAGGTCGGGGAGGACATGGCTGCTGAGCTCTGAGGGAGGAGGAGCTTTGGGGTGACAGGGAAAGGCGTCCTCCTCCGTCCCGCAGGTGCCCTGCAGACGGGATGTCCCCAGCCTGACCTGTGGCGGGGGTAGCTCTCCTTCCTCTCGTGGCCAGGCCTTGAGCGTCCTGGGAGAACAGCGGCCACCCAGCCGAGCCCAGGTCCCCGGGGACCTGGACCGGGTGCAACCAACCTCCTCGGCCTTCAGGTGCTGTAGACAGACATGGGGTGTCCCCCAACCCCCCGCCTAGACCAGTTTTGTGTCCAGGGCCCTGGGACCAGCACAGAAGGCCTGGACAGTCACCCAGGCATCGCCACGGGCCAGATGGGTGCCTGGACAAGTCACCTCCTGCACACGAAACCGGGGTCAGGCCCCGGCAAGGAGTCTCTGAGCACCAAGCTGTGTCCGCACAGAGGCGGCGTCTGTTCTGTGTGGAAACCTTCAGGGCTGATTGTCTCTTCTCCCTCCTTGTGTTAGGAGAAAAGCAGCCTCCCAGACAGACAAGCCGGCTGATAAAAAGGAAGACGAAAGCCAAACGGTAAGCACACCCCACGGCCAGCCCACCCTGGCTTTCCCAGAGGTGTGAACAGACCAGGCCTGCGGGACACCGTATTTGGACGTACACGTGGTAGATACTTCGCCGGGTGATCTGTAGGAGGGCAGGGGGACACACAGGAGGGGGTGGTGCAGGGGGACAGGGCCTGTGGGCGCTCACGTCCGTCCCCGCTGCACCGGGTGGCAGGCCTGTGCTCACTGAGCATCTAGCAGACACTGCTCTGCTTTGGAGCTCGCAGCCTCGCAGGGAAGGCAGGTAAGAGAGAAGCAGGACCCGCCTGGGAGCGCCTTGAGGGAAAGGCCTGGAGGCTGGGGAGCTCAGAGGGGCCAGCAGACAGACCTCCTCAAGGGACTCGGGGGTTGGAGAATACAATCGCAGTAGGCAATGTCTGCTTGAAGACCAGGGCAGTTACTATTTTCAAATTATTTCTGTTCTTGAAAGGCTTCGCTTGAGTCCGTCAGTTCCAGCAGGAGCCGCAGGTGAGCTGGGCAGAGGAACCCGGCGCTCTGGCTCTTGTCCCGAGGGGGTCCTGGAGCCTAGTCTATCCACACAGATTCCAAGCACCCGCCGTCACTTAGGGTGGCTAACACCCTTTCCCTCTGTGTTAAGCTTTCCCTGTAAAAATAGACTCCTACTGAAACGGCTAAGTTTAGACCTTAACTACAGATGGCATACAGGTTGCATCTCGGCGGCAGGAGACAGAAGAAATATTACAACCACCAGGCGCCAGGGTACCGTGCCACCCCCGTCAGCAGGGTGAGGCTTACCGGGTGTGACCCCAGGGCTCCAGCCCTGCCAGCGGTCCTCCCTTCCCCTGATCCCCCCGCCTGGCACATGCAGTCCCCTCGGCCCCAGCAGCTAACTCCTGCTCGGCCTGCACTTCGCTGCGTAAACAGTACTCCCTGAGAAACAGGCTCCCGACCTCCAGGCTAGTAAGGCTCTCTACTCCTTGGACCCCGGGCCCCTCTCCCCACCAAGCTTCCCCTCTGCCCTCAGCACACACATTTTTGCTTGTTCAGACTCGCTCTTTCCTGCTGGATCGTGAGCCCTGTGAGGACGAGGCGTGCATCTTCCACTGTCCCCACGCCGTGCACAGAGTATGGAGTTCATCCAGCTAACTCCCCACTAATTTCTCAACTGCAGAGGCCTGTCTGGCCAGGAGCCCAGGAATAATTACAGGTCTCCAAAGGCGGCGGCCGGTTCCCGCCATCACAGCTCCAGCCCCCATACCCAACCTCCCTACTCCCTGGTCTCCAGGAAGAGTGGGTTTCAAATCCCAGGGACCCAGGAGAAATCTTTGACCCCAAGGGTAGAGTTTTCTTCCTCTGACTCCCCTTTTTCTTTTCTTTCCTTTTTTAAGAAACCTGGTCACTGGGAGTTCTGTTTGCCTTGGTCTCCCACAGTCAGGAGCAGCCTCTTCCAGGGCAGGGTTAGGGCAGTTCCACACACCAGAGCAGGTGCCGCGTGGACGGAGACACTGGAGACTGGCTTTTCTTCTTTCTTTTTTCTCTTTTTTTTTTGTTTTTTGGCCACGCTGTGCGGTTGGCGGGATCTGAGTTCCCCGCCCAGGGATTGAACCCGGGCCCTCAGCAGTGAGAGCACCGAGTCCTAACCACTGGACCGCCAGGAATTCTGTGACTTTTCTTTTTTATACTTTTCAGTGTTTTCCAGATCCTCTTCATTGAACGTGTACTAGGTTTATAATTAATGAGAAACAAATAAGCATTAGTTAAAGAAGGAAGGCGCCCCAAATGTGGAGTCAGATGGCTCAGGCGGGTGCTCTGCCACTTGCTGGCCGCAGGCCAATCATGTCACTGCTCTAAGGACGTGTTCCATGGCATGAAAACACAGCCCCCAGGTGCTGGGCCGGCAGCCTCGGGGCTCTACAGCTGGGGCAGGGGTGTGGGCGCAGAGCCCCGTGCGCTGGGAGGGAGGATTCTTATTAACTGTTTTTGAAATAATAATAGGATAACATTAAAAACAACTTTCTGATTTTTTTCAGTTACTCTAACTTCACCCATAATGGCTTTCATTCTTGCCTGTTTCCTCTGGGCCCTGGTCCCCACGCATATGTGTTGATTTATATAATTTCATTTATTCCATGCTTTAAACGAGAGCCCTCAGGAGACTTGTCCTGAGACCCATGCCTAGCACATTCTTTTGCCCCTGGATTAGCAACTGCCGGGTTCATTCAGTCACCGCGCAGATACAGGGTGGGGGGTTCCTGATGGGTCTGACAGGTGCCAGGTCTGCTCTCGGTGCGGGACCAGGCGTGAGCAGTCGTGGTCCTGGCGCTCACAGGCTCGCGCTAGGCGGAGTGGGCGTGGTGGGTCCTGATTGGAGCGCTGAGCCTGGAGTCCTGGCCCTGGAGGTGGCCGTGAGCATCCGAGAGCCCTCACCCCATGCCTCGGGTGGACCAGATGGGAAGCAGGGTTGACGTGGGCAGTGGCAGAAGGCGATTCTTGGCTTTGGTCAGCATTATGCTAGGTCCGTCTCGTCAGGTCGGCTGGCTGTCTCTGGTCAAAAGCGCCAGGTAGCAACTGTATGTGTTTTGCTTGAGAAAAATGGAGGAATTATGATTACTTAATAAATGCCATTTTCCTACGAGTGTAGAATCTTTCCAAAATATGTGTGATAATAAACATCAGCTTGTATTACTGCTGCCTTACTCACCTCCATTACAAGTGTCGCCACAGACTTACTCCACGGGCAGAGCAGACACACGCGGGCCGCCTTCGTGGGGCCCCGCTGGGGGCCAGGCGCCGGGGGTCCTGGGTGGGTAGGACACGGCCTCTGTGCTCAAGGGAGGACACAAGAAGCCGACTGTTGACAAAGAAAGTGCTGAGGGCAGAGACAGAGCACCAGGGCCCAGAGCCCTGCGAGAGCTCCCAGGACAGGCGGCATCTGCCCCGAGCTCTGAGAGGAGCGGGCGTGCAGGACAGAGACGCGCAGCGGCCGTGTCTGGGGGATGGTGGGGCGCACGGGCGGGAGGCTCGGGGCTCCGCCTGGACCACTGGTCAGCGACATTGATGAACTCGTAGGCTGGTTGGGCTAAAAATAACCTTTAGAGCATTCTGAATTTTTTTTTTTTTTTTAATTTTTGGCTGCATTGGACCTTCTTTGCTGCACGCGGGCTTTCTCTAGTCACAGTGAGCAGGGGCTACTCTTCGTTGCAGTGCGCGAGCTCTCGTTGCGGTGGCTTCTCTTGTTGCAGAGTGCGGGCTCTAGGCATGCGGGCGTCAGTAGTTGTGGCACGTGGGCTCAGTAGTTGTGGCTCGCGGGCTCTAGAGCGCAGGCTCAGTAGTTGTGGCGCACAGGCTTAGTTGCTCTGCGGCATGTGGGATCTTCCCGGACCAGGGCTCGAACCCGTGTCCCCTGCATTGGCAGGCGGATTCTTAACCACTGCGCCACCAGGGAAGTCCCTACATTCTAAATTCTTAACGCTTCCTCCTCTCCTGTGAAAGAGCAGTGAAGTGCCGGGGTCCCTAGGACTCAGGCTGTGTCCGCGCCCAGCCTTGACCAGCAGGGCTGACCGCAAGCAGGCTCCTCCCAGGGCTGCGGAGGTCCCGGTGGACAAGGGGTGGCAGCGCCTCGTGAGGGACAGTGAGTCTGTGGGCAGCGCCGGGCCCGGGCCACGTCCACTGTGTCTCCCGGCAGCCTTCTCCTTCCCTGACTTCCGTGGGGTGGACCGCCTCCCCACCACGACCTGGGGTTTTCACTGGTGAATCGTATTTGTTGTTTCACTGATTATAAAAATAATGTATGTTCGTTGGCTAATTTGGAAAACTGAGGTCTTCTAGATGACCTGGCCCAGAGGTCCCCCACCCAGCCGGCCTTCCTAAGCAGGCCGACGGCAGAGCCTTTCCCTTCCATTTCAGGAAGAGCCGAGCACCTCTCCATCTCCGGGGACCCGAGCAGCCAGCCAGCCCCCCAACTCCTCAGGTAAGGCGCACCGCCCTGCCGGCGCCAGCACGAGGTCTTAGCACAGGAGGGGCTCTTACAGGAAGGCGATCTGATCCCACTGCCTCACTTGACGGTGAGCAGAGAGGCTGCGCTGGTGGGGGCTCCCCGCCATCTTCGCGGCCTCCGCGCTGAGCCTCAGCAGGGCAGGGGCACCCTGGAGGAAAGACCGCCCAGTCTAAGCCTCGCGTTTCCCAGCCGGCCTGCCGGCACCTACCGAGTGGCGTGGGAGATTGTGCCCTGGGGCTCAGGTTCCCGGCCTTGGGCCCGCGCTCCGAAGAGGAGCACGGAAACGTCACGTTCCTGCTCCCTGCAAAACGCCAGCTGTGGCCCACGTTACAGTGATTACCAGTGCGTCTTGCTCACTGAGGAGTCAGCCAGACAAGGCGGTCCTGAGCCCTGCTCAGAAATCCCCCAGTCTGAGCTCTGCGACGGGGGGATGCGATTAGAAGAGTGCCTTGAGGCTCCACAGTGGGGAGAAGCCACTGCAGTCAGTCGCTCGTCCAACATTTCGGTGTCTGCTCTGAGCCAGGCCTGCGCTCCTGAGCACGTGGTGCGGTGCAGGGTAGGGAGAGGCGGAGGGGAAATAGGCGCCCCCGCCGCCAGCCGGTGGAGGGAGGCTCCAGGTGTTGGCTGCTCGCTGGGGCACGGCTCTGCCCCGCACGGGCCTAGCGTCCTGACTCTGTTGGCGCGTCTGCCTCCCTTGCGAGGCCGTGGTCCGCGTCCTCTCCCTCTCAGGCAGTGCCCCCACAGTTCTTGGTGAGTGACTGCATGAACACCTCACAGCCAGGTGGGTGGGTTACGTGTTTCCCAGTCGAGGAGGTTGAGGCTCAGTGTGTTGAAGTGGTTTCCTCCAGGCCGCATGTCTGGGCCCTGGACGTGGCCCCAGCTCTCGTACCTGCCCTGCAGGCCCAGCGTGGGTCCGTCGGCCTGCACGGTCTCCAGGCTCAGCTCAGAGTGGTTGGCCCCCTGCTGCCCCAGGGGTTTTCCTCCTGCCTCTCTGCTCATCCTGCAAAGTCAGTGAATTCTGTCCAGCTCAACAAATCTCTTGAAGTAAAGTGAAATGTAGTTTAACACCACTTAAAAAAGAAAAAGGAAAGACAAATCAACTTTGAAGCCCAGGTTGGGAAAGAACCAGCTGCAGTGTCAGGGGGAAACCAAGGAGTCAGGGGACAGGGGGTGCACGTGGGTCATGGGCCTGGCCCCTGAAAGCGAACGTGGACCCCGGGCTGCCCTGAGAGTGTCCTGGTGGGGGGCCTCCTGTGCCCTGCTCGGCCCACTGCTGGAGTCACAGGTCGCCTCTAGAAGTTGTAGTTAAGAGGTTCCCTGACCAGTTGGCGCACATTCCAAGGAGAGACCCGGTCATGGTGAGAGGACTCGAAACCAGGCCACAGGTCAAGGTTAACCGAGTCGAGGGAACAGAGGCTCATGTCCTGAGGTGGGGGAGACGCCGGGTGACAGCAGGGCCGTCTGCACCCTGCCAGGGCCGCCTGGGCCAAAGGGGACTGGAGTAAGGAGCCGGGTCTCAGCTGTGACGGGGGAGCACGGGTGGGGCCTCCTGCCCGGGACGCTGCGGGATGGGGGCCGCTGAGCGCCTGCCCAGCTCTGAGGCGCTTCATCCGTGACGTGAACCGACAGAGGCCGGCCGGAAGCCCTGGGAGCGGAGCAGCTCGGCGGAGAAGCCCGTGTCCTCCTTGCTGTCCAGGTGAGCTGCCCCGGGAAGGCCGGCCCTGCACCCGGGTCGGTGGGCCCAGGCGGGCAATGGCACCAACTCACCTCTCTGTTGCATTCCGTTCCACCGCACAGAACCCCGTCTGTGGCCAAGAGCCCCGAAGCTAAGAGCCCCCTTCAGTCGCAGCCTCACTCTAGGTACCGAACAGCCCCGCCTCCGGGGTCTCCTTTGTCCCCTGCCCATGACTAACACCCCGGATCCCACCCGTTGTCCTGTCATCTAACAGTCGGCTCTGGGAAAGGGTGGCCTGTGCTTCGTCAGGGACAGGGCAGGCCAGCTGCTTCCTGTCTTCTCCTAGACAGAGGGCCGGAGGCCAGGGGAGGGGAGTGACTGTCCAGAGAGGCAGCGAGGTGGAGCCGGGATCGAATCCCAGCTCTGGCCTCGCTAACTGTGACACCGGGCGAGCCTCCACTCCTCCCCCACGCCGCAGGGGGGTCTGTTCATTCCTCCCGCACAGGGCGGCCACGTGTGGACAGCAGGTGGACACGGGAAACCTTCGGCAGCCCTGGCCGCATCCCGCATCCCGCAGCTCAGAACCCCGGGGGCTGGCCCAGCGCCCCGCCTCCTCTCCTTCCTCTGCCTTTTCCCCAGAGATACGCTGACCGTTTTTCCCAAACCAAAAGCTGATGTGATAACAGGATGGGTTGTTTGAAACTGAGGTCGCCCAAAAAATCAGAGAGACTGTCACACAGTAACTATGGGCCAAGTGTGGCCTGAATTTGCAGGCTTCTAGAATCCGTACTAAGAAGTGTTTTCAGTGCCCATCACAAATCGAAGGGGAACAGCCCAAATCCCAGAGCAGGTGGAGTTTGAGCCTGGTCTTGCCAAATCAAACAAGGTGACCAGAGAGAGCTCCAGCCGGCCCAGCAGGAATGGTGATGACAGATGCGGGTGAACAGGGATGAGGGGTCTCGGCGGCAGCCAGGATTTGTGGAGGGCCTTTGTCAGCCAGGCTCTGAGCTGGGCCCTGCAGGTCCCTGCCTGCGAGGAGCTCATTTTCCTGTTGGAAAGGCCCGTAAATAAGACAACTGAGTTCCGAGAGGTGCTCTGGGGAAGACATAGAGGGCCGCGTGGTGGAAGGTGCCGGGGACAGGGGTGCTTTAGCGAGTGGGCCTCTCAGAGGTGGCATTTGAGTTGACCCGGGTGAGAGGGAGCCTGCCCCGTGGAGATTGTGGGGACGGCCCTCCAGGCTGAAGGAGTGGTAAGTGCTAAGGCCCTGAGCCTGCCACCAGCCTGGCAAGTTCAAAGAACAGAAAGTAGGCCATTGTGACTGGCAAGTGGTAGGACGTGGGGAGGGCAGAGGGAGGCACATTTAGAGGAGCAGGAAGGAGCCGCACGGTGAGAAGCGTGGATTTTGTTCTGTGTGTGGGCCCCAGTCTCCAAGCTCCGAGCAAAGGGCGCCGCGATGGAGTCGCTCTCTGGGCAGCTCGCTCCGGCTGTGAAGCGGGAGGCGGACCGGAGCCGGGCGGGAGCCAGAGCAGCCGGGGAGGCGAGGCGGCCGGGGCTGACCTGCAGCTCCCAGCAGAGCTAGCTGCTTCCTGGTCGTGGAGTAAGGACGGGCGGCCAAGTTGTGAGGGGCCAGGCGTCCCTCACAGGGCAAGAGCATTGTCCAGGGCATTCGCACACGTAAGAGGGCCCCCGGCTGCGAGCCAGAGCGCTTCTCTAGACTCACAGACGGGGCGGGTGCCGCAGGGCTCACGGAGCTGTCGGGGTCACCATCGGGGGGACTGTCCAGGTCTGCAGATTGGGGACCGAGGCCCAGAGAGGTGAAGCGGTTTGTCCGGGTGACCGGAAAACTGCTCTTGGAACAGGGACTTGAACGTGCAGGATGGGTGTGACGGATCCAGGGATCTCGGGCTGGACCTCTTTCCACATCCAGAGTTACTTACAGACTCAGTCAGAACCACAGTTATTGAGTTCATCCAGGAGGGGTGCAGGAGCACTTTCTTTTTCTTTTCTTTTTTAACCCAGGTTTGTGCACTGGACCACTAAAATTTTATTTACATAGCATTCAGTGGGGTTTTTTTAATCCAGCTTTATTGAGATATAATTGACATCTAGTGTTGTGTAAGTTCAAGGTGTACAACACTGTGATTTGATATATGTATGCATTGTAAAATGATTACCACAGTCAGGTAAGTTAACGCGTCCATAACCTCACACAGTCACCTTTTTTTGTACGTGTGTGGTGAGAACTTTCAGATCTACTTTCTTCGCTCCTTTCAAGCATACGATACAGTATCGTTAACTATAGTTACCGTGCTGTACGTTACACCCCAAGAGGGTACCCCTCTTATTAGTGGAAGTGTGTGCCCTTGGACCACCTCCACCAGTTGCGCCCCTCCCTGCAGCCCCTGGCCGCCACGAGTCTACTCTCTGTTTCTGAATTTGGCTTTTCTAGATTTTACATATAAGTGAGATCATGCAGCATTGGTTTTTCTCTGTCTGGCTTATTTCACTTAGCATAATGTCCATGTTGTCACAAATGGCAGGGTTTCCTTCTTTCTTGTGGCAGAATACTCCATTATATAACTCTGTGATGTACATATGTGCACGTGTGTGTATATACACTCACACACGCACATAGATACAGACATGACATCTTCTGTCTCCATTCATCTGTCAGCGGACACTTGGGTTGTTCCCGTGTCATGGCAGTTGTGAATAACACTGCAGTGAACGTGGGGGTGCAGCTGTCTCCTGGGACAGTGATTTCATTCCCTTCGGCTGTGTACCCAGGGGTGGGATTGCTGGCTCATGTGGGCGTTACGTTCTTAATTCTTTGAGACCCCTCCACACTGTTCTCCATCGCGGCTGCACCAGCACTTTAGTTTTCATGCTAGTTCTCCTTCATTGTGGAGAACACCAGCCCTCGACTTCCCCAGATGGACCTAATCTGTACAGTGGCCCCTGGTAGCCATGCCAGTCCGCCAGGTCGATGTCTGTCCACCAGCTGTCACGTCCACGATCCCTGCAGCTGGCTCTGGCCACATCATTTCCCTGAAGCTGACTTTCTCTCCACGTGGGGACAGAAAGTGGATCCAGAAAGTGTACCCTCAGCACCATGGTCCTGCTTTGAAAGGCCAGGTGGTTATAGACGAGTGTTTGCTAAGATTTCCTTCCTTCCTCCCTTCCTCCCCTCCTCCCCTCCTCCCTCCTTCTGTCCTTCCCTCCCCTCCTTTCTTCCACTGGTGGGATATTAGTTCCCCGACCAGGGATTGAACCTGGGCCCCGGCTCTGAAAGCAGCAAGTCCTAACCACTGGACCGCCAGGGGATTCCCTGCCAAGATTTTCCAGGGAGGATTCATGTGCAAGAGACATTAAATTTCAAACCAGCTAACCTTAGTGCAGAAGAGTCAGAGAAGGACAGTCCCCAAAACTGAAACCTTTGCCTGAGAAGAGCAAAACCACATCCAAGGACATTTCCTGAAGTAATTACACACCAGGGCCTGTTACCAACACCAGGGACACATGTTTGTGTCAGAAGTGGGTGCATTTAGGATGAGTGTTTAAGAGTTTTGCAATTTTGTCTCGTATTTAATGCCATCATTACTGGTTTTCCCCAAGCCTCCGTCAAGCCAGGAACGTAGACCCTCACGCTGAGGACCAGCTTATCGGGGTCCCTTTCCAGGGGAGGCAGCATGTGATGCTGTCCGCTTACGTGGCCGCTTCTGTGTGAGAGCTGTCAAGTCAGCAGACCCCGAGTCCTGACTCTTGGGTTGGGAAATATGGTCACGGTATCCACAAGCCCCTCTCGAGGTGGAGACAGGGCACTAGAGTCCTTTTCAGGTAGCTAAGGAGCGGCCAGAGGTAAAAGCAGAAAGCGTTTGAAGGACTATGGGAGAGGGCAGGGCTGGGCCCGCAGCGGGGAGGCGCCAGGGCGCCGCTCAGTCTCCCAGCACGGGGGGCGCCTGCCGGGCCCCAGCGCCCACCTGACCGCACCCTGCCGCCCTCTCCCCAGGATGAAGCCGGCGGGAAGTGTAAACGACGTGGCCCTGGATGCCTTAGATTTAGACCGGATGAAACAGGTGAGTGTGTCCTTTCCGGAGAGGCTGTGAAGGAGCCAGAGGCTGGGGACTTCTCGGGGCGCGTGGGCAGGCAGGCCTGCCCAAGAGGGCCACATGCGGCTGCCAGCAGTCCGGGAGCCGGCGGTGGGGGAGGGGACACGCGCAGCGTCGGTCCCCCCGTCCCTGTCCTCACCAGGAAAAGGCTCTGGGCGCTCCCGGCCCGCATCGGGGGCTTCCCCTTCCGGGCACCCCCGGCTCCTCCAGAGTATTTCTGAGGCGTGGGCGGGTGTCCCATCTCCCACTCACACACCCTTCCCCGGCTTGGGGAGGGAGCCGAGAACACGGGGGGACGTGGGCAGGGGTGAGGGCTGTGGCGCTGCCCCTGCCCCTCGATCAAGGCCACTTCTCTGCTGTCTGTCCCTTCACTCTGAGGCTCTGCTCCCACCAGGAGATCCTCGAGGAGGTGGTCCGCGAGCTCCACAAAGTGAAGGAGGAGATCATCGACGGTGAGTAGAGGGCCCGTGCCCCCGGGCATCGCCCTGAGCCGGGGCCGCACCCAGCGTCCTTAAAGAGGGAGGCCTGCCTGTGCCCAGGTCGGCCATCCGGGGCCAGGAGGCCTGGGGCTCGTACCGGCATGGGGGCGGGGGTCAGTCTTCCTCCCAGCGGCCACCACCACCCCCCCGAGTCTCTGAGCAAGCCGAGGCTCAGGAAGATGAAGCGCCTTGTCTACGGACCGGCACGCCCCGCTGGTCTGCCGCCTCAGTCTGAGTCTTCAGCTCCCCCAGGCTCCTTCCCAGGATTAGCCGGCGGCGGCGGGGAGAAAGAGCCGAGAGCGCATTCCCCAGCCGAGAGCAGCCCTGAATTACCTGTTGCTTTGCTCAGCATCTGTGGACTTAGATTACTTTTTTTTATTCTGCCACTTCTGATCACTGGGTTTGGGGTTATAAGGGTAACCGCTGCCTTCCCAGAGGTTTAGGGGTCCAAGAAGCCACAGAATTACCTATGGGCCTGACCTAGTTCACAGCCTGCTTGGCCTGGCCTAGGGGAGCAGGCATGTGGCTCCAGAGGCAGGGCCTCGTCACAGTGAATCACGTCCGTCCTTCCGGTCCCCACCGGAGCCTTTGATAACGGCTGGCTCAGATCTGGAGCCAGAGGAAAAGGAAAGGTTCGGGCAGGGCTGGCTCCGCCCAACAGAGCAGTGAGGTACAGCCTGGCGCCCACACCCCTCCCCGTCCCACCTGGTGGGTGCTGGTGACCGAGGGCCGCCAGACACTGGAGGAGAGGAGAGGTGGCTGGGGACCTGCGTGGGGCGCCAGCAGAGCCAGACGCCCGCCCAGGGCTGGGTGACGGCCACACCCTGTCCTTGACCCAGCGGAGGGCACTCAGTTCCTGTTTGCCGAGTCCCCCCACAGGCCTGGGATGGGCAGATAAGGAGTTAATGAGTGAAGAGCGAGAGCAGAGCCGGAGAGGAGACACAGAGGCCAACTATTAACCCTGCTCTAGTGCTGGGCGCTCCCACCTCTGCAGGGCTGCTTGTGGGGCCTCAGGACCAGGGCTGCTTGTAGGGCCCCAGGACCAGGGCTGCTTGTGGGGCCCCAGGACCAGGGCTGCTTGTGGGGCCCCAGGACCAGGGCTGCTTGTGGGGCCCCAGGACCAGGGCTGCTTGTGGGGCCCCAGGACCAGGGCTGGTGTGGGGCCCCAGGACCAGGGCTGCTTGTGGGGCCCAAAGCAGGGCTGCCAGCCAGCCCGCCCGCTAGCGAGCAGGGGGCACAGGCCTCGAGGGAGGGAGCCAGTGGGTGTGGGGGGCCCCCGTCTCTGCACCTGCCACAGCGCGGCCGCGGTGGACGCAGCCTCTGGGGCGGCCAGCTGAGAGGCCGGGGGAGATGTGGGCCATGGGGGGCTCCTGGAACCCTCCCCTCGTTCCCCTGCTGCTGGAGACGGGCCCGGCCCTCAGCTCCCTCTCCTGGCCTTCGGCTCCAGGCCCCCTGGGGTCTGTCTGGGCAAAGGCTCAAATCTGGGGGAGGACCCTAAGAAGGGGGAGAGGAGCAGGAGAAGCCCCTGCCCCCTCCAGATGGGGCGAGCCCAGTCCCGGGAGGCAGGGCGTGGGAGCCCTACCGCCCTGCTCGAGGTCACCGACTTGATGCTGCCCCTGTGGGCGGGGTGGGGGGGTTGCCGGTCCTCCGACCAGAGCTGGGCTGCCTGCCGGCCCCTTACCAGCTCGTCCTCTGACGGGGAAGGGGCAGTGCCACCCTCGAGGGACTGCCAGCTCACAAGAAACGGTAGATGAGACCCGCAGAGGGCTTTGCTGTCACCCTAGAGTCTGCCAGAGCCTGCTGCGCTGCTTGACCTCTGGCCTGTGGCTCATGACCTCCGGAGGCCTGGGGGGCAGCGGGGCGGCTCTCGGGAGACGACAGAGCGGGGCAGACACCTGGCGGGACCTGACCAGGGCGGGGGGACGGCACCTGAGCCTCCTCTCCCGCCCTGTCCCTCAGCCATCAGGCAGGAGCTGAGTGGGATCAGCACCTCGTAGGTCGCTCGGCCCCCGACGCCGCCCGGGACCCGGTCTAGCCGAAGGCAGGGACAGCAAGGAACCCAGCGCCCCAGGCCTCCAGCACACACGAGCACGCACTGAAGCTAGGATGTGCTTCGTTTAAAAGTCTTAACCTGTGATAAAATATTAAAATGAGGAAAAAAGTTCAGCTCCTGGATTTTTTTAGATTCAACCTGACACAGAACACCAGGCCTATCGCCTTTTTTTGTATTTTATATTTGCCTATTTAAGTGTACATTCCTTTCGGTTTATAGAGAAGATACCCCGAGTCAGTCACGCGCCTCGTTAGATGGTTTCGAGTTTTCTCCTAGGTGCCACCGGGAGCCGCGGCCGCTTCCACACGGCTCCTTCCCGGCGTCCTGGTGGTTAGGGTCTGCCCGCGCACCAAGCGGTTTGTGTCCACGTGGTAATAAACGCTTACCGTCCACACCCGGGCTCCGACTCGCTCGCTCTTGGCGGCTCCCGGCCGGGGAGGCCTCTTTTGGGGGAAGGGCCCACGGCAGTGGCGGCCGTGGGTGCGAGGCTGGGCTGACTCAGACGCGAGGGGGGACGGGCCGCTGAGCCGGGCAGCTCAGGCACTGCCGGCGGGGGGCCCAGGAGCCGCCCCCCAGGGCCTCCTCCAGGGAGACGGGCCCTGAGTGGCGCCTGGAACGTCAGAGGGGCCAGGAGGAGGCACCTGCTTAACCTCCCCCGCCGCGCAGAGGGGCGCCCCGTGACCCGGGCCCAGCAAGGCGGGCAGGGAAGGCCTCCGCCCTGCCCCGCAAGTCTCCTGCAGCCCCCAGGGAGGAGCACAGGTCCCCGCCTCCGTGGCAGGAGGAGCAGCCCATGTGCCCACCTGAGGCACTTCCCAGCACTTCTCAGACCGCGCAAGGTCCCCGTTGGAGCCAGAGAGGGTCTGGCTCTCCGCCTTGGCGACTGCTGCCCCTGAGCCAGGAGTGAGGCCCCAGCCAGTGGAAAAGCTTTGGCATGCTGTGACCATCCCACAGGCACCACGACACAGTATGCCCAGGCGCTGGCCCAGCCGTCCTCTGGGGGCCACGGGAGGAGGGCCCCCAGTCTGGCTCGTGACAGTGGGACTGTTTTCTGGCCAGGCTCTGGACACACCGTCTCACTGAGTGCTCCCAGCAGCCCTGGGACACAGGAATAGGGCTGTTCTGCCAGTTGGGAGGTGAGCGGCTTTAACCCACAGCTCCATGAGCCGCTCTCCGGGCTCCTTCCGCCTCCCGCCATCCAGGAATCCTGTCGCCCTGGGGCCTCGGGGAGGGAGTGCTGGCAGGTGGTGATGGGGTGCTGTCCTCTTCCCAGGCAGCTGCCTCTCAAGAGAGTTGTGCCAGACCCCTGCCCTGGGCCCACCTTCAGCTCTGGGTGAGGCCCAGCCATGACTGTCCCGTCGGCAGATAAGCTCGCTGGCGGACACGGAGAGCTCGCAAGGCTCAGCTGGGCTCTCTGGGGCTCCCCTGGGCCCAGGCCAGCCTGTGTGCACAAGGAGGGGCCGCCTGCCCAGGCTCAGAGCCGCACTGCCCTCCCACAGCCAGCCCAAGGGCCTCTTCCCCGGGCCATCTCAGTGGTCAGACCACCCGGGGACAGGGGTACCTGGCACACGCGCGGCCACTCCCAGCCCTGAGCAGGAAGTCCTTGCTCAGCAGCTGCCCGGTCTCAGGCACCTGAGACCTTCCTCCCCTCCCAGTTGTGCCTTCCTCCCAGCCCTCTCTCTCCCGGGTCAGCTAAGGCAGCCCTGCCATGCCCGCCCCTGGGCCGTGGTCCTCAGCCTCCCCAGCCTCAGGGCTCCAAGGGGAGGCCATCTTTGCCCGGCCGCTTCCTCTGGCAGGGAGGGCCTCGCCCAGGCATCCCTCGTGCTGCCCGCCTGCCTCTGGGAGACCAGAACCCACACCCCGACACGGCCCCTGGGCCAAGGGGCTGACACCAAAGATGCCTCCCCACCTCTCAGTTGGGCCATTAGTCCTCAGCACAGTCCGGACGAGCCGCGTCCCGCTTCGCAGAGACACCAAGGACACCAGCCTGCTTCCGTCAGAGCCCTAGCTCACGGGCAGGCACCCGTCGGTCCAGCCGCCTGTGCACCCGCCATCTGCCTGGCCTGTGGTACCTGTTCTCCTCAAGCCCCACGTCTGAGTTGGTGGGGGTGAGGGCCCGAGGTGCAGCAGGAGCTCGGCGGGTGCGGGGGGTGGGGGGTGGGCAGGGTTGTGGCGGGAGCGGGGATGTGGCCCAAGGACCACGTGGATCTCTGCCCACACCCCCAAAACCGGCCACTCAATGACCGGGCCCCCGGGGAGGGCTGCCCCAGAGCGAGGAGCGCAACCTCAGGCCCTGCCGGCCAGGAGCCGAGCCCACTCCTGGGAAGCACTATCTGTGGACTTGAAAACAAATGCTGATTTAATTTAGGGCATGGGCACGCCAGAGAAATCAGCTCCCTGGGCACAGAGCACCCAGCGCCGGGCCAGGCCTCGCCCGTGACGTCCTGGAAGGGAGGGCCCGGCCTGCGGTCACCAGTCCACATGCAGACCAAGCTTCTCCAGGCTGCCACCCGTGCCCACTGTCTCCAGGCGTGGCCTCGGGGCTCCAGGGGGACAAGAGCAGCAGCCTAGGGTGCGGGAACCAAATGCAGCCAAACCAGTTCTGGGCACTACACGCCCTGGGGACAGGTGACGGCCAGCCCTGCAGCAGGTGGGCAGGGCGAGGCCGGGCAGCAACCAGGAGCACAGGCCCTGCTCCCACCGGGCACTGAGGCGCAGGCAGCAGGGTCCGTGCACTTGGGGCGCCGGCCATCGGGCTCACAGGCCGTCCTCCGCCAGCTTGCACACCCGCTTCACCCTGGCGTAGGGCCCCAGGGAGTCCTTAGACACAAAGTCCCAGAGCACCTTCACCCACGAGTGGTGCTGGGGCAGGTGGTCGTAGTACTCGGGCGCGATCTTCCGCACCTGCGGAGAGGGCACAGATGGGTCAGAGAGGCCGGATGGGTCAGAGGCCGCGCACAGGCACGTGCACAGCCACAGGCGCGCGTGCGCGCAGACACACGTGAGCACACAGACCACGTGAGCACACGCGCAACCCTGTCATCTCCCAGGGTACCCGTGTCCGGGCCAGCCCGCTGCCCGAAGGTGGAGGGGCCATTGGCCGGGGGCACCAAGAGGTGCTGAGGCCCCTGCCCCAAATGGGGGTGAGGAGTTAAAATGCACACCCCCCCTCCCCGGAGCGCACACCCCGAGTTTCTGATCCAGGAGCCTTGGGGTGGCCGAGTTCTGCGGCACAGCCTGGCTCGAGTCCTGCTGAACCAAGGTCACGTCCACGTGCCTCGGCCCGGCGTTTGGTGCCCTATCGGACCTGCAAACCCCTCTGACCTTGGCTCCCACCCCGTCGCCCTCCTGCCAGCCTCAGGACGTGTCATTTCCCCCTCCAGCTCCCTGCCCCTCTCTGCACCTGACGCCCTCAGCCCGCCTCCTCCAAGAAGTGCTCCAGCCTCAGCACCTACACCCACACCAACTGCAGGGGAGGCCTCCCCCTCCCCCAACAGAGGACGCACCAGGTGCACAGGGCCTGCTTTATAACTGAAAAGGGGGGCCTAAGGGGGATGAGGTGACACGCATGGCAGGAACAGGGAGCCTGTGACTTTGCTTGGGAGAAGGAAAGGCTCACAGCTGACAGCAGCTGCTTCTGTGAATGTCCTGGGTCAAGATTCTGGCGCTGCTGCTTCCTGAGGCAGGGACCCCAGCTCCCTGAGCCTCTCCCTTCGCGTCCATGAAATGTGCATGATGGGCTTGAAATGCCACGTAGGCTTGTGGTGAGGCTTTGGTTAGATGGTGCCCAGCACAGAGCAGGACCTCAGTACCATTGGGGGCCGGGGGCGGGGGGGCGCCCTGCACAGCCAGGGTGGACACACAGGCTGTCAGACTCCAAAGTCATGTGGGCCACGGCACAAACACCTGAACACCCAGACCAGTGCTCACTTGCACTCCACACGAGTGGGTGAGCATGCACTCACAGACATGCACATATGGACAGGCACACCTAATCACGTGCAGGAATGTGGGCACACACAGACACGCACACACAGTCTCACACACTCAGACACCTTTCCCACCACCACAATCTCCAACCCCGCTGTGCGCAGTCACTTGTGCTCTATCCGACCAGTGCCAGACCGGAACAGCAACAACTACTCCTCCCCCTCCTCCCCCCTCCCCCTCCTCTCCCTCCCTCCTCCCCTCCCCCTCCCTCTTCCCCCTCCCCCTCCTCTCCCTCCCTCTTCCCCCTCCCCCTTCTCTCCCTCCCTCTTCCCCCCTCCCTCTTCCCCCTCCCCCTCCCTCTTCCTCCTCCCCATCCTCTCCCTCCCTCTTTCTTCTTTAGAAATTCTCCAACCCAGGTCTCCCAAGACAGAGGCACCAGCCCAGAGGCTTCCACTCTGAGGCAGCTCGGGCCAAGCCCCTTGGGTCACAAAGGGCAAGGCCCACCCTGTCCTCTCTGTGCCATGAGGGGGCCCCTGGAGGGTCACAGGGCAGTGACAAGAAATGCGGAGGGACAGGGTCAGGAAGGGGAGGTGCTTCACTCGCAGTATCGTTACTGCTGCACCATTTACAGAAGAGAAAGCTGAGGCACAGAGAGGGCAAGCGGCTTGCCCCAGGACACACAGCCAGCCAGTGAATATCATAGCTGTGCTCAAACGGGTTTTCATTAAACCAAGAGGCCTGAACTGTAAAATGCCCCTTGAGCCCCTGCCCTGCCCCCCCCCCGAATTCACCTTCTTATTCTCCAGCCAGGCACTCCGTGTGCCAGGTGGCCTTTCCTTCTGCCCTGGGGACCCCAAGTGAGCATGTAGCCATCCCACGATCAGCACGAGAGAAAGGCCAGAGTGTGGCCCAAAGCCCTCCCCACGTTCCCCCACCTCCCGCTAAGGCGCCCATCGCAGCCTCTGCGACCGTGGCCACATACCAGGGGCAGGTTGCAGCTCGGGATGCTGGGGAAGTCGTGATGCTCCACGTGGTAGCCCACGTTGAAGGTGATGCAGTTGAGGGGCCCGTAGTAGGAGTAGGTCTCGTGGCCCTGGAGGAACATGTAGTGCTCGGCCACAAAGTGGCCCGAGATGGGGTGCAGGCCCAGGCCCAGTAGGGAGCTGGCCAGCAGGTAGACCATGGGCTTGAGCCCCCAGAGGGTGAAGATGGTGGCGTTGGCCGCCAGCTGCGCCAGGGCGTTGAACACCTCCATGCGGGTCATGGCCTTGGGGTTCACGCAGAGCGGCCGCAGCGAGTAGAAGAAGGGCTGCAGCGCCAGCCAGAGCAGCTTGCGGGTCGGCGTGCAGAAGAGCCAGCCCTCAAGGCGCGTGGGCACGTCCACGTCCAGCCCGTCGCCGCCCAGGTAGCGGTGGTGATCCACGTGGTACTTCTTGAAGGAGGACGCGTAGGGCACACCCAAGGGCAGGTTGGCGAAGATGGCGAACCAGCGGTTGTGGGCAGGGTGGCCAGTGCCGAAGGCGGTGTTGTGCGAGATGTCGTGGATGGCGAGCGTCAGCGAGTGGTTCACGCAGCCCCCGAAGGCGTAGGCCCAGAAGAGCAGCCAGCGCCACGCCAGCCCGCGCGCCAGCCAGCAGGCCAGCAGCTGCGCCAGCACCATCCCCAGCACCATCCACCTGAGATGAGGGTCCGGCCGCATCAGGGCCTTGATGGCCGGGTACTTGGCTGGAGGGAGGACCGGGGGAGAAGGTGAGGGGGGCACTGGCCGCGTGGGTCCCAAATGCATGCTTCCCCTCCTCCCTCCTCTCCTCCTCAAATTTCTCCTGCCATCTTCCCTCCCTCTCTTTCCCTCCACCATCCATTAAGCCCCCAGGCAGTGACCCGGAGAGTCGCTCTAAGATCTGGCCCTGCGGCTTTGGGCCTAGAAGCAGCCTCGCCTGTGCTCGTGCCGAGGGAGGCAGGCGGGCAGACCCGTCTCCCCCCACCACCCAGGGGGCTCTGGGGAGACTTCCCAGGGTGGGGGGTCTTTGTCACCAGCCTAAATAAAGAGCAGGCGTCAGCATGGGCCACAGAAACAGAATTCCCGAAATCAAAACAGCTGCCGAGAGCCGCAGGTTCAGTGCACGCGGTGCGGGCGTCCAGGGAGCCCGAGAGCCACAGGCAGACTCTTCGGGGCCCCTGGGAGGGGGCAGGGCGGCTGGGGGAGGGGAACGTGGAGGGCTCTGGCTTTGTCTCGGTGTTTCAGTTCGTAAAACAAACAAGATCTGAAGGAAATATGATAAAATGTTGAATACACTTATTTTGGGTGGTGGGTGTTTGTTATAGCATCTTTTGTACTTTTCTGTATTTTGTTTTACAGAAAAGGAAAAAACAATGGCAGTGGGAGTTGCCCAAGCAGGGAGGGCCTTCCCAGCCGAGGAGGAGCAGCCGGAAGAGAACAGGATGGGGTGGGTGCCTTCGGGGCAAGAGAGCAGTGCCTTCTAGAAACCTCTGCTTGGTGGGAGGGGGCTGGCAGGCATAAGGCTGGTGAGGCAGCTGGTGCTGTATCCAGGGGCACGGAGGGACAGGGCCGGGGGGCATCACGTGCTCAAGGGGACAGTCACCCTCCCGCTCCAGGTCTGCTGTGTCCCTTGGCTCCCAAGCAGAGGAGACAGGCCCTCAGGTGGAGCTAGCGTCCTGACACACGGATGGGGATCGAGGCCGGCGAGGGCGGGGCTCGTCCCAGGCACCCTTAGGACAGTCAGTACCCGTCTCCAGTGCCTTCAGTGTCCGCCCCTCCTACACCCATCCAGCAGCTGGGCGGCCTCAGGCTGGCCTGTGAAGAGGGTGTCCAGGGCTGCAGCAGAGGCTGGGCCCCAAATGGAATCGGCCAGGCCAAGGTCGAATCCTGGCCTACGCTTCCCTCCTAGTGACCCAGGAAGTCGCTGCCCTTTTGTGCTCAGAATGGGAAGCGTGTGACAGCTCCTTCTTTCTCCCAGCCCAGAGAACTTTCTTTCAGAGCCACCCAGCAACGGAACAGGCTGCTTCATAGGTGGTGAGCTGCCTGTCCCTGGGGGTATGCAAGGAGAAACACAACAAGGGCAAGAACTTCTGCCCCAGAGGGAGACTCAGGCTCAGAGTCTTCCTGCCCAAGCTATGGTGGTGCCACAAGCCCATCTCGAGGTCAGTCTTGATCTTGCTGTGTGGCCATGGTGCATTCCCACCCTCTCTGGGCCTCTGTGTCCCAGTGTGACACAGTGTGGGCAGGATGTGCCTCACTGGGTATGTGTTCCACATACCGGTCCTGGAGCCTGATGGTGGGACAGCCCGCGTCTGCTGGAGATGCCGGGGGCGGCGGGGGGTCGGGGTTCCCACATCCTAGAACCTCTGCCCAGGAAGCCCACAGAATCCCCCAGGCAGCATTGACACCCCTACTATCTACACACCAGCACTCCCACCAAGCCTTCACCTCATCTGGTGGCTACGGTGGTTTTGGCTCCGACCAAGTGAGCAGTGGTGCTATACAGCCCTCAAGACAGCCTGCTGGGGCGGGGGGACGGGGAGGTGGCCGAACCTCACACCCCTACCCCCCGCTCCCATTCCAGCCTCCTTCCCCCTACTGCTGGCCCCTACTGCTGGGGCCACCCCCAGGCTTCCAAGCTCGGCAAAACTGCCTGGGCCTTTTGATCCCGGGAGCTCTCCCCAAAGCTGCCAAGGACACCACCTAATCAGGTCCCGGAGGATGGTGGTCACAGCACAAGTATCAAAGCAGAACTTGGAAAAGAGCAGGCAAGCCCAGGCCTGGCAATAAACCTCAGCCCTGCTTAACAGGGGCCCAGGGGGCCACAGCATCTCCAGGGGGGTTGGAAGGGAGCAGCGTTCAGAAAGGGTTCAAATTCCAGCTCTGGATAAGGGTTTAGTAACAAGACTATACAAAGATCTCCTACAACCCAAAAACAAAAAGACAAACAACCCAATAAAAAATGAGCAAAGGACTTGAATAGATATTTCTCCAAAGATGTGCACCTGTTTCTCTAAGCACATGAAAAGATGCTCTGCACCATCGGTCACCGGGGGTGCAGTCAGCCCCACAGTGAGATCCCACCTCAGAGCCGCTAGGACGGCTAAACTCAAAAAACGGAAAATAGCAAGTGCTGACGAGGCTGCAGAGAAATGGGGGCCCCTTTTTGTATGTTGCTATAGGAATGGAAGATGGTGCAGCCGCTGTGGAAAACAACTGGGTGGTTCCTCAAAATGTTAAACATGGAATTACCATAAGACCCAGCAATTCCACTGCTAAATATATACCCCAGAGAATTTAAATCAGGGACACAAACAGAAACTTGCATACCCATGTTCACAGAACTATTCACAATAACCAGAAGGTGGAAACAACCCAAGTGTCTGTTAACTGATGAGCAGTTAAACAAAATATGGTCTCTCTACACAATGGAATATTATTCAGCCTTAGGAAGGAATGAAACTTCCAGTTACAAAATAAGTAGGACATGGGGATGTAATGTCTAGAATGGTGACTGTAGTTATTAATACTGTGTTGCATATTTTAAAGTTGTTAAGAAAGTAGATCTTGAAAGTTCTCATCAAGAACTTCTCATCCAAATAAAGAGGGAGACATAGAGAATGGACTTGAGGACTTGGGGTGGGAGGGGGAAGCTGGGGCGAAGTGAGAGTAGCATCGACATATATACACTACGGAATGTAAAATAGTTAGCTAGTGGGAAGCAGCAGCATAGCACAGGGAGATCGGCTCGGTGCTTCGCGATGACCTAGAGGGGTGGGATAGGGAGGATGGGAGGGAGGCTCAAGAGGGAGGGGACAAAAAAAAAAAAAAAAGAGGGAGGGGACATGGGGACATGTGTATGCATATGGCTGATTCAGTTTGTTGTGCAAGAGAAACTAACACAGTATTGTGAAGCAATTATACTCCAATAAAGGTCTATTAAAAAAAAAAGAACTTCTCATCCAAGAACTCATCAAGAAAAAAAAAAATTGTAACTGTATGGTGACTTGTTGGGATCATTTCGCAGTATACCATATCACATCCCTATGTTGGTGGGGGAGGGATAAATTAGGAGTTTGGGATTAAAATATACACACTACTGGGACTTCCCTGGTGGTCCAGTGGTTAAGACTCCATGCTCCCTTGGGCTTCCCTGGTGGCGCAGTGGTTGAGGGTCTGCCTGCCAATGCAGGGGACACGGGTTCAAGCCCTGGTCTGGGAAGATCCCACATGCCGCGGAGCAACTGGGCCCGTGAGCCACCATTACTGAGCCTGCGCGTCTGGAGCCTGTGCTCCGCAACAAGAGAGGCCGCGATAGTGAGAGACCCGCGCACCGCGATGAAGAGTGGCCCCCGCTTGCCACAACTAGAGAAAGCCCTTGCACAGAAACGAAGACCCAACACAGCCATAAATAAATAAAATAAATAAATAAATAAAAATTAAAAAAAAAAAGCAGTTTAAAAAAAAAGGACTCCATGCTCCCAATGCAGGGGGCCCAGGTTCGATCCCTGGTCAGGGAACTAGATCCCACACGCTGCAACTGAGAGCCCGCGTCTCGCAACTAAAGATCCCGCATGCTGCAATTAAGACCTGGCACAGCCAAATAAGTAAATAAATATTTTTAAAAATACACACTACTATACTTAAAATAGATAACCAACAAGGACCTACGGAACTCTACTCAGTATCTTGTAAGAACCTATAATGGAAGAGAACGCAGAAAAATTATATAAATATATATTTATATATATGTATGTATGTATAACTGAATCACTTTGCTGTACACCTGAAACTAACACAACATTGTAAATCAACTATATTTCAATAAAATTTTTTTTTAAAAATTGTACACCTGAAGCTAATATAACGTTATAGGTCAATTATACCTCAATTTAAAAAGTCCTTATATTGAATTTCCTGCTTCTCTGTTTCACAATGCCAGCTCCCTTAATCCTGCTCCCGGGAACTGACTCCCAAATAAACTAGCAGCACCTCCCCCGTCCCAAAAAAACGCATGGAGGACTACCACAGGCTGCATACAACATGGATGAACCTTGAAGACATGATGCCGAGTGAAAGAAGCCAGTCAGGAAAGGCCACATACCGTACGATTCCACTTACGTGAAATATCTAGAACAGGCAAGTTCACAGAACCAGAAAGTAGAGGTTTCCAGGGCTGGGGGGGCAGGGCGGGGGGATGGGCAGTGACTGGTAATGGGTGTAGAATTTCTGTTTGGAGTCATGAAAAAGTCTTGGAAATAGGAGTGATGGCTACACCGCACTGTGAAAGTAACGAATGCCCCCAAATCACATGCTTCACGCACGGTTAAAATGGCAAATTCTATGTTATCCTTTACCACAGTTTTTTTTTTAAAGTTTAAAAAAAAAAAAAAACCCAGCTCCGAGCAGGTTACGTCAGCTCCAAGGCTCGTTTCTGAACCATAAACAGGTCGCTGGGAGGATGAATAGATAAGGCACGGAAAGCTCAGGCTGACTGGCCGGGAGCAGGCACCCAGGTGAACCTGCGCTTTACGGCCACCACCCAACAGGGCGCACCGTGAAGGCCGGCGGCCAGGATGCTGCCCGAGGACGGGTACGCTGCGGACGGCGGTGGTGGGATTAGGCCGCGGAGACGGGTACGCTGGGGACGGCGGTGGTGGGATTAGGCCGCGGAGACGGGTACGCTGGGGACGGCGGTGGTGGGATTAGGCCGCGGAGACGGGTACGCTGGGGACGGCGGTGGTGGGATTAGGCCGCGGAGACGGGTACGCTGGGGACGGCGGTGGTGGGATTAGGCCGCGGAGACGGGTACGCTGCGGACGGCGGTGGTGGGATTAGGCCGCGGAGACGGGTACGCTGGGGACGGCGGTGGTGGGATTAGGCCGCGGAGACGGGTACGCTGGGGACGGCGGTGGTGGGATTAGGCCGCGGAGACGGGTACGCTGGGGATGGCGGTGGTGGGATTAGGCTGCGAAGCGCTCTCCTCCCGGGCCTGCCCACGTGGCCCAACGGCGGCCGAGGGGGTTGTCCCTGCGTTGCGTGTGGGAGGAGCCTTGGCTGTCCCAGAAAGGCCAGCGGCCCCGAAGGGTACTCGCTGCCCCAGGCAGGTGGAAGAAGATGCAGGGAAGGGGTGCCAAGGCCCTGCCGCCTGGAACCAGCTTCCAAGGTGGAGGGAGAGACTGGCACCTGGGGTGGGCAGAACAGGGGCCCCCTCAAACGTGTGCAGGTCCTACTCCCCTCACTGTGAATCGGTCAGCTTCTGAGGGACCCTGGAAGTCAGGCTGCACCCAGGGTGTTGGTCTGCTGACCTCACAACAGCAAGGAGAGCCTGGAGTACCCCGGCGGCACAGTGTCATCCCAGGCTCAGGACAGTGGAAAAGCGAGCAGGAGAGGCGGTCCGGGGATGTGCAAGGTCTCCACCGGCCTCGCTCGCTGTGAAGATCGAGGGGCCACGAGCCGAGGGGCGCAGGCGGCTCCAGAAGCTGGAAAGGCCAGGAAACAGATCCCCCCCTGGAGCCTCCAGAAGAAACTTCACCCAGTGGGACCCGGGTCAGACTTCTGACCTCCAGAACCGTAAGATAACAAGCGCGTTGTTTGTGGTAACTTGTCTCTGCAGCTCTAGGAAACGCACGGCACCTGGATGGGGGATGAGGAAACCCCGGGGCTCCGACAGCCCGGCTGACCTCACTGCCCCATCCCTGCACTGGCCTGGCGCTGGGCGCTGGGCACAGCGGCGACTCACACTCGACCCTGCCCTTCAAGGGCCCCACTGCCCGCCAGCCTTGGCTGAGGTGGACCAGCCAGCATGGCGCTCGCCCAGCATCACCCCGCCAGGCGGGGCAAAGGAGACAAAACGACCCCGACCTGGGGGGTGGGCCCCACTCGGGAGGGGGGCAGGAGGCAGGCCTCATCCCAGCTTGTTCCTGCCGCCAAAGGGGGTCAGAGTGAGCGGGCACACTTCAGAAGGTGGCCTCAGTGGTGCCCAGGAAGATGCGTGCTTCCACTGGGGGGCTGAGAGGCCCGAGGGGGCGGGAATCCAGCAGCCACAGTGAGGTGGAGCAGGGGAGGATAGAAGTGTCTTCACGATGGCCAGGGCAAGAAGGATCTGCCTGCAACCCAGCCTTCAGGAATGTTCTCGCCCAGTGCCCAGGAACTCACGTGCAAAGTTCCCGAACATTTGCATACCTGAATGTCAGGTTGGGACCACAGGCCGCAGGGCTCCACCAGCCTCCTGCCCACCAGAGGTGGCCTCTGGACACCAGCCTCGCCCCTTGGGCAACCAGGGCCCGGGCCCTCACCTGCCCAGGCACACCTGGGAGCTCAGCCAGGCCACCAGCCTCCACAGGGCGGGTCTCTCCCGCTTCCCCTTGGAAGGAGGCCAGGCCTGGGGCAGGCCACACCTGCACCAGGTGAGCACAGACTGGCAAGCCAGCAGGGACAAGCACCCCAGCTCAGGGATCCAGGCCAGCAAACAGGCCACTCCCGTACCCCTCAGAGGCGAGGGCAGTGACAGAGCCCAGCAGCTGTGACCTTGGATGGTGGGCCTCTGGTGCCCCATCTGTCATACAAGGCCAGTAAGGCGTGCATGAAAGCATGGAAGCAAAGGAGAACATCCTTGGGTGTCCCTTCCCTGCCTGGCCTGGCGCCCCTTCCTCCTTTCCTGACAGTTTCCCAGGGACTCAGCTGCCCTCAGCTCGGGTGCGGCCTCAACACAGCCTGGGGTGCCTGGTCCCCAGCCCCTCACCCTGGCCGACTGGGCAGGCCACAGCACTGCCCCAGCCTAGGTCTCCACATCTGGGAAATGGGGGTGACACCCCGACCTGCCCATCCAGGCTGTGGTGAGGCTGGGATGACAGCTCTGGGCCCTGGGAGCTGTTACTACTGTTGTTATTAAATACAGTTTTCTGATCTGAGAGTGAAAAACATCCCATTTCTGACCTTTGGGGCTGTGGGCTGATCTTGGAGGTGATCTGGCCCCAGGCTTGCTTTAACGTATGAGAAAAGGCCCCATGCTCCCCGGCCACGATAGTCACTGGGCCCAGCCATCCTGCTGGAAGCAACGGAAAAAGGCGGCCCAGGCACAAGCTGGATGCTGGGCAGCTCAGGGGCGACCCCGAGGGGGGGCCAAGCGCATAAGCTCCAGATCACCTCCACCCTGCCCAGAGGCCCTGTCCAGACCACGGTGCGGGGAGGAGGAGCCCCAGCAAGCCAATCAAGTCAAAAATGGGGGCTCAGAGACAGTGGCCAGGGGGCTAGGAGCCCAGCGGACTCCAGGGGTGGCATGGCTCAGAGACCTCGCTGAACACCCCCGGCCTTCAGCGGAGACCCCAGGAAGGCGCCATCTAAGGAGTGGGGCCCCTCCGGACCCACCCGAGCCGCGCTGGGGAGCAGGGTCAGGCTGGTTCACTAGCTCATCTACCACCTGCTGGACGAAGACTCCATCCTCGCTCAAGCGAAACAGCAAACATCGAACCTTTTCAATTCCAGGGCTTCTGGGTCCCTGGGGAGGTGCGAGGCCTAGGGGCCTCCCTGAGAAGATGCCCTGGGGCCCTCCAGCCAGGCAGGCCTAATGAGGTCACTGGGTGCAGTCGGGTTTGGGATAAATGGAGCCGTGGGATTGGGGGTGCCCAGCTGCCGGGGGTCAAGGAGGGTCACAGGAAGGAAGGCAGGACAGGCACCTGCTGGACTTTGCAGGGTCCTGGGGGCCCCAGCAAGAACCGTGTCAGCAGGAGGTGAGGTGAGACGGTGAGGCCAAGCGCAGGCCTGGGGAGGGAGGGCTGGCTCGGGGGGTGAGATGGGAGAGATTGGGGCCAGCGGATGGCAGAAGGAGAGGACAGAGGTGCGGGGCGGGGGTCACGGAGAAGGCCAGGGGGTGCTGGCCTGACAGAGGGGCGCCTCTTCTGGGGCTCAGGGATGAGGCTGGGGAGGGAAAGCTGCTGGCTTCATCTTCTCTGGGCCCCAGGAGGAGGGCGAGAGCGCCCTGGCAGCCCCGTGAGGAGTCCTCCGGGCCTGGCTGGACACCCAAGCCTGGCCCAGCCTGACCAGGCTCTGCCCCCCTGGGGGATCTCAGCTGATGTCGGGGGGAGCCCTGCTCGCTCAGGCCTCCAGCACAGAGCACCAGAGAAGCTGGGTTAGGACGCTCACGCCTCAAGGGCCCTCTGCTCCAGTGGGGCGGCCTGGAGCCCGCACGGACAGCCACATGGAACCAGAGACAAACAGACCCATGCAAGTGGCCTTCCAGCAGCAGCCTGGGCGGGGCCCAAGGCAGTTGCCCACGAAAACAACCATTGCTAGAAGTCACACTGTCCAGGCATGACACAGAAAGGAGGGGCGGAGGCCCAGGGAAGGGTCTGACAAGGCAGGGCAAGGCCAACAGAGCCAAGACTTGACCTCAGGACCCCCCGACTTCAGGCCCGCTGGATGCGGCCGGAGCCCGGGTGTGGACGTGGTGCTCAGCAGGTGAAACGTGCCCGGCGCCTGGCACACACTTACTCACGCAGCCCTCACCACCCTGCCGGGAGGGGACCGTCCCCCCGTGTTAGAGATGAGCATGCAGAGCTTCCACCACGTGGTGAAACGACCTGTCTAATTTTCCACCGCCTCCACCAGAGTCCGCAGGGATTCCTCAGCCTCGAGAGAAGCTGCTTCCTGGAGCTGGGCTACGTCGTCAGGGCAGAGCGCCCAGAGAAAATCCTGGGTCCCAGTTCGAGAGAACCTCACTGCAGCCCGGCTCAGTCCAACTGCTGTGCGCCCCTGGGCCAGCCCCTGTCCCTCTCTGGGCCAGCTTCCTCACGCTCCGTCCCTAAGGCACCCACTCTGACCAGCCTGGGCTGTGAGGACCTGGAGATGGGGTCTTCCCCAGGGCACACGGGCCTCGGGGGGACAGCAGAGAGGCGGCCGCAGGCCCTGAGGTGCTGGGGAGCTTGGCTCCAGCAGATGCGAACACTTCCGTGCATTACACATATTTACATACGTGGCGGACCTGTTCATAGGGACCCAGAGGGCTCAGCAGAGGAGGAGCCTGCCGGAGGGAAGGCAGCCTGACCCCTGCGCCCTACACGATCCCACAGAACCGTCTCCCCGTGGGCACCTGGCTATTCCCAGAAGCTTTCCCGACAAATCCTGCCGTGCCCGGCGTGGTGGGGAGGAAACGGCAGAAACAGGCGGCCAGGCGGGGGGGGCTGCCGGGCCCTCGCCCTCCGCAGGGAGCAAGGGCGGTCCCAAGGCCTCCCACGCAGCCCCAGCCGACCGGCCGCGATGAAGTCCCTTCTCTCCGGCCTCCTCCAGGGCTCCCAGGAGCACACGGGGCTTCTCCCCACTCTGCATCTTCCACGCCCCCGGGCCGGGCACCATCTAGGGCTAGATACCCTGACCGCTTCCCCAGGGAGGTCAAGTGCCATCGCAGGACAGCCCCACTGGCTCCAGGGGGGCCTTGTCACCGCCTTTCACCACCAAGTGCGCCCCAGCCTGAACATCGCATCGCGTCGGTCAGCTCACTGCTGCCCACCTGCCTCCAGCGCCTGTCTGACCCTGTCCTGCCACAAGCCACCCCGTGCGGAGCACCTTCCCTCTGCCCCCAGCGGCTGAGCACCTGTCCCCTGGCAGCTTCTACAGCGAAGGCACCCAAGCCCTCTTCACCCCCTCCTTCCTGAGCGGCTCCCCTGCAGCTCTGGCCCCAGTGCTCCCTAAGCCGCCTTGCCCTGCCCCACCTCGCCCACCTCCCTTCCGGTTTCGGAGCCCAAAGGCAAGCCTAAGCCTGGCTGGTCAGCGTGGGAGGTGCTCTGGGGGACCGGGAAGCGGCCCAAAGTGCATTCTGGAGTCACTCACCCACCTCCGGCCGAACCGCCTCTTGATTCCCAGACAAATATTTGCCGAAGGTCTGGCCGGAGCCAGGCCCAGGCCCCAGAGGCGGGAGGGGCCCGCAGGCTGAGCGGGGGTGGGAGGCACACGTGCGGGGCACAGTGGCGTGTCCCGACTAGGACGTGCTTACAGAGGACACACACACCGAGTCCCGTGACACTCGAGCCAAAACTCGAGGGATGAGGAGTGGCTCTGAGGATACAGGGTGGGCTGCCGAGTGACTGCAGGTGGTCCTAGGGACCTCTGGGGTGAGGGGAAGGCTCTAAAACTAGATGGTGTAACTTTACTAAAAAATCACTGGACTGTGCCTTTAAAATGAGTGCATTTTATGGCATGTAAATCACACCTCATAAAAGCTGGTCTGAATTAAAGAATGTGGATTAGAAGCAGGCCAGGTGGAAGGCACACCACACTCATCAGTACGGAGGCCGGAAAGAATGAGAGGAAGGGGCCTCGTGAGCTGGCGACTGCCCGTGGGTCACGTGCCAGGGAGGACACGAAGGGGGACAGGCTCTCTTCAGGTCCCGGGTGGAGAAGAGGGTGGGACAGAGGCGCAGGCCGGAGTCACCAAGTTAGAGCCCTGTCCTAACCCTAACCAGGCTGGGTGACCTTGGGCAAGGGGCCCAACTTCCCAGGGTCCTGCCCTGCACAAAAAAAAATGCAAATGTCTGTAAGGCCAAAAAAAAAAAAAAAGCAGGGGTGGGGGGATGGGGAGAAACGAAACGAATTAAAAAAATGTTCCAAGACTTCCCTGGCGGTCCAGTGGTTAAGACTCCACGCTTCCAATGCAGGGGTGCAGGTTCAATCCCTGGTCAGGGAACTAAGTTTCCACGTGATGTGCAATGCACACCCCGCCTCAAAAAAAACAGCAAAAAAAAAATGTTCCAAGTGAAAAGACAAAGGACAGACATGGGAAGATTCTTGTTACATGTGGCAAAAGCAGGGCCACTACAAGTCATGTATAAAAGACTCCTACGGATCCAGGAAAAGGACTTCTCTGATAGAAAAAGGACATGAGTCGAAAATTCACATAAGGAGAAAGACAGTGAAATCATGGAAGAAACACTCAGCCTCACTAATCAGCTCAGAAAGCCAATTAAAATGGGATGTCTCAGGACTTTCCTGGTGGTCCAGTGCCTGGGACTCTGCGCTCCCAATGCAGGGGGCCGACATTCAATCCCTGGTCAGGGAACTAGATCCCACATGCCGCAACTAAGAGTTCGCATGCCACAACTAAAGATCCCACGTGCTGCAACTAAAGATCCAACGTGTCCACAACTAAAAAGATCCAGTGTGCAGCAACTAAAGATCCTGTGTGCCAACTAAGACCCAGCACAGCCAAATAAATAGATAAATAGATAGATAGATGATAGATAGATAGATAGATAGATAGATAGATAGATAGATAGATAGATAGATATTAGGGGGAAAAAAAAAACAATGGGATGTCTCCCTGCTCTCCAGCTGGCAAGGATTAAACCGCGTGCTCTGAGCTGTGGCTGACAGGTCCCTGGCACCTCTGGAGGGAGGGAAACCCTGCGACAGTCGTGGCAGGTTGGACTAGAGATGCTCAAGCTTTGGTAGATGACTACTGCCTCACTCAGCCTCGCTGGGAAGGGCACTGGTGGAGGTGGGCCTGGCCCTGCACTTGGGAAGCTCAGAGTTGAGTGGGAGAGTCAGACAAAGCTATCATCCCACAAATCAATGTAGAATTACAGATGGGAGCGAAGGTCACAAGGTAACAGTGCACAGCACCCCACAGAAGGATAGGGGAGGAATAGCTGGGCGGCAGAGACGGTGGTAGACTGTGGTGTGGGCAACCAGCCTATGCCTGCCGCTGGCAAGCGCCCAAATATATCGCTCTCTCCCCAACTCCGTGGGCAGCGATGCATGTTGGTAGTTTGAAATTGGCCATGATGGAAATAGCTATAAAAATTGGCAAACGCCAATTTGCGAATCAGGGTCCTTTGTTCCCTCCAGAGATTCAGTTGATTGTTTAATATTTCCCAGCACACCGTGTGTGAGGGCACGCACTGTTAGACAGTGTTTCTGAGAAAGGGACATTTAGGCTGAGACCTGAAGGATGCACAGGAGTTCCGTAGACGAAGAGTAGGGAAAAAGAATTCAAGCAGAGGAAACAGCAACTGCAAAAGCCATGAAGTAGGAAATGGGCAGGTGGGGGGTATATTCCACCAAGTGGCTAGAGAGCAGAAAGTAAGGAGAAAGGGCAGGGGCCAGAGCGTGGGGGTGCCAATACGCAGAGCAGAGATGAGATTTTAGGAAGGGAAGCCCTTGGAGGATTCAAGCCAGGGAGGACACAATCAGCTCAAATAGGGTCCTAGAGGGACTCCCTGGTGGTCCAGTGGGTAAGACGCCATGCTCCCAATTCAGGGGCCTGGGTTCAATCCCTGGTCAGGGCACTAGATCCCACATGCTGCAACTAAGACCCAGATAAATAAATAAATATTTTTTAAAAAAATAGGGTCCCAGGGATCACCTATTGTCCGTGCTGCTGTGTGCCCATGCACCCAGCAACCCCCCTCCCCCCTCCCCACCCAACTTAGGACCCCAGCACCCCTCCCTCCCCACCCAACTTAGGACCACAGCACCCCTCCCTCCCCCCTCCCCACCCAACTTAGGACCACAGCACCCCTCCCTCCCCACCCAACTTAGGACCACGGCACCCCTCCCTCCCCCCTCCCCACCCAACTTAGGACCACAGCACCCCTCCCTCCCCACCCAACTTAGGACCATGGCACCCCTCCCTCCCCACCCAACTTAGGACCACAGCACCCCTCCCTCCCCACCCAACTTAGGACCACAGCACCCCTCCCTCCCCACCCAACTTAGGACCACAGCACCCCTTTCTCGGAGAGCTGCAACTCTCTGCCCTCACGATGTGATACTATGCGCTTTGCCCATCACAGCCCCCCGCCCGCTGGCCAATCAGAGGACTCACAGCTCTGGCCAGAGATCAGCCGGCTCAAGGGGACGACGGGCTACTCAGGGCAGAAGGGGAGAGAGGCACCTCTCTCTCTTCTGTGGGAATCTCAGAGCCGGGTGGACACAGGCTGCAGCCCGCCTGGAGGACGAGGGGAAGGCCGACTGCAGCAAGGACGGGGCGGGAGAGAATGGCCGTGTGGCCGGCCCGCCCTCCGCCCCGGCTCCAGCATCTCTGTGGGTGGGTGACGAGCCTCCACGAATGCGCCTGAGCGTGCCCCCAGTTCCGTTCTGGATCTTACCACTCGCCACTCAGAGACCCCTACGCCCACCCCAGGGCCTTTCGTGAGCAAATAGTCCAACAATTGCTGGAGTCTCACTTCCTTGCTTTCCTTTGATTATTTTTTGATTATTTGATTTTTTTTTTTTTTTTTTTTTTTACTTATGAAAGGGCACATACATGGTAAAACACAAAAAACAAAAAAATCACAAAGCTATTTGTTTTTGAAAAGACAAAGTCAAACCCTGCTTCTTATTCCGCTGGGCACACCTGGCTTGGACTCTGATCTCCAGTGTGACCAGAGTCTCGCCGGCTCTGTTCCTGCCCTCGCAGCACAGAGAGCCTCAGCCCCGGCCTGCAAGGCATGGCCCCATCCAGGCAGGATCTGGAGACGGACTTTGGTCCTGCCCGAAGAGCACGGCAACCGGCTCTACGTGAGGATTTCCTCGATTCTGACTTCAAGATTAGGATCTCTGAGCATCCAATGGCCCCCGAGGAGCTTGGTGTGGGCCACAGCAGCCAGCTGGCTGGGACTGGAGCACATCCCTGCCTGAACACCAACTTGGCCTCTGTGGCCACTGAGCTGTGTGGCCCTAGGCAAGTCACTTCCGCTCTCTGAGCCCCACTCTGGGGCCTCCTCTGTAAAGAGAGGCTGACAGTTACACATAGGATTTCCCTCAGGCTGGGAACAGCACAAAGCTTCAGGAAAACAGAGATGGAAAGGCATTCCCTGTCCTTGGGGAAAACATGGGCCTTTCTGCAAGAGGTAATAATTATCATCGCAGCTAACATTTCGTTGAGTGCTGGGCTAAGCATGAACACCACCTCATTTAATCTACACAACAGGGACTTCCTTGGTGGCACAGTGTTTAAGACTCTGCGCTGCCAGTGCAGGGGGCCCAGGTTCCATCCCTGGTTGGGGAACTAGATCCCACATGCATGCCGCAACTAAGAGTTTGCATGCCACAGCTAAGGAGCCAACCAGCCACAACTAAGACCTGTCGCATCCAAATAAATAAATATTTTTAAAAAAAAATAAATAAAAGTGATATTTTTTTTTAAATCTGCACAACAACTCCATAAAGAAAGTGCTACTATTCACCCCTTTTAACTCAATCAAACCTCAGTTTCCTCATCTGCTTATTGACTTGCCCAGGGTCACATGGCTAATGTGTGGTGTTGTCCTTGCCAGGAGATCAGCTCACAGCCACGGTCTAGACCCATGTAATGTGCCCCAGAGAGATAAGGACCCGATGGGCTGGAGCAGTGGAGGGGAATCCCCCTGAAGCACCCTCCCTTGGCCCAGGCTTGGGGGGGGAGGGAGGGTAATTCCCACAGGAGGGAGAACTGAGCAAGAGCGAGTGGGGCAGAGTAGCGAGGAAGGTCCCCCAGGCGGAGGAACAGCGTGCGCACGTGCCTGAGAGGGAGGGGGAATGGCACATTCCAAGTTCGTTAGCTCAAAGCTGGACGTGTGGGGAGGAACCCACAGCGCTCAGTGCACAAAGGGAATTTGCAAAGCTCCCTGGAGAGTCAGCCCTTGAGAACTTGTGCTGTCCCCACCCTGGCCCAAGTCACCTCCCTCTCCTCCAAGTCTTCCAGGCTTCCCAGCCACTGTGCCGGATGCTTCCTGGATTGGTTCCAGGGCCCGTGGCTTCTCTCTTCAGAGACAGATCATTCTCCATGTCCTGACGTGCCGGGTACCACACTGAGCACCTTCTCACCGAAGCTCTCCTTTTATCCTCATACCCACTCCGCCAGAAAGAATGATGGTGCCCATTATGCAGATTGGGAAAATAAGTCTGCAACCCAGAGTGTCTGGATCCCTCCAGGCAGCTCTGTGGGCCAGGATACATCCTACAGCCTTCTCCACCTGGGGCCAGGTGCCCAGTGAGTCCTGTAAGGGGGAGGTGGGGGACAGCCAGGGGAGGGGAAGGAAACACAGCCCTGCCTTGAAACTGCTGAGAGACAGCAGCCAAGATGCCTGTGCTCCGTGGGGGAGGGAGGACCAGATGATCACCAAGTGCCCTCTGAGCCACCTGCAGGAAGTTCGCAGGAGTAAATAGTGCTGGGTTATTGCTCACCTCACAGGAGAAAACCACAGACGTTACAGACCCACCCAGGGGTCTCTAGGCCCTGAACCCCCAGCAACAGCAAGGCACAGTCATACACTAACCACTCAATGCATCCGGTGTCTGAAAGGTAATAGGACAGATATTTCCCTAGTCTTGGGGTGGAGCAGGAAGATACCAAAGGGAAAATTCTAAAGAAAAAAAAGCCAACCTATTCAAATGCATTTTTAAAAAAAAAACAAAAAAGCTTTTGTGACTATAAAGGGAAAAAGATTTGCAATGTATAAGACAAAGGGTTAAAAGCCTCTATACAAAGAGCTCTAACACCAACAAGCAAAAGACCAAGCCAAGAGGAAAAAAAAAAATTTAAATGGCCAATTAAACATTGAAACCAATCATCAAATTAAAAATTAAACCCACCATGAAATAGTATTGTTTTGTCAATCTGCTTGGTAAAGATTAAAAACGTTTGCCAACCCCAGGTGTAGGCGAGGGTGTGGCGAAATGGCGACGGATTCTGGGGCAGGGGAACGTGTCCACCCTGCTGGAAGCTGGCCTGGCCCTGCAAAGGCGAGTTGGTGGCACCTAGTAAAAGCTGTTCTGGAGGTGCGAGCCCTTTAACCTCTAATTGCAGGTAAAGGACTGTACACCCTGGGTCTTCCTGAGAGACGGATGGAGCCCATCAGGATGGGTGAATCCAAAGGATGGGTGACCACGTAGGTAAAAATGACCTCCCGGGACACTAAACGACAGAGAGGGGGTCCACCGTGTATTAGGCTATAAAACAAAAGGACAGACTCTTTGGTACAATCTTTGTTTTTAAAAAACTTGTCTCTCTGGTTCAGCGTTTGCTTCCTTCGAGGCGCGCATTCTGCCCTAAACTCCGGGATTGGGGGTGGGCTTGGCGGCTTCTCCGGCTGGGCCGCCGGGACCCCGGCGCTCAGCGCACGCAGGAGCCCGGGGGCCGGCGGAGGACAGGTGGCTGCCTTCGAAGGCGGGGGCGGCGCATCCCGTACAAAGACAGTCCCTGGGGCCGACCTCTGCGCTGCGACCTCTCCCCAGAGTTCGAGCCCTGGTCCCGGCCCTGGGAGTGGCTCGCGTCCCACAGCCAGGATGGAGCAGCTGAGACGCGCTCCCCTGACGCACGGATCTGGGCTCGGGTCCTCGGGTCTTAGATCCCAGGACAGAGGCAGAGACGCGAGCGGAGTTCCAGGCCGGAGCTGGGGACCCTCAGGAACCCCGAGCCGGGGACGCTGAGGGAGGGGGAGGGAGTGGCGCTCCTGCCCTCTCTGGAGCAGAGGTCCGGGAGGGCCTGCTTGGCATCTGGGCCCGCAGGAGCGACCCCCTGGGCTCGGGCTGGCCCGGGACACCAGACGGCCCCAGGGCCGTCCCCACCTGGGGCCCGAGCTCACCGAGCATCTCCTTGCGCCGCTGCGTGTGCGGCTGCTCCGTGTAGACCCACTCGAAGTCGCTGCGGCCCGCGCTGTTGCCCATGGTGGGGCCGGGAGCGCGGCTCAGGGCTCCGCTGCTCTCCACCTGCCTCCCTGCTCTGCGCGAGGACCAGTTCGGGCTCGGGGCGGGGCCTCCGGGGGCGGGGCCTCCGTGGGCGGGGCCGGGAGCGCCTCTGCCACCAGACCTGGGCGCGGCCTTGTGTCGGGGCAGAGGCGGGTCCCCGGGGCTCTCGGAGCCTCAGTGTCCTCGGTTGGAAAATGAGATTGTTAGGACGCAACCCCGTGCAGAGTCCCTGGACTCCACGTTGTGTGGCGACGCCCCGTTCCCTCGGTTTCACTGAGGCCCCCCCGCGGCCCAGGGCCACTCGCGCTCCTGCCACCCCTGCCCCTACAGACCCGCCGGTGAGAGCGCCCACCTGGCACGGGGCAGGGGTTGGAGGGTAGAGATTAAATGGATGCGACAGTGCTGGTAAACAGAAGGGGCTCGGGAAAGGTTCGCCACAGCGATTCTCCCTTCCCCGACCCACTCCTTTCATGCAACAAGGCAGAGGGCAATGAGGTGTCTGCAGCTTCGTGGGAGTGTGTCAGCCCCACCCCTGCCTTCAGGGAAATCGAGCGGTAGGGACACAGACATGGAAGAGGCTTATTAATGACTTAGGATGATACGTGCTATGACACAGGTAGGTCCTGGGACAGCTAATGTTCAGTAGAGGGGTCTTTTGTATTAGGCTTCAAAGGATGAGTAGGAGTTCAACAGCTAAAGAAGGGCAAGGGCATTGGTGGTAGAGGGAACAGAAGCTGCAAAGGCTGGGACTTGGAAGAATCCAGAAATTGTCAGAATGGAGAGTCTGGTTTGTGAGGAGTGGGGGCACAGGGCCCCTCATTTCACCTTCTCAGGGATTCCTCCCAGCCTCCTCTTGCTCCTTTGGAGCTTTGTATGGTGTACCTCGTGTACCTAGGAGCTGCCTAGGTAGCAGACTGGCCTGGCAGCCAGAAGTACCACAAGGTGGGCAGGTAATAATGGTGAGCCTCCCTCCAGCCTCCCGCAAGTCTGTGGGCCAGGGCCAAAGGCAGTCCTGGCGTGAGATGGGAAGGAAGGCAACTGGGTGTGGGCATCTGGTGGCAGCCAGCCACCTGCCCCTGAGTCAAGGGTAGGAAAAACAGAGAGCCAACAGAGCCAACAGAGAGGCTGGATTCCCTGTCCAACAGGGAGACGCTTAGAGCCTAGGGTTGCCACCACCCCTTGCACCACCCAACAGTGTCGCCTACCTGGCTTGCACACCTATGGGAATGGAGAACTTAGCACTCCCCAGGGCAACCTGCTCTATTCACAGCCAGAGGGACCCTCAGAAGTCATCCCAGCAGCTGCCACTTTACAGATGGGTAAACCGAGGCTCAGAGATGAAGGGGGCCTCAGAATAAGCAGAAGAGCTGGGACAGGCCCCTGATCTTTGACTTTAAAAGCCCAAAGTCAGAGTGTCAGCCCCGTGTTACAACCAGTGAGATCTGGGTCCCAGCTCTGCCCTCTGGGGCACCACCATGCCTGCCAGCTCCCTCTGCCCAGGATGGAGATCAGCAAACCACTCAGTGATCGACCCCAGGACTCAGTCTGTCCAGGTGAAACTAGCCCAATGGCTTCATTTCACAGATGAGAAAATTGAGGCCAAAGAGGGGACAAGTCGAAGGACAGACTGGAGAGAGACCTGAGAGTGGAATAAAAGTTCATGACTTCCAATCAGCTGCCATGGCCAAGTAATCCCCAATTCCCTGAGGTCGGCTTGGATCACAGAATCTCGGCTTCAAGATGATGAACCCACTCAGAGCACATAGACTAGCCTACCCACCAGGTCCCTGGTCCTAGAAATGAAAGAAACTGCATATTCATTTGTAATGTGGTGTCCTGGGTGGGATCCTGGACCAGAAAATGGGCATTAGATAAAAACTAAGGGAATCTGAATAAAGTACGGGCTTTAGTTAATTATAATGTATTAATATTTGGTTAATTCCTTGCATATTAGATTATAATATATCCCTATATATTAAGATAGTAAAATAAAGAGAATTGGGTGTGGAAGCTATGGAACCATCAATACTATCTTCACAGTTTTTCTGTAAATCTAAATCAGATGTTAAAGTTCATTTTAAAAATGAAGCGGGGCTTCCCTGGTGGTGCAGTGGTTAGGAATCCACCTACCAAAGCAGGGGACACGGGTTCGAGCCCTGGTCCGGGAAGATCCCACATGCCACGGAGCAACTAAGCTGGTGCACCACAACTACTGAGCCTGCACTCTAGAGCCCGCAAGCCACAGCTACTGAGCCCACATGCCACAACTACTGAAGCCCATGCGCCTAGAGTCCATGTTCCACAACAAAAGAAGCCACCGTAATGAGAAGCCCGCACACTGCAACGAAGAGTAGCCCCCGCTCACCTCAACTAGAGAAAGCCCACGCTCAGCAACAAAGACCCAACACAGGCATAAATAAATATTTCTTAAAAATTAAAATAAATAAATAAATAAAAGTGAAGTGTATGGACTTCCCTGGCGGTCCAATGGTTAAGACTCCGCGCTTCCACTGCAGGGGGCACAGGTTCGATCCCTGGTCGGGGAACTAAGATCCCGCATGTCACAGGGTGTAGCCAAAAAATAAAATTAAAAATAAAATTAAAATGAAGTGTATAAAATGTACATATATACAGATACATACATAGAAACATATATATATATGTGTGTGTGTGTGTGTGTGTATATATATATATATATATATATATATATGTATATATGTAGTAGTTGTTATTAAATCCCTAACAATATTGGAAAACAGGGACTTTTGTGGATGGAAACCGAGGAACCCAACAAGGCCAGCCACTCTTCCATGACTCCTGCACACCGTCCACTCCCCCACTTCCCCTAAGCTGGGTACCAGCTCCAGTAGGCAGGGTTCACTGACCCCCAGGAGGGACCCTCATCGGAGGCTCTTGGTCCGGGTGCTCTGGTGTCTTCAACTGCCTGTGAGGAGCAGGAAGCACCTACTCCCGGAAGTCTTAACTATAGTGTTTGCTGCCCCAGCAGAAAGTCCTCTCCTGCCCCGTGTTTGCAGAAAACAGGCCAGAATGCATTCCACACAGCACCTCCCAGCCCTCCCCAAAGCCAGCTGAGTCTAACAGCCCGTGACCCAGAGCCAGCCAACGTCGGAGAGAAATCACTCCACGAAAAAGGGCAACCACCCCAAGAATGGGAGGAACGTCACACCTGGGAAAACAGAGCCACTGGAGAAAACAGAACTGGATTGAGGAATGAGAGTAACGTCTCCCAGGAGACATAAAGGGCTATTCCAACCTATTAAAATAAATAAACACACCAGAGGTGAGTAGGTATGTATTGCTTCTTTAAAAAAAAAAAAAATCCCTCAGGACTTCCCTGGCGGTCCAGTGGTTAAGAATCCTCACTTCCACCACAGGGTGCACAGGTTCAATCCCTGGTTGGGGAACTAAGATCCCAGTTGCCACATGGGGCAGCCACAGGAGAAAAAAAAACCTCTATTGAAATGAGAGGGACTTCCCTGGTGGCGCAGTGGTTAAGAATCCGCTGGCCAATGCAGGGGACACGGGTTCGAGCCCTGGTCTGGGAAGATCCCACATGCCGCGGAGCAACTAGGCCCGTGAGCCGCAACTACTGAGCCTGCGCGTCTGGAGCCTGTGCTCCACAACAGGAGAGGCCGCGATAGTGAGAAGCCCGCGCACCGCGATGAAGAGTGGCCCCCGCTTGCCACAACTAGAGAAAGCCCTCGCACAGAAACGAAGACCCAACACAGCCAAAAATAAATAATAAATAAATAATAAATAAGTTAAAAAAAGATTTGTTTCTTTAAAAAAAAAAAAAAAAAAAAAGAATGAATGGGGACTTCCCTGGTGGCACAGTGGTTAAGACTACACACTCCCAATGCAGGGGGCCCGGGTTCGATCCCTGGTCAGGGAACTAGATCCCACATGCATTCCACAACTAAGAGTTCACATGCCGCAACTAAGGAGCCCATGTGCTGCAACTAAGGAGCCTGCCTGCTGTAACTAAGACCCAGTGCAACCAAATTAATTAATTAATTAAAACTTTTTTAAAGCCTACAAAAAAGGAGGGACTTCCCTGGTGGCACAGTGGTTAAGAATCCACCTGCCAATGCAGGGGAAATGGGTTCGAGCCCTGGTCTAGGAAGATCCCACATGCCACGGAGCAACTAAGCCCATGCACCACAACTACTGGGCCTGCACTCTAGAGCCCGCGAGCCACAACTACTGAAGCCTGCGCACCCAGAGCCCGTGCTCCACAACAAGAGAAGCCACCACAATGAGAAGCCCACGCGCTGCAACAAAGAGTAGCCCCTGCTCAACGCAACTAGAGAAAGCCCACGCACAGCAATGAAGACCCAGCGCGGCCTAAAATAAATAAATAAATAATTTTTTAAAAAAAGAATGAATGAGTCACATCAAACAAGTAATAACTGAGGATCTCCCCAGAACAAAGGAAAGACATGAGTCTTCAGACTGAAAAGTGTGTCGTCAAGATGAAAACTTGGTTCAGCCAGTTTGGAAAACTCTGCAACAAAATCTGCTGAAGCTCCACATCCATCCACCTCATGATGCAGGACTTTCACAGCAGGGTGCGTCTTGCAAAGAAATGAAAATAGACATTCGCCAAAGACATGTGCAGGGATGTTCACAGCAGCTTTACTGGTAGGAGCCCAGTCCTGGAGACAACACCAACCTCCCACCATGGGAGAATGGACAGACGTCTCATGGCAAATCCACCTGCTGGAAGGTGTGCCGCAATCAAACCGTGGCACCAAAACCTACACCAACATGGTATATTATCTGAGCTTTTTAAATTTACTGTATTTCTAATGCTTTGACATCTTGGGGCATTGCTGACCCTGAAGAGACTGCCCTCCAGGGCTGGCCAGTTCCTAGAGATGTAAATGCTTGGCCGGGGAGTGTGCCTTCCATAAGCAAACCCACCTATCTCCAGCCCACCACCTGACCTACCTGCTCTGTACTCAGGGCCAGTATTCCCCTGCCCAAATCACCCCAGGGCCAGGTACCAGACAACTCGACAGACAACTTGAATAAAATTATTCAAACTAACCAATGCTAAGCCTGCTGACCCTGCCTCATCCTTCGTGGAAACCACAATAAAGGCTCCTGCTCTGCTTCCCTCTCACGCCCTCTGCTCCTGACCCTGCTGCTTCCCCGTGTGGCCCTGGTGGCACTGCCTCTGCTCTTGGGAACCACGCAGGACAAACTGTCTTCTCAAGGGCAGTGGCCTCCTGATCTCTTGGCCTCACCATACCTGAATAATAATAAAACCTACATTTTAAAACAGTTGGTGCAGCAAGCAGGGTGGTTTGGCCTCAGACTAAAAGGATATGCTCTTGGCATACTAACTGGTCCCACCAGGTGGCAGTGGCAGTCTGGGAGGGTGGCGCCACCTGCTGGCAACACTTGTGCTTGGTGCCACTGCCGTTGGGGACCGGCCGGACGAGGCCACAATTCCCTGAGTTCTGGTCTGAGCCATTACTTGCCTAGATTCCCGGAGGACGTTCCCAGGGTCCCCCTTTCTCTTGGTTGACCAGCTAAGTTTACAAAGGCCCCTCCAAAGGGAAGGACATGTGACTTCCCTCTAAGTGCTGTGGCCGGGCCTGACCGGGCAGCCCTGATACGTGTGGACAAACTGAGCTGCCGTGAAGGGTGCCCTGCCTTTCAGCCCGGCCCATGGGGCAGAGTCGTGCTCTTCAGAAGCACACTGCCAGGGCAACCACCCCAGGGACCGTGGCACCCTGCAGGTCCTGGGGGAAGGGCCATCGTAGTTGTGTTGTTTGACTTGCTGCAGCCCCATTTTCCCTCTGACCCAGAGGAATAGGAGGGACCACACTGGTGGAGAGCTGGGGCGGGGGGGGGGGGGGGGGGGGGGCGGGGCGGGGGGGGCGGTGGAGGCAAAAGAAGCATCCCAGGTAGTGGCTGCTACCTAGAGGCTGACAACTGGGCCCCTTGTCCCTGCCCCTTTTTTGCTTATCAGCCCAAGACAGAAACTAAAAACCACAGAATCAAGCAGCTAAAAGCCTCAAACAGAAAAGAAAAGAAAAAGAGAAGAAGCAGGGGTGGGGGAAAAGAGAAAAAAAGGAATAAAAAAGAAAACCCTAGATACAGGGGGAGAAAGCAAAAGGTGAATAAATAAATTATGTATTTTATAAATATATAAATATATTTATAAAATATATAACAAATAAATTTTACATATAGTATGTATTTTTTAATATTTTAAATATATTTATAAAATATATAATAAATAAATTTTACATATATACATAAATTAAAGGTCCACAGTTTGACCCAACTGGAGATCCAAAATTTAGACACTAACAACTTATACAATAAATTATATATATATATATATCAATACATAACTATACATAACAAAAATACCACAGAATTTATGTAATAAAAAGATTAAAAAGCACCAGTTGGCTTTTCGGCTTCTATAACATAGGTTCTAAATTAGCTTTAGTATTTGCTGACATCACCCACTGACAAAACTTCATGGGGCTTAATCAATACTGGGGCTCAAATGATTGTCATACCTGGGGATCCCACCAAATTTGAACACTGTGGCCCCTAAAATCTTAGGGAAGAAACTGAATATAAAATAGAGGGGAAACAGATATACTTCACTTTAATGGTAGCCTTGCCTAAATTTCCCATAGTCATAGTACTTTTTTTGCCCTAAAATATCTCATATTGAGCAAAGATGCTCTAACACTGTGAATAATAAAAGTAAAGTCTTCACCATCTACAAACTGGCTTGATAAAATGGGACCCCACAGACCCCCAGTTAAAATAGTCAATATGACCCAACGTAAGTTAAAACAGGGCCTTCAGGGAGTAAAACTTTTATATAAAACCTAATTAACAAAGGGCGATTATCCCCACTGCTTCCATTTAACCACCCAACTTTGCCTATTCTGAAACCTGGGAAAAAGAAAGGGTTCCTCCTGGTGGATTCACAACAGTAAAGCTATGGTTCATGCATTAAGGCCCCTGACCCAATATCCAATTTTTTTAAGAATATTTATTTATTTATTTATTTGGCTGTGCCGGGTCGTAGTTGCGGCACGTGGGAACTTCATTGCAGCATGCCTGTGGGATCTAGTTCCCTGACCAGGGGATCGAACCCGGGCCCCCTGCATTGGGAACGCAGAGTCTTAGCCACTGGACCACCAGGGAAGTCCCTCCGATATTATTAAAATCACTCCCTCCAACCAATCAACACCAGTATTTATTTTGCTCTTACAGATTTGGCTGATATGCTCTGTTCGTGCCTATATCAACAGCCTTTCTGCCAGTTTGCCTTCAACTCTAAAGGGACACACACACCTTTTGCAGGCTGCCCATGGGGACTTCGACAGCTTTGCCATCACCTCTACGTGAGAACACCCACTCCCCAGTGCCTTCCCCTACTACACCCTCCAGCTTCCCAGCAGGACCACGATGACTGCCCCTTCCGCTTGGTTACACACAACACCACTCATCCTCACATAGACTTTACCCGACGGTCACCTCATGCCCCCAGCAACTGCCCCCCAAAACACACCAAGATAATATTGTAGAAAAACAGACAACAGCAACAAATCATATGTACCTCTTACACTGATACTTTTAACACACTCTATGATTCCACAGAGATATTGTTAGAGACCCTGGAAATTTCAGATCTGTTTTCTTGGGTAATGACATATAAATGAGAACCTTCGGTATGGACCAGCCTAGAAGGACTCCTAATACTTGCCACTTGTGTCCTCCCTTCCTAGTCTCACAATAGAAACTACGCCCTACTCTCTAAAAACTTCCTCTATCATCTCCCCACAAGGGTTCCTTAAAATGATGTCAAAGCATCACAGGGCCAATTATATTAATCATACCTATTTACTTTCTGTAATTCTAATGCTCTGACATCTTGAAGCCTTGTTGACATTGAAGAGACTACCCACCTCCCTGGGCTAGCCACATCCTAGAGATAATAAACTGGGAGTGTGCTTTCCACATGCAAATTAACCAATCCCAAGCCCATGAGCCACAACACTAAAGAATAACAAAGTAGAGATTTCAAGACTTACTATGAGACAATATGCCCTTGGTGAAAGAACAGACGAGCAGACCCAAGGAACAGAACAGAAAAAGACGCGTAGACCCACGGAACAGAACAGAAAGCCCAGAAACAGACCCCACACAAATACAGTCAGCTGATCTTTGACAACAGAGCAAAGACATTCAATGGAGAAAAGATAGTCTCTTCAGCAAAGGTTCTAGAACCACCGGACGCCCACATGCAAAAGAACAAATGAACCTAGACACAGACCTCACACAAAAAATTAACTCAAAATGGATCACAGACCTAACTGTGAAGTGCAAAATGATAAAATTTCTTTAAGAAAACATAGGACGCTCAGGTTCGCCCAGGCCTTCACAGATGGGTGCGCCAGCAACTGCTGCACTGGGAAAATGAAGCAGAGGAGGGGGAGGTGGGTAAGGCGAGCCCAGTTTCGGGGGACGGCAACGCCCTTAACCCCCCTGCGGGCCCAGCCCTGGCCGCCCCTGTGACACAAGGGCCCTGGGGTTCCCTCTCACCCCACTGGCCCGAGGGCGCCACCTCTAGGCCAAGGCCCGCTCCTCGGCCTCCTGTGACCACGTGCTGAGCCGGGGCTTGGGCCAGGCGGAGGGGGCCCAGCAGCTAGCCTTGGGAAAGTGCATCTTGGATTACGCGGCGGGAGCGATGCCCTCCGCCTCCCAGTGCCGGGACGCCAGCTCTCGGCTATCTCGGTGGAGATGGGCCTGGCATCACGCTCTGGTGGCTGGGCACCTGCTGGGAGTACCACACCCTACGGGGACTCCCGCACCACAGTCAGCAAGGTCAGCGAGGCGAGGCGAGGCGGTGATGTGTTTGTTGGGTCCCTGCCACGTGCTGCCCTCAAAGGGCTAGGTCTGCAGCTCCTGGCGGCTGCTTTCTGTAGCCTTACACGGCTCCTACAGCTGGAAGGGTCCCATTCTGGCCCCGGGGATGCTCATAGCTGACTGTAAAGGGTCTGGCACTTATTGGTCGGGGAGGGTCCTTTGAAGAATCTGGATTCAGGCTGCCTTGGGGGGGTGCCATCCACCACCACTAGGGGCGCCACCACCGGGGACTTCAGGGTTGGCTCCGCGGGTCGCCCAGGCTGGAGGCATGTTGTTCCCAGGAGCATAGAGGGTGACTGTATGTGGAGTTCAGAGTACGCATTGCTCCCGTGGTTGATGAAAACCCTTTCCAGGTGAGATAGGAGCATCCCAGGTGCGGGGAGAGTTTAATCCAGGCTGTTCGCTAGGCCTGGGCACAGTGGGTAGGGCAGGGCATTTGAAACAGAGCAGGGCAGGGCTGTGACCTTCCCACCCACACTCATTGCTCTTGCTGCCTACTTCGCCTGTAACTGTAATAGGAAGGTGGGGAAGAAGGCTGCTGGGATGGGTGGTTCCGCTGGGTTGGAGGAGAGAGGGAACTGGAGTAGCCAGGGGCCCCAGAAGAAGAGGAGGAAGGGAGGCGAGGCCGATTCGACACCAGCTGTGTCAGGCTTCGAAGGATGAACCCATGAGGGCATTGGGCCACACAGCGACATTTTCATCCCTCCTCACCAGCTGTTCCTGGCTCCCCAAGACTCAACCATGGAAGGTACAGAAAGGTGTGTGACAAGAAACTCATGGCTTTTAATCCTGGCAGGAAGGACATGGAAAACCAAGGATAAAGATTTGATCAACTTTTACTATTCTCCCACTGGAGATGGCGGAGGGGGAATCAGTCATATTTAATAAACATCTCTCTCCTCAAAAAAAAAAAAAAGAAAAAGAAAACATAGGACGGACTTCCCTGATGGTGCAGGGGTTAAGAGTCCGCCTGCCACTGCAGGGGACACGGTTGAAGCCCTGGTCCAGGAAGATCCCACATGCCGCAGAGCAACTAAGTCTGTGCACCACAACTAACTGAGCCTGTGCTCTAGAGCCCGTGCTCTGCAACAAGAAGCCACCGCAATGAGAAGCCTGCACACCACAATGAAGAGTGGCCCCCGCTCACCGCAACTAAAGAAAGCCCACGCGCAGCAACAAAGACCCAACACAGCCAAAAACTTAATTAATTAATTAATTAATTAATTATTTTAAAAAAGAAAACATAGGAGAAAAATCTACATGGCCTTGGGTTTGGTGATGAGTTTTTAAATACAACAGCAATAGTACAATCCATGAAAGAGAAAAAAAAAATTATAGTTTCCACTTTATTAAAATTTAAAATGTTTGCTCTGTGACAGACACTGTTAAAAGAATGAACAGACAAGTCACAGAGGAGGAAAAAATATTTGCAAAACATGTATCTGATAAAGGACTTGTATCCAAACATACAAACTACTATAAAAAGTCAACAGTAAGAAAACAAATAACCCAATTAACAAACGGGCAAAAGATCTGAACAGATACCACACCATAGAAGATACACGGGTAGCAAACAGCTTATGAAAAGATGCTCAACATCATGCTGAGCGAATTAAACAATAATGAGATACGACGGCACACCTAGTAGAATGGCTAAAATCCAGGACACTGACCCCACCAAATAATGTCAAGGATGTGGGGCAACGTGAACCGGGCTGCATCCATACGATGGAACATTATTCAGAGATGAAAAGAAATGAGCTAATAATTCGCAAAAAGACGTGGATGACTCTTAAATGCATACTGGTAAGTGAAAGAAGCCAGTCTGAAAATACTGTGTGACTCCAATTATAGAATATTCTGGAAAAGGCAAAACTATTGTGAATACAAACAGAATAGCAGTTGCCAGGAGTGCTGAGGGTAGAGTTAGGGATTGATAGGGGGTAGTAGGCAAAGCACAGGGGAATTTTTAAGGAGGTGAAATTATTGTGTAATAGTAACTATAAGACATTAGCAATTGTCAAAACTCGTAGAACTTTATATCACAAAGAGTGAATCTTAATGCATGCAAAAAGCCATTTAGGAGGTATGGATCCCAGGATGCAATGAAGAATATGACAAAAGAATCTAACTGTCTTAAAAATGGGTGAAACAACCTCACTGAAGGGCCTGGGGGAATAAGGTGCCGACCTAAGTAACACTGGAAATGTGTACAGACTGCAAGACTAAAGGCAAAAGAACTGTACTCTAGTTGATAAAGTTGTTTCCTGTGGGGACATGTGTTAACAATTCTAGAACCACTCTACAGGTATCCTGGAATTGAACAATTAAGTAAATAAGTGGCAGATGGTAACAGCCAGGTTTCTCGCTGTTGGAGTGGGATGTTAAGATAAGCAAAGGCAAGAGGCTGAAATGTTCCAAGCAGTAATGGATTAGGGTTGGAGACATCAATGTAAGTTTATGTTTAGCTTAACATATACACAATGGTTACATGTTGAAATAGTAATAGATCGCCTTGCTTTGTTAGCTCTGAGCACCTAGAGATAAGGACATCCCAGTAGCTATGATCACATATGATCTTGATTTCTAATACCCTTCTCCAGTGAAGAACCCGGGCTCCTTGGAGAAATGGCAGGTGGTACGACTAGGGCTAGAAATATACAAGATGAGCCTGGAGCATCCTGTAATGGCTGAAAGTAAGGAAGTGCTCAACACACACACACACAGAGTGACGGGGGCATAACAAAGTGACCCAGGAGCCAACCACAAGAGTTCCCAACGGCCAAAGCTAGGACAATTTGAGGAATAAAATAAAGTAGCATTGAATTATTAGAGAAATGCAAATCAAAACTACATGAGGTACCGCCTCACACCAGTCAGAACCGCCATCATTAAAAAGTCTACAAATATCAAATGCTGGAAAGGGTGTAGAGAAAAGGGAACCCTCCTACACTGTTGGCAGGAATGTAAATTGGTGCAGCCACTATAGAGAACAGTAACGAAGTTCTCTAAAAAACTAAAAATGGAGTTGCCATATGATCCTGCAATAACACTCCTGGGCATGTATCTGGAGAAAACTCTAATTTGAAAAGATACATGCACCCCAATGTTCATACCAGCACTATTTACAATAGCCAGGACATGGAAGCAACTTAACTGTCCATCGACAGAGGAATGGATAAAGATGTGGTACATATATACAATGAATATTACTCAGCCGTTAAAAAAAGAATGAAATAGGACTTCCCTGGTGGCACAGTGGTTAAGAATCTGCCTGCCAATGCACGGGACATGGGTTCAAGCCCTGGTCCAGGAAGATCCCACATGCCACGGAGCAACTAAGCCCGTGCGCCAAAACTACTGAGCCTGTGCTCTAGAGCCCACGAGCCACAACTACTGAGTCCACATGCCACAACTACTGAAGCCCGCGCGCCTAGAGCCCGTGCTCTCCAACAAGAGAGGCCACTGCAATGAGAAGCCTGTGCACAGCAACAAAGAGTAGCCCCCGCTCACCACAACTAGAGAAAGCCTGCGCGCAGCAACAAAGACCCAACGCAGCCAAAACTAAATAAATTTTTTTAAAAAGAATGAAATAATGCCATTTGCAGCAACATGGATGGACCTAGAGATTATCATACTACGTGAAGTCAGACAGAGAAAGACAAATACCATATGATATCTCTTATATGTGGAATCTAAAATATGACACAAATGAACTTATTTATGAAACAGAAACAGACTCACAGACATAGAAAATATACTTATGGTTGCCAAAGGGGAAAGGGGGTGGGGAGAAGTTTGGGATTAGCAGATACAAGCTACTATATATAAAATAGATAAACAACAAGGTCCTACTGTTTAGCACAGGGAACTATATTCAATATCCTGTAATAAACCATTATGGAAAAGAATCTGGAAAAAAAATAAAGATATATATATATATATGAATATTTCGGATATATATATATATGTATATTTCGGATATATATATATATAATTGAATCACTTTGCTGTACACCAGAAACTAATAACATTGTAAATCTACTATGGAAGGAAGGAAGGGAAGGGAGGGAAGAAGGGAGGAAGGGAGGAAGAGAGGAAGGGAGGAAGGGAGGGAGGAAGGGAGGGAGGAAGGGAGGGAGGAAGGAAGGGAGGGAGGAAGGAAGGAAGGGAGGGAGGGAGGAAGGAAGGGAAGGGAGGAAGGGAGGAAGGAAGGGAAGGGAAGGGAGGAAGGGAGGAAGGGAGGAAGGGAGGGAGGGAGGAAGGGAGGGAGGAAGGAAGGAAGGAAGGAAGGAAGGACGGACTGGGACTTCCCTGGAGGTCCAGTGGTTAAGACTTCACCTTCCAATGCAGGGGGTGTGGGTTCGATCTCTGACTGGGGAACTAAGATCTCATATGCCTCACAGCCAAAAAACCAAAACATAAAACAGAAGCAATATTGTAACAAATTCAATAAAGACTTTAAAAATGGTCCACATCAAAAAAAATCTTAAAAAAAGAAGAAAGAAAATGGCATTGGATTATAAACCAAAGCATTAAACAAATATCCATGAGTCCATATTGATATAAATGACTGAGTAAATAACTAAATGGAGGAGAAGAGACAAATCTCCCATGCAGAAGAATTCCAAGGAATTTAGGTTCATAACCCACCCTCAAGGACAACTCCCCACTCCTCAAGTGTGGGCTGCACCATGACTTCCTTCTGAAGACGACAGTATAGGGAATTCCCTGGCAGTCCAGTGGTTAGGACTCCGTGCTTTCACTGCCAAGGGCCAGGATTCAATCCCTGGTCAGGGAACTAAGATCGAACAAGCCGCGCTGTGTGCGGCCAAGAAAGAAAGAAAAAAACAAACCCAAAACAAAAAACCCCAAAGAGGACAGTATGGAAGGGGAGGGGAAAGAGTCACTTCATGCAGGAGAAACCCGACAAACACATCTCAGCCAGGTGATCCAGGTCAACATCAACAGTGATGAATCTCGTTGATAGTATGTGTCCTTGATATGAAGAAACGGCACTTCTCCTCTGTGGTCTTCCTCCCAAACCCGTAACTCAAGTCTAATCATGAGAAAAAGTCAGAAAAATCCCAGTTGAGGAACATTATACAAAACACCTGGCAGTACTTAAAACTGCCGAGACCATCAAAAACAAGGAAAGTCTGAGAAACTGTCGTGGCCAAGAGAAGCCAGAAGAGACATGACAACTGAATGCAATGTGGTGTCCTGGAAGGAATTTTGGAACAGAAAAAGGACATCAGGGAAAAACTGAGGAAATCTGAATAATGTATGGATTCTAGTTAGTAATAATGTATCGATATCAGTACGTGTTCACTAATTGTAGCGAATCTGCCATACTAATGAGCACGAGTATAGGAGAACTCTCTAGACTATCTTCCCAGTAACTGTAAATCTAAAACTGTTCTAAAATTTCAGAAGTTTATTTTAAAAATATACACAAAAGCATACAGACTATGTTTCCATTTACATGAAGTTCAAGAATAGGCAAAACTAATCAATGGTGTTAGTGGTCAGAATCGTGGTTTCCTTTGGGGGTGAAAGGGAGCCCACCAGAGGCTGGAAGTGAGTGGTCTGCATCTGGACTGGGGTGGTGGTTACACAGGTGTAGACAAGTGTGAAAATTCATGGAGCTGTATTCCTAAAATGTGTGCATTTAATACGTTACATTTTTTAAAATTGGAGTAGAGTTGCTTTACAATGTTGTGTTAGTTTCTGCTGTACAGCAAAGTGAATCAGCTATACGTATACATATATCCACTCTTTTTTAGATTTCCTTCCCATTTAGGTCACCACAGAGGACTGAGTAGAGTTCCCTGAGCTATACAGCAGGTTCTCATTAGTTATCTGTTTTATACATAGTGGTGTATACATGTCAATCCCCATCTCCCAATTCGTCCCATGCCCCCAATACATGTTACAATTTAATTAAAAAGTGAACACAGGGATTTCCCTAGTGGCGCAGTGGTTAAGAATCTGCCTGCCAATGCAGGGAACATGGGTTCGAGCCCTGGACCGGGAAGATCCCACATGCCGCAGAGCAACTAAGCCCATGCGCCATAACTACTGAGCCTGCGCTCTAGAGCCTGCAAGCCACAACTACTGAAGCCCGTGTGCCACAATTACTGAAGCCTGCGCACCTAGAGCCCGTGCTCTGCAACAAGGGAAGCCACTGCAATGAGAAGCCCGCGCACCGCAACAAAAAGTAGCCCCCACTCGCCGCCACTAGAAAAAGCCTGTGGGCAGCAACGAAGACCCGACGCAGCCAAAAATAAATTAAACAAATTTTTAAAAAATGAACACAAAAGGAAACAATAACAGCAAAAAAGCCTGACATCACCATCTACAAACACTGTCGAGAAATTTGTGAATACCTGCAATGAAGAGCCAAAAGCTCTTCAATGAAAAGCCAAAAGCTCAATGACAGAAGCTTCCAAGAAGAGACAGAAAAGAAACAACCTGTAAAAGAACACGAGTCAGCCTGGCCGCAGACTCCTCAGCAATGCTGCGCAAAAGAAACCCTGGAGCCGGCTGCCAGGTCCAGCCCTCCTGCCCCTCTCCCACCTTGGCGCCCCCAGCCCGCCCAGTACGCCCAGACCAGGCCAGCTCTGCCCTCATAGCTAAGTCTGAGCAGCTCCTCCAGCTGCACCCCACAATGCCCCCACCCCCTCCCTGTGTCCCCAAATCTCTTACCTCGCATGCCTTCCCCGTCTCTCTCCAAATCCTGCACGCCAAGCCCAAATGCCACCTCCTCCAGAAGCTTCCCAGACCTGTGAGCCTGAACTAGAGGCTCATCTCCCTTCCACCCTCTCCCCTCAGCACTAGTCGCTATATAATACGGAAGAACCTTTGTATTCTATTACAAGTTAATCACTGAAGGGATGTTGCCTATAAGCTTCAATTATACACAATGGCCCGTCTCTGGGGACCCTGCCTCCCAGGTAATGAGTGTTAAGCTAAAATACCTCTGCTTAGCTCATAGGAAACCTCCTGACCCGGCCCATCTGTGAACGGCTGCGGGAAGGAAGAAAGTAACATATCCCCTCCAGAGTCTGGCCGAAGCCAGGACTTTACCCCGTCCCCTTTTAGTGTAAAAGCGGCCTGAATTCTAGCTCAGGGAAGAAGGTTCTTTGGGACACTAGTCCACCACCTTCTCAGTGTGCTGGCTTTCTGAAGAAAGTCTCTATTTCTTGCCCCAGCACCTTGTCTCTCCATTCATTGGCCTGTCCTACAGCAAGCAGTAACATCTGTCTCTGCGATCTCTGTCTTCCCAGTTCTGCCCAAGCGGCAGTACAGCCTCTGGACACAGACAGACCCAGCTGGGATGGCAGCTCTGCCTCTCACCTGCCAGGTGACCTTGGGCAAGCTTCACATCCCAGCCTCGGTTTCCCCACCTGTAAAGTGGGGATAGCTACTCCACTTCCCAGGGTGGTTGGATGTAAGTGGAAGCCTGTGTAGGAAGCACCCAAGACCTCGCCTGGCACCTCGTAGGCCCTCAAAGTTACCAGCTGGGAGAACCAGGCTGATCACGGGATTGATGGACACCTCCTCCGTGGGGCCCTTGGCATTCCGGGCGGGGAGCCAGGCCCTGAGCACTCTTGTTGAGATTTAATTCATGACACCTCTTTGATTAAGTCATTTCAAACATGTGGCTTAAGGATAAAATTAAAACCAGTTGGAGAAGTCTGCCCTGATTTGGCGGGGGGAGGGTTCCAACCACAGACAAACGAACCCAGTCAGGTGTGGATGGATGTTTGGGGCATGGGATGTGGTGCCAGCCCCACGGGCCAGAAGTCAGACCCTGCCCCAGGTCACGCCAGAGCCTCCCCTGGGCCAACAGTAAACTGGGGGCCTCCCCCCTCCCATGTGACTGTGGAGGAAACAGAGGTTCCGCGGAGACTTGAGCTTCAGCCCAGGCCTGTCTGGCTTGTGCGTGTTCCGCGGAGCTGAGGCTTCCAAATCAAAGCTCCGGAAGGTTCTTGGTCTCCAGGGCCAGATCCCCAGCCCAGGCCCAGGTGTGACAGTGTGACAGCCAGGCACAGAGGCAGCCCAGGGCTGGCACACTGCAGACTCAGTCCTGTCCTGCCTCCGTCCACGCCTGTCTGTGGATCCTGTCAAGGTGTCTCCGCAGGGCCCACTCCTGGACCTGGCAGCCTGCAGAGAAGCATTCTGAAGCTCAGATCTTATTCAGGGTGCGAGGCCTCTAAGTGCCTTTGAAACAGGAGGGAAGGGGACAGGGCACAACCTCTGAAAGGATGACATAGCCCTTGAGGATAGGACATAAACTGGTTAGAACCAACTAGGTCCAAGATAGCGCAAGATTCAACCATGAGCCTCATTATACGTTCATTGTACTACATTAGCATAAGCTAAGTGACACACCCACCAGCACCATGACAGTCCCCAGGCCGACCATAAAAGGCCAAAAAGTGGGCGGTGGCCCAATTCCTGGAAATCTCGGTCCCTTCTCCAAAATAGTTGGAATAATCCTCCCACTCATTACCCAGCTCATAAAAACTAACCACCCCATATTTCTGGGCCTCTCGCCTTCTGAGATGGCCCACAATCTGTCTGTCGAGTGTGTTTCTCCCAAGGCCGGTCTTGCCTTTTGAGATGGACCGCATTCTGTCTATAATGTGTATCTCTCTAAATAGATCCACTTCTTACTTATCACTTTGTCTCTCACTGAATTCTTTCTGTGATGAGACATAAAGAACCTGAGCTTCAGGCTTCCCTTGTGGCGCAGTGGTTAAGAATCCGCCTGTCAATGCAGGGGACACGGGTTCAAGCCCTGGTCCAGGAAGATCCCACATGCTGCAGAGCAACTAAGTCCGTGCACCACAACTACTGAGTCTGCGCTCTAGAGCCCGCGAGCCACAACTACTGAAGCCCGCGCGCCAAGAGCCCATGCTCTGCAACAAGAGAAGCCACCGCAATGAGTAGCCCCTGCTCGCCGCAACTAGAGAAAGCCCACGCGCAGCAATGAAGACCCGACCCAGCCAAAAATAAATAAATAAAAGAACCTGAGCTTCATTAAGTCCAGAGACCAGGTGTGTGATTTTAATTAAAAGACAGTGGGGGGGGGGGGGCTTCCCTGGTGGCGCAGTGGTTGGGAATCTGCCTGCCAATGCAGGGGACACGGGTTCGAGCCCTGGTCTGGGAAGATCCCACATGCCGTGGAGCGACTAAGCCCGTGAGCCACAAATACTGAGCCTGCGCGTCTGGAGCCTGTGCTCCGCAACGGGAGAGGCCGCGACCGTGAGAGGCCCGCGCACTGCGATGAAGAGTGGCCCCCCGCTCACCGCAACTGGAGAAAGCCCTCGCACAGAAACGAAGACCCAACACAGCCAAAAATAAAAAATATATATAAATAAATAAATTTAAAAAAAAAAGTTTAAAAAAAAAAAAAAGACAGTGGGGGGCTTCCCTGGTGGCACAGTAGTTGAGAATCTGCCTGCCAATGCAGGGGACACAGGTTCGAGCCCCAGTCTGGGAAGATCCCACATGCCGCGGAGCGGCTGGGCCCGTGAGCCACAATTACTGAGCCTGCGCGTCTGGAGCCTGTGCTCTGCAACAAGAGAGGCCGCGATAGTGAGAGGCCCGCGCACCGCGATGAAGAATGGCCCCCACTTGCCACAACTAGAGAAAGCCCTCGCACAGAAACGAAGACCCAACACAGCCATAAATAAATAAATAAATAAATAAATAAATAAATAAATAAATAAATAAATAAATAAATAAATAAAGCATGACACAAATTAAGCAATGTGAATACCATCAAGCTTTCATCATCATTAAAAAAAAAAAAAAAAAAGACAGTGGGTTCAAGTCCCAATCTGGGTTTCGGCTGCATTCAAATCCCATCTGAGCTGTGCGGCTTCACCTTCACTGCCAGCACCACCCAGTGGGAACACCTTCTGAGCTGGGCCTGGAGTCGGGGGTTGAAATGCTTCCTCCCCACACCCAACACACACACCCAACACACACACCCACAGACTGTAGAAGTCAGTGTCAACCAGTCAGGCCCCCTGGGGGCTCTGCTGGGGCTAGGATCACCCGGGGCATAGTGGTTTTCAAGAGAACGCCCCAGAATTCACCAGAGTGGGGGTAATGGTGGAATTGCAGGCAGAGTGACTGGGCCCCCATGTGTTCAGGTAGACCAAAAACCCCGGGTGTGGGAGAGCCCTCTCCTTAAGGGTCTCTCCGGGGTCTAGTTTCACCTCAACATGGTTGCATTTTCAGGGGATAATCAGCGTTTGTGGCCCACACAAATCCAAAGAGCCCCCAAGGCCTCAGACATGTCCCTTGAGAGGGTCAAGGGTTGGCCCCAGGCCAGCCATTGGCCTCTGACTTCGCCCCTCCTTGGCTTTGCCCTCACTCTCAGGGCATCTTCCTGAATCCCAAGAGGTAGGCAATACCCCATGCCCACACCCAGGGCCCCCCATCACCACCACCCAAGCAGCCCTGGCAATGTGGCCTCAGCCGTGAAGAGTTTAGACATGGGCCACCTTGCACCTAGCAGCTGGGCTCACCCACAGCGCGGAAGATGGGATGGAAATGTGAAATGCCTGTTGGTGTGGCAGCAGGAAAGCCGGAAAAGGAGGCGAGGTTTTTATGCAAAACCTGTAAAAATAAAATATATGTAGATTCATCACCAGAGATGTGTCTGCCTAAATACACCCACACCACAGAGTATTCTGACCAACCTATTTATGTGCTACACGTGTTCTCATGTGTCGGCGTGTCCCTGTGTGTCTGGGTGAATGCGCGTCTGTGAGTGCATCTGTGAGCCTGGCATCTTGCTCTGTGTGCGTGTGTGTGTGTCTGTGTGTGTGTGTCCTTGCATAAGTGAATGCTCTGGAGAAGGCCTGGAAGGATCCTCCCCAAGAGGGGAGGGCAGGGCAGGGATTACTTCCGGGAGGAGGGGCTGTGGGACCAGGGGTGTTATTTTAATGTTTCTGTCCTGTTTGAGTTTAGTAAGCTTAGATCATTAAAAGAATAAAAAATATCTATATGGACCAAAAACTGTTGCCTGCCATCACACCAGCAGCCACTGCAGCCGCCTTCTACGGTGCACCCTGAGGGGAATTCAGGATGGAGAAAAACTGGATACTGACCCTAAATAGTTAAGATGCATATATAAGGAATAATTTCAATGAGCCCAGACTCTTGCATCTTTTTTTGTGTGTGTGTGTTGGGTCTTCATTGCTGCACTTTCTCCACTTGTGGCTCGCGGGCTCTAGAGCACAGGCTCAGTAGTTGTGGCCCATGGGCTTAGTTGCTCTGCGGCATGTGGGATCTTCCTAGACCAGGGCTCGAACCCGTGTCCCCTGCATTGACAGGCGGATTCTTAACCACTGGACCATCAGGGAAGTCCCCACACTCTTGCATCTTTCCATACATAGAAAGGCACTAGAATCATTAACTTGAGATGCCTGGTTTTTGCGATTAGCAGTAATCTTTTGATGTTCTACTACTTTTTTTTATTTTTTCCAGCAAAAACTCCTATATACCCTGGCTCCTCCCTTACCTCTTTGGAGCAGTTCCTCAGAGCTATCTGAGAGGCACTGAGCTATCTCTCAAGTCCTCGGTAAGGTCACCAAATAAAACATAATTCTCAATTTTTAGGTTTTGCATTTTTTTTTTCAGTTGCCATCTAATTTTATGTTTTAAAATTAACAGACCTCTCTGGTCCAGCATCGCTGAGTCTCGCCCTCCTCCACCCCCAAGGCCAACCTGCGACCCCTGCTGGCTGGAAGGGCCACCCGCGTCCCTAGCCCTCGCTGGGTCACCACGGCCTGTGGCCTTTGCTGTTTTGCCTCTGAGAGTCCCACCCTCCCAACCCGAATCCCGGCCCACCGAGGCAGCCCAGCCCAGCCCAGCCCCTGCCTTGAACTGCCCCCCACTCCGCCCCGTCCCCACCCCGGGGCTCCCCTGCGTGCAGCCGGTGGGAACGGGGGCATTGGTGGCCCGACGGCCCCCCATCCCACCCTCCCGCGAAAAGGCGCCAGAGCTAAGAAGGCCCCAGAGGGGAGAATCGCAGGTCCAGCACAGAGCTTGGTAGCGGGGAGAGGGGGCCGCAAGGAAGGGAGAAATTCGCTTTTGAAATCCTTATTTTAACCCCTTTTCTGCCGGCCCATCTGTCTCCTATCTGGGGGAGGGGGGCGACAGGCCCCTCCCTGGGCCACGCTCAGGGCTCTCAGCTCTCCGGGCGCCAGCCACGCCCATGCGGGGGCGGGAGCGGGGAGGGGACAGCCACCCAGATGCCGCAACCTTGGTGAGGGTGGGAAGCCCTGAAGCTGTGTGTTCGGGCCTCCAAGGACAGGGAAGAGAGGGTTCCTGACCGGAGGGAGAAGAGGGAAGAGACTCCCAGCGGAGGGCACCGCTGGGCAGAGGCCTGGCATTGGGAAGGAGACGGCGGGCTGCGGCTGGAGAGGGCGATCACAGGGGCCTCGGGAGGGGCTCCAGCGGTTGCGGGGGAAAAGAGGCAGATGACAGGCGGCCACGAGAGAGACCATTAGAAGTCCTGTAAAACGGGGGCTCCCCCCGCAGTCCCGTGGTTAAGACTTCCACTGCAGGAGGCGCCGGTTCCATACCTGGTAAGGGAAGTTCCGCATGAAGCCAAAAAGAAAAGGAAGGGATGGCGGGAGGGTGTGAGGGAGGGAGGAAGAAAGAAAGAACGGAAAGAAAGAAAGAGTCAATCCTCCTTCAGCATTTCTTCTTGGGCCCCTGCTCCTGGGGCCACCTCCATGGGGGCTGGATCAGGGACACCTCCACTTCTGCAAAGAGCAAAGGGGACTGTACCTGAGACCTTGAAGGAGACAAATGCAACCAGCAAGTCGGTCAGTGGCTGAACCAGGGGAGGTGGCCAAGCCTCCTGTTGACCCTGCCAGAGAAGCTGAGTTTGCCCCCCATTGGTGGAGTGCAGGAATGGCCTGCTCCAGGAGGTGAGAGTAGAGAGCATGCCTAATAGAACCAAGACTATTCCTTGTGCTGATTTAATCACCTGTGGGCCTAGGGCCCTGGCTCATTCAACCCTACCTGCCTCCCTGGCATGGACTGCAGGTTTCAAACCCCATTCACTGATTCACTACCCCCCACCCTCCATTCATCTATCTGCCACAGGGAGAGATTTGGAGAGATTTACCCAGGGGCCAACAGAGGGTCACACAGAGGGTGGAAGGAAAGCCTAGAGCTCAGGTCCTGCACCTGCTCCAAAGGGAGTCTCCAGGGTTCACCAGCACCACCCCAAGGAGGGTCTTGGACCAGCTTCAACAAGCCTTTCTCCTGGGGAATTCCCTGGCGGTCCAGTGGTTAGGACTCTGTGCTTCCACTGCAGGGGGGCTGGGTTCGATCCCTGGTCAGGGAACTGAGGTCCCACAAGTCTCGGTGCAGGGGAAAAAAAAAAAAAAAAGGAAATAAAAAACAAAACAAAAAAACAAGCCTCTCTCCTGAACGCTTCTCTCAGCCAGCAGCCCATCGCTGGCCCCAGATCACTCTCCCACTGCTAAGCCTTTGTTCCAGCGGTTCCCTCTGCCTGGAATACCCTCACTTAGGCCTGGCCAAAGTCCCTGAGCCTTCAAAGGCCAACCGCTTGGTGAAGCTTCCCCAGACCCCTCCCTGGAGCATGGCTCTCCTTGGTCTGGACAGCTTGGCTTATCTCTGGGTCCTCAGTGCCTACTCAGGGTACACAGTAGTTGCCTAATAGGTGCTGGCTGAGTGCTCATCCACTCCCGGAATAAAGACTCAGCCTGCACTTGGAGCTTCAGTTTCCCATCTGTGGAAGGGAAGCTAGGAAGAGCAGACATGGCCTGTCCCTCCGGGAGTGACTTCAGGACCAATGAGAACCCAGCCCCTAGGAGCCCCTGGACTAAGGCACCAGTCCAGAGATTTCAACCTGGGGGCTCTGGAGCAGGATGAGGGAATGTTTTCTCCCCTCCAGACCAAGGCCAGGGGTGCCTTGCATGTCTCACCTCCTGGGTATCTACACACAGAGGAGGAGAGCAGAGTCCTAGACACCAAGCCTAGACAAGAAGCAGGCACTTGACCTGGGTAGACCAGGGCAGGGTGGAGGGGTAGGGCCCAGTGACCCCAAGGGATGACAGAAGCCACCAGCTTGAGGTAACCTCAGGACGCTGCCAGGGCATTTATAAACAGCTAAGCCAAACCACAGATACCAACGACCAGTAAAGTGAACACCCTGGCGTTCTCTGCTGCCCTGATTTCCACCTTCAGAACAGTTTTCAACAATGGAGTCGACTCAGGTCACGTTCTCATAAAAAAAAAAAAAAAAAAAAAAAGCTGAAAGGGTCAAGTTCCCTCAACCAAGACTCAACTATTAACGAATCACTTGCCATGTGCCAGGCCCCAGGGGAAGGGGGATACAATTATTATTATTGTTGTTATTAGTATAATAACATATAGACGGATAACATAATAATGTTGAGTGAAAGAAGCCAGACCCAAGAGAGCACATACTGTATGATTCCATTGATATAAAGTACAAAAATCAGGCAAAATTAATCTATGGTGGTTAAAGTCAAGGTAGTAGTTGCCCTTGGTGGGGAATTTTGGGGGCTGAAATGCATTTTGTTTTGTTTTTTTTTTTTGTCTGCGCTGGGTCTTCCTTGTGGCGCATGGGCTTCTCTAGTTGCTAAGTGGGTGGGCTCAGTAGTTGCAGTGCGTGGGCTTAGTTGCCCCGCGGCATGTGGGATCTTAGTTCCCCCACCAGGGATCCACCCCGCGTCCCCTGCATTGGAAGGCCGATTCTTAACCACTGTGCCACCAGGGAAGTCCCTGAAATGTGCTTTAACATGATCTGCGTGGAGTCACAGTGTAGACATGTGGAAGAATTCATCTGGCTGCTCACATAAGATTTTACACTTTAATGTAAATAAACCAGTAAAGCTAATATGATAATAATATACCAAAATACTAATGATTGTCCCCCCATTTTTGAGCCCCACTGGCAGGAAGGGCTGTCTTCACCGACGTGTCCTCACTGCCACGCACAGGGCAGCCACTTGGCCGCAACTCTCTCTATTCAACCTCACAACTTTTACAACCATGGAAACTGCAGTTTGGTGGAAGTGGGTCTTGTCTGACTCCAGTGCCTTTCCCAGGAAGTTCTGTGGCCACTGCAGCTCTGGGAATGAAGGCAGAAACGTGAGTCCGAGGATGGAACCCGGGCTTCCAGCGGCCCGGTGGCCAGCTACCCCCGGCCAGGCTGTGAGGGGCCAGAAGAGGGAGGGTCTAATGCTTCCAGCAGGAGGTGATGTTCAGGCTGAGGGTTTAGACCAGTGGGTGAGGTTTAGACCAGCAAAAACTGGAGGGAGGACGGCAGCCCAGGTGGAAGAAACAGCAGAAGCAAAGGCCTGGAGGGAGGCAAGTACAAGGTGTGGGCGGGATAGGGTGCCCTGGTCAGGCTGGCACACAGGAGCTAGAGGAGGCTCAGCGGAGCAGGTGTGACTGGCACAGCCATGGGTTGGCACCAGGCAATGCTGGGTTCTGCTGAGAACTCTGGGGTCCTGAGAAACTTCCAGAAGGCTTTAATAAGATGTTATCAGGGGCTTCCCTGGTGGCGCAGTGGTTAAGAATTTGCCTGCCAATGCAGGGGACACGGGTTCGAGCCCTGGTCTGGGAAGACCCCACCTGCCGCGGAGCAACTAAGCCCGTGAGCCACCACTACTGAGCCTGCGCGTCTGGAGCCTGTGCTCCGCAACGGGAGAGGCCGCGACAGTGAGAGGCCCGCGCACCGCGATGAAGAGTGGCCCCCGCTCTCCACAACTGGAGAAAGCCCTTGCACAGAAACGAAGACCCAACACACCCAAAAATAAATAAATTAATTAATTAAAAAAAAAAAAAAGATGTTATCAAACAGGAGTTGTTTGGGGGACTTCCCTGGCGGTCCAGTGGTTAAGATTCTGCAATCACAATGCAGGGGGCACGAGTTTGATCCCTGGTCGGGGAACTAAGATCCCACATGCCTTACAATGTGGCCAAAAACAAAAATAAAAACAAAAACAGGAGTTGTATTTGAGCTAGTGTCAGCCACGCCCAGATTCACAAAAGAGGCTGGAGAAAGAGGAGCAACAAGACAGGGCGGATCTGACATCACCACACCCCTACCCCATCCCCCCGCCCGACACAGAGCTTTGTGTGCCTGGAATCCAGGGTGACACAACCAGAGCCTCTCCACCCAGGTGGCTCCTGCTGAGACACTCACAGCTGTGATCACTGGCAAGGACACTGGACACCTCCCCCAAATGGCCCTAAGGAGGACAGGAGCTTTGTTGGCAGCCCAATCAGGGACACAGGGTTCAGAGAGAAGAAGATCAAGAGGCCCTTGAATTCCATCTCGGGCATGACCACTGTTAGCCCTCTGCAGGGACTGTGGGATGGGAAGGAGTTTTGTTTTTGTTCAAGAAGCTGTTACTACGTCAGTGGAGCATCTTAAAATCAATGACATCTTAGACACAAGGACATATTTTATATATATATGATATAAATGGATATATTTAACCTGATGTATTTTTCATTTAAAATTATATTGTGAAAAGGATGGTGGAGAAAAGGAAGGAGAAAGGAAAGACATAACAGTGTCGTCATTACTCGTAGCTGGGAGTCAGTAGATAAATAAAGGACTAAGTGTGTTATATAAACTTACAGAGGTAACCACAAGTACACAGCTACAAAATTTCCAAAATATCAGAAGAAATCTTGCACCTAAATTAAGCCAATATTTTATAAACTACAAAAATAGAAAGCATAAAATAAGATGACTTCATTGAGTCTAAGATAGATTTGTCACATCGATATAAGCAAACTCATCTGTAAAGGGACATGCCCGTCAGATGGTTCACATTCAACTTTAAGCTGGAGGCAAAAGACACTCCCCAATCCGGAAGACTCAGGAAGAATGAAAATAAAAGCATGGTGCAAGGGATAACAGGCAAATGCAAACAAACAGAAAGCAGGGGTCAAGTTCAAGGCAAAACATTAGGTGGGGCCAAGAGGTGCACTTTATAATGAGAATGAGTGCAAGTCACAGTGAACGTATCACATATCTAGTATGCACCAAATTGCATTCATTTGCTCTTTGGTGCCAACCCTGCATCAAATAACACAGTAACCACATTCATACAATGAAAGAAATACAAGGAGAAAGAGTAAAAAGCACATCAGTAGTAGGAAATTTTAATTCATCTCTCAGAGATATGTGTACAAAAAATTAAGATTAGAGAAGACAATAATATAATTATTGACATAGATTTAATTAATTTTTTTAAGATCTTTTCTTTTTTTTTAAATGTATTTTCTAAAAGTTAGCCTTTCTTGGTATTATTTTTCTTTTTATTTTATTTATTTATTTTGGTTGCACCAGGTCTTAGTTGTAGCACATTTCCTCCTTAGCTGCAGCATGCATGTGGGATCTAGTTCCCTGACCAGGGATCAAACCTGGGCCCCCTGCATTGGGAGTGTGGAGTCTTACCCACTGGACCACCAGGGAAGTCCGGATTTAATTAATTTATATCTAACTCTACCCTAAAAACAGACTGCTCCTTTGCAGATGGACAGCTGAACATTCACAAGGATTAACCACATATTATTAAACCATTAAAAAAAAAAAAAAACAATACATTCCAAAAAGTAAATATAGAACAGACAATATTCTCCAATCACAATGTAAACTGAACTAGAAATTAATAACCAAACTACAAAACAAAAAGATGTTACTACCTGTAAATTTTAAAACTCTCAAAATTGCTCTTCGGTTAGAACAGAAATCAAGTTGAAATTTCAGAATATCTAGAAAACAATCATAATTGAAATGCTGCATATCAGAACCTAAGGTAAACAGCTACATCAGTATTCAGAGGGAAATTCATAGCTTTAAATACTTCTATTAATAAGGATGAGTAGAAATTAATGAACTAAGTATCAAACTCAAGCTAGAGGTTAAAAAACACCACTACCAACAAAAACCCAATAGAAACAGAAGGATAGAAATTAAAGATAAAAGTGTAAAATGATTTAGAAGAGAAAAAACAGTAGAACTAATTCAAATAAAATAAATCCAGCAGAAATAATTTTTTAAAAATTGAAAATAGCAGGAATTCCCTGGCAGTCCAGTGGTTAGGACTTGGCTCTCACTGCCCAGGACTTGGGTTCAGTCTCTAGTGGGAGAACTAAGATCCCACACGCCCCACAGTGCGGCTAAAAAAAAAGAAGATTGAAAATAGCTAAATCAGTAGTTGATCTAGTCAAGGAAAGAAAGGAATAAAATACAAATACACTAACGACGACAATGGTGGTAAATTTTCCACTGCACATCCTTTGATGCCTTTAGAGTTTACCTTTTGCAGGGAGAGAGGCCATAGCGAGATAAATCAGTAAGGTTCAATTTCGTGTTTTGTGTTTTGGCAAAGTCCTTGCTCCCACGGGGGTGAGTGGTCTCTGCAGCAGGATCTGCTGCCCACTAGGAGAGCCTGTTTACCCGAAGCTTTGCCCTGCCCTTTCCGTGTTTTTTTTAAAAAATATATTTATTTTATTTATTTATTTTTGGCTGTGTTGGGTCTTTGTTGCTGCGCATGGGGTTTCTCTAGTTGTCGAGAGCGGGGGCTACTCTTTGTTGCGGTGCGCGGGCCTCTTACTGTGGTGGCCTCTCTCGTCGTGGAGCACGGGCTCTAGGCACGCGGGCCTCACTAGCTGCAGCACGTGGGCTCAGTAGTTGTGGCTCGCGGGCTCTAGAGCACAGGCCCAGTAGTTGTAGCGCACGGGGCCCAGCTGCTCTGCAGCATGTGGGATCTTCCCGGACCAGGGCTCGAACTCGTGTCCCCCTGCATTGGCAGGCGGACTCTCAACCACTGCGCCACAAGGGAAGCCGGCTTCCCATCGTTTTGATGCAGTTACACGCTGTTTTCACAGCTTGAATACTGGGTGCAAAGGGTCCTTCCTTGGATGCTTTCTAAGGCTCATCTCCCTTACCCTCGGGCCGTCTGAGGGGTCGAGGCCGGTCATCGGTTCCCATCTGGACCGGTACAGGTGGGGGTTCCGCGGCCAGAGGACACTTCCGGCTTCCCAGCCCTCACAAGTCACCACCGGCCTTGGCGGAAGAAGCCTCCCTGTCTGCATCTCCTCCCCGTCAGTTGCGGGTGGGCCAACTTCAGCCTTTTACTTTGCCTTGATGGACCCCCAACGAGCCTGGAGCCCTGGCTGGGGAGCGGGCCCCTGCCCTCCGGGAGAAACATCCCCAAATAACGATGCTTCCGGCTGGAGAGGGAAGCTCAGAGCCCTGGGAAGCCCCAGGGAGTCCAGCCGCCGGGGCCTCCAGGGAAGGCTTCTTGGAGGAGGCGGCGTGCACGCTGAGACTTACAAGTCGGGACCTGACAAAGGGGGAAGGTGAGTGTTGGGGGGGAGGAGAGCAGACTTGTAACTCTACGGCCCCCACAGACCCCCTCACTCCCGCCCTCAGAAGCTTGGAACTCTGGCTCAGCAGAGCAGGGTGGGACAGGGACAACGAGAAATGATCACTGCCCAGCGGACGCCGGACGACCTCGGCCAACACACACGTCATCGTCAGTTCATAGAAATTGGTCTTTTGGCCAAGTGGACGTCCGGGGAATTGCTAATCTTCAACCTGCTGCCGGCCCCCATTCGTGAGCCCCGGAAACCCGAGCTGCCCTTTACCGCCCCCCCGCCAGCTGGTCTGTCCGCGCCTCGCGGCGCGGCAGAGCTCGGGGCCTGAGGCCCTGCCAGCGCGAGGATTGGCCGCTCTGGGTCAGGTGCCCCCACCCCGGGCCAACCAGAGAGGGAGGCGGAGTCTCACCGGCGTGTCTCCTGCCGGGCGGGGCTGTGGGCGGGACGGCGGGGCTGTTCGCTCCGCCCCGAGCGCCCGGCGGGGGGCTGGGTGCGCCCCTCCCGGTCCCCTGGGACTTCAGGACCCGGCGCCCGGGAGCTGCAGCTCCCGCCTCCTTTCCCCACTGGCTCCCTTCCCCACTTAGTGGCGGAGCAAGGTTTTCAAACCCCGAAGTGGCTTTTTTGGGATAAAGACACAAATCCTTGCTAGGCCGCGAGGCCCTGCGGATCGGAGCCCTGCGGCCTCTCAGCCTCCCCTCGGGCCTCGTCTTTCCCGTCGGCTCCTCAGCTCCAGCCACAGCTCCCTCCTGCCCCGGGCTTTTACCCAACCTGTGCCCTGTGCATAGTCAGCCCTTCCCCCCACGTCCCCTCCCCCCCCAGCCCCCATCTCTCCTCAACTGCAGCCTCCCTCCCCCCATTCTCCAGTTACGCTGACCCGTGCCAAACTCCCAGATCAAGGCCCCCGGGACTTTGCGCACGCCGCCGCCTCCGGGGTTCACCCAACCCCGCCCCCATCACGTGGTCAAGAACAGTCCCTACTTTCCAGAGCCCAGTGGCTCTGCTCTGGCCCCACCAGTTCCCTGAGGACCCGCAGTTGCAGAGACTTGAGTTCAAACCCAGCCCTCTGCCTGACACATCTGTGGCCGCCCTGGGAGAAAGGCTCATCGGTGTTCTTGCAAAACCGCGCAGCCTACTTAGGGAGAACTCTGCTGATTTGCCGTCACTGAGCAGGGGCTTGGTGGACATTGAACCTCCACAGCGCAGCCTGCAAGGTCAGACGTGTGGAAAGGGCCTTTCAGGTTCATAAACAGCTTTTTAACATTAACTCTCAGGTTCTAACTTCAGCAACATCTGATAGTGAAAATAACCTGTCCTCAACATGAGTCTGGTCCCTCTGGCCAGATGGCCTTCTGTGCACCTCCAGCATCAGGTCCAGCGGGGCTGTAGGGCCCACCTCCGTCTCAAGTCTGAACTCTGGCTCAGCTCTGAATCCTGTGTGACCTTGGGCAAGTTCCTTCACCTCTCTGATCCTCTGTTTTCTTTCTCTCTTCTTTTTTTACTCTTTTATTTTCAATAAAATTAGTAACAGGTACACATCTTTAAAGGACAAATAGAACTACAAGGTTAATAATGAAAAAATGGCAGTTTCCCGACCCTCCCCCCCTCCCTCAGCCCCACTCCGAGTCCTTCCCTCAGAGGCAGCCATTTGTGCTCTTCTAGATGTTTCTTCTGGCTTTCACTTTTATATGTGTAAGTGACAGGCTTATACTTACAATTACTGATTTTTCACTTTTTTTTTTTGGCCGCACAGCACAGCATGTGGGATCTTAGTTCCCCAACCAGGGATCGAACCCGCACCCCCTGCAGTGGAATCGTGGAGTCTTAGCCACTGGACCGCCGGGGAAGTCCCTGATTTCTCATTTTTAGATACGATCCAATGGCTGCCTGCTGCTGAAAGCTGAGGATTTAGCTCTGTTAAACCCTGGTACCTCCACGCTTGTCCCCCGCCCTGTCCTCCCAACGTGACCACACGCCTCTAGGTTTCTCTCACCTGTAACAGGTGCTGGCTCCTCAGGCCTGGTGTGAGGATAAAATGACCTCCTGGATCCTAGGAACACTTCACACAGTGCTTGGCACACAGCAGGCACTCAATAAATGCAGCTATTCAGTGATAAATATCTGCTGATTGGTTCAGGTATATTTTAAATTTTTTATTATAAACAGTTTCAAACATACATAAAAGTGGAGAGAATTTAACAGTCTGATGAACCTCCAAGGACCCATCACCAGCTACAACTACGTCAACCCATGAACCTAAGGGCAACCACTTTATATTATGGGTTTTCCTCCCATCATTTCTTTCTAACATAAATAAAAATGTAGCTATTTGTGTCCCCCTAACCGTTTTAGATAGATGATGACATAATATATACAAGAATCAAGTGTTTTTTTTAAAAATACCTTTTCATTTATTTATTTATTCTCTTTTTGGCCATGCAGCATGCGCGATCCTAGTTCCCTGACCAGGGATTGAACCCGTGCCCCCTGCAGTGGAAGCACGGAGTCTTAACCACTGGACCGCCAGGGAAGTCCAAGAATCAAGTGTTTTCTCATTTTTTTAAAAAAAATTTATTTATTTATTTATTTATTTATTTGTGGCTGCGTTGGGTCTTAGTTGTGGCACGCAGGATCTTTCATTGCGGATCGCCAGGGAAGTCCAAGAATCAAGTGTTTTTTCATTTTTTGGTTTTGTGTTTTAAAAAAATATTTATTTATTTATTTATTTATTTATTTATGGCTGCGTTGGGTCTTAGTTGCGGCACGCAGGATCTTTCGTTGCGACACATGGGCTCTTCGTTGCAGTGCGCAGGCTTATCTCTAGTTGTGGTGTGTGGGCTTCTCTCTAGTTGTGGCAGAGGCTACAGAGTGCGTGGGCTCTCTAGTTGTAGCGCCCAGGCTCAGTAGTTGTGGCGCGCAGGCTCAGTAATTGCGGCACGTGGGCTTAGTCACCCTGCAGCATGTGGGATCCTAGTTCCCTGACCAGGGATCGAACCCACGTACCCTGCATTGGAAGGCGGATTCTTAACCACTGGACCACCAGGTAAGTCCCAAGAATCAAGTGCTCTTAAGTAAACTTTTTAAAACTACTGATTACAAATGTAACACAAGTTTATTGTGTGTGTTTATCTCACACAATAATCTCACTGCCCAGCTCTGTGCAGGGACCACATTGCAGGAACGTGTGGAAATTGACAGAAATGTAGGTATTTGCCTACACAGTTTTTAATAACACATTTATTGAGATACAATTCTCATGGCCTAAAATTCACCCATTTAAATTAAGCGGTTTTCAGTGTATTCACAGAGTTGTGCAACCATCACCACTATGTAATTTTAGAGCATTTTCAACACCCCAACAAGAAACCCTGTACTCAGTAGCAGTCGTGCCCCCATTCCCCAGCCCCAACTAATCTACTTTCTGTCTCTTTGGATTTGCCAATTCTGGACATTCCATATAAATTGGATCTTACAATATGTGGCCTTTTGTGGCTGGCTTCTTTCACTTAGCATAATATTTTCAAGATTCATCCATATTGTAGCATGTGTCAGTACTTCATTCCTTTTTATGGCCATATAATATTCCACTGTAGTTAAACATTGTTTTTAACCTGCTTTAAAAAATAACAACTTAAAAAAGAAAACACGCATATTAGGAAAGTAACACACATCATTGCAGGCAGTCTTCTCTGAAATGTGAGCCCTGCAAGAAGCTTAGAGATCGTGGCAGTGCGCAACTTTGTCATTCATTCATTCACTCTTTCATTTATTCATTCAACAAACACCCGCTGAGCCCAATGTTGAGTTGGGCCCTGGAGACCCAGAGGTGGAGCAGCCCTGGCCGAGACCTTGCCTGGGTCAGTCCAGCAGGATAGCCTGGCCTGAAAACAAACACTTGAGATCAATGCAGATGATCTGAGGAGAGATGGTAACAGCAGGAAGCTAGAGTGAGGGGGACCTTGTGCTGGGGCTGAGGCAGGTGGAGGCTTTCCAAGGAGTTGGGTGGGGGAGGCAGATGGGGCAAGGGCATGGGATGGAAAGGCCTAGCAGCGGGAACAGCATGTGCAAAGGCCCAGAGGCATAAAAATCGGCCCTATGCTTGCCTTTCAAGCAGACCCACCCAATCAGGAAGGCTTGCCTCTCTCTGCACACACCCTCCCCCACTCCTCTCCTAGTCCCTCTTACACAAGCCTATTACCAGAGCGGGTTTCTTAACCAGGCATTCACAGAGAGAACCGTAGGGAGGGGGAGACCAGAGGATAGAGAAGCCAGGGGTTTCTGAAATTGGACAAACAAATTTTACAGCCTCATTTCCACACACCTCTGACTGATATTTACTTTTTCATCAGTTAGGAATGGGGGCAACAAACTTCAGTGGTGTCAGCTGCACCGGTGACTTTGTCACCAACAGAAACCCAGATATTTTCAAATCACATTTCAACTGAAGAAAAATCTTTAAATATCATTTACACTCACTGCTACTTTAAAATGATGAAATTTAATTTAAATTTTATTTTTATTTATTTATTTTTGGTTGCGTTGGGTCTTTGTTGCTGCGCTAGGGCTTCCTCTAGTTGCAGCGAGCGGGGGCTGCTCTTTGTTGAGGTGTGCGGGCTTCTCATTGTGGTGGCTTCTCTTGTTGCAGAGCACGGGCTCTAGGCGCACGGGCTTCAGTAGTTGTGGCCCACGGGCTTAGTTGCTCCGCGGCATGTGGGATCTTCCCGGACCAGGGCTTGAACCCATGTCTCCTGCATTGGCAGGCGGATTCTTAACCACTGTGCCACCAGGGAAGTCCTAAAATGATGAATTTTAGACTTGCAGCTTTGGTCTTTTTATTTAATGTGCTAATAAATAAAATACACTACTACATTGCACACGTGTTTAAAATTTTTTTATTAATTGCTTTTCTGTATAATTGGTTTCCTCCATCTACTCATTTTAAAATACTGTTTAGAGAAGTCCATAGGCTTCCCCCAGACTGCCTCAGGGGTCCGTGGCATGCAAAGTTCAAAGGTACCTGGTCGAGAAAGAGGAAAGTTCTCAGGGGTGGCAGTGGAGGCCCCAGGGGAGGAGCACGGGCACACGGCCAGGGCCCGGACCGTGGGGAGAGCCCGTAAAGGACCTGCCACCCAGCCTACGGAGGGCGGAGACGGGGCTGGTCCTTGCGGGGAGGGAGGAAGCCACTCCGGCCCCTAACCCGGTTAATCGAACCGGACCCCAAAGCCCGACTTGTGAGGATGGTCAAGGCTGCCGCATTTGACAGCCTGCAACGTGCCAGGAGCTCCAAGCACATCCCGTGTTACTTTCGCACCTTCCGATGACACCGGCAGGGAAGGCGAGGCGGAGGTCCCCAGGGCAGCCTGTGGTCCCCTGACGCCGCAAGTCACCCCCACGCTCCGCCAGCGCAGCCTCCGGACCCTGCACGCCTGTCCTGCCCACCCTGAGCGCAGGTGCCACGGGGTGACGGGGCACAGCGTCCGGAGCCATCGCCCTCGTGGGACGCTTGCTGGTGCCGATTCCCCCTGGCCTGGCGGGGCGACTTTCTCAGCTGCTGCCATGGGCCGTCGGACCCGGACGCGACGGGGCGCACCGGCCATGCCGGTGGGGGGAGGTGGGCCCCGCGGGCCCAGATGCGCCGCGGTGCGCAGCCTTGGACAGCCCAGCACTCGGCAGAGATCCCGGGACTGCCACCCGCTCAACAGAGAGGGCCCCTCAAGGCCGGCCTGTAGTGCGACACAATCCCAGCTCCTTTTTTACAGGTGGAGAAACTGAGGCTTGGAGACGCTGCGTGACTAGCTCGAGGTCACACAGTGAGTTGGTGGCAGGGCGAGAAGAACCCAGGCCCCTGAACTCCCCGGGTGGGGCCTCTCCCCACGACAGTCTGAGAAGGCAGCAGGTAGAGCCCATGAGGTGTGATACTAAGGTAGGGGCCAGGTGCACATTTCGGTGTTCCCAAGGTAAGATGTGTGTTGTAAGAGAAGTGAAAAATTTGGGCCCCCAAACAGGGACACACAGTTTGACCCATTATATTTTTTAAAGGGCCGGTGGTGTGGGGTGGGGTCTCAGAGCCAGGCTGCCTGAGTTAAAACCCAGGCCTCCATCTTCCCTGTGACCTTTGATTTAAGAGCTCTGTGCCTCAGTTTCCTTATCTGTAATAGATGTACCTATTCAGGTAGGTTATTTTTTTTTTTTTTTAATATTTATTTATTTATTTGGCCGCGCCAGGTCTTAGTTGCGGCACGCAGGATCTTCATTGTGGCATGTGGGATCTAGTTCCCTGGCCAGGGATCGAACCCGGGCCCCCTGCATTGGGAGCGTGGAGTCTTAACCACTGGACCACCAGGGAAGTCCCCAGGTAGGTTATTAATGCATTTCTAAAGGTGGGAAGAAATGCACCAATAGTTAACAGCGAGATTTGGGGTGATTTAATTTTGCTTTATTTATACTCATACCTGTACAGTGCAAGCTGTTTTATTTCCTGCTCACTGGAAAGTTTCGAAATGCTTGGAACCTGTCTGTCTTAGTTACTGATGTATCCCGGCACTGAGCATGGTGCCTGGTGCACTGGACATGTTTGTTGACTGAATAAGTAAACCATTAACAACAGTGCCCGTCCTCTTGGAACACTCACTTGAGTGAAGAATAATTCTACCCAAAGCCATTTTGATAATATGCAGAAATAGAGAAAGAATATGAAAAACAATGTATATATATGTATAACTGAATCACTTTGTTGTACAGTAGAAATTAACACAACATTGTAAATCAACTATACTTACCTAAAATAAATTTTTAAAAAATGAGAGCAGCACAAAAAAAGAAAAGAAAAGAAATAGAGAGCCACAGGAGGGAGGGGACCCGCAGCTAAAGGGAAGGGCCAGGCTTCCTGGAAGAGGTGATGTTAGTGGCACAAGGGGTAAGGACGTGACAGCCTTTTGTAGTGTGTCCGCATGGACAGAAGCTAGGTGTGCCACAAGCTCAGCAGGGCACAGCATTAGGGGAGGGTGGACAGGTGGTCCAGCCACAGTTGAGGGCCAGGAGCATCTTGCTATAAATCTGGATTTTGCCTGGGGGCAGTGGGGACCCACGCATGCTCTGGAGCAGGAGAGCTAGGATGGAGATGGAGCTTCGGGAAGACTAGCTGCGGAGGCCCAGGGCAGTACCCCTTAGGGTGCCACGATGGTCCAGTTGTGAGGTGGTCTGGTCTGGGAGGAGGGGAAGAAAGGGATGACACCTCTGAGAAAGTTGATCAGGAGTCGAACTTCCCACAGAGCAAACGGCCAGCCCAGATGGCTTCACCTGTGACTCTCACATGCATTTAAGGAACAAAGAGTTCCACTCTTACACAAACTCAGAATGTAGAAAAAGAGGGAAATGCCCCACTCCTTCTGTGAGGCAGTCATAGCCTTGACACCAAAACGTGATAAGGGAAATGGGAAAAAGAAAAAGTACAGGGCAATCTCATTCATGAAATAGATGCAAAAATTCAACATGAGTAACAAACTGAATCCAGCAATACATGAAAAGGATAACAACACAGCCAAGGTGGGTTAATCCCAAGAGTGCAAGCAGATTGGTTCAACATTGGTAAACTCAGCATAATCTATTGCTTTAACAGAAAAAAAATGAGAAGTCATACCATGCTCTCTATGGTTGCAGATGAAATTCAAGATCCATTCATGAGAAAAACTGTTAGCAAACTAGGAATGGAAGGGACTTCCTTGCCCTGATAAAGGGTAGCTACAAAACCCTATAACAAGCATCACATACAGTGCTGAAGCACTGAAAGCTTTCCCTGTGAGACTGAAAACACGACAAAGATGTCCATTGTTACCACTTCCAGTATGGTTCAAACTGTCCTGAAGGTCCTGGCTAGAGCAGTAAGGCAAGGAGAAAAAGGGTATAAAGATTCAAAAGGAAGAAGCAAAATTGTCCTTATTTAGAGGATAGAAAAGTCACAGAACCAACAGATAAGTTACTAGGACACAAAGGTTTTAGCTAGGTTGCTGGATATAAAAATCAATGTGCAAACCCCGCCCCCCCCACCCACCTACGCTAAAAAATTCTAGCTAAAACAATTAGAAAATGAAGTAAGAACAACCATTTACAATAACATCAAATATAAGCCTCTTAAAACATGTACAAAACCTCTTTGGAGAAAATCATAAGACTTGATAATGAGATAAAGAGGCCTCAGTAAATGCTGAGATATACCATGTCCATGGACTGGAAGACTTAACATTATAGAGAGATCCACTCTCCCCACGTGATACATAAGTTCAATGCGATCCCAGGTAAAACCCCAATGGGCTGTATCACAGAGCTCTGCACTGGACTTACCTGCAGGGAGAAGGGAGGATCATGGTCAGGACAGGGCACAGTTTCTGGGGTTCAGCAGTGTTTTTATGGGGGGGGGGAACATTTTCAGGTGAAACTGGTCCATTGCTGTTGGCCTTGTAAACTGATGCATCCCTTTGGGGGCAAAATTTGTTAATTATGTATATCAAGATCTATGAAAATGCTGGAATGCTTTGACCCTGTCATTGCTCTCCTGAGAATAATGCAAAAGAAAAAAAAAAAGTGATTTATTCCTTGCCAATGTTATTTTTAATACTGAAAACTGGGAGGAAAAAGCCCCTCAATATCCAGCAACGTGGCTTGAATTCTGGCCACCTACTAGCTGCTTGACGTCAGGAAAGCCCCCTCTTCTCTGGGTTCGTTTCCTCCTGTGTGGAATGCAGGGAATGGTGCCCAGCCCTCCGAGTGACTGCAAGGCACCTGGCACCCAGTCAACAGCCCCCTGAAGCCTTTCTGGAGTAAGCATGCCCCATGCTTCCGGGGGACGACTCTCCTGAGGTTGATGCAGCCAGCTGGGCTCGGCTACCAGCCCAGGTGCACTGGAGACAACGTCCCCTTGGCTGCAAAACCCCACCATTCTGCTCTGCTCAGCGCTTCCCGACCACCCCCGCTTCCTGCACCCCAGTGCTGTTCTACCAGCCGCTTCAGCTTCCCAAGCACCCATCTCCACACCCCCTCCAGAGGGACCCCGGCCAGGGCCAGCTGCTGCAGCTCACCAGAGTGGACAGCAGCACCTGGCTACAGCACAGCACCTGCTCACACACCTGCCGGCCCTGGGCTAGACCCGGCTTCAGCGCAGCTGCCCGCCTGCCCACCGTCACTCCCGTCTGTCTGGATCAACTGCCATTTCCTGCATTTCCTGTGCTCTGGCCGACTTGGCAAGGCACAGGGCGAAAGAGAGGTGGCCCCTGGCCTCTGGGCTCATGAGCTCCTGGGTAAGTTAACCACAAGCCTCCAGGCTGGTGGCTGTCTTCCATGAGGATGGCCTCCACAACCAGCTGAGCCCACCACAGAGGCCCCATCTAGGAGCCCCCACCCTGGTCCTGCTGAGGAGTGCTCCTTGGTCTGCAGTCTCCCCACCCTGGGTCCTGAGCCCCTGGATGCTACTTCAAGTTACAGATAAAAGGCCATGTAGAAACTAGCGAAATGGGCCACGTTGTGACTTTTTGGGGGTATTTTTCACAGATATCACAAAATAAGTCCATTTCAACCCAGAGGGGACCGACTTACCCAAGGTCACATGGAGTTAGCAGAGATAAATAGAATCCAGGTCTCTGATTGTGGGCTAGGGCCCGCCCCCTCCTCCCCCTGGCGCCAAGCTAAGGTGCTTTACATACAGAACCTCACCTCATTCTTACAACTGCCCTGAAAGCCAGGCCTGTTTCCCCACTGGGGCTCAGAGAGGTTAGGTCACCTGTCCAAGGTCACACAGCTAGTAGAGAGTAAAGAAGCAAGGGTGGCCCTGTTCTTCCTAGTCAGTGTCCAGCCTGGGTCGCATTTAGGACGCAGCCACAGAAGCAAAGAATTGTCAAGCTGGAGCAGGCAGGCACTGGAGAAGTCCAGCTCATCCACGGGCAAAGCCCAGCAGGACACAGCAGTGAGCGGGAATCTGTTTGGAGGCGTAGACAAGTCTCTCCGTGCTATGTGGGGACAACAATGGATACCCAGAAGGATGTGCAACCCCCAAAGCGGCGGCTGATGATACGTATCTGTGGAGAATGTCCCACAGAAAATGAAATAAAATCCAGGGATCCAATCCGATGCAGAGAATGCAAATACAGAATAATACACAAGGAAAGGACTAAAAGACTGGTAGTTTCTGACGCTCGATGAAATGTGGAATTCAGAGGAATATCTCCATTTGTATTTGGATTTGCTGTTAATGCTGTATAGCTTTTCATTAGTGTACTTTATGAATACAACATTATACACATGATTTCATTTGAAAAACCATATTGTATTTAGGTATCTATTAATAGTTTATATTGGGCCCGGGTTTGATCCCTGGTCGGGGAACTAAGATCCCTCCAGCTGCAAGGCGCGGGCAAAAAAAAAAAAAAAAAGAAGAAAGAGTTTATACTGTACAGAGAGATTATTTTTTAGTTCAATTAAAAAAAAAAAAAAAAAGCACAGCAGATGCGGGGCTTCCCACGGCTCGCACTTAGTGGCTCCTGCAGCGTTTCCCTCCACAACCATAAGGTAAGGCGGGGTCGGGCTCCCGTCGCAGGGTCCAAAGCCACTCGAACCCACGAGCCCACACAAGCACGGGCTGCTCGGCCTCCTCTCCCCTTGCTTTCACACCCTTTTGTCCCAGTTAACTCCTGTGCCTTGACGGAAAGCTTTAAGGTCATTTGGAAGCGCGGCAGTGCAGATTCCCACTGGAAGGGACGGCCGGCCTACTGTAGCTCCAGGAAGGCGCCTCTGTCCTGTGTGCCCCACTTGCCTCTCCTGCAAATCCAGGCGGCTTCCTCACCTCACCTGGATCCGGAGGCAGTTGTTCCACTCCAGAAATAGCTCGTATTTGTTTTACAACTTTTGAGCTGATACAGATTCCAGCCTCATTTTAAGGCAGAGGAGTTTCTTTGTCCCTGAGGTAGGCCAGAACCTGCCCTGAGGACAGAGCCACACCCATGACCCAGGTCCTGCTAGAATTCCTTGATGGGCTTTGGGATCAGAGCTTTGTTAAAACCAACCAACAACTAGGTTTAAGGGGTGGGGGGGAGGGCGGCCAGGTGTTAAACCACCCCCAGGTATATGCAGTGTGTAAATGATAGGCTGAGTTTAAAGCAGGAAGTGACAGCTAGTTAGTTCTACCCCTTCCCTGACCCGTTTTGCATTGGGAATTAGAAAGACAGAGGCTCTGGGAAGGAAGTCACTTTAGTCCAGATCCCATATTAAGCACCTCTCTGTGCAAGGCCTGGGAAACTAGCCCCTTGCTAACAATGGAAGGAGGAGAGAGAAACAACAGGTACCCAAGGCAGTACAGAACTACACGCCACGATGCTGCAGAAGGGAGAAGGAATAATGCAGAGGGGTTGCTGCCCAGTGCAGATGGTGAGAGATGGCTCTGTCTTGGCCAGGCCACTGTAACACAGTACCATAGGCTGGGTGGCTTATAAACAACAGATATTTATTTCCCACAGTTCTGGAGGCTGGAAGCCTGAGGTCAGGGTGCCAGCACGGTTGGGTCCTGGTGAGAGGTCTCTTCCTGGCTGCAGATGCCCGTTTTCTCACTGTGTCCTCACAGGGCAGAAGGAGCAGAGGAGCTCTCTGGGGTCCATTAGGGCACTAATCCCATCCACAAGGGCTCCACCCTCATGACCTAATCACCTCCCAAAAGTCCCACCTCTTAATTAATACCATCACATTGGAGACTGGATTTCAACACATGACTTTTGCTCGGGGAAACATTTAGTCCTTAGCAGGCTCTCTCTCTGCAGTGGTTATATTTCTTATTTTATTTATTTATTTAAAAAATAAATTTATTTATTTATTTATTTATGGCTGCATTGGGTCTTTGTTGCTGCATGCGGGCTTTCTCTAGTTACGGTGAGCGGGGGCTACTCTTCATTGCAGTGCGGGGGTTTCTCTTGTTGCAGAGCACGGGCTCTAGGCGCGCGGGCTTCAGTAGTTGTGGCTCGTGGGCTCTAGAGCGCAGGCTCAGTAGTTGTGGCGCACAGGCTTAGTTGCTCCATGGCATGTGGGATCTTCCTGGACCAGGGCTCGAACTTGTGTCCCCGCATCGGCAGGCGGATTCTTAACCACTGCACCACCAGGGAACCCCTGCATTGGTTATATTTTAAACCGACGGGTTAACACAGGGAATTAATTTACAAAATCACTGGATGGGCTGAAAACAATGGGCCAGAGATCCAGGAATGGCTGAACCACGAAAAAGGGCCCAGACCAGGAAGGCCACCACTGGGATTGCCGAATTCAAAGGTGTGCAGCAGGGAGTTGACCCAGGGATCAGAAAGCAGGGTGACGGCTGGAGGTTCAGCCGTGGATGCGCTGGTGTCTCTGTGATCTTTCTCGCCAGAAAACCAAGTGCTGGGAAGCCTGGCACGGAGGGGTGCTTAATATGGGAACTGGACTGGAAGTGATTTCCCTCCAGAGCCTCTGTCTTTCCACTTCCCAACGCAAAACAGCCCTCAGCGTCAGGGAGGGGATAGAACGAATGAACAAATGAACGAATGAACGAATCAACTAACGGCACTGCCACCTCCTGCTTTAAATTCAGCCTGTCATTTACACACTGCATATGCCTGTACACAGCAAAGCTGACACTTTATTTCAGCCTTCCAAAATTGAGCATCTGATCGAAGAAACACAATTTTCACCCAGAACCCCAGAGAGTCTGGGAAGCAGAGCAGGGAAGAAGGTGCCCAGCCCATCCTCCTTCCCAGGAGGCAGAGGGAGAAAATCTCCCCACAGACCCGACGCTGCTGGTCCAGGGGCTGGATGGGGAGGGAGGAGGCCTGTTCCCAGCTTTTGGTCGGTGCAGTGGGTGGGCGGCGGGGGAAGCGTGGAGCTGGGGGGCCGGAGAGGGCCAGAGTTCAGCTCCCACAGAGCTGAGTCTCTGGGCCTCCTTCCCAGGCCTGTATTTCACAGGGCAGTGGGAAGCTTTTCTGTAGAAGATCATTGATCGGGGGAGAAAAATCAATTAAAGCCCATTGACTGAAAAAGTAACTTGGGCTGGAATTTTTCTAGGGGAAAAGAAGCTCCAAACCATAACTCATCTACTGCTCTATTAATAACACACGAAGCCACAGCCAATAAATAGAACAAGCGTGAAGCGTATACATTAACTTTATACTGAAAAGGGAGGAGCCAGTGAAGCCAGGGAGGGAAGGATGACGTATGGGGACAGGAAAAGGGAAGACAACAGAGGAGGAGAGGAGAGCCCGGGAAGAAGCCAGCGAGACAAGGTGCAGAAAGGAGAGAATCAAGAGGAGGGAGAGCTGGGTGCAGAGGGGGAAGTGGCGGGCGACAGGGCCGCAGCCCCACACAGGCAGCGAGAGGCCCGGGTGACGAGAGGGCGACTGTGCCTGCTCTCCCATAAATAAGAGCTCTATTTAGTTCCCCAGGAATATAAAAATATGCCACGCTTCTGGAAGCGGGCTCCAGCTCCTCCGCTCCGAGTCGCTGACGTAACCCACGACCAGCGGGAGGAGCCTTGATGCGTCCTCAACCTGCTCCCCAGTGACCCAGACGTGCGCTGCCTGGCTCCTTCCGGCGTATTCCCCGCACTTGCTCAGAGTTCAGTAGATAAGCTTGTTTTCAATTCTTTACATTCTCCTTTGCCTCGCCTAAGGTGACCATTACTAACTAAAGAGTGGGTACATTCCCGTTCCTTTCTTCATGCTCGTATAACATAAAGATGATCTGTATATCTATATCTGTGGGGGGGGGGAGAGGATGGGGACGGAGGGGAGAGAAGAGCCGCCAACATATACACACAAGCACAGCCCCAAGCCTGCTGCCACACGGAACAGAAACGGCGCACGGATCAGAGAACAGAGGTTGCTCAAACAGGGAGGGCTTCCGTCCTGTCCGGCTGGAATGCTGAGGAGGTGGCCTTTGAGGCGGAAGTTGAAGGATCCAGCGGGCAGAGGTGGAGCCTGGGGAGGAAGACCTTCCACAAGGAAGGAAAGGCAGGGAGGGACAAGGCACACCTGGTGTGACTGCAGAGTGACATCTTGCAAAGGAGGAAGGAGCGGGGCTGACAGGAGGCTTGTAAGAGGAGGTTAGGGCCAAAGAGCTGACTTGGGTCTGCCTGGATGATCAGAGCTCACAGACGATGGCCGTCAGCCGGGATGAGCGCGGGAAAGGCCCTTTCAGCTCAACCTACCGCCTGAATGCCTCGCCTAAGTGTCTCACGTGGCTGGACGTAATCAGCTCTAGGGGCTCTGGACTCAAATTCGGGCATGCCGCGCAGCTTGCAGGATCTCAGTTCCCCAACCAGGGACTGAACCCAGGCCACGGCAGTGAAAACATCAAATCCTAACCACTAGGCCACCAGGGAACTCCCCTCTGGTCTCAAATTCCACGACGCCCACCAAGTTAGCGGATTCTAACACTGCCTCTTCCACCTGAAGCGACAGGTTCCCTGAAGGCCGTCTGGTACCCGGTGGGCCTGTTCTTCGCTGACCCCTGGGTGCCTAGCGGGGTGGCTGCCACGTGGGAGCACCTCATCTAGTGACTTGACCTCGCTGCTCTCTCGCTTTCTGTGTAGTTCGCTGGGGAACCTGATGACGCCACTACACCCTTGGAGTGCTGGAGGAACACCCCGGGCTGTGGGCACAGTGAGCGGCTCTCCAGGGACGGTCTCAGAGGTGGGGGGCCGACAGGCACTAGGGGAGCGTTCTCAGGGGGTAAGAAGTCACATAACCTGCTCTTTAACTGCGAGGGAAGGGGGCAGGTGGGCAGAACGCTTGAAAATGGTTAACCACTTCACTACTCTCAGGTTTTTAAATGGGGAGAAGGCTCCCAGCCACCATTCTTCCTTCTGATAGGGAAATGGTACAGTTGGCCAAAGTATCCAAAAGATCTGATGCAAAATGGGAAATGATGGGAAAAAAGCACAAGTTTTATATAGATAATTTGGCTTCCACAAGCTTTTCTTCATTTGCTACTTAAAAAAAAAAAAGATTATAAAATACTTGTTTATTTGTACACCCATGTTCACAGCAGCATTATTCACAACACCTAAAATGTGGAAACAATCCAAGTGTCCACTGAGGGATGAGTGGATTAGCAAAATGTGATATATACATACGAAGGACCATTATTTGGCCTTAACAAGGAAGGAAATTCTGACATACCTTATGACATGGATGAATATTGAGGATATTTTGTTAAGTGAAATAAGCCAGACATAAAAGGACAAACACTGCATGATTTACTTATGCGAGTGAGGTACCTAGAACAGTCAAATTCACAGAGACAGAAAGTGAACGGTGGGTGGCAGAGGCTGCAGGGAGTGGCAAGTGGGGAATTACTATCCAACAGGAACAGAGTTTCAGTTTGACAAGATGAAAAGGGTTCTGGGGATGGACGGTGGTGATGGATGTACAACAATACAAACATACTTACTGCACACTTAAACATGATTATGATGGTAAATTTTATGTCTTTTACCACAATAAAAAAATCTAAAAGTAAAAATACATGTGTGATAACTGCACACAAATATAAACAAACAAACAAACACAAAACCACCACAAAAACCCCAACTGCTCAAAATCCTAGTTCCCGGAAGCAAACGACACTGTTTTGACATGTTTACTTTCCACTTCTCCTATACCTTTCCCTCAAAAGAGTTGGGATTATAATATACACATAAATGTGCTACATTTTCACTTATTATTGTATCGTAGCATTTTTTCATATTAAAAACGTTTACATATAAAATCTATCCCATGGATTCCATATGGATGGACCATAAAATTACCGAGACAAAAAAAAAAAAAAAATTACCGAGACAACACTTCAGACACACGGAACGGTAACACCCCCTTCAATGTCCCTTCCCCTCCATCCCGTTCCCCAAGGGAACAACTTACAGTCTCCCCTGTGGCAGTAGGTCAAGAATGGGCCCCTGCAAGTTCCTCGCACCCCAGGACAAGGGTTTACACGAGAAGCCCAGTAGGAGCAGCGGGTCCACGGCTCCACGGGGCCTGACCCCTGACTCCGCAATTCCCTTCGCCTTTTCCACCCAGTCACGAGATAACGCCACAGTCCTCGTCATCACGCCGGTTTCTGGGCAGGAACGAAGAAGAGGGGCTGTCTTCTCTTGGGGCTTTACCTTTTTATTAGGGAAGGGAAGCCTTTATAGTAACATGTTTTCCTTAATATTTCACTGGCCAGAACTGGGTCACATTCTTCCCAACTCCTTTTCACATCCATCACTGGCTAAAGGAAGTAAGACTGCCTTGGGGGGAAAAAAAAAGGGACTTCCTGGTGGTCCAGCAGTTAGGACACTACGCTTCCACTGCTGGGGACCTGGGTTTGATCCCTGGTCGGGGAACGCAGATCCCGCAAGCCATGTGGCGTGGCCCAAAAATAAATAAATAAAAATAAAAAAAATTTTTAAAAAGGACTGCCTTCGCTGTTTAGCCAATCATGATTAATCCCCTGAGCTAAGATAGTTCCACCCTCTTCCCGAAGGAGCAGATTTCTACCTGCTACCCGAAGAAAAAACTGGGGCTCTGTAAGGAGGGAGCGCTGGGTGCTGGGAGAAGAGTGGTCGCTGGCCAGACACCAGAGTGGACGCCACAAGGACCTGATGTATTCTGCTAAACAAATGCACACACGTACATCCGCGTGACATACAGTAATGTGTTCAACCACTCCTCGAGGCTGTTTCTAGAAGGGATTTCTGATGTACAACCCCAGCTTACATAAAGGCTATGTGAGAGTCAGCAGCTAACATCGAGCTGGTGGAATAACGTGATGGACGACAGTCAAGACGCCTCCCATCTCCATAGGCTCTTATGACAGACACAGCCAGTAAGATGAAGATGCACATATTACATTTGGTAGGTAACAGGTAAGTCACTAAATTTGGATCCTAAAAAAAGCAACGGTTTGAATAGAGGATGGGGAAAGGCGATTTAAAAGCTACATACATGTGAGAGCAAGCAGTGGCTGGTTTGCAGCTCTGAACACTGAAAGGGATGAGTTCTAGTGAACCTTGACACCATGAAGTCACAGCTGAACATGGCCAGGCCCGCTACAGGTGGAAGCCAGAAGCGGACAGACTGTAGTCTTTCATCTAGTAGGCTTTGCATCTAGAATTCAATGGTTTGGGGAAAAAAAAAAAAAAAAAAAGGGGGATGAGTAAGCGTCCAAGGGAAACGACCACTTCACGGCTGGAGAGATGTGTGTGAGCAGATCTATAAAACACCTCTACCTGCCTGTAACACAAGCAGCATTGTTACCTGCTTACCACCGGATTAATACATGAATCAATAAGGCATTTACTTCGACAGGAAATGGTCTTTCTACGTGGACTCCCTCTTTGTTGTGGCAGTTGCACTGGGGGTTTGCTTGTAGTAAAACGTTTGCTTTGAGAGGGCTGGAGGAAAGACTGTGTGGGCTTTGTGCAGGTCAAAATAAGACCGTTTTTCCAAAGCACAGTCTCCTTAAAGGGTTTCATTTTTGAAGACGCTTTTGAGAAATAATTAGAAATATACACTTTCATGTAGTTTGGGACAAGCAATATTCTTTACTTGTTTCACATTATAAACCAGTTTTCACTGTTTGAATTTCCAAGAATTATGTCTAATTTCCAGACACTTATTTGCTCGCACACGTGGAAATTCATACTACTCAAAAAATCTTAAGGACAAGTAAGCTAAATTCAGGATTCCCAGAGTCTGATTACATTAAGACTCTGCCACGCTGCTTAGCCCATGAAGCAGCATTTTCCTGTCCCCACCAACCCCCATCAAAGTACACCACCATTTATTTAACACTTAGGGTGTTCCAGGCCCTGAGTAACTCAGGTGCATGAACAGCTACGAGAAAGCAGAAGAAACATCCCTACCTTCCAGAAGCTTCCAACTCAGGAACTATCTACAAGTAATTAAAGTAAAAGACAGCTAACTGCTTAGCAAGTTCGGAATTTTACGGAAGACCTGGGAGGGCGTTATTTGCAACTGGAGGGTCTGGGATGCCTTGAGGCGGGCTTGGAACTGAGCAGGGAGGCTGGTACACGTGAGGAAGGCATTCCTTAAAGAACGGAGTATGAACAAAGGCGGAAAATGAAGGGGCAGATTCACCAACAATGACGCTTCTGTGAGGCGGAACTGCGGGGGTGGGGTGGTGCCGGGAAGGAGCAGGAGGGAGAGTGAAAACCAGGAAGAGGTGAGGGAATTTATTTCGTACCAATTACATGCCAGGAGCATGGTACGTGTTATTTCGATCAAACGTTACAACAATCTTGAATAGTAATATTCTGATTTTACAGATCAAGAAACTGGCCCAGAGTGGGTTTCCTGGCGGCCTAGTGGTTAGGATTCCAGGCTTTCACTGCCGGGGCCCAGGTTCAGTCCCTGGTCGGGGAACTGAGATCCCACCAGCCACGTGGCCTGGCCAAAAAAAAAAAAGAGAAAGAAATGTGAGTAGAGGGAGGCAAAAGAAGAGGACTGAAAATTGGGGCATTATTCCAAGGTGAGGTTGCCAGACAAAACACAGGACAGCCAGTTAAATCTGAATTTCAAATAAACAAGGAAGACTTGTTTATTTGAAAAACCAAAAAATAGAAAGAAACTGGTCCAAAGAGGTCAACAAACTCACCTGAGATCACTTAGCTGATAAATAGTGGAGCAAATATTCAAAACCGGGTCTGTCTGATAAAAACTATTTTTTTTCTGCTATGCCATGCTTCCTTAAAGCCCAGCCAAGGATTCGGGACTTTATTCCACAAGCAGCAGGGGTGGAGGACACAGGGAGAAGCATCACCGGGTACTTCTGCTCTGATAGGGCGGGTCACATGCCCCGCATTGGGCAGAGGAGAAACTCCCTGCCCTCAAAGCATGTGCAGTTTTGTGGATGAGCAGGAACATTAACAGCCATTTTCATTATAATGTGAGGACAATGCCAGCAATTTGGGCAGAATGCTATGCAAATTCCCTTCCAAGGAAGGCTTCCGAGAGAGGTCATCTGAGCTGTTTTGGAAGAGGAATAAGGTTGAAGGAGGTGAGAAAGGATCTCCTAGGCAGAGGAAAACGAACAGTCTGAAAACAAAGGTGTGAACTATTGTGGTGCATGTATCCGGGAGTGGCGGGAAGGACAGAAAACGAGGCCGGCAGGTTTAGGAATGCCTGGCTGAGGAGCAGCTCCATCCTGAGTTTGAACTGGAGTAACGTGGTCCCATCTGCATGTCAGAAAAACTCAGGAGAGCCTTGGGAACAGATAGGGCTGGAGGCAGGTAAAGCAGCTGGTTGCCAAAGGTTTGGGTGAGAGAGAGCCGAGGCCTGCACCAAGACAGTAATAGCAGGAATGGAGAAAACTTGGTTTGAAAAATATTTAGGAGGACTTGGTGGCTACACACAGGGGATTATTAAAGATGATTTCCAGATTTCGGCCCCGGGCAACTGGGTGTGACTGGTGAGAGGGAGAGGGCAAGGAGGTTGTTAGGGAGACCCCGTGGGACACTGAGTAGGGGCAGTGGATGTGGGTCTAGAGCTCTGTGGAGAATCCAGACTAGAGACAGAAGCTAAGACTGCTCAGCACGCAGGTGGGTGGCTGTTAAGGCCACAGGGATGGATCAGGTGACGCAGGACAGCATGCAGAAGAGGGGCAAGAGGAGGAAGAGTCAGAAGCGAGAAGATGGACAGCAGAGCTAAGGAAGGGATCCGGGGACCGAGCAGCCGGCCACATCAAGTGCAACAGAGGACGAGAAAACGAGGTCAGAAAAGCCTCACCTGGGCAGGGCACCACAGCAGGTGAGGACACGGTACCTGCGGCTTAACAGATGGAGCAGACTCTCAACACAGACCTGGTCTCAGGAGGCTTAGCTGGGAATGGAAGGAGATGGGCAATGGCTACAAGGAGACACAGGGTCAAGAGAGAGCCTTGTTTCTGAAGACCAGGAGAGGGACTTCCCTGGTGGCGCAGTGGTTAAGAATGAGCCCTGGTCCGGGAGGATCCCACATGCCGCGGAGCAAACTAAGCCCGTGTGCCACAACTATTGAGCCTGTGCTCTAGAGCCCGCCAGCCACAACTACTGAGCCCACGTGCCACAACTACTGAAGCCCGAGCACCTAGAGTCTGCGCTCTGCAACAAGAGAAGCCACTGCAATGAGAAGCCCGTGCACCGCAATGAAGAGTAGCCCCCGCTCGCTGCAACTAGAGAAAGCCCGCGAAGCAACGAAGACCCGACGCAGCCAAAAATAAATATATTTAAAAAATAATAATAATAAAAAATAAAGACCAGGAGAGACTTAATCCAAAGAAAAAGAGCCAGGGACAAACGGCAGAAGAGCCAGGGACAAGAAAAGAGCCAGGGACAGATGAGAGATGACAAGTGATGGCACAGAGCCCGAGAGGAAGGGGAGGAGGGAACACAGGTAGAGGCAGGACACAGGCTCATCCGGGAGCGGCCACAAAGGGACAGCTGGTGTCTAAGGGAATGAATTCTGACCCCTCCAACTTTCTTGAAGTAGGAGGCATTGGAATTGGGCTACTGCAGTGGGGATGGGGAGAAGGACACAAGCAGATTATGAACTTTGAGGCAAGTAATTTAAAGAATCTGCTGAGCAAAGTGGTGGAGGGGGGCTAAGTCGGGACAAGTAAAAAGAAAGGTCAAGTGACATCACTCAGGTGATGCCGGGGACCATAAGTCACTGCAGAAATCTAAATACACAAGTGGCGTTTCTTCCAGTAGATCCCAGGATCTCAGAAGTATACAGACAAAAGTGAGTCAACCCAAGGGTGACGTTTTATCAGCCATAAGCAGTAGGGGAAGCTGAGGATGCTGGTAATCAATTGTGGCGTTCTGGTCTGGGAAGCAAAGAGGGATTAGAAAATTGAAGGTTTGAGGCTGAAATAAAGGGATAACAGGAAAGACGGTGTGAGAGTTGGAAAGGATAGGAGATTGGGAGTTTAATGTTCCAAATGTGGGACTTCCCTGGCGGTCCAGTGGCTAAGACTCTGTGCTCCCAATGCAGGGGGCGTGGGTTCGATCCCTGGTTAGGGAACTAAGATCCCACATGTTGCACAGCACAGCCAAAAACAAACAAACAAAAAAGATTCCAAATATGGCACTGCTCCTAGGAATGACAAGGACCAGGATATGGCAGCCGAAGAGGTGGGAATGAAGGTAGCTGGAGTTTCCGAAGCCAAATATAAAGAGGCTGCGGTGACTCAGGGGCTGGTATGGCTTAGGTCTGAGAGAAAGACATTACGTAAGCTTAAGCGCCAGGTCTTCGATGAGCACGGGAGACAGTGAGGAGATGGTAGAGAGGGGCATTGTGGGGTGATGGCTTTAGCCTCCAACCATGTCAGTCAGCTCTGCCTTTGGTATGATTTGGTCAGACAGTCACTAGGAGAAGATCCAGGCGATCCACGATCGCATTCTTGCTGAAATGGCACCAATGTTTACGCAAAACAGTGCAAGGACACTCCCAATCCATCCCTCGGGGAATAAGAGGATGGCTCGGTTTAGAATATGATAGTTCTTCCTTTGCACCCACCCTTTAAATCCCCAAATTAAAACTGTACACGAGCGCTAAAGAAGTTTGCTGGCAACCCTGTACTGGGACGTGGAGACAGGAGACCAATGCTCACCCTCTTCTGTCTGCCACCTCTGGGCTGCTGTTTCCCAGAGTGGCAGCTGTTGACCCCACCGTGACGATGACACCCTTGCCAAGTCTTCCTGGGTCTACCCTTTCCGGCCAAAGCACCCCTGTGTCACAAGGGGAAAAGTGACCAGTAAGACACGAGCAGCTGGAGCCCAATGTCGACCCACTTCCAGAAAGAGCTCCAGTGTTGAGAAGCTGAGTTCTGATTGACACAGAAAACACAAAAACAGTTGTTTATCCTACTTTTGGTAGACAGTAATCCACCTAGCTCGGGGAGATTCAAAACTTCTCACTGATATGACAAATCTCTTTAAGAAAAGTCTGGCTAGCAAATGCATTCTTATCTGCTCTAAGAAACCAAGTAAGCACTGGGTCCGGCCTATATGGATGAGCCCTAAAACCAGCACAGAAACTGAGAGGTGCGTGGCAGAGGCTAGCTCACCTGGAACGAGATGGTAAGAAGGAAATATAATCAGTCCTGCGGAGCGTCAACCCTTCACACGGTTTACTTACCACCACAGCTGATTCCTATAAGCCTGAAGACTGGCACCGTTAGGCCTGTTTTAAAGCCGAGGAAATGAAGAGCTGAGAGGCTACAGGACCTTGTGGATGTCACCTGGATGACAAAGGGCACAGCCAGGCCCTGACCTGTTTGGATGACACTGGTCTGCTCCTGTCACTCATCAGTTTTGCCTCCCTAAGTACCTCTGTAGCTGGTCTGCCTTCCAAGGCCTGGAACTCCAAGACCATTCCCATTATTAATCCCCAAGTTCAAGTGGGAACTTTGAACAAGGAATGGCTCATAAAAAACGAAAAAGAAGAAAAAAAAAAAATAGGACATGATGTCAGTAACCAAGTACTGAGACAACCTCAGGCATCTCAATAGCAGTTTTGGTGGATTAATTTGCTAATTTGATGAGTTTCCGAGGCAAAAATAGCCCTTTTGCACTGAGTGTTATGGGCTTATAGCAAATATTTACAAATGTATCAATTTATTTTATCTACTTCCTTTTCACATAGAAATTAACATTTCAGAAAAAAAAAAAAAAAAAAGCTGGTTTGCAGCCAAGCACTGGCCTTGGCACTTGGTGGTTTATTTAACTTTCAAGTCCCAGGTGAAATGTCCCCTCCTCAGGAAGGGCTTTATCTGACTAGCTTGGTCTAGGTCCACTTGTCCCCAGACTCTCCACTTCTTGTCAGGACCGCCGAGTGGAAGTGAGACCGGTATCTCTGAGCTCTCTGGTCACGGCCTGTCTCCCGTCTGGGCGCATTGTCTTGTTCAGGGCCATATTCTCCAGCCTCGCAGAGCAGGTGCTTGACAAACAGGGATGAACAGCTGGGCTCACCTAATCCGCCCGTCACTCCTCTTTACCAAACAGAGAAAAATCCCTAACAGAGGCTGCGTGTCCAGCCCACTCTCACAGAGCTCCTCCTGTTCCGGCACTGACCTGCCTCACACACCGATGCAGGAGTGGCTCGGCTTCCTGTATTTCTGCGCTGCAGTTAAGTATGCCGTGAAACAAGGTACCGCGGATTGAGACAGAACTTTCCATTCATTCTGTTCAATCACACAGGTGACATTCATTTGGATGGGCAGGTGGCAGGAGCAACTGCAGTACAAAGAAGTTGATTTAGCTTCTACTTTGGAGGGGCACGCAACGAGCAAAGTAGAGAAAAACAAGGCGAATTTATCACTAGAGAGCTCAACTTTCCTTAGATTTATGGGCAATAACCAGATTTATCTACTGTACTAAACCACTTAGCCTCAGAAAAAGAGTTTGACTAAGACCCTATAAAAGCGAAGGACATAAAACGTTGCAGAAATGGTGTTAGCTTTATAGACCTGTATGGTTAAGGTATTTCACCACAGTTTAAGCTCCAAATCTAATGTATGTATTGATTTTGGGGGAAGGGAGGAGTATTCCCTGAATAGCCCAGGTTTCAAGAATTCCACAATCAAGAACACACTATAGTTTAGATGATTAGGAAAATGTGTACACACCTATGGTTTTTCAATTAACTTGTATTGATCCAAACTAGGGGTAACTAATTTAGATGCAGAAACACAAATTTTCATCCTGATTTTTCTACATGTTCTATTGGAAACTCAGCATGGATCTGGAACAGGGTCTGACCAGCAAACGTAAAAAGGTTTTTAGCCTAACAAAAGGCAAAGCTCTAGCTGCAGCCCCATCACTACGCTGCAACGTGACCTTCAACAGCTCCCCTCTCAGCTGGTTTCCTTAACTGCAAAACAGAGACTGGGCTAATATTCTCCATACAGTAACCGATGCACAGCACCAACTACCTGCTAGAAGTAACTCCAAAAGAACTAGACATTAGAACTAACCAAAAAGCAATTTCATGAGACAGCCAAACTAGTTTGCGGTAAGGCAAATTACTTAGCATGAGTTTGCTGCCTGAATCGTTTCCGATCTGTTAGAAATAAAAATAAGGTAGAATCAGATTTCATCGCTAGCCTCCCTATAATTAATAAATGAGAAGATACTCTGAAAAAAGGAGAGAAAGAGATACTAGGTGCCTCTCAATTCACATCCCTCATTCTTCCACCCACTCCCACCCTCTCCCCTCCTCTCCACACATGTCCCCCTTCCTAAACCACATGGTCTTAAAGCTGAGTTGGAAATCTAATGGAGGTTTCCGGAACGGAACCATTAGGAATGAGGGAGGAGAGAAGCCATCCAAAGAGCTGTGCCTAACAGTCCACACCTTTGTCCTGTGCTGTCCTGTCAAGGGACACACTCCTTGCAGGATACGTGTCACATCTCCTCAGCCATTAGTGAGCTCTGACTTCTCAAAGATTCTAGAAACTTTACACAACTCTTAGGATTCTTCCAATCTTCTACTTTCTTCTGTAGTTGTTGACATTCATTTCCACAGTGGACTGAAAGTCTTGTTGGAGCTTTTGAGACACCTAAAATGGCCGAGCACTTTCACAGAAGTCCTCTCTGTCACGGTGCCTTCATTTTTTGATGAACCAACAAACAAACAATCATTCCATGTACAAGGCATTAAGCTGCAGACGGACCCAGCTGTGGTCTTTGCCCTCACCGTTGGAAGGGTAAAAGCACGCAAACATGGCAAAAATACCCAGTTTAAGTGGGGTCAGTCAATTTTCTTGCTGCCAAGACAAAAGGACTCTAGAAGTTCAGAGGGAAGGTTCATTGGCCCAGTTTACTCTGCCCAAACAGAACAAGATAAAAGCAGTGAAATTATCCCTACCTTTAGAGGCCCAGGGCTCTGGAACTGCACTTTAACCTGTCCTTTTAAATGGATTTTCACCTTTAGCAGCAAATGCAAGCAAGCAAGAGCAAATACAGCATCGTGTCTTTGCATGCCTATTCATAAGGTACTCCATAGCTAAAGAACAGAAGACGAGAATCTCTCCCACCATGGAAGACTCAAGACCTATCTAGCAGGTCACCTGCTCTGGGGCAATTTTTAAAAGCTCTTCATGCAGCAGGTGAATAGCTGGAACGTCTCAGTGCTTTCTCCCACCTACCACCCTTCCTGACAGAAAAACCCTTTTCAGCTTTCTCCACTTGACTGTGAAGTCTGTAGACCTATGACTCAGAAGCTAGGCTGCCTAACTGGGTACTTCCCCCATTTCTCTTGTATCTATGGGGAACTATCAACTACTTGCAAAGACAACCTCCCATCAATTACTAGACAGTGGGGAAAGTGAAATTAATTAAGCCACATAAAAATTCTCCCACAACTCGTTTTCATTTGTGAAATATTTATGCAGAACTTATAAGCTACGAAGCCAGAAATGACTTATTTCAACAGACTTGACTTTGTCAAACTGTGTGGGTGCAGCACTCCAATGGGAATTACTCAGGATTTAAAACTCAAATTCAGAGAGACAATGATCTAATTTTTCACTCCCTATACCAACATCCTCAAATATCAAGTCCAGTGCCGTTGAAAAATAAGTAGGGACTAAATGAGATTGACAAAATCACTTTTTAATCAGAATACACAAACCTCTTTCTCTAAAGGTTCTCAAGAAAGACACCTGCTTGCTTTAACAAGTTGGATCTAAGATTAATGTATATATTACAGTTCAGAATAATCACGGTGTTCACCTGCAAGAACACTGTTCCAAAAGACAAGGCTAAACGTTGTGAATATACACGTTTGAGAAATTCATTCAGCCGTTAAATTGGCCAAACGGGTACAACAAAGACACACCTTCCCAGCTTCTCACTTTCACATGATTTTCTTTCTTAAAAACCAGTTTTTATTTCTATTGCTTCAAACTCAAAGTCAGGTCGACCAAAACAATGAATAAGGGAAAAACCACTTCGCTGCAACATAGCTAACTATTCAGGAAAGGTTAATTGCCGCTAATTCGTACCAGGAAAAATATAGGCTCTGCTACAGGTATAAAGGAGAACAGTCCGGGAAAATTGTGGAATTTTCAACGAGGAAACACATGCAAAGCCTGGTGGGCATTAGGAGGAGCGTCTATGCAAGTAGGAAAGAGGTGAAGACGGTGGTCGAGGGAAACAATGATTGGCTGGAGAGCAAAGAAAGGGAAGCTCAGAAGGAAATTTTCGAAAGCCACAAAAAGCCAAGCTACCGGACCAGCGGCCGGGACCCTGCAGTTCTAAGACCTATGGGGAAGCAGGCACCCAACGGCTTCGTCTCAGGTTTCCGCGGGTCACAAAAGGATAACGGACATCCTCCCAACGGTGGACCTGGGGGCTCCACGCGCCGCTTCCGCCCGCCCCGCCCCGCCCCGCGTGCAACCCACCTGCGCTTGGTCCCGGACCCAGCGGGGAACGGGGACCAGGTGCTCGCGGCGATATATGCAGACCCGCGGGCGCCGGCGGACGTTTCCCTCCGCTACCCGCCCGCCCACCCTCCTTTGTTCGCCTGGCCCTCCTCCCTCACTCGGCCGCCATCGCCGCCCGAAGCTAGGCGTCAAGAGCGAACGCCGCCCGACACGAAAAAGGAGGCACAAGCGTTTCTCGTCAAAGCAGACTTTATTGGGGCGCCGGGACCGCCCCGCGCGCGCCGCCCGCTCCCCCTCGCGGCCCCCGGGCCGCCCACCGGCCGGGACCCTGCGTTCGGTCGGCCCCGCCCTGCCCCGCAGACCCCCTCCCCCGCGGCGCCGGGGGCCGCGCGGACGGCTCACCGGCTCCAAGGCGGCGGCTGCAGCGTCGACGCCCCGCTCCCGAGTGCGGCCCGGGCCCGGGGCGGCGGGCTCCGCAGCTGTGGCACCGCGAAGGGCGGGGGCCGCGCGACTCGCGGCGGCTGCGGCGGCTGCGGCGCGCTGACGTCACGCGCAGCGGCAGCCAGCGCGCGCGGAGGCCGTCCCCGCGGCCCCAATCCGGGAGGAGCCCGGGTTGAGTGGGCGGGGCCGCGGCGGCGAACGGGCAGATCGATTGGCAGAGGAGGAGGAGCGAGAGGGCGAGCAGGCAAGTAGGAGCGAGGCGGGGCGGGCCGAGGCTGCACGGAAGTCTCGCGAGGCCGAGCCTGAGCGGAGTGTGGCGGCGGCGGCGGCGGCGAGATCTGGGCTCGGGGTGAGGAGTTGGTATTTGTGTGGAAGGAGGCGGAGGCGCAGGAGGAAGGGGAAAGCGGAGCGCCGGCCCGGAGGGCGGGAGGAGGCGCGGCCAAAGCGGGCGGCCGAGGCGCGGCGGGGCGCCGGGGCGAGCAGCGGCCGAGCGAGCGCGGGGCGCACCGAGGCGAGGAGGCGGGGAAGCCCGCCGCCGCCGCCGCCGCGCCCGCCCCTTCCCCCCGCCGCCCGCCCCCTCTCCCCCCGCCCGCCCGCCGCCTTCCTCCCTCTGCCTTCCTTCCCCACGGCCGGCAGCCTCCTCGCCCGCCTGCCCGCAGCCCCGGAGCTGAGGCCGCCGCGGCGGTGGCGGCCGAGCCCTCAGTCATGGCCTCGGGCGACACCCTCTACATCGCCACGGACGGCTCGGAGATGCCGGCCGAGATCGTGGAGCTGCACGAGATCGAGGTGGAGACCATCCCGGTGGAGACCATCGAGACCACGGTGGTGGGCGAGGAGGAGGAGGAGGACGACGACGACGAGGACGGTGGCGGCGGCGACCACGGCGGCGGGGGCGGCCACGGGCACGCGGGCAGCCACCACCACCACCACCACCACCATCACCACCCGCCCATGATCGCGCTGCAGCCGCTCGTCACCGACGACCCGACCCAGGTGCACCACCACCAGGAGGTGATCCTGGTGCAGACGCGCGAGGAGGTGGTGGGCGGCGACGACTCGGACGGGCTGCGCGCCGAGGACGGCTTCGAGGACCAGATCCTCATCCCTGTGCCCGCGCCGGCCGGCGGCGACGACGATTACATTGAGCAGACGCTGGTCACCGTGGCGGCGGCGGGCAAGAGCGGCGGCGGCGGCTCGTCGTCGTCGGGCGGCGGCCGCGTCAAGAAGGGCGGCGGCAAGAAGAGCGGCAAGAAGGGCTACCTCGGCGGCGGGGCCGGGGCGGCGGGCGGCGCGGACGCGGGCAACAAGAAGTGGGAGCAGAAGCAGGTGCAGATCAAGACCCTGGAGGGCGAGTTCTCGGTCACCATGTGGTCCTCAGGTGAGCGCCGGCGCGCGCCGGCCCCCGGGATGTTTTTGTTTTGAAGGGAAGCCATGTTTTATGTGTGTGATGGGCGCCGCCATCTTCTTCGCGGGGCAAGTATGGCGGCCCCAAAAGATGGCGGGCCGCGGCGGGGGCGGCGGGCGGCGGCGCGGCGAAGATGGCGGCGGAGGCGCGGCGCCGCCCGCTAGGCCGCAATGGCGTAGTTTCCTCGGGCGGGGCGGGGAGGGGCGGGGCGTGCTCGGCCAGCAGTCGGCCCGGGGCCCGTTGTCCGCGGAATCCGGCCGGCCGGCCGCGAGGCCGTCTCCCCGGGAGGCCCGGGGGCGCGGGAGGGCGTTGGCGGGGCTGCGCGGCCTGGACCTCGCGCCCGGGCCGCCGTCTTTCCCCGGCCTTCCTCTGGGGGGCGTCGCTGCCCCGGCTCCGCCCCCGCCCCTTCCCGGAGCCTCAACTACTCCCGGGAGGCGCCTTCCGAGGGGGGCGGGGGCGCCCGCCCGGCCCTCCTTTCGCCCGCCCCGCGCGCAGGCCGGATCCTGCCCGCGGCCGCGCTCCCCGCGCTCGCCTCGCCTCGCCTCGCCTCGGCGGGGCGGGACTTGGGCGGCACGTCGAGCTCGCGTGTGTGCGGGCTCGGCGTCGGCGGGGCCTGTCACCGCGCTGCGGCGAGGGCCTCGCCTCTGCTCCCCCCGCGGCGCCTAGTGAGAGGTGCCGCGGGTTTTTGCAGATTGCTCTCAGTCCTGGGCGTTTGGGGGAGTTTTCTTTCCTTTCTTAAGTATTTGGTTTTTTGCAGGAAGGCTGGTTAGTTACACAGCTAGGAACGTTCGCCACTAAATTGATCAAATCAAGTAAAGTTGCCAGATGCTTTTTACTTGATAGAAAACTCCTTATTTTTCCCGTGAAAAGAAGGATTCTGGAAAGGGTCTTTCTACTGTTTTAGTACTGCTTTGAACGAGGGCCAAAGAAAATATCTGGGGCAGAAGAGCCTTATCTGCATATGTAAATCTTTCTGTTTTTACTTCGTAACTGGTGTTTTCAAGTTGTTATCCTATTATCTTATCCACAGGCTATCTTGTTAAATTGTTGGAATAGTAAATAGACTGAGAATAATCCTGCGGTAACTAGTTAACCTAGTAGCTGTGATAATTAGATTTAAGTGGTAGAATACTTTACGCCATAGTTACTCCAGCGCTGTCTAATAAATTCTCACAATTGGATGGGGCCTCAAAATATGGTGAACGTTGAGTATTGAAGCGTTGTTAACATTCTCAGGAACGAATGAAATAGGCGAAAAGTCTGGACTGAGAAGCTGGTCTGGTTGTATCGTATCGACCGAAAGCCCCAGGCGGAGATAACTAAAGCTGGATGGATCTGTGACTCAGGACTGAGCGAAGGAGCGGAGGTTCTGTCAAAATGTAATAGCAAGTGCTAACAGCGCTGCTGTTCTGGATTTCGGAGGGCCTGGTAGAACTGCCAGTACTTTGAGTTTAGCAGGGGCTATAGGTTTCAATGAAACATATATTTGAGTACTTAAAAGGTTATCAAAAGATCCCTTCTGTATGCATTCTGGTAGCGCAGAGTGATTGCACAGTGATCGTGTTGGAACTAAAAGCCATGTTTTCCCATTATTAATCGGAATGGAATAAGGGAGGGGTGTTGGTTATTGATGAGTTTGCTGAATTCGGGATATCGTTTGAAATTAGATACTTGGGGAAAGATACATTAACCACATAAAGCTATATTTATTTTTTCTCACGGTATGGTCATGTTGGCTTTATAGTAATTAAGAAAACCAGGGTATTTTATATATTCTGCATTTGAGCTTACCAAATTGTTAACCCACTTCTCCATACTCAGAAAACTTGGTGATGTAGGCTTTACTTGAAGTGGTACATATCAGGTTAGCTTAAAAGTCATTATTTTCTCTCTGCAAGTGGTTGCTACAGGTTTGTACAGTTTAGGGGTATTTTAATGTCCATTTCTTTAAAGAGTTACTTGTCTGGCATGTATGGTTGGTATCTTTTGAATGGAACAGCAGAAAGGGAATCTAGTAGTTCTGTAGTAGAGTAGTTACAGATCTGAAAGAGTCCCTAGAGATCTGCTTTTTTTCTTTTCTTTTTATTGACATCATTCCCACGTGCACAGTTCGGTTGTTTTTACTGTATTCAGCAGTTGGTGCAATCATCACCACTATCTAATGCCAGAACATTTTTATCATCCCAGAAAGAAACCCCATAACTGTTATTCCCCACCCCCACCCCCCCAAGCCCTTGGCAACCACTAATCTTACTTTTTCCCTGGATTTGCCTGTTCTGGACATTTTGTTTGCATGGAATCATATAATATGTTGCCTTTTGTGTCTGGCTTAGTCTGTTTTCAAGATTTCATCCAAGTTGTAGAATGTGCTTCTTTCCTTTTTACGGCTGAGTAATATGCCATTGTAGAGATAAAACAGCAGGAGCTGCTTATTTTTGCAGATGAGAAAAGTAAGGTCTAGTTAAGGCTGAATATGTTTTAATATTTAATCACGGTTTAACTGTGTTTTGAATAGTTTTAATCCTTTGCTTTAAGGCCCATGTTTGTTTTTGCTTTTTTTCCCTGGCATGTAATTAATGAACATTTCATTGTTGCCAGATATAGGGCATAGTATTATGTATTTTTTTTTTCCCTAGATGTTCATCACTATAATTTGGGAGCGACATCCTCATTTGTAGAACTTATTAAAAACTAAACCACTTAACTAAATCACTGGGTCGAGTAGGAAAGCTAACAATAAGAGCTGAGTATTTAAAACATTTAGTTTTGAGAGAAACCTAAGAAGGCTTTCAAATCTTGAGGTTTCAGGTAGTTAGAATTTGTGACCTTCACTCGAGGCTGTTGGTATTTTAACTATCTTCGGTTAGACCAAATATAGAAGTGCTTTGTGCTAGATCGAGTAAAACATCGCAGAGCAGAAAACCATTGACATTAGAATCAGCAAATTGAAAGAAAGTCAAAAAGTATTAAATTTTTTCTCACTTTTATATATTCAGAAAGTTCAGGTTTGCCAAAAGTTACTAATCCTAACCATTCCATTCGCTATTTTGCCTTTTTTACCATGCTCTTTATCACTAAGGAGAGATGCCATAAATGTAAATTCCCATGGAGTCAAGCCCAAGAAACCCTCCAAAGTAATCCTGTCAACCCCATGACCTACAAAGGGCAGCCTGAGTCATAGAGCCCAATGCCTAACCTGGTAGCTCTGGAAGCCTGGCTTACTGATAAGCCTCGGTGCTGTCAGGTTGCGTCTCCCGATTATTAACCCTCCCTCCCCACCACCTCCAGTCAACAGCTGTCTCCCCCAGTAGGAAAAGAAAAATCCGTGTCAGAAGAGGCCACGGCTCCTGACCTACCTACAACTAGCATTTTAGGCTTTTGGAAGAGAATGAATAATAATTTTTTAAAGCATGCCAGACTCCTGGGTTGATATTTACAAAAAGCCTTTCTATTTGTTTTGATGCCTGCTTTAGTAAGATCAGTTTTATTTATTTAAAAAATTATTTTGGCTGCGTTGGGTCTTCATTGCTGCGCGCGGGCTTTCTCTAGTTGCAGTGAGCGCAGGCTTCTCATCGCGGTGGCTTTTCTTGTTGCGGAGCATGGGCTCTAGACGCTCGGGCTTCAGTAGTTGTGGTACGCGGGCTCAGTAGTTGTGGCGCACGGGCCTAGTTGCTCCGAGGCATGTGGGATCTTCCCTGACCAGGGATTGAACCTGTGTCCCCTGCATTGGCAGGGGGATTCTAAACCACTGCGCCACCAGGGAAGTCTGATCAGTTTGTTTTAAGGCTGGGAAATTCAGGGCCCACAACAGGTTATTAGCAAAAACAATTATCAAGAAGGAACATTTCCTAAGATCTACGTTCTTTTGTCATCTCATGACCTTCTCTTTCTAGGTGACCAATTTATAAACTGCTCTCACTACTTCCCATGGGAAGAGTGAACAAAAGTGAAAACTTTTTACAGTTTTTAAATCTGAACATTTACCAGTGAGTTGTGTCCTATTGTATTATTGGATAAACACACAAACATTGTATTTTCAAAATGTGGCATCAGAAACACTACCTGGATGTTGAAGAAAACATTCATGTCATTACTGTTAGCAGACTCTTAGGAAGATGTGGGCAGCTCTTGGAAGTTAGTTGACTCTGTTGTGTAAGGTTGTGCCTTCCTATTTATGGTGGACTTCACAGGTCAGGAGAGGAGCCATTTCCTAGTCCTAGGTGTCTTGTGTTAGTAGGTCCCATTCTGTTTAGCTTTGTGATTAATTATCAGTAACAGCAAGCCCAGTGGTTTCTGGGAATCTTATTAGTAGCAGCATCAAATTTCCCTTTAGAGGGCACTGACCAGAGATCTGACCTTGGCATATCTTAACTTCTGACCTTGGGATCTTTGTAAAATGACTTGTTGGAGTAGGGGGACCCCAAAAGGCATTTTTCATTTCCTTTACAGCAAAGAAATTCTACTCCTTTCTGAATTCTTATGTGATAAAAGGAAGCAGTACACTCAATTTCTTAAAGAAAACTACCCAATTTTAACATGATCTGGTGAGATAATAGGAACTCTCTTGAGTAAAATTCATAGTAACTATTCAGTTACTTTAATCTTACAGTGTGGTTTCAGATATGAATAAACATTAAGCTAATGTAAATGGTTGTGATGGGCTCTTTTCTTTCTTGTGTAAGTTATTCCCCTCAAATATAAGAGCTGAGGGGCAGGGAAAGAGGCACTGTTGTGCTAGGGGCTGTTCTGTGGTGTCCGGACCCTGTCTCCTCTCCTAGGAGAGCCGTAAACTTCAGGTAGAATTTCTAGCGTCTCAGAGTATCACACTCTTAAAAACACTCCGAAGTGTCTTTCTCCTTTTCCAGTTCTCAATTCTGCTCCCTTCTTTCCCCTTTTTGTCTTCTAGATTTTAAGCACCCAAAAAAAATAGAAGCTGCTGCCATGACTCCAAATTGAGAGTTGGTTTTTAATTTTTAATTTTGTTGATAACTCACTTGTAATTTGTAGTAATACATATGGTTATTATACTAACTACGTTTTTATAGATTCTTGACAAGGACTGAATACAGACTGCTGGATTTTACTTCTGGGGATCTGACTGGATCACACACACACTATTCCTTTCTGAATTAGAGTCTAAGGCTTAAATTATGTGAATTCACTCCCTTGCCTAAAAATCCCTCAAGCACAACAGTGTGGATATACTTGATAACCACTGAACTGTAAATTTAAAAATGGTTATTAGAATGGTACATTTTATGTTTTATATCTCCACACACACATCACCATCATCATCATCCCAGAGACATACTATTGCATTCAGTAAAATCCAAACTTCTCGTAACCTGCCAGGCCACACATGATTTGGCCCCTGCTTTCCTTCCTGACTTCCTTCCTTGTCCCTATGCTCCCATTATGCTCCAACCTTCCCAGCCTTCTTTCAGTTTCTTGAACTTGTTGCTTTGCACTTACTCTTACCTCTGCTTCCAGTGCTCTGACCCCAGATGTTCACCTTCTTAGTGCCATCTGTTTTTCAAGTCTCAGCTCTCAGAGGCCTACCCTTTCATCCTTTCAAATTAGCACCCCCCTCGCCATCATTCTCTCTCAACCCTGTTTTATTTTCTTTGTAGCACCGCCTGAAATTGTCTTGCTTTTATCTTTTAACTTGCTGCTTGTCTACTTCCTCTAGAGTGTAAGTCCTGGGCTGTAACCCTGCAGCCTTAACGGTGGTACAAGGCACATAGAAGATTCTCAGTAAATAACTGAGTGAATGAGTACATGGAATTGTGCTATAAGGCAGATCCTAGCCTAGAGTCCAAAATACCACTCTTACCTATTACTACTTTCAGAAAAGGAGTAGTAAGTGTGAGGAGAGGGTAGAGAAGCATTCGTTTTTTAGAAAAAGCATGGACTTTAGTCAGTTCTAGATTCAAATGCTGGATCTACCACTTACTGTGCCTCTTTAGATACACTACTTGGCATTTCTCCCCCGCCCCGGCCACGCCATGCAGCATGTGGGATCTTATTTCCCCACCAGAGGTCGAACCCGCACCCCCTGCAGTGGAAGCGCGGAGTCTTAACCACTGGACCACCAGGGAAGTCCCACTACTTGGCATTTCTGAGGCTTGATTTCTTCAACCAAAAACTTGAGGTTAATACCATAAAGGTTTTGTTTGAATTGAGGAATGTGACAGTTGCTGGCATGAAACAGGTACTCAGTAAATGATAGTATCCCTGCCTAAGGTCTCTGCTAGTGGGGAAAAGTGGAAACAGCCTATGTCTGATTTTTTGTTGCTTAGCAATGAATCTCAAGTATTAGCTCTCCCCCATTTCGGTGAAGGTTTGGCTTGATGGCGGTGGTGAGTAGATAATGTCATTTTGGTCAAAAGTTACCTAGAATGGTCAGACCAAAATTAATGGCCTAAGATGGAAGGTGTGGAGAAACAAAATCTAGCCAACCCACAAATAAATAAATAAATAAATAAATAGGGAAGTAGGTAAAGTAATATGTAAATTGGTGAAAATCAGGATCACAGAAAAAAAGGAAGCATTAGGGTCAACCCTAATGAGCTTCCTGGCAATCAAGATAAATAAGGAAACTATACTACTGTTAGCTGATTCTAAGATAGAAAAACTTCTAAGGGAATCAAACTTTTCTTAGGACTGAATTCTAAAATAAACTGTTTTCTATATGAAGGGGCCCACTGAGTGATAGCAATGCACAGATTCCAGCTAGTATAGTGTCAGATTTCATGTAGTGTCTTGGAGCAGCCAAAAGACTTAAATGTAACCTAATTGAAGGTGATTCTTTACTTGCTTACTATAGTTTTTAAAAGTTTAACATTCTTTAAAAACCATAAGCATAGGACCTACTCTTCCACTTAGGCCCAGGAGGGAGGGCAAAGTGGAATAAAGGTTTTTTGTTTGTTTGTTTTTTGGAATAAAGGTGTTTTTGCACACCTCTTTTCCAGACACCATGGTTCCCATTTAATGTGTTACCTTGTTTCAGCCTTATATATGATAGGTGGTCTACCCTTTAATAAATAAGGAAACCAAAGAAGGCTCAGTGATAGCAATGAGAGGCCTCTTGAAGGAAAGAGATCTTGATCTGGGCTTTGGAAAGCCCAGATGGGGGATGAGAGGTGGGCAAGAAGGGAAGGAGCGTTGTGTTTGTTCACATACCTTTTATCAGACATTGAATAACATTGCAAGCAAACCAGTTTGGTGGGAGCATGGAGGGCATGTGAAGCTCCACTTTTGAACCTGTTTTCTAGGCCTGTAGAGTGCTCCCAGCCTTTACATTTAGTTCCTTAGTCATTTCTTTTTGACTGTAAATGGTTTGAGTCTCTTTGCTTTGCCTCTCAAACGACTGAGAGTGGCTATAGCTTTGGTAACTTAGAAACTGAATAGCTAAGAGACAGGAACTTATTTATGTACCTTTTTAACCTTTTGAATAGGTCCATGTACAGAAAAAAGAATGTTTTTAAAATGTGAATGAATAGATTGCCCTGCGGAAACAATTCAAAGTGTGCCACCCCATTCCTGGATGATATTGGCTAGAGTTTGTTTTTCCAACACCTTCCATCTTAGGCCTGGTTGTTGTAGGTCATTTGCCTCTAGCCGTAGTGTTAGTGAGCATGGGAATCATCTAATCCACACTTTTGACTAGAAGTTTTCTCAATATTACATTTTTCCTACCACCCTACTTCTTTGAATCAATGACTTGTTTTCTCAGCTTTTTCCAAACAGGAATTCTGAGATTTCGTTTTCATTTGCTCTGCCCAGTTGCGTTGTATAATCACAATTATAAGTTTAAGTCACGTTGATTATAGAAACCGATTTTTTTGTTTGTTTTGGAGTATAGTTGATTTACTATGTTATGTTAGTTTCAGGTCTATAGAAACTGATTTTGGTGACACTTCTAATGTGGATTAACCCTGTCCCCTTGAAACAATGAGATAATTAACTAAGTCCTACCCTCAAGGAAAACTCCAGAGGAGAATATACAAAACAGATTTTAAAGCAAATTTAGATACTTTGTTTCATGAACATGCTTTACTTTGATGTGTATTTGTTTGTTTGTTTTTAATTTATTTTATTTTATTTATTTTTGGCTGCGTCGGGGTCTTCGTTGCTGCCCGCGGGCTTTCTCTAGTTGCGGTGGGGGGGGGGGCTACTCTTTGTTGCCATGCGCGGGCTTCTCATAGCCGTGGCTTCTTTTGTTGTGGAACATGGGCTCTAGGCGCTCGGGCTTCAGTAGTTGTGGCTCGAGGGCTCTAGAGCGCAGGCTCAGTAGTTGTGGTGCACGAGCTTAGTTGCTACGCAGCATGTGGGATCTTCCCAGACCAGGGCTTGAACCCGTGTCCCCTGCATTGGCAGGCGGATTCTTAACCACTGCGCCACCAGGGAAGTCCCTTGATGTGTATTTGATAATTACTCCATTGCCAGTCGCTAGAACTCAGTAACACATATAAGAAAATTGATAATCAGAGCTGATCAGTTAACACCTTCATCCTCCTCTATACAGCGAAATCTATTTCAGTAGTAATTCTGAAATGGAAGGAATATAATAATGGCCACTGCAGGCAGTGAAAATCTGTATTTGAATACATATTATAATAGTAAAACATTTTAAAATAAAATTGTACAAAAAGAAAAAATGAATTAATACTTCTCACTTACATTTTTTGAACAAAGAGGGAAGCTTATGTACATATGGTCTGTAAATGCAGTATTTGTCTTTTAGTGCATCATAAATTTCTATTTGGCAAAAACTTCTGAAGATTTTCTTTGCAAAAATCAGATAAAATGGCCAAATTATAAACAGTGACATAATTTGATCTGTTGCTTTAATATGTGTCCAGTTCTTGGTGGAAATGAGGCAGACATCTTTGATTTCTTCTGGCAATAGATCCTAGCATCTTTTGTCATTTCTCTAGTAGTCTTCTTTGAAATGTGATTTTTTTCCCCTATATAAATAGTTTATTTTCTTAAATTTTGCTGTTGAATAGTTAACAACCCTCTGTTTTACAGTTTCTGTGCACTGGTCTTCAAGGAGTTCTCCAAATTAACTTCCATGAAATACAGTGTTTGTTAAGGAATAAGTAAGAAATGTGATGATAATATGAAGTTTTAAGTATATATTATGAAAGCATACAGTAACCACAGCAATTATTTAGAACTTAGACCAACAGAAGTTTTTTTTGTTTTTTTTTTTTTAAGGAAAGAATATCATTGACATTGTTTTTGAAGTGCAAGTATATAGTGATAATCAAAAGCAGACTGACGTTTAATCAGTTTAATTACGGTTTTTAAAACGATGTACAGATCATGCACTTATTGTGTGTACTTCAGGACAGATTGCTTTCACTGTGCCACTTTCACTTGGTGTGTCACTGATTAAGATTCTCATTAGACAAAGGTGGTTTTCTCTCTCCATCTGAACATATCTCTTCAGTCTCCTTTGCAAAGTCCTCATTCTCTCAATATTGGAATTACACAGCTTTTGGTTCTGAGCCTTTTCTCTTTCTATATTTTTTTTATAGATAAGAGATATTTCTGCAGCTTTAAATGCAGTTTGTATGCCAGTGATTCCCATTATATTTCTCTCCAACCTAATTTCTTCTTATCCCCAGTACGTAGCTATTTTTTACCTCCTTGAGGTCTGTCCACTAGGTGTCGCACAGTTAGCTAGTGGAACCAAACCAAAGTGGGATTCCAGATCCTCTCCTGCAGATTGTCTCTTCCCCCATTTTCCATCTTAGCTAATGACACCACTGTCCTCCACGAAACACAAACAAGAAACTGAGATGGCATACTTGACATCCCTCTTCCACGCCCCCACCGGTCTGATTCATCACCCAGCCATGTTCATTCCTCCTCCACAATAAAACTTGAATCTAACCTGTTTTGTTTTTTTTTTTTTTAAATAAATTTATTTATTTTATTTATTTATTTTTGGCTGCGTTGGGTATTCATTGCTGCACGTGGGCTTTCTCTAGTTACAGCGAGCGGGGGCTACTCTTCAGTGCGGTGCACGGGCTTCTCATTGCGGTGGCTTCTCTTGTCGCGGAGCACGGGCTCTAGGCGCGCGGGCTTCTGTAGTTGTGGCACGTGGGCTTATTTGCTCCATGGCATGTGGGATCTTCCCGGACCAGGGCTTGAACCCTTGTCCCCTGCATTGGCAGGCGGGTTCTTAACCACTGTGCCACCAGGGAAGTCCCATGTATTCTAATTCTTAATCATTTGATTGTTTTCTGGGTACTTTATATTCTTTTTTTATATATATATAAATTTATTTATTTATTTATTTTTGGCTGTGTTGCGTCTTCGTTTCTGTGCGAGGGCTTTCTCTAGTTGCGGCAAGTGGGGACCACTCTTCATCGCAGTGCACGGGCCTCTCACTGTCGCGGTCTCTCCTGTTGCGGAGCACAGGCTCCAGACGCGCAGGCTCAGTAGTTGTGGCTCACGGGCCTAGTTGCTCCACGGCATGTGGGATCTTCCCAGACCAGGGCTCGAACCGGTGTCCCCTGCATTGGCAGGCGGATTCCTAACCACTGCGCCACCAGGGAAGTCCGGTACTTTATATTCTTGAATGTTGGAACTAAGAACTGATCCTCAAGAAATATTTCCTCATTCGACTTCAGTTTGTGTCACCCCAAAATTCATATGTTGAAGCCCTAATCCCTGATGCAATGGTATTTGGAGGGTGGGGCCTTTGGAAAGTTATTAGGTTATAAAGCCCTCATGGATGGGGTTAGTGCTCTTATAATAAGAGACAGAAATTATGTAATGTGATGAGAAATGGTGTGTATGTAAGGATACAACAAGAAGACATCTGATGTCTGGGAACCAGGAAGAAGGGATTCAACGGGCTGGCACCTTGATCTCCCGAACTGTAAGGAATCCATTTCTGTTTAGGCCACCCAGTCTAGAGTATTTTTGCTATAGCAGCCGGAACCGACTGAGACAGCTTCCCTCGCCAGAATGTAAGTCCCAAGAGGGCAGAGACCTGGTTTTGTTTCTGCTGCCTAGAACAGTGCCGGGCTCACAGGAGGCCCTCAGTATTACGTGTTGAACTAATACAGGAATGGTTGAGCCTGTGATTCCTTTATGCCAAGAGTTCAGGTTTCTTTCTGCCCCAGCTCACTTGAGACATCATCCTTATCAGTGGCTTGCTCAGAGCAGCAGTGATTCTCAACCTTGCCATCATTCTTGTATTTATTAGAAAGATACAAACAAGAATGTGTCTTCACTGTGAGAAGAAAAATCGTTTCAGTGAAGAAAAATAGCCCCCCTACCCACCAGTTTATTTCGATACCACTAGAAAGTTGATGTGGTAGTAGTTGTGCCTAGGCTGGAGCGATCAGAGGGTAAAGGAATTATCACAGCCCTGAGAAAAGAAATGAGAGAACCTGGTCACAGTGCGGAGTCCCAGCTTTGTAACTTGTGATCGATAACCACATTTCCTGTTCTTTTTTAGTAATGCATCCAGCTGGGTTTTCTTAGGCTTCTTCATATGTAAATGGGTAACCTGGGTTATATTATCAGGTTCTTTCTAGTTCCAAACAAGAGGCCGCTGAGCCTAACAGTAAAGCGCGCAGGTCTTAGAGTTCACCCCTGTTACTCACTAACTGGTTAACCCTGAGCAAGTTACTTAACCTCTCTGTGTCTCTGCTTTCTCTTCTGTAAAATGAACTTGCTAATTTGCCCACTTCATAGGGTAATATGTGCAGTGATTAAAATAGTGCCTTCCCAGAAACATTCAATAACATGTCAGCTGCTATTATATTCTGTGGTTCCTTGTAATGACCTATAATGTTCCCTAAAGTGAAGAGCGGTGGGAAAGGAGAAGCATTTAAAGTTTAAAACTGTTGTAGTCTGTGCTTTGCATTGTGAAGCAATTTGATGGAGAAGCAGAAATTTTCAGTTAGCATTGAGAGTTTTGAAGCATTCTATTTTCTGCTTTAGTCACCAAAGTAGTAGAAGACTGGTTTTGGTCTCTGGGCGCTTCACTCTAGTTTGAGAGACAAGGCCAACAGAAGTTCAAAACAGCATGATTTAGAGTTCATCAATGTTATTATTCAGAAATAATCCAGGAATTCAAAGGTAAGAATCTGAGGTTGGAGCGATGAAATCAGCCAGCCCTTAGAGAATTTGAGCTAGACTCCAGAGGGTAGGCTGGGTTTGGAGAGAGGTGATGAGAAAGAGGAAAGGGAGAAACTCCTTATTCTTACTGAATATTTCCTGCCAAGCACTTCTGATTTAACCTGTGTGAAAAACAGGCTGGTTGGAATATAGAGGGCATGTGCAAAGGAGAAATAAAATACTAGATATGGTAAAATGAGACCAGACAGCATTAGGACCCAGAATGGTCAGTAGGATTTGGTGTCTAGAATATAGGGGACTCATTGTGGGGGTCAGTATTCCTTTTTTTTTTCTTTTTTTTTTTTTTTAACCTGTTGGATTTGTGATGGTATTAGAACATATAAGTAGAGCTCTCCTACATTCTTTGAATACATTTTTAATTTATTTATTTATGTATTTTTCTTTATTTCTTTGGCTGCGTCGGGTCTCAGTTGTGGCATGCGGGGTCTTTGTTGAGGCATGTGGGATCTTCTGCCGCCGCGCGGGGGCTTCTCTAGTTGTGGCGTGCGGATTTTCTCTCTCTAGTTGTGGCACACGGGCTCTCTCATTGAGGCACACAAGGTCAGTAGTTGAGAGGTCCGTGGGCTCAGTTGCCCCGAGGCATGTGGGATCTTAGTTCCCCAATCAGGGATTGAACCCATGTCCCCTGCATTGGAAAGTGGATTCTTTACCACTGGACCACCAGGGAAGTCCCTGAACCCATATTTATTGAGGACCAAACTACATGCCGACTCAGAGCAAGGCTCTAGGGATACATGGGGATGAAAACGGACAGATATCCCTGTCCTCGTGGAGTTTACAGTCTAGTGGGAGTGGGTGACAGAAATCACACAGCTATGAGTACACATTGTAGTCAATAAAAATTGCACAGGTAAAGGCCATGAGGTTAGGGTGGATGGGCCATGGTACATTGGAGGAACTTAAAAGGCCAATATAGCTGGAGCTAAGAGTGAGGGGAGAATAGTGAAGAATGAGGAGGCTGGAGCGGTAGGCAAGAGGCTAGCTAAGAGGTGAAGGCTAGAAAATCAGACCTGAGTCAGCGTTGCAGAGTTGGTGGTTAACAGGAAGTGTGTGTGGCGGACAGAAAGCAGAACTCTGAGAAGTGGTAGGAGGAGAAGCAAGGAAGCCGAAGATAAGCCGCCGGTTAGAGAAGTGGGCGTAGAACCCGGAAAAGTGGGTGCTGAGGACAGTAATGGCCAACGCTTCCCACTGGGCTAAGAAGGAACACTGAGGGAAAGGTTGTTGACTTTGGCATTGAGGATTTTGGTGACCTTCAAGCAGAAACAGGGTTTTAAGAGATTGAGGGGAAAGACTGGGTGGGTAAGAGGTAACGGCTGTAAATCCCCCATTAAAGAAGCTGCTAAGGAAAGCGTTTTTTTTTTTTTTTTTTTAAAGAAATTCACGTTCTTTTATTTATTTATTTATTTATGACCGTGTTGAGTCTTCGTTTCTGTGCGAGGGCTTTCTCTAGTTGCGGCAAGTGGGGACCACTCTTCATCGCAGTGCACGGGCCTCTCACCATCGCGGCCTCTCTTGTTGCGGAGCACAGGCTCCAGACGCGCAGGCTCAGTAATTGTGGCTCACACGGGCCCAGTTGCTCTGTGGCATGTGGGATCTTCCCAGACCAGGGCTCGAACCCGTGTCCCCTGCATTGGCAGGCAGATTCTCAACCACTGCGCCACCAGGGAAGCCCGAAAGCGTTTTTTATAGTTTTAAAAATGTGTTTGCTTACATATACTTCTTTACTCAGCTAAGACGATCCATCTTATGATGATTTTCAGATGAAAAAAAAGATATTGACCATGAGACGGTGGTTGAAGAACAGATCATTGGAGAGAACTCACCTCCCGATTATTCAGAGTATATGACAGGAAAGAAACTTCCTCCTGGAGGGATACCTGGCATTGATCTCTCAGATCCCAAACAACTAGCAGAATTTGCTAGGTAAGTTATAAGAACTTTTCCTTTCTTTTAGTTAAAGAAAGTACTTGAGTGTTGCCAGCTGTGTTTTTTGGTGCCTAAGTTACAATAGTGGTTTGTATTCTTGCTCTAGGGAAGCTTCTGAAAACAAAAGCAGTTGGTTTTTATTTTCAGTAGTAACTATGCTATGAATGTAAGTGGCAACATTTTAGATTTGAATAAGATGAAGCAAATACCTACTCTTTCATTCTGTAATTGATGTTGCTGTGAATAAATAAAATTGCACATAATTTGTTTGGAAATGGATCTTTACACTGCCTCCTGGCCTCTTTGTATACATTTTAAATTTGCGTGTATTGTCCTGGTCTGAAGCTGCTGGAGGCCTGGGTCTGTACTGGATTTGTACAGCTGACCGCTGGAAAGGACTTCATCAGTTCCGATTTCAGCATGTCATCAGTTAGGCTCCCGGTGTTTTGTTGATTTAAGCTGGCATGACAGGAAGAGATCAAATATTTAGGGCCAGGACCCTGTGCCCGACTATCCAAGGTGAGGAGCAGGAAGGAAGGTCTGAACCCAATGGTTGTTTATTTGTTTTGCCTGAAACCAGCCAGATTCCTATAGAAACCTTGGCCCCTTTTTACATTATTTTCTAGTATAGTTTGGCAGTTTTTATAAGGACGTGAGAAAACCCACACAGATGTAAAATTTTAAATAAAATGAAATGAACTAATAAAATCTAGAGTAGGAAGTATACTCCTTTTCCCTACTTGAGGGTGAATGGAACCTGGAACAGCCCAGGAAATGGAGGCAAAGACAGAATCAGTAAGAAAGAAATCTTTGTGCTCTCCTGTCCTGTCTGACAGAGTGGAGCACCTTTCCCACCCACCCCCACCCCCCACCCCGTCTCTTGAGAGCAGAGTAGGGAAGAGCTGGAGACCCTGGGGTGTCCTGGTTTCTCCCAGCCCGCCAAAAACAAGCTGGGCGGCCTCTGGCCATTTGGAACCTCAGTTTCTCCACATGTCATGTGGGTATAAGAATACCATTGTGCTTCGATAAAAGGATCAGTACCCTTTTCTCCTTTCCAGTGAAACTGTAGTTATAGGGAATATAAACATTAATTTATTTCTGATTTATCATGGCTTTAAAAAACTGAAGGCCCTATCCTTTTGTTAATGACACCGTGTTCCAGCTTTTATTGCTGTTTGTATTTTAAATACAGATATGTGAATTAAATATTAACTGCCCTGCTCCCCTCCCCACCAAAAGTACAAATAAAAATGGAATCTGTAGGATACATAGTTAGCAGTGAGGTCAAGAGTTTTTGGACAGATTGAGCCAAATATACCTGTGTTTAATGTTGTCATGTGTTCCTAAAGTTAGTCACATCTTCCTTATGGTACTCAGATGTATTGGGGTATGGGCTGCTATTCCAGGGATAGAGAGATGGAACACGGGAATCAAGGAGAGCTTTGTGGAGGGGGCAGCGTTTGATTTGGGCCTTGAAGAACATGGAGTTCTGACGGTGGATGGGGTTTTCATGGTGGGGCCTCCATGCCAGAACAACATGAACACAGAATACATACTCACTATCCAGTATATATTCAGAAAACAGAAGTAGTCAAGTTTGGCTGTGAATTAGGGTGCTTACAAGGAAATGACTGGGTTTAGGTAAACGTAAACCAGATCATTAGAGCCTGTGAATACTGGGCCAAGATACGGGCTCTTTAGTATGTAGTAGACAGCTGGTGAAGGTTTTTTTGAGCAGTAGAGAAGGGGTTGTATGATCAGAGATTTAATTTGAGAGAATTACTTTTCAGCTGTATCCAGGCTGGATGGGTGCAGGGACACCCAGGAAGTGGGAGAAACCAGTTGAACAAGAGCTCATGAAGGCCTGAGCCAGAATTGTGGCGGGTGGCGATCAGACTATGTAAATGTGAGTAAATGTGACAGAGATGACAGGAGACAGTGGAAGACAGAGACAGGTTGGCTGTATGTCTACAGGGAGGGGCAAATGCACATTAATTTTTTTTAAATGCATATTAAAAGCTTTGCTCCATAGGTGACAGGCAAATTGGGAGAGGGTGCTGGTTTGGGGTTCAGAGTATGCAGTGTTTGGTTTTAGATGCTGAAGAGACATCCGTGCTGGACTTGAGGTGGATTCAGGAAGTAAGTTAGGGCCAGAGCCATCTGATGGGGAGTGGCTAAGAGCGTGAGAGTGTTCTGTAAATAAGCTCTTGGCAGGGGCAGTAGGAGGTTTTGGAGAGAAAAGAGTAAAGTCTTGGGAAGGCCCTTGTATTCAGAACCAGTGACAGAGCCAAAGGATCATTCAGACAGGTAGAAGACTCAAGAAAGTAAGTACAGGGGACTTCCCCTGGCAGTGCAGTGGTTAAGACTCCGCGCTTGCACCGCAGGGAGCACGGGTTCCACTGCACCTCCCTGGTTAGGGAGCTAATAAGATCCCACATGCCGTGGGGTGCGGCGAAAAAGGAAAAGAAGAGAAAAGAAAAAGGTAAGTACAGCATTCCAAGAGCCAGTAGAGTTTCCAGAAGGGCCAAGAGAGGGAAGAATAAGTATTTCTCTAAATAATATATTGTGAAGTAATTCTGGTGGAGGAGCAGAGGGCTGAGGCAAGGTTTTGCCGAGAGGTGGGGCCCATGGGTAGTGGGCAGTAGAAGTGATGAGGTGTTGGTGGCCCTTAGCGTTGTTCCCCTTGCTGGAGAATTGGGTCAGCAATCTTAAAGCTTGTCCCCAGTTCTCTGAACAGAAACTCCAGGATGTTTCAGCTCTAAACTCAGGCACATGTTGCTAAAAGCTTCCAGAGAGAAAAGATAGGTTTACAAAAGGATGATAATTAAACCTGAATGAGAATTTTCTTCAACAGCAATAGATAGTTAGAAGACAAAGGAGCAATGTTCTGAGATTTCTGAGGAAAATTATTGTAAACATAGAATTCTTGATCCAGCAAAGCTATCAGTCCAACACAAGGGCAAAACAATGGCAATTTTAGACACCTAAGGATTCATTTTATGTTGCATGCCTCCTTTCTGAAGAGGTTACTTGAGGGTGTGCTCCAGTACAATGAGGCTGAACATCAAAGGGAAGACTTCCTAAAGAATACAGTGAACAGAAAATCAAGAAGACTGCTGTGCAGTAGGCTGGAAAACTTGTTCAGTTTAGAATAGGAAGTCAGTGGGTTGTAAGAATTTCTTCAAGAAAAGTCCATTTCATTCAATAGTGGATAGAATGAGCAAGAAGCTAGAAGATCTTGGTAGTATGGGAAAGAGTCTTCTAAAGAAGAGAAGATAGTCAGAAACTCCGTGACAAGGGTGGCAGGGTTAAGAAAACCATGGCCTAAAAATGGGGCATAATTTTGACAATATTTAAAGAGAGAACACTCATTTGACTTGACTCTAGGAAAATTCTCTCCTTGGTAACTGAAGCTCTACTGTATTGGACTTGGAGAGCATGAAATATGATCCTAGCACACAGTCAAATTCTTTAGTAAGCATTACTTATGTAATTACCTGAATATAGTGTGTTTATTTTCTTTTATAATCAGCCTGTTAAAGATTTCATTTTGTATACAGAATAGAATGTAATCTTGCTCCCCTTGACAACATGTACAAAGTAAAGGTACAGGATTTGGGCAGTTGTGAGGTTGGGCTCATTCTCGTCCCCATTTTCCATAGTATCTCTTGAAAAGATGATGTAAAACCAAATAAATCTAATTGGGCAGTGGTGGTGAGAAATAGTTGAGCCCGGAATGCCCTATTCTGTTAGGGCTTCACATTCTGACAATGTAACAGCTGTGAATAGGACTTTCCAGAGACCCCAGAATGGTGACTGGGTCTCAAAGCTGTTGACAAAGAAGCGCCAAGTTTCAAACTGTTGGGGGCCATATCTTATCTTCTTGGCTTATAATAATGCACAGAACTTGTTCTCCTGGCCTCCTCTTTTCATCCATCCCCACCCTGTGACTCAGTTCTCGGCTTAAGGTGGCATGTTAGTTGCTTTCCCCTCCCCTCCATATACTGGGGTGGTAGGATTCTGGACTGGACTTGGAACTGACCAAAGAATGTTCAGGTTCCTGCTGTACTGAGCCTAGACCGCTTAGTAAATCACTTAGTGTGTGTGAACAAGTATAAGAAATGATGACTTATTTGAAAGTCACGGTATTGCGGAGGTGGGACTATGGTGATTTTGTTCTTTCTCGAAATGTCTTTTTAGTAAATACTTCAAAAATTGGTCAGTGGGTGGGACCTGGAGAATTCTGTTCCCTGATTAAATTGTGTGCATTTTTCATTAACTAAACTTAGCCCTTTGGAAACCTTCTGTGCAGGAAGATGAGAATAACAAGTGGTTAGGTCAGTCCCAAGTTGGTGGTGGTTTGTTGTGGTTCACTACCCACCCTGAGACTTTTTCACTGGTTTGATATAAAGATGAAGTGTGATGGTGGAGCTGAAATGCCGTAAAACCCCTCAATACCACGTGAACGTACACTAAGAGAGAACCCGTTGAACAAACTTGGGCTCGTTTGTCTTAGGCGACACAAAGAAGGGAGGTGAACGGTGCTTGCAGATGGTAGCGCTGTTACACAGGGCCTTCTGTCCCGTCAGCACAGCTGGTTCCAGTCTGGAGTCAGCTAAGCTGCTTATTTTCATTCAAGAATCACTTCTTCAGAAATGTTTCATCTTGGCTTCTGGGACATTTACAGATTTAACTTAGTCAGAACTTCTGGTTTACATAATGCCCTGCTGAAAATTGTCCAGGAAATTCCTGCAGTTTGTGGTACTGGTGTCCAGCCTTTACAATGTATGCAGAATGGCAGAGTGTAAAATCAGCAGTCACGTCATAGGGCACATAGTCTCTATTTTTAATTGAACAGGAAACTTTTGTTGCCTACCTGGCCCCTCCATATAATTTCTAATACATGGAGGGGGCCTTTCCACTTTACCTGTGCTGTTCTTTCTCAGTCTCTCAGTCCTTTAGTTGACAGTGGTGGTTTGGAGCCACCAGTACCTTCTGGGTTGTTAAATACAACTGGCATTTTTTTAAGGAATGAACTCAGTTTTTGCCTAGGCGCATTTAGCACAGGTTGGCGGTAATAATAGCCGTCATTTCTCAAGAGCTTAACGCACATCATCTCTTAATTTTCACAGCTCTAAATAGGTAGCATTAATACCTTTTTACAGAATAAGAAACTGAGGCTGAGAAGTTAAGTGATTTGCTCAAGGTCGTGCAGCTGGTTGAAGCCAGCACCCAGTCACACATCCCACTCCGCCTCGTTCATGATGCTAATGCTCTTGTTTGTCACCATCTCCAGGTCCAGGAGCTTTGTACGTTTCTCAGTCAGTGAGAAACATATCTTGGTTACTTGTGACTGACTAGTTTGGGTGGGTCAAGAAGGTATTCTAAGTAGTAGGATATAATTTTAGTCTTTTTAAAAAATTACTCTCTTTTTTAGGATTTCAAATATATATATATATTTTTTATTTTGTAGGTTTATGTACCAATTGTTGCCACAAAGATTTTTAGTCTTTACTCACAAAACAGAACACTTTCAATCTAGGCACGCTTGTTTGGAAAATGACCTTTTTAGTGTTTGCATTCGAATATAATGTAAAAGGTACCTGCATATACTGCCTCACTTGCCACTCTGAAGTGAAGAAGAGTGATTTGCTCAGGAGCTTAAGAGTGGCTGCAATTAAATACCTCCACTTCCTCCTTGAGTCCAAGGGTGTTTGCCCAGATGCGTTTTAAACTCTCATTCTAAAATTAATTATATTGCTAAATATTAGCACACATTTTAAAAACGACATTTTAAGAAGAAATACCACTTAATAACATTCAAAAAATAAATCAAGAGTTGGGTGAATGGCACATAGGACTGTTCTCTTTACTTTTGTGTATATTTGAAATTTTCCATGATAAAAAAAATTTAAGTTCCTAGGAATGAATTTAAGAAAATTTGTGAGGTCTGGGGACCCTCGTAGGTAACTGGGCCACACCTATCCAATGGGCATAGGCATTTCACTGCCATTGTCCCCATGTTCGAGCCCTAAGGCGGGTGGAAAAGGGGAAAGGTTGTCAGTATGACGTATTTGTCAACCCAGTGAATGTGTTTTTAAAGTCAGAGTTTTTGTTTTTGAGATAATTTGCATACAGTAAAATTCACCCTCTTTTAGGTTAGTACCATTCTATGAATTTGGACAAAGATAATCATGTAGTTATCTTCACAGCCAAGACAGCATTTGAGTGGAATCATCAAAGAGTAAACATCTTAACTGGGAAGATTGAAGCTTGGTTCTTAATATACAGTTCTTATTATTAACATTTGATTGGAGTAGAACCCTGTCGTATGAATCACTATTATTTTTCAGACTCTGTTATTATAACCTCCAGGTGGCGCAGTGGCACCAAATTTTTGTTGTACCTGGTTTTGTGAACTCAGACCCAAACTGTATTTAAGGTAACATAGGCTAGTTCAGAGCCCTGTACACAGCAGGCACTTAGAAAATGTTTGCTAACTGATGTGGTAATCTTCCAAGTACAAGAAAGAACAAGTATCTACCGGGTTGGACTGGGGAGGATCCCAGACTGAAAACGTTCTCTTAGAATTCCAAGTAGGAAATTTGTACTGTCTTGAACAAACTCCTTAGAGATAAGTTATAGCTACCAGATGAATTGTTTCACCTCTGCTCATCCAGGGTGTGGAAAGTTTAAGGAGGTGATTTCATGAGTTCAGGTTTTATAAAGTAAGGAGCATCAGGGAATCCTTTTCTCAGACCAAGAGTGAAGAAGGATGGATACTGTTAGGGCCTTGGCTCCCTTAAAGATGACAGCAGCGATCTTTCACAGTAAAAGAGTGGTGGTGAATTAGCCTGCTCTCAGGGAGCATCGGCTTAGTTGTGTATTAAATACGCGTCCTCATACAGGAGAGTGAGATGGCAAAACTAGGGACAAGGACATCGGTTTCAGAGATTTTAAATCTTTTTTTCTAGTTTTTCTAGGAACTCTTAATTTCTCACCCTCTACCACACACAGATCTTTAGGTAGTTTTGGAGAGAAAGTTTTGACAAAAGACCAAAGGTTGGTTCAGTGAAAATAGCAGGTAGGTAAGTTACCAAATAAGCAAGCTCTGGGTAGTAACTCCACAAGCAGGGCTCTCCCTGACCGCCCAAGTGGTCGAAACTATAATCTCCCTCCCATCACCACCAACACCAAAACTAATAGTATGATAAAAATTAAACAGTGTGAAAAGGTTTGGGGGGGTGTTCCCGCCAGTCCCTAGGGGCTCCTCCCAAGAGTAACCAATGCTCACAGTTTGCTGTGTTTCCTTGAGCTATTATATGTATATAAATAATTCTCTTTTTAAAAGGAATTTTCTGTACCCTTTTTAAAAAATAGTCTGTTTTAAAGATCATTTCTGTCAGTATAAGATGGACAACCCCCCCTTTTTTAAGCAGTTGTATAGGATGTATAGTTTTAAGACCCTCCCATATCTTCCTTTTCTAAAGCACCCTTATTATCACAGCAGCTGCTTTTGGATGCCTCACTTTGCTTACCTCACTTTGTTCCCACTAGGAGTTTCATCTATGATTTGGGGGCTGTTGGTCTTTTTTATTTTTTAAAGAGTTTGGGGAAAAGAGCAGATACTTAAATCACACCGCTCACAGTGCCATCCTAAGCTGCACGAGCTTATTAGCTGCGAGGCCGTAGGCAGCCACTCGGTCGTGCTTGTGCTTGAGCATACGTACCTGTAGGTGGAAGAGTGCTTCTTCACAGTCGCAGGTCCTCGGAGAATGTGAGTTTTCTCATCCCTTCCCCTTCACGGAAGCATGTCGTAATCTTAGTTTTTGTACCTATAGGGAAAGCATTTTAGGGACTATATGATTTATGCCAGATGAGTCTACCCATTCCTACAAATCTCTCTCTCTTTTTTTCCCCCCCGTTTGGTAAGAATGAAGCCAAGAAAAATTAAAGAAGATGATGCTCCAAGAACAATAGCTTGCCCTCATAAAGTAAGTAATGCTAGGGGGAAAGTGTTCATTACTGTGAAGGAAGTTTTAGAGAGCTTATAAGAAATCGCACTTTTTATTTCCATCTTCATAATTGAGATTCAGTGAGGAGCTATAATCTGGTTTCTAAATTCAAGAGACTGTATTTTGTGATGTAAGTTTTGTTGTTCCATAAAGGCCACTTAAATTTAAATACTATTAAATGGGGTTACTGTAGGGTGCCAGTGTTTTTATTATCACTGTGTACTGAATATACTCTGTTAGGATTTTATTCTTTTTGGATTGTTAACAAGTCAATCTTAAGGCATTGGGTTGTGTCTCACCCATGGACTTTTATGGGACTGTGGGCTCCTTATGGAAATTTGGAAATCATTTGGGATGTTGCTGAAGTGACCCTAATAAGACTTCATCATTTCCTTCACAATTTTAATTTACCCTGTTAATTGTGTGTTCCTAGGGAGTACTTAATTGTTTTCAAATGTGGCTATTTATTAGTCTTTAATGATAGCCTAAAAAGTACTTTGAGATATTGATTGGGTCTGTTTTAAACTTAATTGGAGGTGAAAATAAAGTATCAAGTAGGTGGTACAGAAAAACAGGATGGGAGAGATTTTGAATGGAATAAAAAATTTAAAAAAACAACAACAACAGTTGGAGAAGGATAAATTTACTTTCGTGGTCTCACCTTTGATGACTGTGCACCCATAAATTCTTTCTGTCTCTTTTTTTAATGTTCTTGCTGTGGAAATTTTGATATGTAAAAGCATTTCTGTTGAGGCCAAATACTAATAAGCATTTGAAAACAGTTAGGCCTTAAGTGCTCATCTTCTCTCTAGCTTCTCTCTGTACTTCTTTTCCAATAAGATTTTTTTTTTTTTCCAATTCCATTTTCTGAATGGAAACTCAGCCTAGGGGTCAAGGTGAAAAAACTGTGGCGCCCCGTCCCCTAACCCCCCCCCCCCCCCCGCCCCCCTTGCCTGTGAAGCTGTGCAGTGTTGACTCGTGCTGTCCTTCTGTCCTGCTGTCTGATCATTTCCCCATTCACTCCATTATTGGGCAACAACTGCAGAAGAAATGGTGCCGGACATGCTTCTCCCGAGCACTGCCTACCCATCTGCGCCCCCCCCCCCCCCCCCCCCCGCTCTGGTATCAGTTTACCTGCTTCTTTTCCTAGTGTCTCACAAAATAAATTTCTTCTGTAGTTGCCATTCCTTGGAGACCCTCTTGCTTCTTTCTCTGTCAAGAAGGGGAAAGAGGCAAAGAGAGAAGAGGGAACAGTAGGCGATGGAGAATGACAGCCCATTCTTGCAGCACAGAATACGGGGCCCACCAAAGGTAGTGGTGGACGGCCGTCATCTTAACTCCGTTTCTCTCAGGGCTTCTGTTACTTCATCTGGGGGCGTAGCCGGCAGCCAGGGTGTCGGGTTCTACTCCCAGCCTGGCTCCTACTAGTAGCGTGACCTTGGGCAAGTCTACTTAAAGACATCTCTAAGCCTCAGTTTCCTCACTGTAAAACAGAAGTTTGCATTACATGTTAAGGCCTTTTTCAGCTGTTTTTTTGTTTTTGGGTTTTTTTTTGTCGTAAATAATTCAATATTTCTACTGTAACATGAAGTAAAATGTATGTGGGGAGGTTGGGAGGGTCGTTTTATTGTGTCAGTGAAGGCTGTTAAGCGGTAGAATCGTTTGTAACAGTTTGCAGTGTGAACCACTAAGCTTCTCTCTCTGTTCGAAGGGCTGCACAAAGATGTTCAGGGATAACTCTGCCATGAGGAAACATCTGCACACCCACGGCCCCAGAGTCCACGTCTGTGCAGAGTGTGGCAAAGCTTTTGTTGAGAGCTCAAAACTAAAACGACACCAACTGGTTCATACTGGAGAGAAGCCCTTTCAGGTAGAGCCAGCCCCTCCTCCCTCCGCTGTCCCCGCAGGTGTAGGCAGGGCGGCAGCAGTGCTGGAGAGACGCCGCCCAGAGAGGCCACAGTGGGGTCCTGGTGACTCACTCGGGGGGCTGCCCCAGCTCTCGACTCCGCCGCGTGTGATCTGTGTGGTACCAGAGACGGGATGTGTCGAGGTGTTCCTGGAGTGTACTTGACGTCAGGAGAAACACGGGATTGCTCGAGAGCAAGCCTAAAACAGAAGTTCTCATGCGTTCACTGTGGGATTAAAGCAGTTTACTTGCTGTGCTTAACTTATTTTTTATAGTATATTGAACTGCTAATTGACAGGGAACTTCTAAAATTTTTGCTGTAGGAGAGTAACTGTGAAAATAGTATTTTGCCTTGTTTTTAGAAGCCCATGAACAAGTGAACGAATTAGCAGGGCAGCTGGTAAATCTAACATGGTTCTTTTTGATACTTGACACCAGAAACCTTCCTAACCGTTTGTCTCTTATTATTTGAAATATTTACACAAATGTTAGGACCCTAACATGAGATTTAGGAAGATTCTTGCTGTTTTGCTGAATGTTTCTCTTACTTTGTGTTTAAAAAATTCATGAGGGCTATGCATGGGTCCTGGGAGTTGTCCGGGCAGAGTTACAGCTCCCTGCCCCCTAATTTAGACTATCTCAAAAGCTTCCCCCCAGGGCAGGGAGGGGCAAGGACGGGCAGGGAGGAGCCGAGTGAGGTAGAAGAGGTAGGCTGCTCTCCCCGCAGCAGTGCGCTGCCCCCTCCCGGGCCTGGTTGGAGTCTGAGCGGGTTGTCTCTGGTCTCTCCTCGACAGTGCACGTTCGAAGGCTGCGGGAAACGCTTTTCACTGGACTTCAATTTGCGCACACATGTGCGAATCCATACCGGAGACAGGCCCTATGTGTGCCCCTTCGACGGTTGTAATAAGAAGTTTGCTCAGTCGACTAACCTGAAATCTCACATCTTAACACATGCTAAGGCCAAAAACAACCAGTGAGAAGAAGAGAGAGAAGACCCTTCTCAGCCTCGGGAAGCATCTTCCAGGAGTGTGATTGGGAATAAATATGCCTCTCCTTTGTATATTGTTTCTAGAAAAGAATTTTAAAAATGAATCCTACATACCCAAGGGACATGTTTTGATAAAGTAGTAAAAATTAAAAAAAAAAACTTTAATAAGATGACATTGCTAAGATGCTCTATCTTGCTCTGTAATCTCGTTTCAAAAACACGGTGTTTTTGTAAAGTGTGGTCCCAACAGGAGGACAATTCATGAACTTCGCATCAAAAGACAATTCTTTATACAACAGTGCTAAAAATGGGACTTCTTTTCACACTCTTATAAATATGAAGCTCACCTGTTGCTTACAATTTTTTTAATTTTGTATTTTCCAAGTGTGCATATTGTACACTTTTTGGGGATATGCTTAGTAATGCTATGTGTGATTTTTCTGGAGGTTGATAACTTTGCTTGCAGTAGATTTTCTTTAAAAGAATGGGCAGTTACATGCATACTTCAAAAGTATTTTCCTGTAAAAAAAAAAGTTATATAGGTTTTGTTTGCTATCTTAATTTTGGTTGTATTCTTTGATGTTAACACATTTTGTATAATTGTATCGTATAGCTGTATTGAATCATGTAGTATCAAAATATTAGATGTGATTTAATAGTGTTAATCAATTTAAACCCATTTTAGTCACTTTTTTTTTCCGAAAAATACTGCCAGATGCTGATGTTCAGTGTAATTTCTTTGCCTGTTCAGTTACAGAAAGTGGTGCTCAGTCGTAGAATGTATTGTACCTTTTAACACCTGATGTGTACATCCCGTGTAACAGAAAGGGCAACAATAAAATAGCAATCCTACAGAAAGAATATGGCAGAAAAAGATCTGTAAGCACAGTCTTATTTCCTTTTGTTGTCCAGAATAATTATAATTCTTGAGCCTCCCAGAAATTGGAAGTTAAATAAAGCAACTCAAGTTTCCTTTATTTTGCACTCAATTACAGTGACTTGTGATTAAAGCAATGCATGGATATTTTAATACTTCCCATGTGTACTGAATTCTGAAAGAGAGAGTAGGTAACAGGCATCCCGAGTTAAGGAACTACCTCAGAGTACCCCACACCAGGCCCGTTGGTAATAGGATTTTGGTTTTAGCGCCCCCAGCAAACGTGTGACCGAAGCAGTGTGTGCCCTGGCCTGTGTGTGTTCTCAAGGTAAGGTGTTACCTGGCAGGGGGCGCGAGCAGAGGGGAGACCAGGCATTTCCATTGCTCAGGCCGCCCTCAGGGCAACTCCCGCAGGTCCTGGCTTGTCTAACAGGAAACGCTTATGGTTATTGGCTGTTTGGTTTGAGAGCCTTGGTTCCTCCATCTAGTGGAATCTTTAAACGCTAGCACATTGTAGCAGTTGAGCGCCAGTAGCTTACTTTTGTGCTTCTAAATGGATACTGAGTGCAGATTGGCAAGGTGATTCGGTTATTAAGAAAACTGTACTCAATGAGTACTTTACCTCTCACATTGTGACCTCTTAAATGTACGATTATAATTTTTGGATTTTACTTAGAGTCAAATATCAGACTCATGAGACTATTTTATAAACTGCCATGATACAGCAAAATCCCATTTATTCAAAATGCAAACATACTGTGTGTCTTTGTGCTGTATGCTTGACTCTGCAAAGTAATTGACGGACTAGCTAATACCAGAGATTCAGGTACAAGACGTCCAGGACATCATCAGGTCAAAAACATAGCCCTGTCTCTTACAGCTTCTCCATTGGTCCTATACAGGAGGATTGGTGACCCAATGACAGTGACCCTGTGGCCCTCCGGAATTTTGAAGTGCCTTCTGAATCATAGATGAAAAATTTAACTTGAGACACTTTTTTCTATTTGTTCAGAATCTGTTATCCATTGAGTAGTTTGATGGAACTGAGTTAATCAGAAGACCCCAGCTGTTCTCTGGATAAGCCAGGCTTTGCTGTATCTGGCAGTCAGGAGAGAGGTAAGCCCGTGGCGGAGGTCCCCTTCAAAGCTGAGCGTCCCCGTGCGAACCTGTGGTTCTTTGACTAGACCTGGGGCAGAGGCCTCCACCGCCGCCCGTGGTGTCAGCGCCCGTGCTTCCCTCCCCACCCCGCCATCGGGTGAGCGGTCCCCGGGTGGCTGTGTTAGGGGTCTGGAGCTGCGTCACCCTCACCCAGCATTGTGCCACACTGGAGCCTGGTCCTGGCACCGTCCTCAGGACTCCTGCCCAAGGGCCCACGGCAAGACAGACTTAGGCTGTGGGGAAGTCTCCCCGCCAGCCCCGAGAGCCATGTCATGACCTACAGAAGCCAGGCTCCTGAGTTGGAGGGAGGTCCCTCTTCCTCTGTGCCTTGACCCCTTGGGGGATACCTTTGGTCATCTCTTCTGTCCCTTTCTGTCTCTGAGTGGAATAGCCATCGCTCCCCTTGACTCTTTTCTCTGTTCACGTGTTTGCTCTCAATCTGCAGAGTTAATTTGTGAAAGGCATTTCATTGGGCATTTGAGGAAAATTTAATGTCCAAGCTCCTCACTGACATAGCACTCTCAGCTTACACCAGTAGTGTAGGAAACTGATAAATGAGCGACAGCTTACAGAGTAGAGGTAGTTCTCCTTGGGTATAACATACCCATTTTGCTCGTGGTTAGAATTTATAATTTTGCTAAAGATGTAATTTACTAAAATTTAAAATCATGTTCTCACAGTGAGTCAATTGTCTTGAGGATTAATCTGATTTATAAGTAATACTGATAGACATATTTTCTTACATCTGAGCTGAAATAAATGCATGTTTCTAGCATATGTAATATAAAAACTCCAGAGGATAAGTTTACATTTAACAAGATGTTGTTTTCTATTTTTGGATTTCTTATTATTTTCCCCTTTTTTTGGTGGTAGGGGTTTAGGGGGAAGCATAATATTTGTATAAAGAACTGTCACCCCAGAGTGACATTTATTTTCCAAGGTGACATTGAGCTCTCTGTTGGTTTCATATGGTGTTTGTGTGCTGTGTGCCTAGATTCAAGGCCTGCGGATTTGAGGAAAATCAAAGTTGTTTTTGTGGGGTTTTTTTTTTAATTTGGTTTTCATGTACATTCTTTTAAATGTCGATTATTTTGCTAAATTTGAGTAAAGTGAGACCCGTTGGATAGTACCCTGGACGCCTGATGGTGTTGCCGAGTTCTGGTTTGTTTCTTCACGACCTATGAGACCCTTCATTCAGAAGGGCGCCTAGAGAGACCCGCGGCTCTGCCTGAGCAGCTGTTGAAGCGCTTTAAGGAGGTTTACTGCTGCCGGCGCTGCTTAGCCAGACTTAACCTACTGTACTTAACCTCAGGATCGGTGTCTGTGGCGCAGGAAGCCCTGGCCTCTCTACGTTTTTGAGTTGGAACCCTGATAATCCACCCGCACAACTGCAGGCAGAAAACATGGATCACTTCTTGTGTCTGATTCCTCTGATTTGGGATCAGCACGCTTAGTAAGGCCACGTTATTAATCCTCAGTTCCTTCTATATTCTTGACATCTGACCACCAGCAAAAGCAAGGACCCCAGAGGTCAGCAGTGGCGAGAGCTGAAGCGGTTCGTGGGCGTCCGCGGGACGCCGGGGCCGCGCCGCGAGGCTTCCTCCCCCTGCCCCCCGCTGCCCCGTGCCTGCCACTGGATGGCCTCGACCCTGGCCTCCCGGGCACCTGTCTGACTGCAGAGCCCCTTGTCCTGGCTCCCGTTGGCATCGGTGCAAGCGCAGCACCTCGTCAGAGCTCAGACGCGGCAGGTCCAGGCAGGTGTGTTCCACCCTAACTTTGACCCCAAGAGGTTGAGGAGGAGGCGCGGCCCCCCGAGCTGTGCTCCCTTGCAGCCGAGGGCACGCGCTCCACAGTCCGCTCTTCCACTTTACAGAGGGTGCCCTCGGGGTCCCTTGCGCCTGCGCAGAAGCACTTGACTGCGTGGCTGGCCAGGTCTCCTGCACCCCAGCTTCCTGACCTTTATGGGCCTTGACTGTCACTGCCCGGACTGTGCGGACTGTGCTCGGGTTCCCCGGTTGCTTGAAGGCCTGTAAGCGCCCTTCAGAGCCGCGGCCTCAGGCAGGAGGGGCGGGCCCTCCACGAGTGGGCGTGTCCTGCGAAGGGCTTCCGGTGTCTGTGCTCATGCCCGAGTGGTCTCCGGAGGGCCGGAGAGGATGTTTGCTGGAGCTGGGGCCGGACGGAGACCTGATGGGAGGGGCGTGCGGCGTGCGGTTGGCACACTTCATGCGCTCCCATTAGAAAAACCGGAAGGGAATGTTGAAATAGAACGTTGGCGTTAGGTCAGCAGGCAAATCAAAATTCCCACAGGTTGGTCACCCGGGCCCCCAGGTCTTCAGCCAGCATTCGGGGAGTCTGCAGAGGAAGGTGAGTGTGGTGGCATCACATTCATCTAAAGCGCGATGATTGGTTTTCCACAAAGTGGCAGGTTTGATCAAATTGACTGCTTTTCGTTAAAGGCGCTCAGACGCCGTAAGAAACAGCCTTGGGATGTCATAGGGAGGGGGCCAGTTGCTGTGCTGTATTCTGTTTGCTGCTTTATCTGGGCGCTGCACGATGTCTGCATACAGTATGGAGGGGGAAAGGGCATCAGTACCAAACAATAACCTTTTTTCTACAACATCCAAAACTGGTATGAGGCTCTGTTATCTACGGATGGTGATTGGTTAAACTATTTTCATAGAACAATTCTGTTTTTATTCACTTTCTGGTAACTTCTGTAGGCCCTGGTTCAAGGACTTAGCATTGCGTCTCATGTACATCTTTTTCTTAAATGTTCTTTGCCATTTCTGGAATTGTCCTTGGTTTTTCCTTAGCTCATAGGTCATAGATGCAGAAATATTATAGTATTTAAGGCATCCGCATCAAGCATCAAATGGCTTTGCATCCAGAAAAACATTTAACAATAACTCAGTTTGAAGCACCAAGCATGTGTAACATGGCTCTATAAAATATAATAAACGCATAATATTGTTAAGCTTTTTAATGCCTGTGGTTCTTGTTTGTTCCTCAGTCTCTAAGCCACCTCTTTTCCTGAGTTTCATTACACAGTACAACTGGCCGTAAGCTCCCGCTTGGTCTGATGGCTGCCTCGGCCGCCCAGGGCAGATCCTTGTGGGTTTCCTTCTGGCACAGGAATGGGAACTCCTAGGATTCAATCTTTCTTGTGTTAAGAAATGCTTTCATAACATAACCTCAGCTCCAAGATGGACTAATGGGCCAGAAGGAGTTTAAATGAGAACCTCACCCACTTTTCTTTTTTTTTTTTTTTTTTTAAGAATTCAGAACCTTTAAGACCCAGAGCATGGTTTCAGGCCTTAGTAAACAGCAACATTATTATAATTTGTCATTTTTCTTTTTTGGGGGTTTTTTTGGCCATGTGGCCTGTGGGATCCTAGTTCCCAGACCAGGGATCGAACCTGTGCCCCCTGCAGTGGAAGTGTGGAGTCTTAACCACTGGACCGCCAGGGAAGTCCCTTCACCCACTTTTTAGAAAGCACAGCCAAATGAAATTCTCATGCACTTGGGTCCATGACCCTCACTCAGTGTTAGTTCTGGAAGCTTCTGTGCCAAAAAGAAAAGCTTACTAAAACTGGGATAGACTCTTTAACCCTTGGTAAATATATTGAGAGCTAGATAGGATTTAGGGGCTGGGGAACGAAATACTCCCCACCCTCACCCAGCTAGACTCCTGTGACTGATGTACTGCAGATCGAGGTTTATTATTACCCCTTAATTCATGTGACTTTACCTCCTCTGTTAATGATGGAAGGGCTGCTGACAGAATGTGGCTGAGGGGGCACGTCCAGGCCCGCGTGAGGCCCAGACTGCCGAGTGAAGGGCCAAGGTCGAGCTGAGCCGGGGAGCAGCCGTGGTGAAAACCTGTGCGCGTGTCTTCAGATTTGAGATGGGAAGGACCTTGGATTGTTGAGGGCTTTGGCGTTGCTTTCTGTGGGTACCCCCAGATAACAGTGAGACCAACGTCCCTCCTTTGCACGTGCCCGTACCTCCACCCGGCGAAAATACCATTTGTTGAGAGCTGTGGCCAGGACCGTGCCTGGCATTGTGAACACCATTTCAGTTATTCCTCCAGACTGCCCTTGGAGGAATTCCACAGATCACCCCATGCCATGGATGAGGGGCACTGGTTGAAGGTTCGGGCAGCCGCAAGTCAAAACCCAGGCTACCTGGCTCCCAGCGGCACTCTGTTTGCCCCAGAACCCTCAGCCTGAGTTCATCTCCAACCCCCTTTCTAAGAAGCCCTGGTCCCTGTCTGTGGCGGACGCCGTGGCCTCTGGGCTCCCAGCTCGGCAGCCTCTCTGGCTCTTAGAAGAGAGCCTCTCCTGGTCTTGGATCTGGCTCTCCGGGCACTCCCACTGCCAGCAGTTTTTCAGCTCCTAGATCTGGCCCCGGCTGCTCCTCTCCGGCCTGCCATCACTGCCGTGCCAGGCTCCAGCGTGGGAGTTGCCACCGCACCGGAACCTCCAGTGACTCCCTGCTTGTACCCGGTAAAACCCTAAGTCCCAGCCCCGACCTACTTTTCCAGCCTCTCGCCTCCCTCTTGGAGTTTCTCATTTCCAGAGCTTCCCTGTCCTTGAATTGCCAGGTTTATTCACTCAGCTGAGCACCAATGATGTGTCACGCCCTGTTTCAGGTGCTGACGGAACCGCACTAGGATTACATCTAGTAGAGGAGATGGCAGGAGATGATAAAAGATAAGTATGGGGAGTGCTGTGAAAGAAAAGAGAGGAAGGGGCTGGGGAGGGAGGGCAGCCTCAGGGCAGGAGGCCCCCGAGGAAGGGTGTGCCTGTCTGGCCGGAAGCGACCTGGTCCAAGCCGCCTTCCATCGCCTTCTGCAACGTGTTGCTGATGTACCGGATCCCCCGAGTGTCCCCGGAGCTGGTGGCCAGAGCCCCTCTCCAGCTCTGCCCACCACTCCCCCGCACCCCAGGCTCTGCCATGGCGAGTTCAGGCTCTGGTTCCAGGTCCCACGCTGGCTCGCGCCTCCGGCTTTGGAGCAGCCCAGCCGTGGGGGGGCGGGGCGCTGGGCTCTGGCCACCCCCGCGGGTGGGGCGGGGGTCGCGTCTGGGCTGGTGGGGACAGGTGCGCACGTGCGCGGCGTCGAGGTGCCAGGACCCCGAAAGCCAGCTCCCCTGGAGACGCCTGGCCGTTTTGGGAGCCCGAGCGCCATGAGGAGCTTAGGGGCCCTCCGCCTCGGCACCCCACGGCCCCCCGTGCCCGCCGCGGACACCCTGCCGGGGGTGGGGGGGCTCACTCACCCTCCAGCGCCCCCTCGGTGCAGCCTGCAGGTGGACCCCAACCCAGGCCAGGGGGAGGGGACACGGTGGTTGGAAAGGCCTTGGCATTCGACCAACACGAAGGGCACATGACCTTGGGCCTGTTGACCTTGGGCCTCGGGAGCTTCGTCTTCCTCGACGGAAGATGGGAGGCCTGCTCCACCGTGAGGGGGGCAGCAGGGGGACCAGGGGCCAGCCTCGGAGAGTCCAGGAGGAGGAGGCGCCTGCCCACCAGGGACCAAAGGGAGGAGGGGAGTGGGCGCTGGGCTGGCCCCCAGGAGAGGCCGGGAGGGCGGGGGGGGGCGTTGGGGGGTCATCTGAGCAAGGCCTGGGGCTGGGAGGGCTCCTGGCACACGCCCAGACCAGGGAGAGGGTGGTGCCTGCCCGTGGAGGGTGGGGCAGGGGGACCAGCGGCCCCAGGAGGCCTGGCCACCTTAGCTGAAGTCAGGACCTGTATCGGGAGGGCAGGAGACGCTGAGGCTTCAGTGAGGGGGGCGTGGGAGCCCCCCAGGCCAGCGCTGCTTTGTCTCCCTCACCCTCCTTCCGTGGGCCAGGGGGCTGGGCTCCTCATCGTCCCTTTCCCCCCCCCCCCGACTCTGAGCCCCGCTCTGCTGCAGTCACCCCATTCTAGTGCCAGGTCACTTGCTCCCCACCACCCCTGGTGACCTCAGCATCTGTCCTAGGATGGTCCACCCCCGTCTGGCCTGTCTGTTCCTTGGCTTCTTCCTCCTGATGACCCCGCCCCTGAATGCCACTGCCATGGCTGCCCCCAAATTGCCTTGTCTTCACTGACACCCGCCCCCTCCAGTCCGTCCCTGGGCGTCCTGCTCTCTGATTGCCACTCCTGCCTCTCAGCCCGCAGGCTGCCAGCAGATCACCTGTCGCCATTCGGCCACTCAACCCCATGTCCCGGCTTCACTCTCTCCTGCGTCCTTGCCTTCCCTCCGTCTGCATAGGCTCAGCTCCCAGCAGCCTTAGCTAGTGTGCCCTGGTCACGGTGGACGCTGCCTCCCCCAGGGAGCCCGGGCGGGTGCCATGAGGTCAGGGTCTGGGCACCAACGCAGCAAGGGAGTTGAGACCAAGGCTCACACAGAGTGGGTGCTGGCCTGTCCCAGGCTCCTCTGCTACTTGAACTGCCACTCCAACCGCAGAACTTGACGAGTCGGCCACCAGGAGTCGGTGGGGCCGGTAGGGTGGGAGCCCAGGCCGATCCTGGCTCTTGTGAAGCTCCCGCCGGTGGGTGGAGGACGGCCGGTCGCCGTGAGGGCTGTGGGCCCATAGGACCTGCGGCTCTGGCCTTGTGACCCTGGACAGGGCCACCCCCCTCCGCTGGTGTCCTCTGTTGGGCTCTTGGGAGCATTAAAGGGGGGGGTGTGTGCAAAGGGCTGATCTGTTGTTCCTGCAGTCACAAGAACCCGCCCCCCATGGGGGAGCCATGAAGGCCCCAGCTCTGTGTGGGGCGAGGGGCTTTTGACCAGGAGAAATGATTAAATAAGTGAAGGCGGGCCAGGTCAGGCCAGTGAGGACAATGTCAGGAGGAGGGGCATGCTTTGTCCACTCCCTGTGCCTGGGGCCCAAAGGGATAAAAAAGGAAAAGGAGAGAGGCGTTGAGGGGGCACGGGGAGGAGGTTGCACTTCCCCACAGCTGGCCTCCCGTGCTGCAGAAATCGGGGAAGACGGTTTGGTGGGTTGACTTGGGGTTTCCCTCAGACTGCATGGGGGCTTCACCTGTCTCCCTTCATTCCCCTGTGGCCCCACCCACCTGCCGCTGGCACCCTCCCTTCCCAGCCTGGAACTGCCCTTCGGCTCAGATGCCCCCACCCAGGCTTGCCTCCTCTTGCCCAGTGTAGCCCACTCACCTCACAGCCTCCTGGGGGGTCTTTAAGGCATGACTCAGATCACCCCCCACCCCAGGCAAAACCTGCCAGCTCCTTACCGGGTCGTGATGCATTTGGCTACAAATGACAGAGGAACCAAGGAAGAGTGTGTGACTGGCCTTCCCCAGGCCAGGCTGGCTCGGTGGCCCACCAAGGCCACGGGGCCAGCTCTATCCCCACTGCCCCTGCAGGCATCCTGTCCCCATTTCATCCGTAAAAGGGGGCATGGTCAGAGGGCAAGGGGTGTGTCACAGCCGCGTGTGTCCCTTTCACAAAGCTTTCTCAGAAGCCCCAGCCACAGCTTTCATCTCACTGGCAGGATCTGGGACCCATGGCCACCTCTAGCTGCAAGGGAGTCTGGAAAGGTGGTTTTTCCGGACAGGACACACTGAAGCACGGAACAAACTGGGATTCTAGGCACGTGGGCGCGCCTGCCATGTCGCCCTTCCTTCCCGTCCGCCCTCCCAGGCCTTGGCCACATCTGCCCCCGCAGCTCCAGCCCCACTGTCCCTCTGAGGCCTGGTCAGCTGTTGCCCCTCCTCCGACTGTTCAGCTGTCTCCGCCTAGTTACTGTGCCAAGCGTAGCTGAAAGAATAAAGTAAGGAACGTTGAATTGAGTCCCCTGAACAGACATGTTGAGGTCCTCACCCCAGGTGCCTGTGAATGTGACCTTATTTGGAAACGGTCTTTGCAGGTGTTATTAGTTAGGTCATCCAGGAGTTAGGTGGGCCCTTAAGCCAACGCCTGGTGTCCTTATAAAAAGAGAAGACAGGGAATTCCCTGGCCGTCCAGTGGTTAGGATGCCCGCTTTCACTGCTGGGGACCCGCATTCAATCCCTGGTTGGGGAATTAAGATCCTGCAAGGCGCGCGGTTCCGGGGTGGGGCTGGGGAGAGAAGACGGAGACCCACAGGGGAAAAGGGCACATGAAGATGGAGGCAGACACTGGAGCAATGTGCTTACAAGCCAAGGATTGCTGGCCACCAGGTGCTGGAAGAGGCCAGGAAAGATTCTCCCTCAGAACCTCCAGAAGGAAGCAACACTGTTGACACCTGAATTTCACACTTCTGGCCTCCAGAACTTAAGAGAATAAATGTCTGTTGTTTTAGCCACACAATCTGTGGGCCGTTGTTATGGCAGCCCTGGGAAACTGCTACAATCTCCAAGATAATTGTCAACTGAAAAAAGCAAAGAACAGAACGGTCAGTACCTGGGCCGTGCTTTGCGGGAGTGTGGATGTTCCCGCGTGCTGGGACTCGCCTGGGACGCGCCGGGAGGTCCTCCAGGAGCCGGGAGGGGTGCACGGCTGCCAGGAGGCGGGGACCCAGTTTTTCTCTTCGCAGCATAGCCTGGGTTCCGTTTGCATTTTTTACTTTGTACCATGTTAATATAGTATTCATTGCAAATAAAACAAGTAAAAATTCAAATCAGGGAGAAAATAAAATGTCAAAAAATCCATACAAACCCTACACCTCTTCCAACCCCTCCTCCCGCCTGAGTTTTTGGTAACGTTTAACCAACGCAGCATGGGCAGGAGTGGGGGACCCTGGGCTTTAGCAATTGCCTGGTTTCTTTCAGAGGAAAGAGAAGTGAGAGAGAGGCCAGAGGAACCTCACTGGGGAAGGAGCTGCTGCCTGGGACCTGGGGGTCAGGGGGAACACCGCTGGGTTAACAGAGCCTGTGACGTGTCTGAGGACACCCTGCCCGGGGTCACCAGCCCCTTCCCGCCCTCCTGTCCCTGGAAGCTGCAGACAAGCCTGACGTCACAGGCTGATGCTGGGGATTCAACGGGCTGTGAAGGCACAGGAGAGCTGAGCCCCTCCTGGAGCGGAAGCTGGGCCCTCTCTCCTGCCCTCCTCTGCAGGCGGGTGGGGGCTTCTGGCTCAGCAGTTGGAAGGAGAGTCCAGGCTGGTAGCTGTGGAGACTCAGCGTGTCCAGGATTGACTGCAGGAGGCTGGGCAGAAGTGGGGGTGAGCAGACATGAAGACACTCCTTTGGCAAGCAAGGCTTCCTCCAGGAAGCCCTCTTGGACCACTTAGGTTGGGCTAGGTCTAACCTCAGAGGGACAGGTCCATTCGCCCTTCAGAGCTCCACTCAGACCTCCCCTCCTCCGGGAGGCCGAGTCTGGCCTCAGCTAGTGTCCCCTGAGCCCGCCCACCTCAGTACTTCCAGAGAGCTCCTAGCACACGTCGCCTGCCCTGCCCAGCTGGAGGATGGGCGGGGACCAGGCCTCCCATCACCGGGTCACAAGAGACATGGAGAAGCGCTTGCTTCCTGGCTGAGACCGTGCTCAGCATGTTTTTGAGCTATACTCCCTTAATCCTCACGCCTCCGTTAGCCCCATTTTGTAGATGAGGAAACCGAGGGTCTGGAGGTACCCCGTAGCTGGCCCAGGTCATGCAGACCACCACCATGCTGGCCCCTCTGACTCCAGTGTCGGGGTGGGACTGAGACCTCTTCCTCTATGATACACAAAGCCCCATCGTCTTAAAAAAACACAGAACACTTTATTCCCTTGGCGGTTTCTGTACAACAATGATGCCACATGTACAAGGTGGGAGTCCTGTCCTTCCTTGAGCACAGCCTGCCTCCTGGGAGAGCTGATCACTTTGCCCAAGAGGCTGAGCGCCACTCGGGGCAAAGGAGGCCACAGTCACCTCCAGCTTGTGCAAAAGAATCCTCCTCCCCGCCCATTCTCACGGCCATGATGTACCGGATGCGCCCAGCTGCCCTGAGCTCACACCACAGCCCTGCTTCTAGTGACAGCCCCGGCAGCGCGGGCTCAGATGCCCTTCGGCCTGGAGGGGCCCAAGCTGGCGGTACCTGTGCCCACTCACAGGCCCTGCGAGGATTCACAGGGACACGAAGCATTGAGATTGCCTGGGAAAGACACCATTTCCTGGGGAACCCTGGTGTTGGTTGCCGGCCGTTGGTAGTGGGCCAGAGCCCCAGACATCCGCTGACCCACGTCCCCATTTTACAGATGGGCAGCCTGAAGCCCAGAGGGTGCAAAGACTTCTCCTTGCCATGGCTGTATTTAACTGTTGAGATCGCCCCTCCCACTGACCTGTGCCCGCTCCCCCACCCCAGCCCCTAGGCCAACACGGAGCTTCCAGAAGGTCTCATGGCTTCTTAGTGGTCCCCCAGATTACCCTCCAGTGGGAGCGTCAGGAGTAGGAGTATTCCCAGCCTTGCAGAGGATTCAGTTCTATGACACCAGAAGCCCCTGAGCTGCCTCTCTGTCCCTAACACAGACTGGACAGGTGAAGAAGTGTCCCGAGAGCTCTGCCAGGTGGAGGATTTGCAGCGTTAGCGAGTCGCTGGCAAGCTCACGGGTGGGTCATCAGAGACCCCATGGCGGTGTGGCTGGGATCCCAGGAAAGGGCTGGAGTGTTGGCTGGGTTTCTGGAAGACTCCAAGTAACAGTGCCAGGCTGGGCGCCGCAGGGGCATCATTTCTGAGCTTCCGGACTGTACAACGTGGGTATGAGGATCCCCATTTCACAGAGGAGAAAACCGAGGATGTCAAATTTGTGGCCAGGGTCACCCAGCTGAGGCGTGGAATTCAACCCAGGTCTGATGGAGTCACAGCCCACGGGGTCTGGGCGTCCGGTGCAGGGTGGTCGGTGCCGGGGGCCCAATTTATGTCTAGGCTGCGTTTTGGAAAAGCGGCCCCGGGAGAGCTCGGGCCCTCGGGTGCCGGGGGCCCGGGCGTCACAGGCTGGAGGGCTGGGCCAAGGCGGGCCCCGCCGGAGCGGCGGGCACGGCGTCGCCCTCGGGCCGGGCCTCCTCGCCGCGCGCGTAGCTGAGCACCACGGTGACGGTGGCGAAGGTGGCGGCGTTGACGGGGAAGGCGCGCAGCAGCGTGGAGGCCAGCCCGCGCGTGAAGACGCGCCAGCCCTCGGCGCGGTAGCTCTGGCGCACGCAGTCGACGATGCCCCGGTAGCGTGGGGCGCCCCGCAGCCCGTCAGCCTGCAGCCGCGACTTGACCACGTCCAAGGGGTAGGTGGAGAGCCAGGACGCGATGCCCGACGTGCCGCCCGCCAGCAGCAGCTTGGGCACCAGCAGGCGGTCGCCCGGCTCGCAGCCCAGCGCGCGCGTCAGCACGTCGTAGGTGAGGAAGTAGACGCCGAAGCTGGGGGTCTCGCGCAGCAGCGTGGACACCATGCCCCGGTTGACGCCGCGCAGGCCCTCCCGCCGGTAGACCTGCGCCAGGCAGTCCACGGGGCCGCGGTACGTGCGGGCCGGCCCCGCCTCCTGCAGCTGCAGCCGCGTCTTGGCCAGCTCCATGGGGCAGCAGATGACGCACTGGATGGCGCCCGCCGCCGCGCCCGCCAGGAACTGGTTCAGCGGCGAGTCCCGGCCCAGGGCCCGGAGGGTGTTGCCCTGCACGCCGAACACCAGCGCGTTGATGAAGGTGAGGCCCAGGAGGGGCGAGCCCAGGCCGCGGTACAGGCCCAGCACCTGCGGGGCGCACAGAGACGCGTCAGGGGCGCTCCCGCTTGGAGTCCGGGGTTGCCCAAGCCCACCTCTCCAGGGACCCTCCATGCAGCTGGCGGCTGCCCCGGCCCACCCTAGCGGTACACGAGGATCAAGCAGAATTTTAATAGAACCGAAGCCCTCAATCTGAGAGGCCTGGGCACTTGCACCCTGCCATTCGCAAAGCCTGGATTTGCCCAAGAGTTGCCCCGAAGCCTCTTTTTCCAGCTCTGTGGTCTGGGGACGGCAGCATCCCAGAGGCTGGTTCCCCGCCACACCCCCACCGGCCCCAGGCCACTCACGCTTTCCTGCTTGATGATGGCCTGGAAGCAGTGCAAGGTCCCTCGGTACTGGGGCTTCTCCGAGCTCTGGACCTGGAGCCGCACCTGGAAGGAGGGGCCCAGTGAAAGGCGGGCTAGTGGAGCCAGATCACCCAGCTCCCCGGGGCCAGCACTCAGGACACCCGGGGAGGCTCTCTCCAGGAGGCCCAAGGCCAGACCCAGAAGGCAGGGAGCCAAGGAGCTTTCTGTGGCTTTAGGAGTTCCAGGGTGGGGCAGGGTTGGGCGTCTGTGCCTCTTTAGGGAAGGCTATCAGTGGGCAGTCACGGAGACAGCTAGCTGCAGAGGGGCAGGGGTCCTCAAGACCCCTGCTTCACCATCTCTGCACCATGTACTGACAGTGGGGCAGGAGACATCTCTCGAGACCTCCCCACCCTCCCGGTAGCAAATCGTGGCCGATGCCAAAGGGGCTCAGGATCTAACATCCCACCACACGCTCCCTTCATCAGGGGCTGGCAGCGCGCAATGGGCACTAAAAGTGAGGAGCCTCGGGCCTTGTGGGCCTTCTGCTTGGTTTCTGCCAGTGTCCCCCGGTGAGGGCAGTGGTCATGAGTTAGTAAAGCAGTGGCAGGAGAGCAGCTGACAGCCTCCTTGGGAACCGTGTCAGCAACTCTGGGGCCTGGGGGATCAGGCTGTGCTGCCCTTGGAGCCCAGCGGGCCAGAACCTCACTGTGAAAGCGTTCTTTCTTGACCGAGAGCTTATCTCTGTCCTTGATACGCGGGCCCCACAGTGCGGAGCAGGAGCACATTTCCTGAACTCCAAATCCGTGTCACGCGGGTCGGGGTGAGCTAGGTTAGGTCCCATTCCGGGAGCTGGTCTCCAGCTCTGACTCAGAGATTATCACCATTACAGGCATAATCACTGGCCGAAGTGGGTTTGGTCACTCCCATTTCAAAGGTGGGAAGACTGAGGCTCAGAGATGTTTTGCAACTCGGTCAAGGCTGTCCACTCCAGGGACATGAGTGGCTGTGTTGGTCGGGGCCAGGGTGGGGTAGGGGTGCTGGCGAATGCACTTACAGGAAATGTTTTATAAGGAAAAAAAGAATACCATCTCGGCACACGAGGACCTCAACCAACAGCTGGCAGCCACTGCTCTGAGAGGCAGCTGACCACCGAGGGCACCCTGCGACGTTCACCCCAGCACCCCTCCCTGCCCTGGCTGCCAGCTCAGAGGAGAAAAGCACCACCACTCGATAAACTTGGAGAACATATTAACACCACGAGCTCTGTCTCAGGTTGTTTCTGTGATGGGAGGCTCTTCATTTTCCCTTCAATGTTCTGGGGTCTCTGGGGGACTGTCTCTTCCTCCTGTGGTCCCCCGACACTGGCACCAAGAGGGCTGTGTCAGCAGACATGATGTGAAACGGAGCTGTTCCCTCCGTGGGTTGGACTTTCAGACACCCCGGCGGAGTCTTTTAAGTCTTGACAGGATCTCATTTGAGGACTGACGGGCCCACCCCGGGAAAAGTGGTCATTCGCACACAAGCCCCAGAGGCTCCCAGCTCCCCGACAGGGCTGGGAGACCCCACATGAAGACTCCCTGATCCAGAGGGGCCTGATTTTTCTCAGCCAGCCCCCAGGGCTCCCACCCCAGGATCTGGGCTGGGCCCAAGCTCACCTCACACCCTCCCTGTCCCTAGCTGGGGAGGGAACTCTGGGGGATGGGGGGTGGGGAGGGGCGTGGTGGGGTGGGGTCCAGGCCCAGGGTCTGATTGGGGGGGGCGAGGGGGGACGACAGAGAAGAGAAGCGTTGGGTTCACCTGGTCTGTACTTACTAGCGCTCTCCGGGGTGAGGCTTACGCTCATCTACAACAAAGTTACATTTTGCTATGGATGGAGACAGCCCCTAGCTCAGAAAGTAAAGGCGGTTAAAGCAACACAAAATTTCAACATCACATCCAGGCAGGGACCCCCGAGGCCAGCCCCCAGCCTCCCCACCCCCTCCCCTGCCCGGGCCGGCTGTTCCCTGGTGAAAGAGGGCTCGGACTTGGTGTCCCTGGTCAGTGTCACATCCAGTGACACAGGACAGAAAATGGCCTTCCCACAGAAACATGTGTGAAGGTGGTGTGTCTGTGGACAGCGGCTGCGGTTCTGGGTGCAACAGAGGAAAACCAAACTTTGGACTCAGATTTCAGATCCAAAGACCTGGAGGCACAAACTGCCAATGTCGCGGCCATAAGACAGCGTGGACAGACATGGAACACGGGCGTCCCTGCACGCGTTCCGGAGCCCAGGTCCAAGTTCATGAGGTTCAAGAAGAGGTAAAACAGACCACGGATGAGAAGTTAGGATGGTGGCCGCCTGGAAAAGGGGAGGGCGGAGGTGTTAGGAGAGGAGGGGGGCTTCGGGGGGACCGGCCTCGTTTCTTCTCCCAGGTGTGTGCTTCACGGTGATTCATAGATTCGTACACGGAGCGCGTGTGCACATTTCTCCGTGTGTGACACTTCAATTAAAATAACCACCGCAGAGCTATGAAGTAAATCCCACCTTTACCAGAAGCAAGCAATATATATATGGGCCTGGGTACATGTCTGTTTTTTGGTAGAAATCATTAACAAGGTTTGGGGGAAAGGTTACATTAAGGACTGTTGTTTTTTGTTTTTGTTTCTGTTTTCTTTTTAGTTTATATATCTCTGTTATGGTGAACATTTTTTATGACCTACATTACTTTTGTAATAGAAAGCCGACCAAAAAAACGTGTATGTAGCCGATGATTAAAAGACATTAAAAAAAAATCACATTTCCCAATTTTCTTTGACTGAGAATGCTTAAACTTTTATAATGGAAAACAGTCAGTAAAAAAAAAAAAAAAAGGCCATTGGTGATATAGCATTAAATCAAACCAAATGAGTGTCTCTAGCATCAGCACAATTTAATAGTATCTGAGCCCATGGATGGGACAAGAGTGTCAGTGGTGATTGCTGGGGGTGGGTTTTCTCCCCCTTCAGAATAAAAAGCTTGGCTTTTTTTTTTTTTTAGAAGGAAACAATGTAAATATTTTAATAAAAACAATCCCACAGCATTTATTGTCATCTGGTAGTAACATAAAGGTGAGCAAAACAATATGAATAAATGCTTTAGAACTACACTTCTAACAAAGGACACCTAAAAAAACTGCATTGCCTTCTCTACAATTTCTCACTTCATTGATCATTTCTGGTTGGAGACACTTTCAAGCACAGTAATGTTATCTCCTTTTAGCGTGATCTGACTCAGTTGTTTTCTTGACTTTGTTTTAGAACGAATCTCTTCTGCATCATCTAATACGAGGTTCATATACTCATCAAAACCGATGATACAGCCCTCTATCCGCATATTCACTTGCTCATAAAGTCACACCTGAATCCGAGATCTATTTTGCAAGCATCTGAAGATGAGATCGATGGGCTGCACCATCACCTTCTGCACCTTCTGGCCCTGGCCCTGGTACGCCATGGTGGAAGCTCACAAAGGCCACACTATCCCGCACACCAAAAGCTTGGCTTTTTAAAGACAGCTTTGCCCAGATGTGATGCCGCTGGGCCACGGTGGCAAAAACACAGTTCCAAATGGATGTCCTCAAAGCCCACCCTCCAGGTGCCAGGTAAGGTGGGGGGACAGGGATGTCCCGGGGGCAGGAACCCAGTGGGGCAGAGGTTCCCGTGCTCAAATTACTGCCGGGGGTGCGGGTCATGGCTTAGGAGATCCGAGGGAGCTCGAGACGCCAGAGCAAAGTGCCCCCCAGCCTGGGGGGGCCTGACTGCGGGGCCGGGGGCGGGGAGCTGCAGAAGGCCTGGCCAGGCCTGGCTGAGTCCTAGCTCAAAGAGGCCTCTGCAAAGCTGGGCTGAAGAAGTGAATCGGAGACGCTTCCTGGCTGGATGCAGCTCTGACAGGCATTCACGACACATGAACACGCGACAGAAACACAGCATGACGTGGACCCCGCCTGGCTGTCCTGGGCTGCTCTGGCCCGTGGGCAGGCTCCGGGCGGGGGGGGCAGCTGGGCAGGCTCCCCCAGCACCTCACTCTCCACAGGCCCGTATGAGGGCTCAGGGGCTGCTGAGTGGCCAGAAAGCCTGGCCTTTCTAACTCCTCCCCAGATTCGCTCAGAGTGGCTTGGAAGGAATTCCATGCCCTTCGGAACTAGCATTTCATCCAGCACAAACTACACTGTTGAGCACCGGGCCCAAAGGCCTCAGTAATCTTGCCAACCCCTCACTGTGCAGGTCAGAACAGCTGGCCCAGAGGTAAAGTGACTGGCCCACAGTCCCATGGCAGATCAGCCGGCAGAGGGCCCGGAGCTGCACAAGGCCCAGGGACAGACATTTTTTTTTTTGCGGGGGGGGGGTGGACTTCGCTGAGTGGCTTGCGGGATCTGAGTTCCCCGACCAGAGATTGAACCTGGGCCCTCAGCAGTGAAAGCGGGGAGTCCTAACCACTGGACCACCAGGGAATTCCCGGGACAGACCTTTTTAAAGTCAGAGCCAGTGCATAAGGCAGGGCCCTCACGCCTGTGCTGGAGAAGATCCCTGCCCTAGTTCACAAGACCTGTTCTCAGCCCAGGAACACCTGGGTTCCCGAAAAAAGAGGCGACCGAGAGTCCTCTCAAACCCACCTAGGGATGCCGTCCTTGCCTGTGCTCTGCCCTCGCCCCCCTGGGAAGAGACGCCAGGTTCAGTGTTCACAGCGGGACACAAGGTCAGGCCTAGTGCCTGCTGCTGGCAGCTCACCGGGCTCCCAGGGGAAGCCGGCAAGGAAGGGTCCTGACTTGCCTATAGCTGAAGGACCAAGAAACCCCAGAAACGGGGGAAATCTTATTTGGCAATTTCCAACTGGGTATGCGGACTTCCTTGGTCTCCGCTGAGGCGTCGGAGAACCTGGGGCCCGACGGTGTGCCAAGGTGCGGGCTGGCGGAGGGGGAACTGGGCGCCAGCCCCGGGGCCATGCTCTGGAGCCACCAGCACCCTACAGGTGCACACCAGCCCTCGGGAAACGACTGCTCAGTTTCTCAGCCCTGATCACCACCGCTCTGTGAAGATCACGGTCACGGGAAAGGCTGACAAGGTTTGATTTTTCTGTATTTCTGTATTTTCTCTCTGAACTTTTTCAGGAAGCTGTCTGGAGGAGTTCTGCGTAAAGACAGGGTGGGTGTCCCTTGCTCTGGGTGGGAGGAAACCTGTCCTTCGGCCCCTCGGTCCCAGCTGGCCAAGCCCCAGGATGGACCTCCAAGTTCAGCCCCAGCTGGGAGACTGTAGGGACAAACCTGGGAGGAAAGGCTGACTCGGCCCGGTGGACAAGTGCCTCTCACCTGGGCAGTGGGGAGAAGAATCCTGACTCTACCTTCATTCTAGAACCTGTGGGAGGACCTTGGAAGGGCTCCTGAGGTGGTGCCCGGAAAGGGGGGTCCAGCCACCAGGACGCTGCAGGCCTCCCTCCAATGTCTGAGCCTCCACAAGGGCCTCAGAATAAAACCTCAACGAGAGACTCACCTTGACCGTGTCAAAGGGGTGTCCCACCAGCACACCTGCCACACCTGGAGGGAGAAAGGAGGACGTGTGACCCAGGTGCCTTGGAAACCGCAGCGTGGGGCACGGTTCTGGCAAGGACGTGCCTGGCACATCCCAGGAGCCCCTTAATCCTCCGCTTGAGGGTAAGTGAGGGTGACCGCCTCAAGGTCAGGCCAGGACCTGTCCAGCTCAAAGCTGGTGACTCTCCCTCCGCCCTGCTGCTCACCGCAGGTGACAAAAGAAGTTCCCCCTTGGGAGGCTGCACGTGCCATTTCTAAGATGCTCACATCACTGCAAATACCTGGCACGGTTGGGGGCTCCAGGGGCTCTGGACTTGGGGCCGGCCCCTCGCCCAGATGTGAATTTTCCCTCTGCCATTTACACCAGCTGGTCGAGCTCACAAAGAACTCGGTGTCTGGGAATCGCTCTCCTCGCCTGTACAGGTGTGAGGACCAACCTCCCCAGGGCCGCCCCTGGCCCCCGAAGTGCTGACCCAGGACCTGAGGCGTTCATGCTTGGTTATGTACCAGTCCAGGACCTGTCCGAATCCAGCCCCCCTCAGAGGACAAAGGCTCCCCTTCCAAATGGCCCACAAGCACCTGAGAGAGTCCTGCGTGCTGTGTGGGTTACAAACATCCCTGTGAATCGGGCAGTCTTGTTACTCTGCTTCATGGAAGAAGTGAGGCTCAGTGAGGTCGGGTAACTGCTGCACTGACTCCCATGCTTTCCTCCCTAGAATTTCACGTGTGTACATCTTACAGTTCTTCTTTTTTTTTGGCTATATTTAAATGTATAATTAAATATAGCAATTAAACAGGCTAACATTTGTTGAGTAACAAACAGTAACGTTTCTACCTTCTGGTTACCGTTCTTAGTTTTGTCCGTGTACCAACTCTCTTTCTTATATATGTAAAGAAAGGACCATTAGCCCGTTTTACAGATGAAGAAACTGAGGCATAGAAAAGTAATATGTCCATGCCACACAGCTAGGTAAGTGGTGGAGCCGAGATCTGGACCCAAACCTTCTGGCCCTGGAGCCGCCCTCCTTAATAACTCAGAGCTGGTTACCATGTTCGTGGATGCCCAGAAATCAACGGGAGTTATTACGCTTCTTCATAAATTGTATTTTTTAAAAAATTTATTTATTACTATTATTATTATTACTTTTTGGCCGCACCGCACAGCATGTGGGATCTTAGTTCCCCGACCAGGGATCGAACCCGTGCTCCCTGCACCAGAAGCATGGAGTCTTAACCACTGGACCGCCAGGGAATTCCCCCATAAATTGTATTTTTAATCCTTGTATAATGTCCTCATCTTGTTTAATGCTTCGGACCTTAAAATCCACTTTGTTTGATGTTAGCTTCGCCAATCCTGCTTTGTTTTTGGTCAGGTGTGTCTGGTATAGTTTTGTCCAGTTCCTAATTTTCAACCTTGTCTTACTGCTTTGTTTTAGTTGTTCCACAAACAATTTACAGCTGGGTTTTGGTTTCTACTCCGGCCTGCAGCAGTCTCAGATTTTGCCAAGACAAGAGATCTGACATGATTCCGTCTTATTTTATGGGCATGATCTAAGTACTTCCTTTCCTTTCCACATTTTTGCTGGTTCAGGCAAACTACTATTTATCCCCTTTCTGCTTGTTAATTTGTAAGTTCAGCTAAGAGTTACTTCTGCTTTTGAACACTCATAACGCTTATGTAGAAACAGGGTAAGAACCGTCCCCGCCATGGGGTGAGAGTAGGAGGCTCTCTCTGCCCTCTACTGCCCCCACCCTACCCCCAAGAGGGTTCTCACCCTGCCAGCTTCCACTGATTTTCACCTACAAACCCCACGAGACTCAGGGCTATTCCTTCTCGTCACCTCTCCCGCCAACTCGGGTCTCTACTCCGATCGTTGCAGCCTTTCTTGACTATGGCCCTCAGTTGTAACACACGGGAGACACGCCCTCTGAACTCCTGCTCATCTGCAAAATCTGTTTCTTTAATGCCATTAGGGCAAAACAGTCCTGTGCTCCGGTGAGGATTCCGGGCCAGGCCATTAAGGGCGGCAATGTCCCAGAATCTTCTGGTTTCCAGTGCTGCAGATGAGAAATCTGTTGTCAGCGTGTCTGTTCTCCTTTGTCAATAATTTATTTCTTCTATGAAGAAGCCAGCTTGTCTGTTCTCCTTTGTCAATAATTTATTTATTCTATGAAGAAGCCACTGAGATTTTTATCTGTAGATTTTGGGAATGTCACCAGGAGACACCAAGGGTGTGTCTTTTTTCTTTAAAGGAACCCAGCCTAGAGTTCCCCCAGCGCAGACCAGCCTTTTCCTGATCAGAGAAAATTTCCACTATTATCTATTCATCATATTCATCATCTCCAGACCTTTTTCTCCCTCTGGGACCCCTAACATTCACAGGTGGGTGAAAAGACACCCCAAGCCTGTCTTTCCCCTCGAGACTTCCACCTCTGTGTTTCTGGTCTTCGAGACACACTTTGTTTTTATCACTTGAGATCTACCTTCTTTTTCATTTCATGTTTTGAATTTTCTGAATTTGAAAAATCCTAGTTCTAGAACCTCCTTTCGTGGGCTGTAACTGGATCTCCTCGGGCTCTGGAAACCTAACACCGCCTGAGGTGTGTTGCCCGGCCTTCCTTCTCTCTCCAGCCGTGCCCCTGCAGCCAGGCCCAGCTGGGGCGGGGGGTCCCCTTCCTGTGGGCGGATGCCCCCCGCTTCTGGTCCCAGACTTGCCCAGGTGCCAGCAACAGCCTTCATCAGCCTCTGGGGTGGGAGAGGCGCCCCTCATCCCACCAAGGGCTCCGAGAGCAGGCAGCTGCATTCCCATTTTCTCCCTTGATTTGAGTGCCCTCAGGCGAGGGGCTGGCCCCCCTCACCCCAAACATCTCCATCCACAGAAACAAGAGTTGGCTATGGGCCTGCCTCCCTCAGGGCCCCCAGTCCCCCAGTCCCCCAAATCCTTATCCTTTTAACCTCCCAGTCACCCTGAGAGCCAGGAAGCCTGAGGGCCATCTCCCTGAGAGGGGCCTACATCACAGCAGCCAAAGTGGACCGTGTCTCCCAACTCCAAAGCCGGTGCCCACTGCCTTACGTTAAGCTGGCCTTTTAGGGGCAACCCCCATCCCATGACCCTCAAGGGCAGGAGGCGGGACCACTGTCCTGGAGGCACCTGGCAGAAGAAGTGGTGGGAAGGGACAACAGGATGACTGACCTGTCCCCCATATGCAGGGTCCCACTGCCTATGGTTGAATTTCTCTCCTCCCATCCATGCCTGGGGCAAGGGGACCCCCATTCAGAGCCCAAGGTCAGACCAGGAACTGACCCGCGGTGGAGGAGTGCAGGTGGGCATTGGGACCCTTCCACCCCGGGAGACTTCGGGGAAGCTGTCAATCAAGGTCCCACCCGCACCTCCCAGAAGGCAAAGTTGAACACATGGCCCACACCCAGCCAATCAGAGATGATGTACTGTCCTTCCTCCGGGGAATCTGAATCAAGAGGCACCCCAGCTGCGGAAAGGCAGCCTTCATCTGCCCTGAACCTCCAGGCCTTGAGGAGCTCAAACCCCAAGGAGCCAGGCAACCTCTGGGGGCCAGGCCCCAAGGTAGGGGCGCCACCTGCGCAAAGTTCCTGGGCGGCCCCTCTGCTCTGGCCAGGCCGTGCCAGGGGCCCGGAAGGCAGGCCTGGGACACAGTCAGGTCACTGTCCTGTGGGCCGGCCCCTAGCGCCCGTGAGGCTGGGGGAAGGGAAGAGCATGGCAGCCTCTCTCCACTTCTGAGGGCCTAGGTTTCTCCTGGGTCATGTATACCAGGAGAGGGTCTCTTCTACCCTCTCCCGTCTCCGCTCACACAGTGCGGGAGTAGGTGGGCACCACCAGCCCCAGGCTTCCACCTGGATCCAGGTAGGGCAGTCGGTTCGGGGGCCGTGGAGTACCTACAGCTCTCCAGGGTGCTGGGCCCTGGACAGGATCTCTCCCAGGTGGGCGTGGTGAGGATGGGCAGAAGGCATTCCAGGCAGGGTCCTGGGTGAGCAAGAGCCCAGAGTGACTTAACAAGTGTGTCTGGGGGGATGGGCCTGGCCTTAGGATGAGTGTTCCCACCCCAATCCCCGTGGATCCCAGAACGCCTGCGTGAATACAGAAGGAATCCTGCCCGTCTAGGGAAAGAACACACACTCCGCCCAGCGGAAAGGGGCTGGAAAGCGGTGTTGGCCCTGGGACTGAGCCACCATTGGGGGTGGGTAGAGAAGGGTCTGGGGCCCAGGAGGAGCCGGCGGCCTGGTGGCAGGACACTAGGGGAGGTCCCTCGAGGGGGATGGGAAGAGCAGAGAGTGGAATGGGGATGGGGGGAATTGAGAGCTGGGTCCACAGAGGCCAACCCCTCCTGTCTCCTCTGGCACCCTGGGCTGGGGAGAAATGCTCCCCAAATTACTGAAGGCTCTGGGGCCTGGAGGCCTGACTGGGTAACCGTCTGGGACACTTCCTGGGCACACCCCCTTCTCCACCAGCCTCCTCTCGTGCAGCACAGGAAGCTAGCACCGCACTGGTTTAAATACTAGACGCTCCTCTTCCTCCAGGGTGCCCACGGCTGGCAGGTAGCTGAGAGCTCTATTAAAGCCAACAGGGGCAGGTGCTGGAGAAGAGAAGCACCTGATGTCAGAGACTGGACGGGGCCTGGGGACACCCAGCCAGCCCTCTCCCCGTGAGGCAGAGCCCTGCCACTTCTGTCCACTCTGCTGAATTCCTGAGGGCTAAACCTGGCTCCCAGTGAATACCTGTTGAATACATTAACTCTACAAGTAAAAGCAGAGAAACTAAAGGCCAAAGAGGCAAGTGCAGAGCCCGACGCCCAACGGTCAGGCCACAGCAGAGCCCGTACGGCACACCGACTCAGGTCCTCCCGGGGACACAGGACCCCAGCGCCGCGCCCCGGCTTCGGTGACGGTGCCCCACGCCGGTGACACGCACGCGTGAGACCAAGGCCTCGCTCGCGCGGCGTGTCAGGCCCACTCTGCCAGCCGGGTGGAGTCTCACCCCCAACAGAACCACGTAGGAAGGGGGCGGGGCGCCAAAGCGCGACTCGGTGCCTGGGGTCTTGCCGGCGCCTTTCAGACCATCTCTCTAGGGCGTCGTCCAGCGGCCCCGGCCCCACCCACACGGCTACGGGAGAGGGGGTGGAGCCAGCTTCAAACTTTTTGGGTCGAGGGAGGGGACCCTGCTCCAGGTGGGCGCGGGCTGGGGGAGGGGGAGAGGCAAATGGGCTCGGGGCCTCGCCGTCCGCAGGCCTCGGGCGAGGAGGGCGGTGGGGCATCTTTCTGGCAGTCCCCTGGCAGCCACGGTACTGTCCCGGAGCGCCAGACCTCTCGTCCGAACGTGCCCTGAAGGACTTAAAAGACACCTGCCCTCGCGGACAGCGCGCTAGGCGCCCTC